>NC_092828.1:1993907-2628192 GCF_039878825.1 Excalfactoria chinensis | reverse complement strand
TATCCTTAATCTACTGTGAAGGCAATGAGAATTCACACAAGTCCCCACTGCATCACCCAGCATGGGTTTACCAGGGAAAGAGCTGCATTAACAGAGACCTGTTCCACCAAACCCACCTGTTTGGATCTTTCCAAGGCATAAGCAAAAGAAAAAACAAGTGAGCAAAGCAAAGCCCATGGCTGAGCTCCATATTTCACCTGAACCCATTTTCTTGAGACTCCCGAGTACATTAAGACCTGCAGCTCATGCACTGGTTGCTGCCTTATGTCATAGAACTCCCAGCACAGGAGAGGAGCTGCTGGAAGACCCATCCCAAAGACCTCATCAATAGGACAAGCAGCAACAAAGCCCTATAGGAAAGCACCTGGCAGCCCTCTGCCTGCTCCCAGTGCCTCTCCTTGCAGAATGGGGAGATGAAAGCAGCCAGCTGCACACACAGGCAGCTGCAAAAGGTGCTGGAGACCATTGTTACATGTGCAGGATGCCATGATCCTGGAGTAGGGTCAAGGTGGCAGAACCCACTCCGAAAGCAGACAGGTAATAACCACTTACCCACTTGGCTCATCAGTTTGGTCATTTTGAGTGACCTCTGGATGTCTCCAGGGCTCCCTTTAATCCCCACCATCCAGAGGACACTGGGAAAGGGAGAGGCAGCTTTGGAGATCGGTAAGGCAGTACCTCCCTTCTAACTGCAAAGATGTGCTTTCCCCAGGAGCACTCATCATTATGAGATGATCAGCGTGAAGATACCTGGCAGATGTCCCTGTGACAGTCCCATATCCCCACCCTATCCCCTGACCCAAGCACTATTTCCATCAGGATCTGTCTCAGCACGCTATGATATATGGCTCAAGGTGATGGCTGCTGCTTTGTAGGAATTAACCTCAAACACAGCCACAGAGTTTGAAAGAAAAGATTAAATATCAAAGCTAAACCTGCTAGAAACAGAACCCTGAAGGGACAAAATCCCCAGACTCAAAGCAGCTTATAGGCCTCAAGTTCCTGGTGTTTTGGTTTTTTACTAGCCTTAAGCTCAATCCTGCCCAGCTTCTCTCCCAGTGTTTTTAAAGCACGTTGATTCCTTGCTGCAAAAATCACTGCTCTTCTTTCCCAAAGCACATTTTACTTCCAGGACCACCTTCTCCAGAGCCTCTTCTAGCATCTAGTTGTGCAACCCTGCAGGCATTCAAGGCCAAGCTGGATGTGGCTCTGGGCAGCCTGGTCTGGTGGTTGGTATCCCTGCACATAGGAAGGGGTTGAAACCAGATGATCATTGTGGTCCTCTTTGACCCAGGCCATTCTATGATTCTATGTGTGTCTTGATAGTGGTCTCAGGATGGTAACCAACGGAGGTGCCTCAAAGGCCACCAGGTGCCTGTTTCTATGCCCCCCAAAGCCAACAAATGACTTCAGCTCTTGGAGGCACTTTTCCCATGGCAGCCATCAGATCCGCTGCTCCGGTACAGATCTTGTGCCAGCATTGGGTATGAGCCACGGCTTCTGTTTACCCAAACAATTTACATTACCTCTCATCCAACACTCTCCACAAACAGCCCCTGCACCAGCTGTGGGAACATCTCCATCCACATCCAGGGGACTTCCTAAGTTCTTTTTGCAGGGGACAGCAAACACCACATTCCGCAGACTGGTGGGGTTAATGGAGCCACAGTATGAGACAGATCCCATACACAGATCTCTCAGATCAAAGCAGGGCTCAGACACTCCATGGAGACACAACCAGGAAGAAACTATTCTCTAATCTCTTTGGGACTTCACCATATTACAGTCTACATTTCCTCTGCACAGATAAGTTCTTTCCCAAACACACCTGCTGAGGAAGATAGAGGCTGTTGATCCCACTTTGTGGGGTTTTCTTTGGAACCAGTGTGCAGTACATTACACAACCAGCCCATTTCAGCCATCTGATACGATACTGTTGTGGGTACCTGAGAAAATAGCCACATCCTTTGGGGAAAAAGGGATAAGACTGGACAGGGCTTTGAGCACCTGGTGGAGCTGTGGGTGTCCCTGTTCATTGCAGTTGGAAATGAGCTCTAAAGACCAAATGGCCTTTAAAGGTCATTTCCAACTTAAACAGTTCTGTGAATATATATATATATATGTATGTATGTATATATTTCAATAGGAAAAATAGGAGGCATGGAGTGTGCACAGAGGAGAGATGATTCCCAAGGGGTGGCACAATCCAGAAACTGGGCTCTGACCTTAATATAGGATTGCAGTTGGAGGTACGTTGCAATGCCCATGGTTTCTAATCTTCTCATACAAGGCATCAGGCTTCTGAAAGCTCAGGGTCTGCTAAAGTTGGGATATCTGAGGACCTTCTTCCTCATTACAGGTACCTAATCTGTTTCTACAGTGCTAGAGAGGAACAAGTCTTTCTTTTGCCTTTGATCCCTGATTCGGGGCATACAGAGCAGATCCAGACCCATCACTCAGCGCCAACACCAACTGTGGTCTTTATGATGCTTTCAGAGCTCCTCTCTATCACGGATGAGAAGAAACACAAAGGTGGGAGCAGCCCAGCTCTGTGGCTGCAGGAAGCAATGGAGCAATGGCCCCTGACCTCCACCTTCTGCCTTTCTTTTTTGTTTGATAATGAACCCCTGCTAGCTGCTTCCCTTCATCTCTGGTTTTATTCTGATACGTTCACCGTCCTCCTTTGATCCCCTGCTTAGCAGTGACACCCTGGATAATTATTTCCAGCAAAGATTAAATATTTTGACATCTCCACCAGCAGCATTTGCAGTCACTCCATTCTTGTACACGTCCTCCCTTGGGCTGCCGGTGCATGGGACAGTTAACACATGCATTCATGCTAAGGAAAGCAAGGTCTGTCAGGGTCAAAGCAGCTTTGGGACTGAATCTGAGCCATACAGTAGGAAATCTGAGCCTGTAGGTGTTGTGGGGGGGCTGGGAGCAGTGCCCAGCACAATGCCATTAAAGGAAAGGACTGCTGCTTTCCACATTAATGCACGAACCTCTGCCACTGTGCTGCTAAATCACCTAAACTCAGAGAAGGAGGAAGGGGTTGCTCACTCACACATTATCCTCAGCACCCACAATGCCAGGGACTCCCATGTCATGAGATCACTCACCTGGCATCCCTCAGCTTTTGGATTCTTGGCTGGGCAGTGCTCACTGTCAGAAGGTCAGCACCAACAGTGATGCTCAGCAGGAAGGAGTGCTGATGTGGGAAGGTTTCTGCAAGCTCAGACAGTGGGACAAGAGCCGATAGGTGCAGAAGTGGTAACAAATCTCCCGTGGATGAGGAACCAAGGGAGTGGCTCAGGTTGGAAGGGGTCTTAAAGCCCATCTAGTTTCTAACCCTTGCTGTGGGCCGGTTGCCCCAAACCCCCCATCCAATCTGATCTTAAACACCTCTCAGGATGGGGCACCCATACATTTTTAGGCAGCTTGTGCCATAGCTCTCAGCAGTGGGACAGTGAGATCAGTTGGAGACCTCCTTACATATAGCTCTGAAACGCAACTTGCAACACAGACTAAAGTACTGAGATCCACCACCAGAACCCAGTTGCCACGTTGCCCTCAAGTCCTGGGGTTTGCTATCAGCCCACTGCAAAAGCCCAACTGTCCAGTGCTAATAACCAACAGCTGCAGCCTGAGTGATGCGTCACCTTCAGAAACTCAACCCCTGCATTCAAATAGGCAGGATTTCATTACAGGGCAGGCTTACATGACAAGCCCTGAACTGAAACCATCCTCCTGGAGAACCCCAGGGTACCTGAGAGCCATGCCAAAGCCAGCTGGTGACAGGAACATGGCACAGGTTCAGTTCTGGGTGGCAACCTGCCAAGGCATAGTGTTTCTGATCCAACCCTACAGCATGAGGAACATGCCCTCCAGTCAACCTCCATTGGCCGCTCTCCCATTTCAGGGCCCTGTGAGCCACACAGCTGTTTAGCAGGTCATAGAGCAAACCAAGCAGTTGGTTTTTACCATTTGGGATGCTGGAGCTGAAAGGAAAAAAAGACCAGAGTTGGGTATTGGAAAGATACATAATCTAGACGTTGTGTCCTCAGCTTACCCCACAGCCAGCTGAAGCCATTATCCCAACTATTAGCAATCAGGGCATGGGAAACACAGGGAAGAGTCACAAGGTTGGAAAGGACCTGCAAGATCATCTAGACCAACTGTCCTCCCCTTACCATAGCTACCACAAGCTACTAATCCACATCTCATAGCTCCTCAGGCCACAAAAGGACAGTATAACACCAAAGTCCTGGGGCTGGTGGTAACATCCTTCCCATAGCTACAACAGTTGTGAGGTTGGAAGAGAAAAGGTGCTGGCAATGGGCACATCTGGATGACACACAGACTCATTGAAGTTGGAGAAGACCTCTAAGTTCACCAAGCCCAAGCCATCCCCACTAACTACATCCCTCAACACCATATCTACATGATTATTGAACACCTCCCTGGGCAACCTGTTCCAATGGATCATCACTCCTTAGAGAAGAAATGCTTCCTAATAACCAACCTGAACTTCCCCAGGGCACTTCACATCCTATATACCTCACTGTGGCTTAGAGATCCAGTTAGAGATCTCTCCATTAGCAGGGTGGAATGTCTCCATTCACAGGTTGAGCTTAAATAGAGTTCCTGGGCCCATGGGTGGGATGGAGGCTCTAGGTGTAACTAGTAGGGGCTATTAAGGCTTATTAGCACCCTTAGAGCCCTAATATCAAGATCATCTCTCATTGTATGTGAGAGGCTGAATTGTGTCTGATTCTTGGGGAACAGAAACAATGTGCTCCTTTTTCCTGCTGTTCTCACTTGTTCTAGGGTTGTCTTTATTTTGGCATTGCCCTCTTCTAACTCTAGCATTGGCACTGTATCTGTTCAGTGAAGCATTAGAGACCCTCAAGCAAGGGGTGTTATGTTACTCCAGGACATGAGAGGAGACCATGAGACCGCATCATCTTTCCGTCACTCTTTGAAGTGTGGGAATCATCTAATTAGCGGAGAAAGCAACTGGAAATTATGGAGCTTAGAAATCCTGACATTTGTGTTCCAAGGTGCCTGGTTTCATGGCAGCCCAGCAGGGAAGCTATTCTGCTATGATGCCAAATGATTGCTTTGGGGATGTTATCTCTTCTGAACGTTAATGGCCATGAGCAAACAAAAGCATGCATCTGAAGGGGAAAGAGTCCCACCCTAGGAAGGAAGGCAGTCTTCTTTTCATGCGTTTATACTAAAAGCTGATTCTAAATTCAGCTTTGGGAAGGTCAGTTCCCATGCAAGTATCAACGCAAAGCATCTGTGTCCACAGGAAGGTTCTTAGGTTGTGACCTTACCACCAAGGGGTTGGTCAGTCTGTTAGAAGGCCTTATGGTGAGCAAAATTCTCTTTACTGATTCACAAAGCAAATGCCGTGGTAGTGTGAGCTGTCCCAGAAGTCTTGTATAGCCTTGAGATCATAGAATGGCCTGGGTTGAAAAGGACCACAAGGATCATCTGGTTTCAACCCCCTGCTATGTGCAGGGTCGCCAACCAGCAGACCAGGCTGCCCAGAGCCACATCCAGCCTGGCCTTGAATGCCTGCAGGGATGGGGCATCCACAGCCTCCTTGGGCAACGTGTTCCAGTGTGTCATCACCCTCTGGGTGCAAAAGTTGTTGAGAGATGAGCTGTACCTCCAATAACCTGCAGCCAGGCTGACTGCTGCCTCCTTCTATTGCTGATATGAGGTTACTCAAGGATCAGCACGACAAAAGAAGGATTCTCACTTTGTGGAGCTATGCCTTTTTCAATCTTGCAAACCCTCAGCTATGCAAGCCTGACCCAAAGCCCACAGAAGCACATGGAGCCACTGGTTTCTGAGGTCAGTAGATGGGATACAAAAGGGAGGAGGAACCAAATCCTGCTGATCGGTGGAGGACATGGACCTCTGGGTCATGGAAGGCTTGGAGGCATTTCCCACTATCCTGCAGACTGTGCCTCCTGACTGGCAGCAATACAAACAACCTTGCCTGTAGCTACCAGTAATCCGAGTGGGAAATCCCTCTCCTTTCAGATCTCCTGCCCACTGTTACAAGCCCTGGGTGAAGCTGGCTTATTGCAGGTTGTGCAGCACCTGCCAACAGCTGAAGCAAACAGAAACCAGTACCAAGCACTTCATCAGTCAGGATTGTCCTTGGCAAGATCAGGCCCTACAGATCAGGCTGTTGCTGCAAGCCCTGGCTCATGCTGAAGAAATGGCAGAAGGACCTGCAGAGGGCTTTATCCATGGAGGGGGCTTGGGATAGACATGATTACCCATAAGGAGCCCAGGTCACTGCCTTACCCCAGGCAGCAATCAGCAGCACCAAGGAAGACATAAGCAAGAAGATGGCAATGCTTCCCATCTGTGAAGCCTCACCGTACCTCCACCCATCACTCTTTTCCCGACTGAAAGCATCTGCAAGCAGTGCGTGGAAATTCATGGAAGGAAGGCAGCTTACCAGCAATCTTTCTTCTCTTGTCTTCTTCAACTCCAAGTTGGGCACACAAGGCCATGTAAGCCTCAGGCTCTATGCAGAGATGCACTCTGGGGCTCAGAGCTGTTGCCTTCAGTTCAAAAAGGCTTCATCTCAGGCACCTTTCATTTGCCACCCAGGAGAGGAATAGGTCCTCTGGGAAGGAAGGCTGAATCCCCCCCACCTTGCAACTCATTGACTACCCACCATTGTGTCTTGTGGGTAGCAAACACTTCCATGGCCCCTGCACTTGAGGAAGATAAAAGGAGTGGGTTTAAATTATCATGATGTCAGGGCTCAGATGCTGGGGAAAATGGAACTCAGGTGCTCCTGATTTTGGCCATCAGGATCTGACTACCCAACTCCAGCCACTACTACCCCACAGAAGGTGCTGGTGATGATCACGAGTAACCAACAGCAGCTCAGAGCATGATCATAGCTGGTATTTCCCTGGGAGAGATGGAAATCTCTTTGAGATGGTAACTCCTGCTGGCAGTGTAGGATCAGGAAGATGATGTAGACCCTTCTGGTCAACCCAACTTGAACCTCAAAAGCTTTGGCTGCTGCTTCTCCCTACAGATCCTGACCCCACTTCAAGTTTCTTGGCTGGCTGGCCGGGAGCTGTGCATGGCTGTAGGGTTTGGATGCATTTTTAGTGCCAGTGGCTCCAGCTGGTCTGACTCTGCTCCATAGAGCTGGTGGAGACGGAGTAGGAAAATAGCACAGGAAAATGATGTGACCACAGCTCCCTTTTGTAATCCACGGGTGCTCTGTTTTTAATCTAGCTTGGGAAAACCCTGAGGGTTGTCTCTGCAAGGAAAATAAAGAGAGAGAGCACTGAGCTGTCAAACAGCTCCACGTGTTTCAGGATGGGGCGGGCTGCACAGAGCCTTGGCCACAGACCTCTCTGAGCTGTGGGGTGAAAAGCAGGCCCAAGGCAGCTCCCATGGACTGAAAGCACAATCCATGGTGTTGCCATCACGCTATGGGTGAACTGAGGCCAAGCCAGCCTGTGTGAACTGTTTAAGTCACTTCAGCTTCAACCTCGGTCTTTTAGGTCAGGCAAGACCTTGGAGCACCAAGATCTGGAGCTGTGGATGATAGCATGGTGCCATAATGCCCATCAAATCATAGAATCATTAAGGCTGGAAAGACCACTAAGATCATCAAGTCCAGTGATTGACTCATGCCTGTAACTGCTCTAGACTATGTCAGTGTGACATCTACCCTCTTCTTGAAAACCTCCAGGGATGGTGGTTCCACCACCTCCCTGAGCAACCCATCCCAATGCCTGACTGCTCTCTTCGAGAAGAACTTTATCCTAATATCTGTCCTGAAACACAGAACATGGTACTCCTCCATGGAGAAGGTGTATGAGGAGCAGGTCTAAGGGGATGATGTCCTTTGAAACTCAGTCTCTGAACAGACATTGAGGAACAGCACAGGGACATCTAGAGAATCTTCTAATGTCCATAAATCCCTGCATGGAAGTGCAAGGGGTCGTTTCTCTCCAGCTCAGAGAGGGCTTTTTGTCAAGGCCAGTCCGAATGGGGCCCTGGGCATCCTGATCTGGTGGAGGGCAACCTGCCCATAGCAGGGGTTGGAGCTTGATGACCTTTAAGGTCTCTTCCAACGTAAGCCATTTTATGATTCTATTGCTGGGGAGCCAGGTACACGTACCCTTGGCTCTGCAATGCCCAGCCCATGGCTTCCAGGCCTCAGGACATCAGCAAGTCAGGGATATTTGGGCAGACTCATTTTAATTCCCCACCAAAATATCCAAGAGGATATCTGAATGTGAGTCTCCACAGAAGAAACTCAATTTCACTGCCTTTCCCAGCTCAGAGGAATTGGGGAAAGCTGTTATGCAAACATCCTCCTAAAGGGCAACAGTATGGGGAAAGGATGATTGTCTTGGTTTAGTTTTACTATTTTATTCCAGATTGAAATGTTTGCAGTCATCACTACACCAACAGCCTGGGTTGTTGCACATCCCTAGGAGAAGTATGTCAATGTTCAGTCCCTCCTTAAGGACATGCAGACCATTTATTTCTCAAAATAGCATATTTGTAGGGCTCCTTGTCCCCAAAATCCCTGACTCCCCATATAAACCCTTGGCAATGAGGTCTAACCAGGTCTCACAGGCCTCCTTCTCTCTAGAAGCAGCAGAGGCTGGAGGCAGCCCATCACAGGGAGCCCAGCACAGCCAGACACCTCTGAGCCCTCCCACCTACAGTGTGGAAGGAAGGAGCCTGAAATCAAGCACTGGATCTTTCCATTGCGAATGGCCCACAGGTGCCAAGAGGTTTTTTTCCACTCTACGATAGGGCTGATGAAAGGAAAGTTAATTATATCAACATCCTGTTTGCTCACCAGCATGAAACAAGAAGCCCAGATATGCTTGGGGTGTGAAGGCATGCTGTGATCTGGTTGCATGGAAGAAAAATCTTAGCCATGCATCTCAGCCTTCTTCTTTTGCAGGCAAAGCATTACAGGCTTCCATTGCCCCACAATTTGGTTGGATTGCTCTGGAAGGAATATCATACAACATCTCAATACAACAAGTTGCTACCACAATCTGCACTCAAACACCTTGACCTTATAGGTCACGGGATATGGTTGATGGGGTTATAGGATACGGGTTACAAAGGGCACTAACTAGTATCAGCGGTGCTGGGTTTTCCTCCCTCAATATTACCACGTTGTATTTTAAATGCAAACAACTCGATTTGTACAGATCTGGGGAAGACACCCAGGAGCAGAAAGTGTCGATTTGTTCCGCCCCTTCTGCTGGATTAGGAAACAGCAGGAGAAAGCAACTTTGCCTCCCCTCTCCTGGCTGAACAAAAACAGTGGCGTGACGTGGTGGAAAGAGCTGAAAGGCACAAATTCCTGAGCTCAGCAGGCAGGAGATTTGTCACCTGGATGCAGTCCAAAGAAAAGTGCTCAGGCCTGCCTGCAGATGTCATGAGTTGACAGCACATTTCTACCTGCGTATCATATCGATGAAGCCGAGAGATAGAAAAATCAGACAGACAGACGGACGCCCACATCTGCATCTGAATTTCATCAGAGTGCTGGAGGGCCCAGCAATGTTTGCGGTTGGGTCCATCCTGGTGAAAGCCCATTGGAGAAAGGAGGGTGTCTGGCTGAGCCATGGTCTTTATAGCTATCCTTCAACCCCCCTCAGCCTTTCCCTACAGGGAATGTGCTCTAGACACCCATTATCAGTGACCTTCCAGCACTTATAGTGAGGGTTGTGCCTTTAACACTGAGCCCCTGCTACCTTCCCAAAGCACAGTGACCTCCTGCCTCCTGCAGATCCTGCCACAGTTTCCAAGGGTTGTGCAGCAGCCAAAAATACAGCACAATGACGCAGGGCATCACCACTGTGACCACTGCATGATCAGATGCCCCCCAACAGAGGGGCTGCCTCTCAGTGGTCAGGGTAGAAGCACCTTCGCATTAATGTCTGCATGTTATGAAGCTTTATGAATTGGCTTGCACAAGATGCTCTGAAAAGAGCAATTGAGAAAGGACAGATGGGCAAAGAGTAAGGGAACTTGAAGGACCTTCCTACCCAAAAAAAGCAAGAACCAAGAACAAAACCTCAGCCAAGAATGAGTTAAGTCAAAGATTTTACTCTTCTTGTCAAATGAAAACCCAGTCCTAACCAACACGAAGCCAAGTGCCATGGCCAAGACTTCAGAAGAACGCTCTTGTTGCCAAGTAGATGCAAAACTGAAAAGATGATGGGTTTTTCCAGGCTTCGTTATAAATTAGCAAAGCTACCCAGGTGTATTTATCATTCTGCAACAGAGAAATGTCTCTGCAAAGCAATGGGCCTCCTTCTCAAGCAGACATGCCTCAGATGGCCTTTTCGACCAAAATATGTGGATTTAAGTGGTCAGAAGAAAAAATATACACAAAAGTGGTGGTTGCTTCTTTGTGTTGTTGTTGTTGTTGTTTTTTTTCCCCTTTGGAAAATTCAACATCTGCCACAGCTTATTCACACCAGCAGTACTAAATCAAAACAAGAGCTAAGGGTAGAAACAAAAACAAAACAACCCTTTTGTTTCGGGTCAGATTTCATTTTATATTTTTCAGTCTCTGTTTCCAGTGGAGGAGGTTCTTCTGTTTATTTGCCTCGTTTGACTCAGTCCCAAACTCCCTTTGATTCTGCAGTGCGAGCTGCCGAACACCACACTGGGTTATTTGCACAGCTGTGTGCCCCACCACTGAGAACAAGTCCCTCTTGCTGGAGGACATAGTGGCAACCACTCAGGGTCACCAGAGAAGTGCCACATGACATGTCCTGTGGCAGATCAGGTCCACCAATGTCCCCATCCAACCCTTGGCATCGTGCAAAGAAATGAGTGTGGTGAAGCAAAAGAGCTAGAAGGCTCCTCAATGACAGCTCTGACCATGTTGCCTATACTGGATGCCTATGGATGGAGGGAGAACTAGGTCAATAAACTGCATATTTCAGAAACCTCTCTGGGATTGAAAAGGAAGACATAAAAAGCTTCAAGGCAGCTACATGTGATCCTGTCTCTCCTTTTCCTGACCAAGCACAGCAGAAAGGAGCAGCCCCAAGGTTGCGATGAGCACACGGCCAACAGAGGGGAGTTTGTTACCAGCCAGGCAGGAGATCTGCTCAAGGACAGAACCCCAACCTTGGCAAATGCTGCGTGATGAACCCAAGGACTGATCTCCATTCCTCTGGCTTTCAGTCCCTCTGATGCACAAGACACAAAATGTTTTCAGAAAACAGCTGGAATCTTCCCTCCCCACCCAACGAGAGCAAAACATTTATTTTCTCTTAATCTCATTCTTGCAGAACGCTGAACAATTTTAGCTGAAACTTTCCAAAAACATGGCAGCCAGCCAGACTGAGAAAGAAGAAAAAGTAAAGTCTGACAGAGTTATTGAATTAAGTAATCAAAGGCAAAGTCTTATGATAGGAAACAAGGAGGTCAGTAGTAGTAGATACCTGCTTTCTCCTTACAGACATTGAAATATGGCTGTACTGGAGTGTGCTGCAATGGAGAGAGTTATGGATGGATGGATGGATGGATGGATGGATGGATGGATGGATGGATGGATGGATGGATGGATGGATGGATGGATGGATGGATGGATGAGAGGAAGGATGAGGGGATGGATGGATGAATGGATGGATGGATGGATGGATGGATGAGAGGAAGGATGAGGGGATGGATGAATGAATGGATGGATGGATGGATGGATGAGAGGAAGGATGAGGGGATGGATGGATGAATGGATGGATGGATGGGTGGATGGATGGGTGGATGGATGGATGGATGGATGGATGGATGGATGGATGGATGGATGGATGGATGGATGGATGGATGGAATAAAGTCATAAAAGGAAGAGAAACCCATTACATGCAAAGGGCAAAAAGCAGGATGTTCTTCACAATACAAGGACCAGAGAGACTGTGGGGCCTCTTCCCTGAGGATCTCCAATATCTGTCAGGACATGGGATACCCTGCTCTGTGTGTCCCTGATGGGACAGGCCTGGGACAGAGGGGCATGGGGGAGCCTTCAGCTTCAGCCAAAATGGGATTCTATGAAATGAATCCAAAACTTCACAAAGCAAGCTCTACACGTGTAATTTTCTAATAAAGCAGTTCTATTTGCCCTGGGAAATGCAACCAAAAGCATTGTTGGGATGCAGCCCTAAATTGCACAGACTGACCTGGGGTTTCCAGGCAGCTCAGACAGATATAGAAATGTAATTGCAGAACTCTGGAAGTTGTGCTCCAGTGAGAAATGCAGCCAGAAAGTGTAATCCAGAGAAAGGCAGCTGGAGGGTAGCAGATTTCCACTGAAACCACAAAACATCAGAACAGCAGATACAGCAAAAGCTGTGAACGATCTGAAAATCTGCTTGGGCCAAGAATATTTACATCCCATTTGGGGTTAGCAGAGCAAAACATTCAGAGCTCAGGGGCATTGGCTCAAGAAGTTTTGGATTGTTAATGTCTTGTTTGGGCTTTATTTGCTTATTTATTTTGCCTGTTTCTTCTATTCTGAATTATTATGTCCTATGTTTTCATCTGCCTTGTCTGGGCAGCCCATGGGACCAGATGCTTTTCTTGTCTAAAGATGCATCTGTGCCATATGCTTGTGAAAACGTGCACATATAAACCAAGGCTGCTGCAAGGAAAAGCCCCAGAGATCCCATTCAGCAGCCAACACCCTGCATCCCCAGTGTATCATTCTTAGTTAGCTTCTTTTAATAGTCTTTCTACTAATTGATTTTATTACTTTGGTTCCTAAGCGATCTGTTCACAGAGCAGGACTGCACTGTGTAAATTGCCATGCGATGATAAGCAGTTTCTAGTGCAAAGAGATAGAACTGCCACTCCTTTCTCAAGCTACATTCCAAGTTTGCACCAAGCTTCAAGAAAATGAGTGAGATTTCCAAGCTTTCTTGAGCAGGAAAGTGACAGAAAAGTAGGGTCAGCTTCCCAAAAGCAGACCTGAGAACATGCATCTCCCACCAAGGGGCCAGAAGATACAGTGACGCATGCTAAGTCCCCATCCCTTCCATCTTTCCTCAATTCCCATTTCACTACGTTGGTTGTAGCTGAGATGACCACGTTCATCACTGCAGGAAATCCTGCACTGAGAAGGGATCACATCTGGGAGAGGAAGGAAGGCTGAGGAATGAGGCTGTCTGGGTTCAAAGCAAATATCCTGTGCCAGCCAAGTCATGAGCCCCCTGACGTGTTCCCACCAGGCTTCCCAAGCCAGGGTCCTCTTGTGCTGCACCCCAGCAGCCACCACCTCTGCTCCCTCCAGACATAACCCCACAGAGATGCTTCCTACCATGTTCTGCCTTCATTCTGGCACAAGCCACAGGAAGATGCCAGCGCTCTGATGGATCTGGGAGACTTGGTAAAATCCTGGCTTTGCCATAAGCCAACCAGTCCATCACTCTGGCCAACAGGCTGGCTAAATCCATTGCCCGCTCCTCTAGCAGGAGAATGGGATTGGTATACAATCCATATGCTGGCTTGCAGTCCTCCAGATGGTTTCTCAAGGTAAGTGGTCAAAAGAGGCAGTGGGGTGTCTTTCCACCATTCCTGAAATACAACCTGGGGTCTTACAAGCACAATACTTGAACCCAAACCCAGACACTGAAATCAACCCCTTTTACTTCCCGTCACCCTACAGCTCCCCTGTAAACCAGCTCCCCATGCCTTGGGAGATGCTAACCTCACCCACTGCTCATCCATCCTTCATTCATCCCTACTGCAGGACCTCCAGCCTAGATGTATACTTCTCAAAAACCAGAAGCTCCTTGTCCTTAGAGCCGCTCATAATACAATTTCTTCTGCTGGGAAAGAGAGAACAAAAGATTTCTGTCCCCCCCCATCAATATACAGCTCCTAGGTAGCAGGTTCTATCAATACGGACTTCAGCAAAGCATCAGTTGAGCGACATGATCCTTATGAGTCCCTTCCAGTTTGGAGTGTTCTGTGGTTCTATGATCACCAGTAGGTTTAAATGCAGGTTTCTAAAGCCCTCTAGTAGCGCTGCAGAGAGATATTGGCAGAGAAGGAGAGCTGCTGTGCTTCTGGATACAGCCACTAGAGGATGGCAGTGTCCCAAATCACCCGCTTCATTCTGGAAATCCCCGAGATCCAGATTTGGAATACAGTCTGTATAGCAGATCCCAATGGCATGTGGCTCTGAGACCACTAAAAATGCTCTACTGGGTTAGTCTGAGATTCAAACGCAGTGATGGAGCCCATGGTCTGTGTCATGGTACACGGGGACCCAATGATGGGTTGCCATCCCTATGCCTGGGAGCAAAGAATGCAAGAGGGAGCATCCAGCTATGCCCCAAATGTGCTGTGGTACAGAACAAAGATGTGTTTCTCCTCATGAGGAAGCATAGAAATCCAATGAAACAACCTATATCACCTTTAAATAGCTCAGCTATCCTTTCAAAATAAGACTGTGGTTAAAAGTGACCAAATTCATGGCTAAATGCACAATGTTTGTGGGTGGGCATGGTTACAATACACTGCAAGTGGGTGATCATAGAATCATAGAATCATTAATGTTGGAAAGGAGGTCCCTCTTGGATTAGGGAACCCCAAAGGGGACGTGGTCTCATGCTGACCCCAGGAGCTGCTCCATAGAGCTGCATCCCATCTAGGTGCCCAGATACATGGGATTATCCTGCCCTGGACATCTGCAGAACTTCAAGTGGGTCCTGTTGGATCCTTTCTCCATCCGTATGAGAGCTAAGTCCAGGACAGCTGCTCCCTGCCATTAGATGCTCATAACACCAAGGGATTAAGAAAATAAAAGCAATAAAGGCCCCAGTGTCCCCCAGGCACCCTGCAGAACACACTAGAGACGCAGCACTTTGGCCAGTTGCAGCGTCCATTGGAGAGGGATATCTGCTGGCACAGTATCCGCCTGGAGCATCCCTGAAATACTTTCCCAGTGCTAATTAAAGCCTCCGACGTAAGTCGTTTGATGTCATGAGGTTACATAACACCTGGGGATAGTCAGGGCTCCCCACTGTGCCAAGAGCAGAGGTGGAAATAGATCCCCCCAGCTGCCATCTCCACACACTACCTGGCAATGGAGGGCTGGAGGATCTGCTGTAGGAAGAGGTTGTGTGGCTTGAAAACAAGGTGAGGGTGACAGCAGAGTGTTATAGAGCATACAGCCCACCTTGTGGTGCTTCCAAAGGGGGACATCAGCCTGTCACCCCCACACAAACGGCGTCACCAAGCATCCAGACAGAATTCATGCCGTGGCTCAGCTTTCTCCACCCAAAGAGTTATAAAAAGACACAGTGAGACCTGAGCTCCATCCAGTGCATTCCTTCCAGCAAGAAGAGTAGGTTTTCACAAGGTACCGGGCTGAAGTTTCAGTGCTAGAGCCAAGCCCTTCTGAGTCAAAGCTCCCTCCAGGCTCGCCAACTGGATGCAATCACTCCGGTTTCACAGGGAGAGTACCTGGCCAGGAGGTGGATGAAGCATTGCTTAGACCAAGTGCTTCTCACCCATGTATAAAATGGGGCCTTGGTGACATGAACGGGGACAGGTGCCTCCTCTGTCAACTAGGAATCATCCCAAAGGTGCTCAGCTGATGAAGCACTAGCCTACAGGGAAGCCCATGGGCAGAAGGGTGCTATGGGACTCCTTGAAGTCTGAAGACACCTCCCTTTTGGGTCAACTCAACCTGACTGGTATCTCCCAGTGCCTTAGGACAGCTATGGGTTGGGCTGCAGCTGTCCCAGCCCTGTTCCTCTCCAGCTCCAGCCAAGGCTCTACCCATGAATATTCCAGTCTTTCGGGAAATGCAATATATTTTTCATGTCCTCCTGCTCTTTGTTCTCCATGAGATGCTTTTCTATGTCTTTCCTATGGGCCTGGAAGGAGCAGTTGATCTTTCCCCCTCCTATTCCTGAGGGTGGTGTGGCACAGCTTCTCTCAGTGCCCACACATAATCACAAAGCCGGATGCCTCAAGGGAGAACAGGTCACCCTGGTGGGCTGTGCCTCAATTTCCCCATCTATCACAAGAGGATTAGTTCATTTCCAGGATGTTGTGAGGCCTGTAAATAAACATGGCCAGGGCAGAACTGAGCATCACATCAACCCAGCACCACCCAGGAAGAGGAGACACAACAAAGCCTCATGTCCCCAGTCAGCAAGGTGACAGGCATGGACATCATAGGGCTGGGCATGCTGAGTTCCCCTGTGCACCAAACCAACTCCAGTTATCATGTCCCAGCTCTTCCAGCCCTCTTGTTTATCCAGAGGGTTTATTCTTGGGTGCAGTGGGGTGGTGATGGTGCTAGGAGCTGCAAACTCCCATTGAGACATAAGGAATACAAGGAAATGGTCTCAAGTTGTGCTAGAGGTGCTTTAGATGGCACACTAGGTAGAATTTCTTCATGGAAAGGGTGGTGAGACATTATAATATTGGAATGGGCTGCCCAGTGAAGCAGTGGAGTCAAGGTCCCTTGAGACCTGTGGATGGGGCACTAAGGAGCACAGTTTAGTGGTAGACTAGAGGGTTTTACTTGGTGAGTTCGAGAGTCTTTTCCAGCCCAAATAATTCTCTGATTATAGAACCAACAAGGAAGCTGGGCTCAGATGGTGTGACAACCACCTCATGGTGCTACCGCCAGTGCTACATCACATCTGTGTGGTGCATTGGTGCCTAGATCCAAAGGTGAAGGCTCAGCAAATGGAAAACAACCCAGAAGTGATCCATGGGCAGGAGCCTTGACCCAGCCTGTTCTGAGCATACCAGGTAGGTATAGTACCATATCTCCTTATCCTAGAATCATGGAATGGCTGGGGATGGAAGGGACCTTAAAGATATCCCAGGTAACCCGTGACAGAATGGGAGGTAATGACCTCAAGTTGCGCCAGGGGAGGGATAGGTTGGATATTAGGAAAGAATTCTTCTCCTAAAGGGTGGTGATGCATTGGAACAGGCTGCCCAGGGAGGTGGTGGAGTCACCACTTGAATGTGTTCAAGAACCATGGAGATGTGGCACATGGGGACATGGTGAGTGGGCATGGTGGGGGTGGGTTGGGGTAGGATTTGGGGATCTTAGAGCTCTCTTCCAATCTTAATGGTTCTGTGATTCTACCATCTGGCCCCAGTGCCTGCTGTGGGCTGGTTGCCATTCACCAGACTGGGCTGCCCAGGGCCCTATCCAGCTGGGCCTTGAGCACCACCAGGGATGGGGCAACCACAGCACTCTGGACCAAGATATGAGCAAAATCTCACAAAATCACAAAGTTATGGTAAAAAAAAGACCAAGACCAACCAACTGCAGGAAGCTGAGCTGATTTGCAAACTTGAAGGAGCAGCATAAGAAGAAGGAACGGGGAATAGTTTGTGTTCCCCCTGCTGCAGATGGATCAGTCAGTGCCATCTGCTGTGTTTCCTTCTCCCCGGACCAGGCTCAACCTGCTGGATGGGAAGCTCGTGGTGCAGCGCTCCCAGGTGTTTACCCATGCTACGGTCTGTCAGAGCGTGATGCTATCAGCAGTCACCGCCTTGCCTGTACTTGCAGCAGGTAATATGCATTCAGTATGAAGGGTGGGGACTTTCCTCCCTCCCAACTTAAAGGCAACTTCACAGAGCAGCATCTGTCTCTAATCAGCGCGCAACGAGAGCAGACGTTTGATGGCCACTCTGCCAAATGTTTCAGGCGTGCACCCTCTGGCTGAGGGCCACTGGTAGCCATGAGAACGGAGCTGGAGATGACATTTCTTGCAGAGGCTCCCAGGGGTTTGATTCTCCTCCCTTTTTCCCTTTTATTCTTCTTATATATTTAGTTTCGTGCGTGCATCTTCTGGAGAGCAACGCCGTGATGTCCTCAAGCAGACGAAAGGGATCAAAGCCATTCTGCTCATCCCAGTGTTGCTGGATGGCCCTGCACACTCACCATTTGCCCAAGGAGGCTGTGGATGCCCCATCCCTGCAGGCATTCAAGGCCAGGCTGGATGTGGCTCTGGGCAGCCTGGGCTGCTGGTTGGTGACCCTGCACACAGCAGGGGGTTGAAACCAGATGATCCTTGTGGTCCTTTTCAACCCAAGCCATTCTGTGATTCATTGGCACTGCTCATTGAATGAGCACCCAGCTGGTTCCTCACAGAGTCATAGAATCACAGAGTTACAGAATCGTTTGAGTTGGAAGGGATCTTGAAAAGTCCCACTCCCCTGCAATGAACAGGGACACCCACAACTCCACCAGTGCTCAGAGCCCCATCCAGCCTGACCTGAATGTCTCCAGGGACATGGCCTCCACCACCTCTATGGGCAACCTGTGCCAGTGCCTCACTACCATTATCTTAAATACATATATATATTTATATCCAATTATCCAATCTAAACCTCCTTTCTTTTAGTTTGAAACCATTTCCCATCCCTAAAAAAGACTTAAATTCCTGAGTCTCGGAGGGATGCTGGTGAGGTGGATGGGGTGGCAGAGCCTTCATGTTCCTGGATGTGATGTACCCATTGCTAAAACCACCCGCAGAGGTTTTGGGGGAGGCAGCGTGTGCATGTGGGACTGTCTGGGTCTGCGCAGGGCTGCTTGGCCCTGTTCCTACATTGAAGCATTCCTGCTGCTGTCTGGCTGATGTTCTCCAGATGTTTCTCATCGCAGCCTCATATAGAAACACACGAGTCCAAACAGAAAGATATGCACAGAGCCTCTGGCTCAGGAAGTCCCGAAGCAGCAAATTGCCGGAAGCTGCATGAATATAATGTGGAAAGCATTCCCCCTGGCTTGGCCCTCGCCTTGCATTCCTCTCCAGCAGCTCCTTGCAGTCCCTGTCGGTGTCCGTATGATGGAAGAGACTGGTGGTGGCTGGGGGCCAGGAGGATCTCTTACCACCTTGCGTGCCTCTGGGTCTGCTGCCTGAACTGCCCTTTTTGAGTGGATTTTAAGAGCTGGGACAAGGCTGGAAACAAGGCATAGTGCACCAAAGGGTGTCCAGGTGTCACCGCTCATATGGACCCTGTGGGGGCTGCTCCCCATCAGCAGAGGGAAGGCAGAAGGCTTTCATGGGGTATGCAAGAATCTCGTTGAGTCGTGGGAATTCCCAAGCATGGCTCAGGAAACGGCCTGCATCCCAAAAGCAAGCATTCCCTGCTCCGGAAGGAGACACTTGAAATGTTTTCCTGACATCAGTGGTGAGAAAATGCACTTGGCAGACATCTCTCTGTCCTACAAGATCACGCAGATTACAAGAGGCAATGACCCCACATTGCACCAGGGGAGGTTCAGGTTGGATGCTCTTCTCCAAAAGAGTGCTGATGCATTGCAACAGGCTGCCCTGGGAACGGTGCAGTCACTGTCCCTAGAGGTGATAAAGGAAAGGTTTGCACTGAGTGACACGGTCTACAGTGGTCTTGGGCATGGGTTGATGGTTACAATTGATGATCTTAGTGGTCTTTCCAACTTCAGTAGCTCTATGATGATTCTAAGGAACATGGAGATGTGGCACTGAGAGATGTGGTTACTGGGCACGGTGGGGATGGGTCAACAGTTGGACTTGAGGATCTCTTCCAACCTAATGATTCAATGATTCAACCATTCTATGATATTTCCCCACGCAGAGGCGAATGGTGATCACTCAAATTCCCCTTTCCTATTGGAACTGGCAGCACACTGTACCACTGCTGAGCACCGCAGTGTGCTGAAGGGGAGGAAGAGCCTCGGGGCTTGGGTTGCCACCCAGGAGCAGGACCTGCTCCACTCGTTGGGCTGGACCTGATGCACGAGGTGTGTAGGTGGGTGCAAGGAGGTTGGTCACCCATGGGCAAACCCAGCGAAAGCAGCCTTGTTCCTGACTCACAAAGCAATTTGTGAGTCAAAGCTCATGGGCTCATCGCACCCGACCACAAGGAGGAGGGAGGAATCAAAGTCCTGCTGATGCCATAGAGGGAGTGGAGAAGAGGTCAGAGGAAGAAGCACTGAGCCGTACTTCCTCGGAGAGGATCTTCCCAAGTTCCTCCCTAAGATCTTCCCAAGAAGACCCTTCTGGAGGTCTTCAGTATCCCATCCTAGAGGTAGAGATGGGGTGGGAACTCCTTAAATACCTCATCTTTTGCTGTCTACATTGCCTCTTGGTTCAGACAGCAAAGCTACCCTACAGACCTCAAGGGAAAGGAGGGAGAAGAGGAACCAAGGAGTGATGGGCCCAAATGGCTGTGACAGATGTCCCCACAACTGGGCAGAGACAAGGCACAGGGACAGATAGGCTGTCTTTATGTCCTTTATACCACCGTCACACACCAAGATGACCAAAGCCCATTTCTGCCAGCTAAGCTGAGCCCACACCACATCGCCGGCAGAGGGGATGAGATTCCAACAGGGTAGACCTCACCCAGAACTACAGTTTGGGAAAGAGCCCAAAGGAAACAGCTTCCTCCTCCATGCCCAAGGGGGCATCAACCACAAGGAGGGAAGGTTGAACCAGAATCTTCCCACCAGAGCCGATGTCTTCTGTTCATCCAGCTTGGGTTGCACGGGTGGATGCAAGGCTAACCACAGTGAACCCAACGATGTCCACCACCTACAAGCAGCAAAGAGCTTGGCCCTGTCATACAACCCTGTCGTGATCCCCTGAGGCAACCCCATAGGAGCAGGAGAACTTCACGGGACACAATTGAGTCCCATCCCTGGAATGTTACCCCATTTCTCCTGGAAGGACGACAAGTTTTCCACCTTCCCAAGGAGACAGACCCACCCTCCCTTATCACCCCATCTCTCTGCCATAAGGTCTGGCCATACGAGTCTGCTGGATTTCAGCTGCCCTCACCCATCGAATAGGAAAAACTGGATCATCCCATTAATAAGGAGCAGCGTGATTAGTGGGAGAAAGTGAATGCTGTGGCTTTCTCTCAATTGAGGCGATGAATCAGAGCTTGGACATGCGTCCTTGCTCCCCCCAGACGTGCTGTTTTTAGGCTGCTGCTGTCTGACAAGCACCGTCAGTCAAAAGGGAAACTGAGGCAGGAAGGTGTACAAATAGGAGCTGATGAAGAGAAGCAGAAGCCTTTCTGGCCTTCAAAAGGAGCATCCATAGGGTTGCTCCGGACCCAACCACAGTCCTGAAATGCCACAAAAAGCTCCCAGGATGTGTTGAGGACAAACTGCATGCACAGGTTCCAAGCTTTTTCCAAGGGAGGAATAGCAGAACCTGATCTCCAGCTGGATTTGCTTCTCAAATTGATCCCATTCCCTGCAGGGTGAGGGCTTGGCAGGTTCATTACCTAGAGCACAAGCAACAGCCACAGGCACTGCCAGCAGGTTTGAGCACACCCTTCTGTGCGAGGTGAGGATTCCCACAGCAGGAACGGGACCTTGTATCCCAAACGTCAGCTCCTTGCATCACAAACCAGGCCGTGCTCACTGCCCTGGGCAGCCTGCTCCATCCCACCCCAGTCTCACCCCATCCCTTAGCATCTCATATTCCCACAGCCCCCATCCTCATGCCCCCCCCATCCCTATAGTCCCCATTAACTCTATTCCTCTTATCCTCCCCCATCCCTATTGTCCTCATGTCACCCCCCTCCCCACTGTGTCCCATACCCCAATGACGCCCCCACTGTCACTATATCCACGTTCATGTCACTATATCCACGTTCATGTCCCCATACTCCTCTCCGTGCCCCCACAGCCTCCAATTACATCCCAATTAAATCCCCATTGCCATCACACCGACCCCCCCATCCCCACCAAGATCCCAATAACGTCCCCATTGTCCCCAACGTCCCCTTCACTATCCCCCCCCTCCTTATGACATCACCGCGCATGCGCACCTCGAAGCTCATTGGCCTTGCCCACTGGCGGGCGGGGTCAGAAGGGGGCGGGGCTCCATCCGGGTCCCTCCCCGTCAGCGACAGAGCGGCGGCCGGGCTCGGGGCGAGGCGGTGAGTGCGGGCCGGGATGGGGCTGTGGGTTACGGCTGTTGGGTTGTGGGGGCACCCGGAGGTGCAAAGAACCTTCTTTTGCCATGCACTTTGCCTTGGTGTTTCTCTCTAGGGCACCGCTTCCTTCCGCTAGAAGGCTGGGATTCTCCATCCCCTTGCATTGCTCTGTAGGGGCAGAGATCTCCTTCCAGCAGCCCTATGGGGCAAGGCATTGCCCTCCTGCAGCCCTATGGGGCAAGGCATTGCCCTCCTGTACCCCTATGGGGCAAGGCATTGCCCTCCTGTACCCCTATGGGGCAAGGCATTGCCCTCCTGTACCCCTATGGGGCAAGGCATTGCCCTCCTGTACCCCTATAGGGCAAGGAATTGCCCTCCTGCAGCCCTATGGGGCAAGACATTGCCCTCCTGCAGCCCTATGGGGCAAGGCTTTGCCCTCCTGCAGCCCTATGGGGCAAGGCATTGCCCTCCTGTACCCCTATGGGGCAAGGCATTGCCCTCCTGCAGCCCTATGGGGCACGGCTCCCCCCCCAGCACTCATGTAGTGCAGGGTACCCTCCCCATTCGGTCCCCTATGGGGCAGGACCCCCTACCTATGCATTGCCCACTCTCTATGGGGCAGCCGCTTCCAGCCCTCCTCTAGGGCTGGACCCTCTCCCTGAGCAATCCCCTATAGGGCAGCGCCTTGTAGTGCAGGACCCCCTCCCCATGCACTGTCCTGTAGGGCAGCCCCCATCCAGCACCCCAATAGTGAGAACCCACATCCCTATGTGCTGCCCTATAGTGCTGCCGCTGCCTTCCTTTTGTGCATTCCCCTTCCTGCACGCCCCTATGGGGTGACAGCACCCCTATGAAGCTGGCTGCTTGGAGACACCATGGGCACCCCCACCCCATGCCCACTGGGGACACCCTTGTCCCACATTAAGAGTGGGATTAAGCACAGCACTGACCCCCGCCGCCTTACAAGTGTGGCACAAAGGGGGCAGCAGACAGTTCCCCACCCTCTTTTCTCTCCCTGCACCCCAAAAAGGGGATCCCCCCCCCCCCCCCCCCCCGCCAACCCCCCGAGTCAGTGCTTTGGGCTGAAGCAAACAACAACAAAAAGGGCCAGATAAAGGGGAACAAATAAGACCAAATGAGGTTTGGGGATGGAAGCGGTACAGCGGGGCGGGCGTTCCTGCCATGCAGGCACGTACTGAGTTTGCTGCTTTTGGCACTGGCTGTCCGTGGGTCCCATAGGACTGTGAGCTGCAGGGCTAGAACTCACCTCTTGGGGGTGGGTTTTTGCTGGAGGGGGGGGGGGTTGTTTTATGATATTATTATTATTATTGTTGCTGTTATTTGCACTTCTGCTGCTCTTTGTTTGGGGAGGGACGCATCTCCCGTTCCCTTTTTTGCACTGTGCTTCGTGTGGTTTTGCTATCCCCGTCATGCTCACGTGTGCCCTTAACAAAGCACAACCAGACCCCGTCTGCCGTCCCCCATTGTGCGTATGGGGTTTGTTGTTCTTTATTTCCCATTCTTCCCCCCTAACCCCCCCATGAGCTTTGGCAGGAGCTGTGCATTACATACAGCTCTGGCACGCTCCCTGCCTTTGATCTGGAGCTTCCTGCCTGCACAACGTGTTCAGCAGCACGCGAGCAGGGACGTGGACAGGGCTGCCGGCCTCTCCTTGCCTTTATTTCACCCAATAAATCTTGCTGGAGGTGTACTCTGGCTTCCAGGTGTTGGGATGCATTTTGTGGGATGAGAAACAGTGTAGGGTTTGCATGGTGCGCTCGCAATGGGACTGAGGCTCGTTCGTGGGCTTCTGTTGCAGGACAGCAAAATGCAAGCTTTTAATCCTTCTTTTAACACCGGATTCAGTATTAAAGTCTCTATTGGAATCATTAAGGTTGGGAAAGACCACTAAGATCGTAGAGTCCAATGGCTGGCCCATCACCAGCATGCCCACTATCCTATGATTAAGGTTGGAGGAGGCCTCTAAGGTCACCAAGTCCAATGGTCGACCCCTCACCACCGTGTCCACTAATACTTTTCCTGATGCTTTCCTAACCTGACCCCCTCCTCCATTCCCACGTTTGGTTTCATAGTGAAACTGTAGCCTGAGTTCATAGCGATGCTTTTATTTTGTTATGGTGGGTGTAAACAGAGCAGCCTGGAGGGCAGTGCTGGGTTAGTGGGGCGATGGGCTCTGTTGCTGTGCTCACAGAGGTTCCAGCTGATGCCATCCGTAGCAAAAATTAAACAGATTTGGCCTGGAGCCTGGAAAGACAACAAACTTTTGGCCTTAGATAACTCAGGGAGGAAGGGTATAGCTCCCAGCAAATGGAGTGCATGGGGGCAAAGTGGAAGGAACTCAAAATGCAGCAATTGGTGTATTTAGATGGGGGGGAAAAAAAGGGAGGGCAGTGCTGACATTGCCTTGGTGTGCGCCCGATGTGTCTTCATAGAACCATATCACCTAATGGGTTGGGTTGGAAGGGACCTTAAACCCACCCAGTCCCAGGGCTTGTAGCAACGACGGAACAAGGTTCCCAGCTATCCTAGGGGCATCTGTGCATGTGGACCCCCCCTCTCTGCACCTCTTCATGGAATCGTTTAGTTTGGATAAGACCTTTGGGTTCAGCGAGTCCAAGCCAACCCCATGGAGGCTGTAGTAGAGAGGATGCACTGCATGGCCCATCCCATTCCCTGCACAAACAGGACCTCGGTGGAGCTGCTCAAAGAACATCTGCAATGGGACAGCAGAAGGCTTTGCTGCAGCAGTGTAACTTCTTCTCCTACCCGTCCACCTCGAAGATCCACATATGACCCCATTCCATGGGAGCAGCCATTGGGCATCCTGCAGCCATCCCAGCATCGATGCAGCTGGACGTCACCTCAACGCAAGGCTTTTGCACTTGGCTTCTCTGTGGTTCCCATGGGAAGCACACGTCAGAGCACAGAGGGCGGTATGTTGGGGAATTCCCATTGCATTCGGGTGTTCCAGAGCACGGGACTCCTGTTTATTTTTGTTTCCTGCAGTGGCTCATCGAGAAGTCATCGTTTGTTGACGTCTGATAACCTTCCTTCGCTTCTGACATCCCTCTGCCGTGGCTTAGACTTTGCCTGGGGAGTGACCTGGCGTGCTTTGGGGCTGGGAAACACAAGGCTGGTGGTGATGCTGAGAAAGCACAGCAAGGATGGGCTCTGAGCAGCTGGTGGAGCTGTGGACGTCCCTGTTTGTTGCAGGGGAGTGGGACCAGATGGCCATTAAGGGTCCCTTCCAACTCAAACCCTTCTGTGATTCGATGACAGAAAGCGGCGGCACTGGTGTATGGCTGTTGCCTGTTGTTGTGCCTGACAGCCATGCTAAAAATTCATTTTTTTAACCCGAAAAGTGGGAGTGCTGAGCATCTTCTCTGCATCCAGGGATGTGTGGCATCCAGGTGCTCAGTGGGACTGGAACTGCGTTGTTCTGGTGCTCAGAACTGCTTTTTCCTCTCCATCACTTTTGCAAGTAACCCAGGCTTGCGTGTCCTTAAGCTCTCATTAATTCACTGATGTCTGCAACCTGAGTGCTTCGTGAGGATGGATCAACACAGGATTGTGATACCAGTGAACATACCCAGACCTCATTCTGCCCCAAACCTAGATGCATCCAGGGATCAAGAGGTAATAACCTCACGTTGTGCTGGGAATGGTCAGGTTGGATGCTAGATAAAACTTATTTTCCAAAAGAGTGGTAATGCATTGGAACGGGCTGCTCAGGGTGTAGTGGGGATCACCGTCCCTGGAGCTGTACCATGGGGACACGGTCAGTGGGCATGGTGGGATGGGTTGGGATTGGGCTTGGGGATCTTTGTGCTCTTTTTTCCGACCTGAATGATTCATGAAACGGCCTCGGATGTCTCAGTGCTGCAGATGACACCTCGCTCATCCGGCTTAAAGTTCGCTGTCAAAGCACAAGGAGCACACGTGGTTTGTTTTGCAGCTTTCTTGCTCCCTGCATCACTGCTTTTGTGAGCAGGATGAGTCCGGAGCAAAGGGCTCGTTTGTTTCCCTTCTTGCTCCTTCTGCTCTGCTAGTGTGGGAGGCAGCCAAGCCCAGCTCCGTCTGGTTTTTATTACCATGGAGGATCAGGCTGCAGGGATTGGGCTGCTTTTAACACACAAAGCACCCGGCAGGAAACCACGCCAGTTCCCAAGCAGCGAGAGAGAAACTGAAAGCTATCAGCCAGGAGAGCAGCCTTGGACTTATTTTAGCCATTTCCCAACATTGGTGCTCTGGCTGCTTGGAAATAGCAGAGTGTTTCACAGCTCCCTGGCTGGGAAGAGCATTTTTTTGTGGGGGGGGAGGGGGGGGGGGCGGGGAAAACAGCAACAACAAACAGCTGTAGGGCTGGAACAGAGCAGGGAGGTGGATTTTGACCTATCTGGCAGGATGGAAGGCAAAAGGTAAGAGGGTGGGAATGCAAATATCCCATCTGATGGGGTTTGGGGAGCCCTGGTGCATCCTGGTTGGTGAATTAATCATAGAGTCATTAAGGTTGGAAATGATTACTAAAGTCTCCAAGTCCAACCCTACCCACCCCACCATGCCCACTGACTGTGGCCCCTCAGTGCCACATCTCCACTGTTCTTGAGCACCTCCGGGGACGGTGACTCCAGCGCCAGGACAGCCCTATTCCAATGCATTGCCACTATTTTGGAGAAGAAATGTTTGCTTATATCCAACCTGAAAATGCAACCATTGAATATCCAGTGCATCCTGTCACTGGAATGGCTCCTCCTGCTTGAAACAGAATCCAGGCGTCAGGGGTCGGGATGGCATTCAGCTCCTCGTTTCGCAAACGAGCAAATATTTCTTGCTGCCTTTAAAGATGCTTTTTTGCCATTGTTCTGCAGAAAGCCCTCAGCTGGGCTGGGCTTCCCCCCGGGGCGATTTCCTGGTGGATTGGTTATGAAGGCAGCTGCGTTTTTAGTTTTTCTTTTGTTTCCCTTTTGTGAGCTCAGCTGAGCATGTACACATGGAATGGAACAAAAGCCGGCCCTCATCTGCGCCGGCGCGCACCCGGCAGCTGGCATAGAAGAGAGGGTGGTCCAGGCTGAAACTGTGGATGGAATAGGTTAGCTTTCTTATTTTGGGTAGAAATGTGGATGTTTTGTGACTGTAGTGCTGGTGTCAATCTGTGCTCCCACTCTTTCCCCACTTTGTTTTTTGGATTAATGCTGCAGGGATCTTGCTTTACCCATGGGGTTGGACTGGATGATCCCAAGAGGTCCCTTCCAACCCCTATAGTTCTGTGATTCTGTCATTTCCAGCCTGATCCGCCCAAAACTCAGACCTCGAACAGAAGAGGCTGAGTTTATGCAGCACCTCGAAAGTCCATCCCAAAGCAGATGGGACACAGGTACAGCATCCCCCAGATGGGATCCAGCCCCATGGACACACTGCGAATGCCCCTTCCCCTTCATCCAAAGGGCTTTCAGTGCAGGCTATGCTCTGCTTTTGTTGACATCTGGTTGGAAACTTCTTAAATCCTCTGGCGAGGGGGTAATTCTAATCCCTCTCAATGAGATCAGCGGATTAGTGTCTTATAAAATTGGAGGATTAGCTTGAGCCATTTTTTCTTTATTCATTTTTTTCCCCCCCTTCCTTTCTGTGCAACATCGGGTCGTTGCCGTACCGCTACTAAGAGAGATGGGGGGCTTTGCGCTTTAAAAAGCTGAAGCACATCATGCGATTTTTCACAAACCAAAGCATTGAAAAGTATATCTTTAATCCTCGCCCTTGATCCCCATGGATTTTTGTGCAGTATCAGGGCTTTTTTTTCATCGTATCGGCACCGTGCTACGTTAAGTCGCCCAACTGTGGACGGTTGAGCTGGGACATTGAGCTTGGGAGTTTCCTTGAAGGAAATGGGCAAAACTTCTTGGAAGAAGTGTTGTTTCCCAAGGCTGATCCTCTGTTGGTTATCACGAAGAGTTCAGGACCCATGGAGGACGTGGCTATGTCGCGAGTGAAGGATGGGATGCAGGAACTCTGCGTCATGCACTGATTACTACCCCCGCCTTCCTCAGGGTGCAACCTACAGCAGCTTTCATGATGCACGATGGAGGGTTTGCTCCAACCCTGTTGCACTGCCTACGTTTGCAGGGTTTCCTCGCGTAGCTCTTTCCTCGACCCATGGCAGCTGTGATCTGGGAATGCCTGGCTGCCACCCAGAGCTTTTAAATCCCTACAAAGGCAAACTCATCACTTCCACTGCCCCAGTGAGGCATTGGTGCTCTCATTGAACTGTGCCAGGAGCCGCCGCAGTGACATTTCAGCAGCCTTCATCCCGTGAATTCAAATGTGACTTAATGTGGCAGCCCCGCGGTGTGGAGAAAGAGCTCCTTCCCCCACTGAATGCCAATGGCGCGGCTGCGTAACCCCATCCTCATCATCTCATTGTGGGCTTTTTTATTTTTTGCCAGAAATGAGCATATTGCAAATGCAGCTTTACATTTGGCTCAGTTGGGGAAGGCAGAGAGTGGGCTGAGAGAGACATAATAACGTTAAGAGTGGCATTGGGAAGATTTGGGGCCTTGCCGTTTGGTTTTAAAGGATTTGCTGGCCATGCAAGACTGCAATTTAATACTTAGACTAACTCAAATTGTCTTTAACTTGTAGTAAAAGTGTAAGCAAGGGTTCCCAGGCATCATGTGCTCCCCTGACCTTTAAGGAGACACTTGATGCAGCTCTGTACTCGTCACTAAGGCAGCTCGTTAACATCAGTGGTATATTATGCCTTCTAGGAGTTGATTCAGTGTCCAGGAATGCATGGAGCTCCCACAGCTGTGTTGCATGGCGGGGAGCCTCACTGTTGTTCACGTCTTGGCAACCTTGGAGCGGGTGGAAAATAGTCAGCAGGCTTTGTTCAATCTACTGCAAAACAAGAGATAATGGCCTGAAGTTGTGCCCGAGGAGGGTCAGGTTGGATGTTAGGAAAAGTTTATTTGTAGGAAGAGTGGCCAGGCACTGGCACAGCTGCCCAGGGAGTGGTGGGGTTACCATCCCTTGAGGTGGCCAAGAACCATGGAGATGTGGCACTTGGGGACATGGCCAGTGGGCATGGTGGGATGGGTTGGGGTTGGACTTGGGGATCTTAGAGCTCTTTTTTGACCTTAGTGATTCTAAAACCAACCCAAACGCTGAGCAGCGTTCTCTCAAGTCTTTGGGGTGGTTTTGTATTTATTTATTTATTTTTTTAACAAGTTCTGTGTCAACAGCAGGGCTTCAACTTTTGTTTGTCTTAATCGGGGGCTGAATTGAGGAGGAAACCGTGTAAAAAGCAATTTCTTTGGGTGAAATGATGAGTTTGGGCAGACGATGCTCAAAGTGCTTGTCCGTCACCTCCCAGCTACCAACACCTTTTTGTTAAGCCAGAGGAAGGGCAGGCCAACTGCACAATGTTGGCGACGTGGTGACGGTATATATCCCCAGGAGGCTGAGGTTTGGGTTATTTGGGTTATCCGAAAGTGTTTTTTGTGCTGTCAGCATCTTAACACCGAGACTTCACAGAAATATCAGGGCTTTTGGGGTTGCTGTTCCTTAGGGTTTGTTGATGATTTGGGTTTGGTGTCCAGCTTTTAGCATCAAGCCACCCGTTCTTCTTACACTTCTTATATTTTTGGTGAAAATTAAGAGAATGGATCCTCTGAAGAGGGCCAAAATCCAGGCTCTGGGCTTGAAGGGAGTCCAGGCAGTAACATAAAGGCTTTTTTTCCTTTCCATTAAAGGAGCTTAGGAAGCAGGGGTTGAAAGGATTTCAGGAGGTTATAGAATCCATCTGCTTGTCAGTGTTAAAGAACAGAGAAAGCTGGTTGCTTTTTTGCTTTACAGAAAGCAGTTTGCTTTTGTTTAGCATGGTGAGGTTGGTTCAATCAAAGCTAGATTGTTTTGCTAGTTAGGATATCTTTGGAGCATGTGTTGTCTGCATCCCTCAGCTGTAATTTACAATTCATAGAATCATAGAATGGCTTGGGTTGGAAGGAACCTCAATGATCATCAAGTCCCAACATCCCTGAATGACTTGGATTGGAGGGGGCCTCAACGATCATCTAGTTCCATTATCCATGTGTTTCAATGCTGGGTTTGGGCTGGTAGAGCTTCCAAGAAGGCCATTAATTGGGGAAAACCCAGTAAATCAGGAACTTGGCACCTGGACATGGGATAGGGCATGTTTCCAGGGTGAGTACCACGATGGATGCTGCACAGCACATCCTTTCCCAGCGCATCTTGAGCTCAGCAAGTGGTGACATCGCATCCAGGACAAAACCACGTGCCAGGTAAATGGGAGGAAAAAAAAATCCACAGAGCCAAAGGGAGAAAATTGCTCGAGCATGACCTCATCACCGAGCCACAACCGAACCGTATTTGGACAATCTGTGTGCATGCAGCATCCAGGATCAGTTTCCCGAAGGCACTTCTCCGGACACACAGATCCTGTGGCCACTTGACGAACTTCCTGAGGCTTTACCAAAACTCACTGCATTGCCTGGAAATTCCAACAAAACAATGCCAGAGCAGCCCCAATCGTTGGCTGCTTTCCTCCTTCCTGCTGCCGTCATCCAAGGGCAGCCCGAGCAGCACACGCTGAGTTAGCCTGGGTAAAAAAAGCAAAAGTGTTTGTTTTGTTTTATTATTATTATTATTTTACCATTTTTCCTGGAGTTTGCAAAATCTGCCTCAGCAACAGCGTGGAGCTGATGTAACCTCAGCAATGGGAGCTTCTGCTGACCTGATTTCTGCATCTTTCTGCACCGACAGCGCTGAAAACCTTCTCTTATTTAAAGGTGTGCTTTGAAGGTCACGGTGTCAGCTCAACCAACCAAAAAAGCATCCCAGAAACTCAACAAATAGCTCAGCACTGCTGGTGAAACTGCTTTGGTTTTCTTTTGTTTTTGTCCTCCTCCTATTTATTATTCGTTTGAAGGCTTTTAGACCTTTTTGCTTACTGATCACTTCACTGCCTTTCCACACTGAGAGGGTTAAATCTCACTGCTCAGCATCGTCTAACCGAGGAGCAAAGCCAGGGAATTTTGATTCCTGTTCAAAAAGCATCAAATTCTCTCTTGAAGGGAGGGGAATGGGGATCAAAGGTCCGGAACGGCTCCTGCTGGGAGTCCAGTTGGATTTCTTGCTTGTGCACGCACCAACGACCAGCATGCAGCCAAAATGGGGAAAACGAGCAGCTTTTGTTCCATCTGACAAAGAGTTTTATGGTGTTGGTGACCCAGCTTCAGTCCCACATTGGGCTGCATCCTCCTGGGTGAGCGTTGCTGCTGTTTCAGGTTGGGTAGTAGGAAAAGCTTCTCTGAAAGGGTCGCCAGGGCACTGGCACAGCTGTGGTGGCAAGTCACCATCCCTCGAGGTGTTCAAGAACATGGGGATGTGGTACTGAGGGTCATAGTTATGAGCATGGTGGGACGGGTTGGGGTTGGGCTTGCGGATCTTAGAGCTCCTTTCCAGCCTTAGTGAGTCTATGACGTGTTGTAGTGGGCATGGTGATGATGGGTAGGTGGTTGGGCTAGATGATCTTTTTCAGCCTTCATGATTCTAAGTGACCTCCAAGATCATCTTGTTCCAACTAGGGCTGTGCTATGGATGAGAGCTTCCCTGCAGCCTGCTGGCTGCACGTCGCTGTCTTTCTGCTGGTGTCAAAGTGCCCAGAAAGGGGAAAAGTCTGGCGGTCATCCCACTAGGCACACACAATGAATAACATTTATGTTGTGGATTTATCGCATGGAAGAACACCCTGCACCGCAGCTGACACCGACCTGGGGAATTTTGTTGTTTTGCATTCATTTTAACTTCCATCCGAGTTAACAGCCAAGCTTTTGGGTCAACCTGTGTGAAACACTTTGTGGGTTTGCATAAGGCCTTTGGAACAGGAGATGTGCATGTTACCCACAGCCGACCAGATGTGCTGTTGACCCCCAAACCAGCCCTCCACCTGGGCTAAACTTAATATAATGCTCAATGCTTGCATGGCCCATTTATGCAGTGGTACAAATTAATAATAATAATTAAAAACAAAAATGCATTTCCCCCCCCTCCCCCCATTGAGCAGTTCCTCAGTGCAGGAAGATAATTGCTAGCCTTGCTCATCGCTTTGAGATCTCCTGATGAAAGCTGCATGCAAGAGGCTGGCTGTGCTTATTCAGCGCGTTAAGTGCTTGCTGTTATTATAATAGGGATTAATTTGGCTGCGTGGCTTATTTGGGTTTGCCTTTAACTGCCTGGCTTGTAATCAGAGCAAAGTGAATGCTGTTGGAGCTTCGTTTCCTGACTTCCCTGCTTGTTCACCTGGCATTAACCATCACTGGGGTTTTAATTAACGTGTACAAACCAGCATCTCCTGCTGGGAATTTGGGAATTTCCTATTGCAGACAGGATCCCTTCCCACGGGGAAGTCTCATCCCTATCACAAGGACCCTGAAATCCCTTTAGTTCTGTAAGCCATCACGTCTTTCAACAAACATCTTCATGGGAAAATCTGATTTTCCCTCCTTTGGTTTCATCCTGGCCATCGTGTTGGCATCATGTTGTTTTATGGTTTTGATGGGTTGATGATTGGCCTTGATGATCTTCATGGTCTTTTCCAACCTTACTGTTTCTATATTTCTATGATTATTAATTTCATCCGGCCCATCCTTGAGTCTCTCATAGGGCATCCCTGGTTTGGATGAATGAAAAAAATGAAAACCAAAAGCTTGGATCCTTAAAATCATTCAATTTCAGTCCTTTTAAAGTCGATGGTTTCCTGGATCCCTGTGCAGGATTTTTTAGCCTCTAACCTCAGTATTTTTCGCAGTAATGTTGCAGGACCAATGTAGAAGTTGAGTCTGGATCTCAAATTATATGGGGGACGGCCAAGGGAACTGGGATGGGTCAGTCTGGAGAGGAGGAGGATCAGGAGAGACCTTATTGCTCTGGACAAGTCCCTGAAAGGAAGTCGTGGTAAGGTGGGGGTCGGCCTCTTCTCCCAGCTAACAGTGATGAGAGGTGTTGGCCTCACCTTGCGCTTGGAAGGGTCAGGTTGGATATTAGGACAGATTTCTTCTCCGAGTGGCGATGCCAATAGCCCTCAGTCTGATTAGGCAGAGCATTACAAGGAGTTTAAAAGGAAAAGAATCAGTTCTGTGCTGGTTGGTTGTACTGTTTCTTCTCAGAGATCTCTGCTTGGTTTGAGTGCTTGGCTCAGTGCTTGTCTTCCTTCAACTTTCAATGAACCATCCTGCTTATTCTCCCAGCCTGGATTCTCATAGATGATTTACAGTCCCTAAACCATAAGAACACACTTTGCCTACATGCGCTCACTGGACACAGTAGATTCCAGAGCAGTAGCTGGAGTAGAAGAGTTGCTCCCAGTGCACGCTGTGGTGTTTGCATCCTCTTTTAATTTCCCTAACCCTCCCACCCTACAGAATCAACTCAGTTCTTCAAGGCAGGTGCCACGCTTGCAGTGTCTCCTGAGCACTCTGGTGATGGGGACGGGTTCCATCTATGTTGATCAACTTGGTTGAGTTGAGTTGTGCCATTAGTAGGATGGAGCTCCTGTTGTAGGGACCTTTGTAGGGCCTTGGTTGGGTTGAGTTGAGTTGGGGTTAAACTCTGTATAGGTAGGTGCTGCTTTGCTGTGGAGCTGTGCCAGCAGCACTCAATGGTATGGGTAATTTCTGAGAGTCCCCCTTTCCTGAATGCTGAATTCATCCTTTCTGAAAGTCCCTGTTCACTGCAGGTGAGTTGGGCTACATGACCTTTAAAGGTCCCTTCCAACTCATATGATTCTATGATGAATCCAGGCCATCCAACCAGGCTGGATGTGGCTCTGGGCAGCCTGGTGTGGTGGTTGATGACCCTGCACATAGCAGGGGGTTGAAACCAGATGATCATTGTGGTCCTTTTCAACCCAGGCCATTCTATGATTCTATGATGACTCCAGAAACCTGCAGCTGAGATCTGGTGCTTTTCGGCTCTCATTCCCCAGGATATCCTTACCCAGATCCCGTGCTTTCACCCCATCCTCACTTCCTCCCCCAAATCTGGAGCCGTACAATCCGCACACAGCTGAAAACTCCCTGCTTTAGGGGAATTTTGTTGTTCCTCGGGGCATTTAATCTGCAGAACAGGCTGCAGGTGGTTTCCCTGTGTGTTGTCAAGCTGGCACTGCCCACCTCCCGTGGGCAGTAACTGATGAAAGGAAAACCAGATAGGGTTTGTGACTTCCTTCTTGAAGCTGCGGGTGGGGAACTTTGTGCCTGGCCGGAGATGTTTGTGGTTATTCAAGGGTGAACGGCTCCGTGCTCAGGATTTGATAGCAATGCAAAGTCAATGGGCTGCTCTTCCACCTGGTTCCGGAATGAATTCAATTGAAAAAGGGACATTTGGGGTGAGCTGAATGTCCCTCCAGTTCATCACCCTACAGGAGCAGGGATGGGGCTTGTGCCGAAGCTGGAGGGCACTCGTTGATGTGCATGCTCTACAGGGGAATTTCTTCAAAGGGAAGGATTGGCCTTGGAAAATGCCAGAGGGGAGGGGAAGGAGAACTTTCCCAAGGACCTCCCATGCTGCTGACCCTACAGACAGAGCCTCACGTCCTTCTCTTTTCTCCCTTTCCTTGCAGCCTACCCATGAGCTCAGATTTCCAGCATTACAGTTTCAGGATGCCGAACATTGGGTTCCAGAACCTGCCTCTCAACATATACATCGTGGTTTTTGGCACGGCCATCTTCGTCTTCATCCTCAGTTTACTGTTCTGTTGCTACTTGATCAGGTAAGAGAGCTGCTCTGGCTGTCTGCAGGAGGTGACCTCCCTCAGGTGAGGACATCCCATAGAATTCTCTGTGCACAAATTGTTCCTGTTATCCAGCACTGAATCAGAATGGCTTAAGTTGGAAGGGACCTTAAAGGTCATGGCGTTCTCAGCCTTTGGACTTGGGCTCCTCTTGCAGCCCTCGGGAAATGTGTGTTGTAGGCTTCAGTCTGGGTGCAGAAATAGGATGGGAGGTGATGGACTGAAGTTGCAGCAGGAGAGGTTCAGGTTGGATGTTAAGAAGTATTAGCTCTCCAAAAGATTGGTTGGGCAGTGGGACGGGCTGTCCAAGGGGATGGTGGAGTCACCATCCATGGATGTGTTCAGGAACCATGGAGATGTGGCACTGAGAGACAGTGGGCATGATAGGGACGGGTTGGGCTTGGGAATCTTGGAGCTCTTTTCCACCCATGATTCTGTAATTCTATGGAAGTACTCACCCAGGTTGGGAGAAATGGATGCGTTGGTCAGGAAGTGACGGCATCACCTTTCCGCAATGAGCTTCATCCTCTTGCGTGCCGACAGCTTGATGTGACCCACGAGATAAGTTTTTATTTCCCATTCTAAGAGCTCAGCACTCTGCATCCCAGCGTTCAGACTCAGAGCAGCGTCATCCGTTGCATCCCAGGGTGAGCAGTTCCGCAGGCGGCCAACTTTATCCACTGTAAAAACAGCAGATAAATATTTATGGGAGCTCTTCAATGGACGTGAAGCGTGGTTGCCTAGGTGGCCTTCTCCAGAAGACTCAAAAGCCGTGTTTTATGGCTCCTGCTTTCTGCTTAGCATTTCAACACGTCTCCCTCTTAAATGAATAACTTATGTACCGTGCACTTAAGAAATGTTTAATACCTGCTCCGTTCGTTACTGTACACAAATTGCTCATTCAACAGAGCCGTTTGGAGATTAATGATGCGGGGGTGATTTGTTGACCTGAGCGACGGGGAGCAGGAAGGGAGATGGTTGTTCCAATTTGGGCTGTGCTTTAATTACTTTATAGACCACAGGGGAGAGGGTTAAGCCACTCATTGAGAGGCAAAACTCCTTTTGCTGGAGGGAAAATGGAAGGCAGGTGGGGGAAGATTGGGAATTGAGGCTGTGTTTTCCCCAGGTGGAGCGGAATCTATATGGCTTCCTTGCAGAACTAAGAGGTGTTTGGACTTCAAGAAGAGTGTTTTCCTGGGCACTGGGTCTTGTTGGGTGTGTTCTGCCCCAAAGGAGAAACAACAAGTAGTAATGTCTGGGAGATTAAGCCAGAAAACCTTTAAATTTAGAAGTTGGAGGCGTGTTGTAAGAGAGAGAGAGTGAGTAACCACAGGGAGAAGCCAGCGAGGGAAGTGGTGAGTTCTCTGTCTCTTGCTGTCTTTAAAGGAAGACAGAGTGCCCTTCTGGAAGAGGCGTCTTGGCTCCCAGTCCCAGGAGTAACGAAGTGCTGTTTAACGACCCATGATAGACGGGAGGCTGGATTAGATCACCTCATGATCCCTTTATAGCCCTTAACTGTTGCGAGTCGTGAATCAAACCAGGAGCAGCAGCTCTGGGATTGGCAGTCTGGTACCAAACAAGGACCTTGTGGACCCAAAGCAGCCCCATGCCCTGGATTTGGGCTGTGCTGCTGTGCCCCTGCAGCACTCACCACCTCCTTTGGATTTGCCATAGAGCTGAGCTCTCAGATCTCAGCTTGGGTGAGCTTTAAAGCTTGAGGGTCAGCTTGTAGGTGGGCAGGGGGTAAGGACTACGCAGAGAGCACCCCAAGTGATTGCATTCAGATGGGTCAACCTCAGTGCTCCACTGCTGTGATGGTGAATGGCCGATCACTGCTGGAGCCTGAGTGCATAGCAAGCAAATACCCAGAGCTGTGCAGGATTCCATAGGAGGATTCGATATACAAAGCAAGATATTGAACTCATGCTGGATTTCTCCCCCTCCTGAACCAGCTGCCAAAGCCTCCTGGATTACCGCACACATTCCTGACCCCTTCTGCATGACTTTAACATGGGGTCACAGCTGGAGGCTGCAAAAGGTGAGGTGTTAATTTAATAGCGAGTCACGCCACGTCCTCGCAGAGAAGCGGAGCATTGAGTGCACACAGTGCATCCTCTCCCTCCTGGTCTGCAACCCGCACATCTGCAAGAGCTGGGCTAACAGCGAGCAGAGCTCATGGGATTGGAGACTGTAGGAATTTAATGGGGCTGGCTCAGAGCGGGGCTGGGTGTGAGCTCCAGCCAAAAGAGAGGAAAGGAGGATTGCTGCAGAGCTCTGCTGCACAGCACATGTCCCTCCCCCACGGCAGCCGCCTTCGGACGAGAAATAGGGAAAAGGAAATGAAACTTTGCTGGAGCTGTCTGTGTCTGCTCTATGCTGCTGCTTTCAGAGGATAAGGCTGCAAGAAGGTACAGGCTGGGATTGGTGAGCTGACGTCAACTGGACGGGTTGGGTTTGGAGATGTTAGAGCTCTTTTCCAGCCTTCATGGTTCTGTTAAGGGAATGGACTCTTTAGGAGGAGTTGGGAAATGGTTTCAAACTAAAAGAAGGGAGATTTAGGCTGGATTGAAGGAAACCCTTTTTTGTAGTGAGGATGGTGAGGAGCTGGTAGAGGTTGTCCAGAGAGACAGTGGGTGTCCCATCCCTGGGGATATTCAGGTAAAGCAGGACGGGGCTCTGAGCACCTGATGGAGCTGTGGGTATCCCTGTTCATTGCAGGGAGTGGGACCAGATGGCCTTTCAAGATCTCTTCCAACTCAAATGATTCTACGATGCTATGATTTCCTCTGCATTTTGATGTGTTGCCTTGCAATTGGGGCAGATGTTTGAGTAGCAGCAGTTGCTGGAACTCCTGCAAGGGTTCACAGCTCCTGGTATAGGGTGGAAACTCACCGCGACCTGGGCTCACATTATGGCTGTTGTGGGATGGACCCATCTGGCCCAGGATCCTCTCTCTGAGCGCAGCCAAAGGAAGAGCAGCCTCAACATGTGGATGCCTCCCCCAGAGCTCTCCCTGCTCTGCACACTTTGCATGCTTGGCTGTGCTCTTGCTGTTCTCAAGAGGTTTTTAAAGCAAAGTTGTACCATGCAAACCTTCCCACGTAGCACCCGCGCTCATCTGGCAGCACTGAGCTGCTTTCCTCCTTGTAAGTTGTCTACAGCAGCAAATCTTCCTTTTCCCATCTGCCTTCCATAAGCAGTTTCCCAGCCTCAGGGCTCTTTGTGAATGGGGCCGGTTCCGTCCCACTAGTTCCATTCTTTGCACGTTGCTGCCCCATCCTTCCTGCAGTGGGATTCACCTTTGGCTTTTAGGTCACCATATCTCTGAGCAGCATTAAGGAGCTCCAGACTGAGTCTCCAGAGCTGCCATATTGCATCCCTAACCAACTTCTGCTGCATTAAAGTGCTTCTTCTTTTCTTTTTGGTTATGTTTTGAACCCCAACGTTGTTCTAGGGGGATCTTTTCATGCTAATAGGAGCTCAGGAAAGGGACGTTGTGGGAGGTTCATTGCTGACAGCTGGATGGAGATGTTACGTTTCCAGCTATGTGAAAAGTCTCAGCCCAGACTCTTCGGCTGCTGCTTGGGTGCATCATTTCAGGAAACAGAGAAATGATTCCATAGGAGAGGGGAGGAAATGGAATGGGCTGTTGGGTTGTTGTGGGGATCCTCATTTTCGCTTTTCCCTCTAATTCCAGGCTCAGACATCAAGCACACAAAGAGCTTTACGCCTACAAACAGGTGAGGTGATGAAGGCTTCTTCCTTCTCCTCCCTTCTTCTCCTCCTCCCGTCTTCTTTCTCCCTTCTTTTCCTTTCTTCTTCACCTCCCTTCTTCCTCTCCCTTCTTCTTCTCCTCCCTTCTACTCTTCCCTTCTTCTCCCTTCTTTTTTCTCCCTTCTTCCTCCTTTTTCTCCCTTCTTTCCTCTCCCTTCTAGATTGGCTGAGAACCAAATCCACATCAAGGCTGTGAGTTCATTGGGGTTAATACCTTCAGGCTGTGCTTTCAATCCCATTGGGAGGTTCACTTGCTTGGAAGAGAAGCTGTGAATGGGAACCAACTCACCTGGTTTGAAAGAGACCCTCAGGGTCACCGAGTCCAACCCACCTGCTGAGCGCCAGCACCAAACCATGTCCCCATGCTCCTCATGATTTGGGGTTTTCTTGCCATGAGCATCCTGAGCTGCCTGTGGTTACCTGCAGGTGTTGGCCCTTTGGGGGCAGGTTTTGGTGCCATCGCTCAGCAGGAAAACAAGAGAATAGAACTACATGTGTTTTCAAACAGCCTCAAATAAGAGTTAAGTCCCAGGAGCGTGGATGTTAAGTCACTTTTTGGTATGTTATTAGAATTTAGGTTACCTCTATGCTCTTTCCTGCTGCATGTTGTGCCCTGGAAGACCTCACCCCATATCCAAATCTATGTAAGGAGCTTTGCACTGCACACAGCTGGGGAGAGGCTGGGACCGAAAGAAGAGGATTTTCCTTACAATCAATGCAGCGGAAAGGGAAAATGTAATAGAAACGGGTTGCAAAATGTGATTTATGGAGATCTGAGATGCTGGAAACATGTGTTAAAAGCAGCATCCTGACCCCATCTCTGCCTTGCAGGTAATACTTAAGGAGAAGGTGAAGGAGTTGAACCTACACGAGGTGGGTCCATGTGTGTGTTTTACTTCTTGGGGGGGTTCACGGGACCCAGACCTTGCATGGTGTGGATTTGCACAACCCGAGGGCAAATGGATGGGATTTGGCTCTGCAAATGAAGCTTTGGGTTCCGGGAAGTCGCCCTTTAATAGAGAGCAGATTAAGCCCAAATTGGGCTTTAAACTTCTTTTTATCACTGTTTAATGAGCTGCAGGACTTACCACCCTGAGGCTCACAAGCTCGGGGCTGCACAGAGCTGTGCTAAGCCGTGCTCTGTCACACTGCCAAGCCAATCCACAAGGCAAAGGGCCCTTCATGTTTTTTTTCCATGACCAAAAGCAATGGGACGAGATGGAGTTTTTTTGGGGAGCTTTGCCTCGGTTTTGTCAGTCTGTGTGTTTTTAGCTTGCAGAACCACTGACTGCGTGTGTCTTGCTTTCAGATCTGTGCCGTTTGCTTGGAGGAGTTCAAGCCCAAGGACGAGCTGGGGATCTGCCCGTGCAAACATGCCTTCCATAGAAAGTGAGTGCACTTATGAGAGGGTTAGAAGGGACCTCAGGAGATCCCCCATTGCTAAGATTCCCTCCCAGCTTTCTGTTCTCCAGCTGAACAGCCTCAGGGCTCTCAGCATTTCCTCATAAGGGAGATGCTCAGGGTCCCCATTGTATCTGTGGCTTCCTGCCGGGCTCTCCCAGCAGTTCCCTGTATGCTTGGAATTATATTTATCTAGAAGTTTGACATATAAAGGTACTTAAATGATGAATTAAGAACACACCAATAGCAATGCTATGCAGGAAATGGACCAGACTTGGCTCACGGCTGCACCAGAAGGGACTGTGGGTGCTGATTTTGGGTCCTAATGACCCCCCCCTTACCCCCATGTCTGTGCTTTCCCCCCTTCAGGTGCCTCATCAAATGGCTGGAGGTGCGCAAGGTGTGCCCGCTCTGCAACATGCCGGTGCTGCAGCTGGCACAGCTGCACAGCAAGCAGGACCCCGGCCCCCCCCAGGGCCCCCTCCCTGGAGCAGAGAACATCGTATAGCTCTGTGCCAGCACGGACTGCCCCGGGGCTGCTGGAGGGTACCCGGAGACGACCAAAGCACTGCGGAACCAGCAAGGAGCCAAGCTGGGGATGGGAGGACGGAGAGCTCAGAGCACTTTAGGAAGGGAGCATCCCCATGCCCCAAAACGGTGCTTGGCTTCGGAATGGGGTTTTCCTTGCTGGGAACGTGGAGCTCAGTGACTGTTGGGAAGCCTCAGTAACTGCTGGGAAGCCTCAGTATGATGCCTTGGGAATAGAGCGGCCGAGAGGTGCCTGAACGCACTCATCCCCCTCTGAGCATCACCCAGGAGAGCCGGTGTCCGTCCTGTGCGGTGCTGTGGGGTCAGTGCCATCCATGGGGGTTGAATTTCCACCCCTGGCTATGATCCTTACTGAAGATTGCAGTTTCTCCTCCCAAAGGGCCGCCCAGGGCTTGGGGTCGGGTGCTTTTTGGGGTGGCTCTCCCCCCTGCTCGGTGCCATGGGCTACCTCAGGGCTTCCTTCATCTCCACCATGGGTAAGAGCATCTCCCATCGGTGCGACCGCCTCAGTATCACAGCACGGGTCGGGGCAAACCCTGCCCTTTGGGTTCACATTGAGCTCAGCCCTTCAGGATGGCTCAGCACCACCCAAAGTCCTCACCCAACCCTCCCCGAGTGCCAAAGCTGCTGGGGGCTGCACCACCCCCTCCTCTCCTTTCACCCCATGGGGCGAATGCAGCCCTTTCCAGGCATCATTCCCCCCCCCCCCCTTTCCAACCCGCAGCTCTTTATGGGAGGGGGCCTCAGTGTTACCCCACAGCGGGGCTGGGTGGGGGCTCTGGGGGTTGTGTGTAATGGGGGGAGGGTCCCTCCTGTACATAACCCGCGACTCCCCAAGACTGTTTATGGAGCGTGGAGCCTCATAGACGTGTTTGTACACTACAAATTCTGCAGCAGAATATTTTTTTAAAAACATTTGCTGTTTTCTTTTTTTTTTCTTGATGGGGGGGGAAGGGAACCCTTTTTTTTTTTTGTAAGCTCTATTTTTGTATATTTAATTGCTATTTCGAGATTCTAACGCGTCTTTCTTTTTTGCTAATCGCACTGTTGGTGAGGAAAAAAGCAAAGCAAAGGAGGAGAGAAGCGGTTTTTGCATGTGATTTTTGACTTGAAATGTAAATAAAGGCAGGTTTTTGGATGCGGGGTGTGTTTGAAAGGGGGGGGGGGGGGGGAGACCTCAGCCATGGGGAAAGGATCCCATCCCAATACCTCACTCTGCTCTGTGTCTGCATGGCCTGAATCTCCCAGCGTAGCTTCAGGAGCACACAGGATCCAGTGTAGGAAAGGGCACATCTGAATGTATCATTTCAGAGCCAAAGGAGAGGCGCTGCAATGGAGAGAAGCAAGCGAGGAGTTTTCCAAATGGTACAAGCTCAGCTTTTCCCGTTGTAAATATTATCCATCGTCAGCATCTCTGTTGTTCTGGTTGTTTATTCAGGCAGCACTGTGCTACTTCCAAATCCACGTCCTGAGAGCAGAACATCCTCAGAGGTTGCAAACCGCACAGCCTCGTTCAGGCTGTGCGTGTATAAAGGAAACAGAAGAAAGAACAACTGCTGTGTATAAGAAGTGCAACTTTGCCCCTCAAACTAGTTTATAAGCACCGAATGAAGCATTACAGAGAAAAATGCCAAATATAGGACTGAAACAAACAGTAATCTCTTTGGTATTGTTATATGCAGTCCTGCTGATATAGCACGGCCGTGTCCAGCAGGACACTGCGTGGACTGGAGCAGACAGGAATGGTCTTTGTGGTGTTACTGTGCTGCAGTTCTCACCCCTCCACAGGCAATTTGTAGGAGAATGAGAAGGTGAGATCTTTCATCTGCAGAACACGGAGCATTGCAGCTGACACCTATGAGAACTAGGCAGACATCCAGCACTCATAAAGATGTTGATGGAAGGGAAAGTGCTTTAAAGCTCCACGTGGGCACTGCAGCTTCATCGCTCCAACGTATGGAATCTGGATGGATCAGGCCGAGCCCAGGAGCTCCAGGAGAGCACCGACTGCACCAAAGTAACCCTGAGGAGCAAACAGAGCTGTTAACAGCCCAAAGGTGGGCACACGACTGACACAGAGAATAACAGGACGTGATAGGTTTGACAAGAGAAATGCAACGTGGAATCTGACCTCGTGTTCTAAGAACAGTGCTTTCAGCTGTCCCTTCGACCAGTAGTCCAAAGCGTACGCCAGAAGCCTCATGGAGATGGTGTTGATGCGGAGGAAATTGCCAACAAAGACCACTCGGTTGATGTTCTGCAAGCGTGAAGAAAAAGATGGTTTAAGGCTGTTTAAGGCTGGACTCCCATTTTCTGCTTGCAGTGGAAACACCACCCGAGGGTAAGAAGAAATGGCACTTTATTGTGCTCTCTAAAAGGCCATCTGTGGCCGTTTGAGTACATTTTCCATTGAGGTGTGCTGTGAGCACTATTGATATGGTGTCTTACATAGTTTTACAAGTAAAAGCAGTAAGTACTGAGTGTCTGCCAACAAGAAGAGTGCAGTATGATTCCCACTCTGTCAGCTCGTCCCATAGGAAGAGGCTCAAACTCAAGAGAAGAGCGTGCCTCTGTTCTTTCATAGCCCTGTACAATGCTGCTTGACATGAATGCAACAAGGCAGCACTGTAAAGAAGCTGAAAGCACAGAGATACAGTCATGTTCAGAGAAGTGGTGCTGCTTGACCAAGAGAACAAAAGCAAGTGGTGAAAAGAACATCGGAAAGATCTCCCACCTCTACCCCTCCACCCCAACTTCAGTACTAAATATACAAGAAAGCACACAGCATAGTGGTGGAAGAGGGACCGTCTCATCACGCTGCCAAAAAGGACCTACCAAAAGCCAGCCCCAAATTCACTGAGAGTAACTCAGTTCACAGTGATCTGGCTCAAAGTACACAGACAAGCAAGAACAAAGTTCACTGATGAATCCAAAAAGGGCAGATTACAACGTAGTGAAGATCCAAGAAGACAAGAATGAACACGTACCCATGGAAAAGCATGCAGGGAAAAAGAGACTGCAGAATAGCAGTACAGGAGTGAGGCTTCAGAGGGGAGGCAACAAAATGGGTTTTCCCCAGTACCTCATTGAGTGCACACATCCGCGCGATGGAGCCGATGTTGTTGGTGATGGTGATCAAGGTGGCCTTGGCCAGGTCCTCTTTGCTGACAGACTCCCTCTTCTCCTTGCTCATCATGTTTCCAAAACTGTTAAGAAAGTTGTAAAGTGAATGGTCTAATTGCATCAAAATTCCAGGGAAAAAATAAAAAGGGAATTGCTGGGTTAACTCAAATAACATAGGGCTAATGTGAAAGAATTAGCAGTGCTAAGACATGTGTATTTGGTTTTTCATCACTGCACAACCTGTGCTGAGCACAACCCAGCAGTCACCACCGTTACCTGGATGCTACAGCCCAGCCTGGCAGCCCGAACCGCTCGTAGTCTCCTCCATAGATGTCCCGCACCAACTTGTCCACTTTGGTGCTGTCCCCGTGGGACGCCATCTCCATGGCCTCTTCAAAGGTGGAGCAACCTGTGAGAAGGCAGCAGAGCCCAAAGAAGGTTCCTCCTCCAAGACTGCAATGGAAAAGAAAAGGAAAGTCACCCACCGGAGTACTGAGGCAGCTATTCAAAGCTTTGGTGTGGCGGTGTGCTGTTCACTGTGCAAACGGACCATTAGCGGTGTTTAACAGGAGTAAAACCTGTACCGTGGGGTTTTATCAATGCTCATTTTCATGAAATTCAGGGAAACTTACAGCCACAAAACTCTTTGGCTTTGCTGAGCAACAACAGTCACATTCTCAGTGCAGCTGTCCAGAAGCTGTCTGGGGAACTAAGGTTGTCCTGGCACCTCTGCTGAACTGACTGGAGCTAAACATTGTTGATATTTAAGTAAATACCAAGATATGGGGTCTCTGATAAACCCGGTTAATTCCTGCAACAGGACAGCTGAGAAACCAGCTTCTAAAGATGCCTGTTGCAGTAAGGAGGCTGAAACATGAAATTCAGATTCCCTTTTCCAGGAGAAATCTTTGTTGGCAGAGATGAGAGACTGCAGTAAAAGCTGGAGTGTGACAGTCAGCTCAGCACATTTAATGCAGCTTGTTCCCAAAAGCACAGTGCAGAAACATATTGCAGGCTGAAACAAAATAGAAAGTGAATGCAACCCGCTGCAGCACTTACCTGGTGCCAGTCACCCATCTATAGTTTTCTTTGGAATACACAGCCAAAATGCTGACCCCTGAGCCAATGTTCACCAAAAGGAGAGGGTATGGATTCTCCAAGTTGAACGGGAGCTTCTGACATCGTTCAGCGTTGGTTGGATGTTCAAAATAGTAGCACTCTGAATGGCCATTGAAGCCAACGGAATCGATGTACAGAACTCCTTTAATAAGGCAGTCGAGTTCATCTAGCTTACGAAGCTGAAGGTCACCCATCTGGCAGGAGAAAAAGGAATATTCAAGAAGTAGTTAGGGATGGGAGCATTGGTACTCACTGCCAGCTAAATCCAGCTACCTCCATTCCTCCCTATGGGGACAGAGAGAGAAGTGAGGATGACAGCAGGGCTGCGTCTCACCCCCTGAGGACTGCTGACTGTCCTGGCCCTGAAGTGGAAAGCAATAAACAACTTGAGCCATTGGTGGAAGCCAGGAGAATCCCATCCCATTGGGACTCGGAGGGACTGGCAAGGAAAGCAAAGGAAATTTAAATAGGGCTTAAGTGTTTGACCAAAAAAAAAAAGAGAAAGAAAAAGCAAAGCAGCAGAAATCAAGATTGTTCTTCCCTTATTTCAGTGCCTGGAGGGTGCCTAAAAAGCCTCTTTATTTAGTACGTTTTTCAAGCCTTGCTTAAATATTTAGCAGACATATATTTCAGCCATAAACAAGAACCTAACTGATGATAATGGAGCTAGGTGATGATGTCAAACCCCAACTGCTAACCCCTTCCAGGTAATTCACCACCTCAATTGCCCGAACCTCCGTCAGCAGCACAATGTGTGCTAGAAACGAAGCTATGGGAGCAAACAAAGAGTGAAAATTAAGCATGGGAACACGCAGCAATGAGGAAGAAAGAACACTTAGCTGAGTGTAATCACAGAGCAGTGATACAAAGCCCTGTAAAAGCACACGGCGTGGAGGGCAGGGAGTAATTTTAGAGTTACAGGAATGTTGCATGAGCTTTTAGGAAAGAACACAGCCTAATTTAGAGATGTGAACGTGACTCCACACGCTGCTTCCTGAGCTGAGTTTAATTCCAGTCAGGCACACTCCTCCAAAGCTAAGGCTTAAAGAAGCTGAAAGGCTGCAGAGAAGGGCTGCGAGAGTTTCTAGCTTTAAGCTTAAAGTTTCACTACCAAATCCTAATTGTACACAAGCCAAAAATGCCTACTGTGAGAAAGTCCTGCTCAAATTTGTACGCTCCACCTCCCGTGGCACATAAGGTAGTATGGAGGCTCGAGAAGTGCTTTTCGCTTCCCATTTGAATAAAAGCAGGCATGTCATGGGTAGGAAAGCGTATAAAGTGCAGATTGCCTTTACGTCCACACAGGGTAAGGTCCTTTAGTTCAAGGTGCACATCCCGAATGCCTGTGGATCCATAGGCCACGTTCGATGTCAGGTACTTGCGGATGTTTTTGAGGTTTTCTACTTCTTCATCCTCCTCTTCGGCAGTGATGTCCTTTGGTTCAAAATAAACAAGTTTGACTAAGGTCCCACCGATGTCCAGGCCAAACCAAGGGAAAACTGAAAAGAGAGGGGAAAAAAAAAAGACAGTGAAACAGAGCACGGTGCCGTCAGACCATCAGCAAAAGTAACTGCACACACTGCTGTGTGATAATCCAATCCATACAACCACAAAGAGCACCAGAAGGGAGACACAGCCCAGGCCTTGCAGTATCACTACAGCAATCTGAATCCCTAGCTATTCCTTTTTAGAAAGCCAAAGCCAAGGATAATACTGGTGCTCTGACATCAAAGCGATGCACAAACGGTAACTAATTACAACACATAGCACCGAGGTAGGCAAGTAGTCTAAGATGCCCCAGAGAGACAAAAACAAATGTCTAATTGGATTATTTTATTAGGCAAATTCCCCCACCGTACAAAATATGCATTAGTGTCAGGCCCAGCAACATTTACAGCTGTATGAGATAATGAGCTTCTTGGAAAAGATCAAGAGAAAACCCTGATCAGATGGAATCTGCGATTAGAGCTGAGAGCTGGAACGGATTAATATTGCTATTAATGAGCTAAAGGATAGGCTGGAGCTAACGAGATCCTGTAGGGCAAAATGCAGCCACATGGTGTGGCTTACAAACCCAATATATTGCCCTGCTGCCGTAAGTGTAGTATACCCTCCCCCTGGTGGGTGGACTCAGATTCCTCCCTCCCCAGCAGCTGCTGCAGCCAGCAGTTCCCCAAGCTCTCTTCCAAGCACTGAGTTATTTATATGGATTGACACAGAGGCCACCCCCAGCCATCACCAAAAGACAAAAGGAGCCATGAGGTCTGTTTTAGGAAGCACGTCCAAACCCCAACCACCCTCTATTTCTGATGCCTGCACCTGAAACAAGAACAGATGTAAGAAGAACAGCTCGTGAACGAGAGAGGGAGCAATCTGCATGGCTGGCCAACAGAAAGCAACCCAAGGTCTTCTGCATTAATATTTCTGCTGCTTTCCTCTCTCCTGACTGCCTCAATGTTCTGAACCCCAAAAGCCTTCACATGGAATGGTTAAAAGGGATCTTAAAGACAATCCCATTCCTGACCATCCCTTCTCGTGGGCTGGTAGCCACTCACTACATCAGGCTGCCCCATCAGCCAGCTGGGAGGTTCACACACCAAACTGCTCCATTTAGACAGAAACCTTGCAGATTTTAGGGCTCTTCTAGACCCAATAAAGGGAGAGCTCCTTAGAAACACCACCCCGGCTCATTTTCAGTGCTGGCAACATCTTCCATTTCTAAAATGTCGATAATCTATGGGATAATCTATGGCAGCTCTCCACTGTAGAGGACAGGGCAGCAGGAGATGTTGCTTGCAGAGCCTGGTGCTGCTCTCAGGTCTCCTCGTTTCCCCCTAGCTGGCTCCAACACAAGCAGCCAGCATCAGGGGGTTGGACTCAATGATCTCTAGAGGTCCCTTCCAACCCCTACAATTCTGTGATCAGACTCTATCCTGCCACCATGGACAGCTCTACAAACACCTTATGCAGGTAATTAACTTCAATCACATGGATCAGTAGGCATGGAGGGGATGGGTTGGGGTTGGACTTGATGGTCTTAGAGCTCTTTTCCATCCTTCCCGATTCTATGATCCATAACAAAGACTCAGAATCATGAAGGTTGGAAAAGAGCTCTAAGAATCCCAACCCCAATCCATCCCCACCATGACCAAGTCAGTGCCACGTCCCAATGCTTCCCAAACACCTCCAAGGATGGGATCTCTCATTATACACATCCCAAGCACAAGTTAAGAATCCGAGGAACGTGAGAGCTCAAAAGTGAACAATTCTTCAGTTTACCTGTGCAAACAAACACTCAAATAACCAAGATTGCGGTCAAAACTTCTCCCATATACGATACTTTTGGGTTCGATTCTTTTTGGATAGGGGTGTGGTGCACAACTGAGAAAATTATTTCCAGGGTATGGAGAAATGTGCTTTTTCTTACAGGAAATCAGCCAACATGAGCATGTAAGGAAGCCACAGCCATTCCCTATCCAAGAGCTAGAAAAATCCATGCCTTCAAAGGGAGGAAGCTCTCTTGGATGAACGCCATCACCATCTGCTATCGAGATTTGTCTTAAAATACTGCTTTTTCCACCATTTATCATGCAGAGCTGTCTCCCTTGTGAGCCCCCAAAGGCCCTTCTGAGAGCTGCAGCACAGCACACATAGGGCTGGGGGGCAACAGGACCCTTTGGGAACTGACAGCCATGAGCACCACTACCAAGGTGAATGAAAACAAATAAAACACAATGCTATTCCATGTGGAAAGAAGCAGGAATGCAAGCAATGAGCTGCAATCATAGAACCGTGGAATGGTTGGGTTGGAAAGGACCTTAAAGCCCATTCGGTCCCAATGCCCTGCCTTGCTCTTGAGGGCAAGAAAACCAGAATGCCTTTGCCATATTAATTGCTTTATAAGGCTGGATGGGTTACAAATAATAATAATAACAAAACTCAATGGATTTCTTTCCTTCATGTTTGGAGAGCTGTGTCAAGATGAACGAAGTGATACAACTACAGACCCCCCGGGTGGATTTTCTCCACGTGATATAAGTGGTGTTGCAGGTTGATCCTTCAGCTAAGAGCCAGTTCTTCTGGAAGCTAAAGAGATTTGCCCACAGAGCAATGAAGACTGATGGTTTAGCTGAGTGTACGACAACATGGCTACGCTCGCTCTAAAAGACTCAACATTATTTTTCATGGTGCTATGGAAATTTTACAGCTGGAAAAGAAATCGATAAGTAAACATTCATCGGCATTAAATACAAAGTGACACGAAGGTTCCCACTCCTCAGATCTCTAAAAATAGGCTCTGCTGGGAATTCACAGCTCACATGCAATTCCAAAACATAAAAAGGTATTTAAAATATATATATATATATATATATCGAAGCTTATGTTTTGCATTGCAAAGCGGCTGCTGATGGTTTAGGTATGGGCTTCACTTCCTGCAACACAAATGCAACGTCCTTCCCCTCTCCTTTTGACAAACAGCAAAGCAGTATGGATGGTGCGTGCCAGAAGCACCACAACAAGCTGCTTATTGTTATTACCTAAGAACTTGCAGTCTGTAGAAAGGAGAAATATAACTTGTTTCTCAGGGAAACAATCAAAAGCCATCTCTGCCAAGGGAAACGTGATTGCAGGCATGAGCAGAGCAGGGGAGTGCAGGCAGACGTGGGATGGGAGAAGGCTGCTGAACCAAATCGTTGACCTATTTCTCTTATCATAAAGTAGATTCTTTACAGAAGAAAAATACATTCCATTGCTCATTACTATCTGGGTATCACCAGCTTCACGCCTGGCACTTCGCCCTGCCTGCAGAAAGCCATTCAGAATAGCTGTACTGCAGCTGTGTTTGAGTAAATGCAATGTGAACATCCTCTTCATTCACCTGCAGTGTTTCTGGTCCAGTGAGACTGTCCTGGTTTCAGTTGAGACGCGGTTAATTTTCTCCATAGTGGCTGGTGTGATGCTGTGCTTTGGCTCTGGGAGGAAAACAAAGCTGATAACGCAGTGCTGCACAGAGCCAAGGACATTTCAGCTCCTTGTGCTGCCCTGCAGTGAGGGACAGGGGGGGCACAAGGAGCTGAAAAGGAACTGACTAAGGACAGCTGACTTCAGCTGGCCAAAGGGACATTCCATACCTCATGGTGTCAAGTGGAACTATAAAACTGGGGAGGCTGTGCAGTGCTGAGCAGCCTGATGGTTTGAAGGCCTTTAGCTTCTTCAAGAGCAGGAAGGCACACAGCTCAGACACCCATCACGTTGCTCCAAGTTTATCTCTGATAGTGAATATCTCAGATAGAGCTGCAACGGCGACGCTGTGATCCCAAATCATACCATGCTGACCTTCCAAATGCTGTCTCAAAAACTATCGCCATCTCTTGTCCTAAAACCACTCCCCATTGCATTTCATAGGGTACTTTGAGTTGGAAGGGACCTTACACAAGACATCTGAACCTCAACTTTGATGGAAATACCCTTCAAACTTCCCAAGAGTGAAGTAGAAAAAGATCATTCACTCCCCACAAGCTGCCTTGCCACCTATTAATGAGTATATCTCTAAATAACAGCCCTGCAGCTACAACTGGGACCTTTAGTTGCCATATTCTTACAGTAAAACTATGCCACATTGGAATGACATACATGATCACTGCCACTACGGCCCTTACATCCCAATGTGGAACTCATATCCCATCCTACTGGTCCTTCAGCACGCAGAAAACCCCACAGTGACCTTAATTACTTCATATGAACAACCATTTCCCAGTACAGGATGACTCCCATCGTCTGCGAATGAATGAAAGGGAATTACAACCCCACATTAAGCTGGAACGAGGAACACCATCGTGTGAGCATCTCAGGAAGACTTCTGATAGGAGCTGCTATTCCTTTTGACAGCAACTCCTATTTCTATTTCATACTAAGAGATCGGGGTCATATCACATATGTCTAGGCTGAAGCCCCCTGTCCCCGCCCCCTCCCATAGCCCCGCCCCCTAGCAACTCACTAACCCCACCCCTTCCTCAAGCCCCGCCCCCTTCCTGATGGCGCAGTTCAACCCACTCCCTAAGCCCCGCCCCCTCCCCAGGCCACGCCCCCTCTCTAAGCCCCGCCCCCTCGCCCCCTTCTCCTCACTCACGCGGGCGGTTCTTGCGGACCGAGTCCCTGCGATGGCTGCAGGCCGCGCCGCCCCCCTCACACGGCTCCGGCCCCGCCGCGCTGCCGGCTCCCGTCCCGCCTCCGCTCCATCGCCGCGGGTTCCCCGTTTCCGCTTCACGCCTCCGGGGCTTCTCATCCGTGCCGCCGTTGTTACGCCGCGGCTCCATCCGCCTCACGGCCTGACCCCATGGGCCGCCAGCGCCGCGACGCGCCGCGCTCCTCAACGGCCACCGCCGCAGCCACCGCCCGCAGCGCGCCTGCGCCGAGCGGCACCAAACGGCGCCCCCGGCCCTCGGGAAGTGGGCGGGAGAAGCTCGTGAAGAGACGTCCAATCGGAGTTCTTTGCCGAACGGACGGACGGGAGGTGTGGCCAATGAGAAGCATGGGTCAGACGGAGAGCCCGCCTACGGTGTTATTGATAAGTGCGGCTGTCCAATAGGATACGGGAGCTCAGAGCGGGGCGGGGATTAAGGAAGCCGAGATGGGCGGGACGGCGTGCTGAGCGTTGGCCTATGGCGTTCCGTGGGAAAGAGTGACACGGCAGTTAGCCAATGACGTGAGGCGTCTGATGGAGGAGGCAGGCTGATTGGCAGGCCGAGTAACTATGGCAACGGAGATGGGTGCTGATGGGAGGACTGCAGTAGGCCCGGTTGGCCGGGCCCATATAAGCACATATATATATATATAAATAGCGAGGCCTTGCGTATCTCTTCACATCTAGGAGAGGGTCAGGTATTAATTCGAGGCCAAAGAGATAAATGCCTGACAGTCACTGCGCTACACACAGGCTTTAAAACATGAGATTGCCCCTCAGGTTACAAACAAGGCACCCTCAGAAGTTTAGTGGCGTGGCAAAGAGTTTTATTACCTATTCCATCACAGGTTTATGTCTTTTAAAGTGCAACATCGCAGCTAGGAAAACAGAGGCAAACTTCACAGCAAACAGCAAAATAAAAACAGATGCTTTATGTGTTATTAACTCAGCACTGGGAAGATACACAAAGAAACCTGCAGAGAAGAGAGCCTTGGTATGGATGCTGCTGGCTTGAGATCTCCCAAACGCCCTCAAATACAGCATAGAAAGCAGCAGGAGGAGACATACGGCCCCTCTTTCTCATGGGGAACAGCCCCCCTGTATCTCAGCTCTGAGAGGATGGAAAGTGCCTTTCGGACGCCGTCTCTCATCCAGTTGATGGATGAAATGCTGTGCAATGAGCAAGAACAGCTCGAATTCACTCTTCAGATCAGCCCATGTTTGGAGGTAAAAATCAACACCTCGTTCTTGCATGTATTTATTTGCCCTTTGTTGGCCATTTATAGTGGAGGCACTTGGTGCGTTTGGGGCCAAAGGGGAAAGTGGTAGCAGCTGTCAGCCCTACCAAACTGAAGCAGAAGCCAACCCAGCCTGTCGTGCTGTGGGAGAACTGCTTGCAATTTGGATGCCATTTGGCCAAGTCTCCATGTTAACGTCTCCTCCAGGCTAATGGGGGGCTAAGGCAAAATGGGGTGCTAAGGCAAAAAATAAGGCAGAGCTCTGGGAAAACCAGCTCAACACTTGGGGATATGAGCAGACCTAGAGGAGGAGCAGCTCTTTCTCCCACCACAGGGCTCAAAGACCCTCTGCAGTGTGAGTGGCCCGTGCTGAGTTCTGAGCACAACAGCCATGCTATGAAGTAGGGTCAGGCTTTGGGAACCCATATTGAACAACTGGGAACCAAAGGGAATAAATTACCAGATCCAGGAAAGTAGCAGCTGGATAAGGATTGCAGCTCAGCCACCACAATTGTTTAACGCTTACAGCATCCTAACCAGCTAGTCACTTTTAAACCATGGCTGCCCATGGTATGAGCCTTCTGCTGTGCAAATCTGCCTCCACATCTCCATGCTTTTTGCCCAGCCCTGCCTCCTGCCAATGGCTTCCATTTCCTGCAGATCACAGGATTGCAGAGCAACCTAACAAATCCATGCTGGTGCATTTAGAGCTTAAAAAAGTCCTCTAGCTAAAATAACCCACTTTCTTACTTCCGTGCCTCCGTCCTTCTGGGAGGGAGCAGGTGAGAGATGAACAACCCACAGTCATAGCAACAGAGGAAACAGGCAGAGCAGATTGGGGTGGTTCAACTCTGCCTGGAGCTGGACATGTAGGCAAACAGCAACTGAGCAGGTTCACTGCTGCCCCTAAAAGCTGTCTTGGGCTGAGGGAACCAAGGGATGCTTATTTGGGCTTGGGATTTTATCTGGAAGTCTTGCGGCCCAATCTCCTCAAACTCCCAAGGTGACCCCAGGGAGCAGCTGGGAAATTATGGACTGAAATTCTAAATAGAATCCTCAAAATAACCCAGAGCATCTGGACCATCAGCTAGCACTGGTGTATGGCCTCCCCCTGCCATCACACAGAGCTGACACTATTTGTGTCCCAACCTCGACACAAGTTTCTCATCTCACTGCACCGGGTGCTGGGAAACGTGAGTATTACATCCACCCTGGATCCTGTGCCATTCCTGATGCATAGGAGCAAAGCAGGATGCTCCGAAGGAAAGCACTGAAGCAGGATGAGGGCTTCTGGGAGAGGGGACAGCTTGCACACGGTCCAGCCTGGCACATCCTCATCACAGGACCATTCCTTGGCAGGAGATGGGTCATCCAGAACCAAATGTGAAGATGAGGAAGGAAGGCTCTGATTTTGGCCTTCAGGGATCAACCCCCTGAGAGACACCCTCTGTGGGTGAAAAAGAAGGCAGCACAGACATGAAGGTGGTTGGGAAACAGACCAAAACCCAGCAGCATAACACAACCAAGGCCTCTTCCAGGAAACTTTGTGGGAAGAGATTTAACAAAACCCCTACAGTCCCTCTAGCTGCTCTTTGGGCTTCAAACATGCTGGCCAAGTTCCTGCTACGAAGAAGAATCTCCCTTTGGTAGCTGTGGCATCTCATCTCTCTACTGCTATTTCTGCAATCGTGTGTACACCAGAAACACTGAAATCAATGCGATGCCAACAGCTGGAAGGACGTACAGCAGGGACGGCCCACTGCAGTCCTCTGATGTGGGGACTTTGGCCTGAGATGAGCTGATTGCAGCATTAGTTCCCTTGTTTGAGTCAGGAGAATTTCCAAAGGGGGCTGCTCCATCTCGGACATCATTGCCTGCTTCCAGCAAGGCACTGGGGTGATATTCCACATGGACCTCATGGGTGCCCACAGAGGGGTTGGCCCAGCTCAGAGGTGGATAAGAGCTCACCCCAGCTGCCTCTTCTCCCCCAGGGTCTGCATGAACTGCTGGAGTTGCAGACCAGTGCCCTGAGTTGGCTCTGGACTGTGCTTCTCCAGGACTCGAGCTGTCTGTGCTCACCAAGAGCGGGTCGCTGCTCAAGCCAAGGTGACTGGATGTGTTGGAACTGGGGCTGTCCAGGTATCTGGCAGCTTCCTTTGGGCTCTCTCCTACTACAGACTGGAGGACACCTGGCTTGCTGAGCTGCACGTCTTCCTCCTCATTCTCATGAGATGCCCAGATGCTGGCAGCAGAGCTCGCTTGTGAGGGGGTCCTCCCAGCTGCACCTTCGAAGCTCCCTGCAGCATTCATACCTGAGACGGAGGCCACCGAGGCTGAGAGCACCTTTGGAACACAAAGAGAGAGGCAGAGTCAGCTGGGTGCTGTGGGGAGCACCCATCAGCTTGTCTCAGGCACCCACATCACACAACGAGCAGAATTCAGCACTCAGTCATTTTCTCCAGCCACTAACAAGGGTAGGGAAAGCAAAAGGGGCAGGAAGGTGCTGAAGCTCTTGGGAGCCTCTAGGATTTGTGAGAAAGGGGAGACAAACAAGGGCAGAGATAACTGGGGTGGAGATGGGTGACTGGACTGATAGAGCAACAAGCCAGATCTCTCCCCCTATACCTGAGGGCTCTGCTTGGGCCCTCAGCCCCACAAAACAATTTGGGGACATCCCAAGGCTTCCAGGGAGGTTGGGGTCAGGACCCCACTGGGATCACAATCTGATCTACTTGTTTATTGTAACACCCATCAGTCAAAGCAGCTCTCCCGGGCATGCTCTGAAATACAACAGGACAGAAAGAAGAACACAGCAAAAAACAAACCCTGAATAAACTCCCCACCAGCTCAAAATCTTACACTGCAGGAAAAAACATCCTTGCCAAGGGGGAGTTGACAAGGACCTGAAGGAAATGCAACTGATAACTGAAAGGTCACCTACTTTCTCCTTCCCTGGCATGGAAGGGCTGCTGCTGGCTTCTTCCTCCCCAGGCAGCATTCTATCTCGTACAGGAGGCTTCAAAGAGGTGTCACACGATGGGGAAATATGTCTGGGCTCAGAGGTAGAGTCTGAGTTGGTTGTTTCCTTCCAAACACCTGAAGGAGAAAATAAAGCACACTGCATTAACCAGGAGAACTCAAAGTGAGCTTCTTCCCAAGGGATGCTGCAATAGGATACATCCTCTTCCAAGGCAGATTCTTACCTGCATTCATGGGTTTTCATCTTTTTCCCTCATCGCATCTCTCTGTGTTAATTTGTACAGAATGGAAACTGCAGCCTGTGCTCAGCCTCAGCACAGAGCAAGTCCAGGATGTGGGCAAGGAGCCACAGAGAAGCTCAGGGCAGCTGAGCTCACCCAGCAGCTGGTGCAGGTAAAGCAGACAGCACCAGCCCAGCCTGCAACCCAGCACTGCCAGCCTGTTCCTCACTTTGATATTAGGGTGTTCCCAGCCTGCTGAAACAGGAGGGCATGCACATATAGCCATGAAGTTTGATATCAGAAACCAAACAAGCACCTCTGCCAAGTATATAAAGTGAAACACGGTGAGGAACAGCATCTGGAGAGAAAACTAGAGGAAAAAAAGCAGTCAAGGTGGATGCCTGCACAAACCGGCATCCCTGTCTTCTTAAAAGAAGTAACTGGGGTCTCCTAAGGGACAGGAGACAACAGCAGAGAGCCATTATCACCACCTTGAGTGACTGCAGAGCAGCACCTCCAGCCGTGCTCTATCTGAACCGGCTACAAAGGAAGGAAACCCACCTCCACCTCCTTCATGCTCTGTCTCAATCTGCTTCTGCTCTGCATCAAACTGCTGCTGTATAAGCAAGGGGTTGCGCACATCCACAAAGCTGCTCGGGGGCCCATCGTGCTTGGAACTGTGCACAGCTCGTTCTTCTTGTGTCTTCAGAGAGTCTGGGGGCTGCGGTCCCCCAACGCCAGTGTTCTCCACCAACCTGACAGGCAACTCACTGGAGATGTAGACGTCTTCTTGGGGCTCGTTCCTGGTCTGCTCAGGCTCAGGAGCAGCACTTAAATCCCTTGGTGGAAGAGACCTGCCCAGATCCAAGTTTGGCACTCCACGTTGAAGGTGGTTTGCGTTCCCAAAACACCCGTTGTCCACGCACACCGGATGTCGATGGCTCAGCCACTCCTGGCCATGTGCAGGGGACACAGATGGCAAAACTATGCTGGATGCCCTGGGGGTCTCCACTGCCTCTTGCTGCTCTTTGGTGGGGTATGGGAGAGGTTTCTCTTTGCCATCACAGACCGTGCTCGTCACCAACGGAGCCTGGGGACTCTTTCTTTCTGGGAGCTGGAAGAAAACGAGCTATGTTAAATCACCATGCAGTCCCACTTCAGCTAGGATAAGGGTAAATGAAGCCACCAGGGTGCCTCAAAACCAAACCTGGTGACCCACACGAGCCTGAAGATGAGGGGTACCCACTGAACAGGTCACAGAAGCAGTAGGCTTCATGTGTCAGGGGATATGGAGAGGCTGCACTCACATGCGTGGAGGGGAGTAGTTATAGCCTGGTATGAATGCTATAAGAGAACAGTTGGCTGCTTCTCACCAGCAGCAGCTGCAAGAGCTCTGTGTGGAAATGACAAACAAGGTGCCCTCTGCTTCTCCATGGGTGAAGCTGCCCGGTGCAACAAACACACAGCAGAGGTCAGCAACAAGAGCCTGCTTGTGGCATCCAAAACACCAACCCTCCAGTCTAAAAGGGATCTTTGCAGCCCCATGTACCCTGCTCACCGATTCCTGCACCGGGGCCCTGGCATCCAGCTCTGTGCTGGATGGATCCGAGCTCACAGCTGAGGTCGCAGTGGTGGCAGCAGCAGGTGAGAGAGGTGGATGGTCACCAGATGGGTTGGAGCGCGGTGGCTCAGCCATTGGAGCTTCTGCAGCAGAGTTTGGCCTTGGGAATGGCTTTGGGGCACCACCAGAGGGAACAGAAGGCAAGGCAGCAGGAGCTGAAGCACTTGGAGGAGCTGAGGCACCTGGAGGAGCTGAGGTAGCCCAGGAAAACCAAGGAGACAGAAGATGAGCATGGGCCCAAGGCAGCCCTGTTTAAGCCTACGTTCCGTCCCCATAACAGCCAAGCCCGCAGTGCCTCTTAATTCATTTTTCCATCTCCCCTTAAGACAAGGATAACGAGACACACAAGCCACTATCAGCCTAAGCAGCTTTGGACAAGAAACCCTGCAGACATTCTGCCACCCCTGGGCATGTCACAGGGGCAATGCATATCCTTGGGGACAGTCATGGACTCCTGCATGAGACACGGTCGTTGTATGCAGACTCCCCACCAAAAACAGGAGCTGGACAGTGAGAGAAACAAGCACCCAAGCATGCTGGGAGGACCCAGGGGTGGTGAGGCCACTTACAGGCTCGGTAGAGGTCATAAACCTGCTGCAGCTCATCAGCCAGGTGCCCTGCGTTGTTCTGGTGCAGCGCATTGATCAGATCCATCACCCAGCCCTTTCGGCACTTCAGGTGCTGGTAAAATTTGTACACAGTGGCACGGATCCCCCGCATCTCCTGTCGGGTGTGAAGCTCATCCTGAACAAAACACATTGAGAAGCACAGGCTGCCTTAGAAGGAGAATCACAGAATGGCTCGGGTTGTAAGGGAACCTAAAGATCAATCAGTTGTAACTGCTGTCAAGGGAAGGGACACTTTCCACTAAACAAAGCTGCTCAAAGTCCCATCCAGGCCAGCCCTGAAGGACTGATGATGGGATGAGGCATCCACAGCTTCTCAGGGCAGACTGTGTCAGGGCCTCACTACATTCATAGTGAAGCAAATTCTTTCTAATATCTAACCTAAATCACTTCTAGTTTAAAGCCGTCGCTCTTTATCTTATCTCCCTCCCCAGCTTTCCTATAGGCCCCTTTATGTACTGGAAGGCTGCAGTGAGGTCTCCTTGCTGCCTTCCCTTCTGCGGGCTGAACACCCCCAGCTCCCCACCTGCCTACAAAACAGAGTTGCTCCAACCTCATGACTCCTTCTTGACCCACTCCAGCAGCTCCATATCCTTGTGCTGGGGGGGCTGAGAGCTGAACACAGCGCTGCAGATGGGGGCTCAGACAGCAGAGCAGAGGGGACAATCCTCTCTCTCACCCCTCCGGGCACACGTAAAGCAGCTATACGTCACCCAAGCTACACATACATTGGGCAGAGTGCCCCGAGCAGCACACAGAGCAACAGAGAATTACCCTGTCGGCATCGGTGAGGCAGCTCAGGGAATCAACCAGCGACGCCACGTGGATGTCACAGAACTTGCTCATGTTCCTTAGGATGTGGTTGTACACTTTATCCTCAGCAAAACCCATCCTGGCTCAGCGCCTGCAGGGACACGGACTGAAGGTGAGCGGAGCTGAGGAGAAGAGCTGCTGTTTGCCTCTTCTCTTAGCGGGCTGGGCTGTCAACAGCGAGAAGGGAAGTCCTTGGGCTGGGGAAAGAGCACAGGGGAGATGTCACATGCAAAAATATGCATAAAATACCGATCAATGGGCAGCGTTAAAGTTTAACTCTCAGCAGAACTTTGCTTTTCCTTCACGTTGGACACGTTTTTTTCCCCCCTCAATAACACTGAAACGTTCTCAAACCCAACAGAAAGAGGAAGAGAAAGCGGACGCAGCACCGGGACCCCGAGGCGGCAGCTTCCGAAATCCCACAGCCATGAAGGACAGGAGGGATCCGTTCTCTCCTCCCGGACCGTCGGGCTCGGAGCTCACAGCCCCGCTCTGCAGGCCGCGAACCTCCCGGCCCCGGGTAGGAGTTCTCCGGGCCGGCGGAGCTCGGCTGCCCGCTTCTAGACAGAGAGGCCCCGCTCTACACCCCGGGTCCGACCCCAACCCGGATCCCAGCCCCGTCCTCCTCCCGGTCCCCGTCCTTATCCTCGCCCCCAACCCCTGCCCGCTCCGACCCGACCTGCGTCCGCCGCCACCTCCGCCCGACCCGGGTTCAACGTTGAACCCCGCCCACCACCCTCGTGCACGCTGCTCATTGGCTATCGCACCCGTCCGTCTCCGTAGGAAGGGCGGTGATAGGCGGAGCCCTGGGAGGGGTCAGAGGCCTGGCCCGGGCCTTTGCGCCCTGCTGTGACTCGGGCCGCCCTAACGCTGTGAGTGCGGGCAGTTTTAATACTCATAGTATTATCATCAGGACTAAATACCTGACGCCTCGAATCGTTCTTTACTCCACAAATCCAAGCTATAAGAGCGCGCTGCTGGGGCTCACGTTCAGTTCTGCATCCACCAGGACCCCCCCAGCTCCTTCTCTGCAAGGCTGCTCTCAACAACAACAACAACAAATCACAGGAACCCAGAATCACACCTTTCCCCCCCCAAAGCCAGCCGTGACTTTGAGCGAGGAGAGCTGCTCCCATCCCCAGGCAGGAGCCGGCAGATGGCAGCAGCGTGATGTCGAATACGAACACGAGAGGCGGATTCTCTTTGGGGATGCTCCTAAACCCATCAGGACGCTGTCGTGTACCACCCTATATGCAGCTATAGGGAAACTGCTTTAGCAAGAGGTTGGAACTCCAGAGGTCCCTTCCAAGACTTGAAAGGTGGGTCTGGGTGAACCTAATGAGGTTCAACGCGGCAAAGTGTTTTGCACTTGGGCTGGAAGAACCCCAGGCATCTGTACAGGGGTGATCCTTGAGAGCAGCCTTGCAGAGAAGGACCTGAAGGTTCTGGTAGATGAGAAGCTGAACACGAACCAGCGCTTTCAACCCCATTAAACGTGCCTGCAAAGACTCGCCCCGCCCCTTAGCCCCGCCCACTATCGAATATACCCCCGCCATTGGTCCATCCTCCCATTTATCCCGCCCATCGAGCTCTCCTATTGGTTTTACCCATCGATCCCTCCCATTGGCCCCGCCCACTAGCCCCGCCCTTTACCTCATAGCCCCTCCCCCTGTATCCCCGCCCCTCGGCCCGGCCCGCCCCTGTCAGCGGTGCGCGCCCTGCATGGAGCCGCACCATGGCGGCGGCGGTGGGAGCGGGAGCGGGCGGGCGGCAACGGGGGTGCCGCTGAGGGTCGGCATCCCCACGGCGGGGCTCTGAGAGGCGGCGTTGGATAACGCCGGGCCTCCCCCAAACCTCCACGGCCGCGTCCCTTCCTTCCGTCCATGCTCCCGGCCGTCGCGGCCTCGCAACGGAGCCGTTGGGCGGCGGCGAAAGAGGCGGGGAGTGAGGGAGAGAGCAGCGGGCCCGGCCCCGCGCCCTCAGGTAAGCGGTGTGTGTGTGGGGGGGGGGGTTCCACAAGAGGGTCCTTGTCTCCTCTTTATGTGCTGAACTTTGGCCTCATCGTTCCGGGCTCCTGGGCTCGCTTTAAAGGGAGCCCCAAACTTTTTGTTTTGGGGGGGGGGGGGGGGGGACGGCCTTAAGTTGAGCACTTGGGGGGGGTGTTGAATCGGGTTGGGTTTGTAGGGATCGTTTCTGCTTTAAAATAGCTGTGATGCGTTGGAATGGGCTGCCCAGGATGGCAGTGAGTGTCCCTGGGGGTGTTGGAGAAGAAGGGGTGGATGGTGCAGTGCTTGAGTCCAGTGATGGGAGAGCTCCATCCCAAACCTTCATGACCCTACAGGAGGGCTGCTCATCTCTCCCCCCCTTTGCTCATCTCTCCCCCCCTTTGCTCATCTCTCCCCCCTTTGCTCATCTCTCCCCCCTTTGCTCATCTCTCCCCCCTTTGCTCATCTCTCCCCCCTTTGCTCATCTCTCCCCCCCTTTGCTCATCTCTCCCCCCCTTTGCTCATCTCTCCCCCCCTTTGCTCATCTCTCCCCCCCTTTGCTCATCTCTCCCCCCTTTGCTCATCTCTCCCCTCCGATCCCACGTAACAAGAAAGAAAACAGGCTTTGAAATGATCATCCTTACTATCATTTTCCCCCTTGCTGAATACGGAGCGACTCTTTAAGATCTGAAGGCATCCCAACCCTGCGTCTGAATGAGGGGAAAAATGAGAGCTGTGAGGTTCCAGCTGGGCCGTTTCGTAAGGAGGAGGGATGGGGTTCTGATGAGCCTCAGGAATTTACTCGGGGCGTTTGCAGATCGCTTTCTGTTCAGTTCAAATATTACTCATCCTCCTCTGTGTGCCCGTGGCTGATGGGAAGCTCTCCGTGTGCTTTGAAAAGGTTTGGGGATTTGCTTTTTGGACTGGCTTGGAAAAGAAACAGGCGTTGCTGTGCTCTGTCCTTTGGGGGCGGGGGTATCATGGAAGGGGGGTTGGAGGGTGTTCCAGAGCTTCTGCTCGGTGTTAGTTAAGAGAAAAGAGATGTTTCCAGGGACACGGCTGTCCTGGCATTGATCTGGTTGTATTGTTTTCGAGCTAATAGGATACATGGCTCTGCTTTTCTGAAATGTCACCCTCACATAACTGATGCTTTGTGCAGCTCCGTGCCGTTGGGCCACATCCAACGTTAACATCCTCATGGAAGAGCGTTCTGAAATCCTTCTCTCTGCAGTCCGTCCCTCTCAGCCCTTCTTTGCTGGGGGATTTCGGGGGCTGAGTTCTGTAGCAGGAAGGGGATCCCAGGTCAGCAGGACTGTGTGCGCGGAGCGAGCCGTGTCAGCCACTTTGCTTTGCATGCAAAGTGCTGGGCGATGGCTGTGCAGCAAGTGTGGGAGCCGCAGGGTTTTGTATGCTGCTCGTCTCCTAGATAGGTTTGAAACCCCACGGAGTCACTATGGAATCGCTACAATTCAATGCAGTGCTGGGCAGAATACCTTTATTTTTCTATTTTTCTCCCCATGGTAACACTTTGTTCGTGCTTTCTGGCCAGAACGCAGTGCCCGTATGCTTCGCCAGAGCTGCAGTAAGTAAAGCAGATGCACCAGCTCCTGGCTGACACCTCCGTGTTGATGCTGGATGGGAGGGAGGTTGGCCTTTATGGCCGTTTTCTGGTCTCATTCACAAATCGGGTTTTCCTCTTAAAATAAACCAAATGCCTCTTTTTCCTGTTGCGGTGGAAATCATTTGAATGTGACCAGGTACACAAGCATCTCGGAAGCCTGCGGACAGGAAGAAGCACTAGAGCTAAGAGGTAGGAAATGTCTGTGTTTATGGCAGGGGGCTGATTCATCTCTCTGCTCTTAACCCCTTCCCTGCTGCTGGGCTGTTTTGGGGGCCATCCGACTTCTCTGCAGAGCTCAGGGAATATCGGCAGATAGAAGCCTTGTTCTCTAATTGGGTCACAAAATATTTCTGCTGCCTTGCACTGGGGTTTCTGTGTTGGATTTATGTGGTTAGAGATGGAAAAGGGATTGAATGCTGTGAGCATTCCATACCTGAGCTGGATAACCAGAACATCGGCAGCCACATTAGGAAGGATTAATATTTAATATATGGGGTATGTGCCATTGTGTTTAATCACTTTATGCAGGGATTAGGAAGAGATTTCCTGATAAGTAAACGGTTCTCTGGCTGTCTGGAGTGATTTCTTTCTTGCATCTTCCTCAGAAACAGCTGCTCCCAGGTATTGCAAGAGCCTGTTCTGAACCAGCTGTGCTTTCTATTTCTCTGACAGAGAATGGCTTTCTTTCCAAGTCTTTTCCTTTCAATAAACCCATAAAGCCACTGGAAACCCACTTCTCAGACACAGCATGTGCCGTGTCACGCATCTGCTCAGCCATCACTCCTGAGGTTGCACATCCTTACTGTTCCAGGCAGCTTCTTTCATAGAATCACAGAATGGTCTGGGTTGAAAAGGACTACAAGGATCATCTGGTTCCAACCCCCTGCTGTGTGCAGGGTCACCAACCAGCAGACCAGGCTGCCCAGAGCCACATCCAGCCTGGCCTTGAATGCCTGCAGGGATGGGGCATCCACAGCCTCCTTGGGCAACCTGTTCCAGTGCATCAGCACCCTCTGTGTGAAAAACTTCTTCCTAATATGCAACCTGAACCTCACCCTTCTCAATTTAAAACCATTCCCCCTTGTCCTATCACCACCCACCCTCGTAAACAGCCGTTCCCCCTCCTGTTTAAATGCTCCCTTCAAGTACTGGAAGGCCACAGTGAGGTCTCTATCAGAGACCTTGCATTTCAGCTGTGCACCCAGAGTACTCCTGAATGCCTTGATGAACACCATATGTCTCCTATTGAATATCATGTGGGTTGTTAGGTTGGATATGTATTTTTTTGGCAGCAGGGTATTTTTTTGGTGCTTTGTAGCCTGCCTGCATTGGGACTGCCTCTCTGGTTTGCTGCAGAAGCACAGAGTCATTAAGGTCAGAGAAGACCTCTGAGGTTGTCAGCCCCAACCCATCCCCACCATGCCCCCTATGTCATTATCTCCATGGTTTGTGAATACCTCCCTGTGTAGCTGTGCCACTGCATCATCACTCTTTAGGAGCAGAAATATTCCCTAATATCCAGCCTGAACCTCCCATGGTGCAACTTGAGGCCATTTCCTCTTGTCCAATCCAGGATGCTATCAGCCTTCTTGGCCACCTGAGCACACTGCTAGTTCATCATGCTCAGTATCAGCACCAACTGATCTTATCCTGATCCATTCAGCTTCCCAGCTGCACTGCCCCTCACCTGTAGCACTGCATGGGGTTGTTGTGACTGTGCACCCCACTTGTGAACGTGGCCACGTGTCAGAGCAATCACAGTGGTGCTGATGGTGCTAAGCTCAGCGTGGGCAACTCCAAATCTATGCCTGTCTATGGATGCATGCCTGCTCGTTGGTGTGTGCTGAGCAGCGTGCTGGTCTCTCTGCAGCACAGTCTGTGTTTATGTTGAGCAATGAGAGCTGGCTGTGAATGAATGAGCTGCGTTTGTGGCTTTGGAGCTGTGGCAGCAACCAGAGTGCGATCACAGAAACCCATGTGGCGAGGATGGCTTGTGATCCCTGCCCTGACCCAAAGCTGTCATCAATGGTCACCAGCTCTGCTGCTGGCCTGGTTACACACAGGAGACCTTTGTGTTTCCTGTGGCTGCAGTTTTGATAGCAAAACTCGAAACTAGTGAGCGTGGGTTTGGTTTCAGTGTAGGAAGCCCTGGTGGCTACTGTAACAAATACTGAGGTTGGCCACCTCCTAAAAGGGGTGGTGGGGACAGCTTGTTTCCACCCTGTCTGGCTGGAGTGCCCTTTTATTCTGCGTGCAGACAGGTTGCTTCCTTAAGCATCAAGTCCTCTCTATTCCAGGATAATTTGTTGTCCTAATTTTCTCCTGTTGAAGCAGCTCCATTTTGTGTGCAGTAATTAATGTTAATTTGGGACCGAGATGGAACACAAGTGTTCTACAGCTTTAGAAGCGTTGATGAGAGCGTAACCTCTGCCTCCTGCATGAGTCAGGTCGTACCACGCCATCTCCTGCAACTCTAAAGCAAAATTAGACCCTGTGTGCAAGACCAAAGGTAGACACTGCAGGTGGGAGGGAGCAGGAGGTGGAGCCGAGGGCATATATGGGGAGGGAGAACCATGTTCCTGTGTCTTCTGGTTAGACAGCCCTGATCTCTTTTCGTTTGCTTGCCAAATTCCTTCCCCTGAAATTTGCCTGTGTTTGACAAAGGGGAGGTGCAGGCATCCTTCCTGGCTTTCCACTGCATTGACCCATGAAGCACTAGATGAATAACACCACTCTGTACTGGTAGGTTCATTGTTGTCACTGCGGGTAGTGAGTGCAGAGCCTCATCCTGCATCCCTAGTTGGAATGGGAGATGCCTAAGGACCTCAACAGCCATAGGATGTGCTGCAGCTGAGATCACAGAATCACGGTGTGGTTGGGTTGGATGGGACTTTAAAGCCCACCCAACACGTGCTAAGGGCTGTTTGTCCCCCATGAGATCCATGGCCTTGGGCGTCTCCAGGGATAGGGCACCCACAGCTCTTAGGGCAGCAGTGCCAGGGCCTGTCTGCCCTCTGAGTGAAATATTTCCCCCTAACATCTAATTTAAATCCCTCTCTTTTAGTTTGAATGGGTACTGAGGAGTGTTAAGACCCATATTCATAACTTGGGGGTCTGAAACATTTGCTACTCTAACACCCTTTTATCTATTTACTTTAGAGGCCAGATTAGAGAGGTGCAGAGGAGCTGTGGCAGCACACCAGTCTAAAAAGGAGAGTTTGACGTGTTCAAGCTTGTGGGCTCTGTATATCCTCATGAAGTAATAGGTGACAGGAAGCCTTGGTGGAGGTATGAGCAGTGAATCAATCAGCACTGGGTTGTATTGCAGCTGAGAGTGCCTCTTCTTTTCGGTGGCTGCCTTCCCATATCACGCCTGCTGTTTCGAAACAGCCTCTCAGAGTCAGGATTGTCGGGATGATCTCAAGCCCAGGGGTTTAGCTCAGTCTGGTCTCCACCCCACTGGCAGTGACCTTGCCCTGGGGCCAGCTGAAGTTCCTGGGGCACGTGGTTCAGCTGCAAGAGGTTGGAGGTCTCTGGGGTTTGCCCATATGCTCACCCTCACTGAGTGCTTGTGCAACAAATTGGGTTCTCCTGACTACAGGTAACACGAAGAGGGTTCCCTAGGCTTGTATCAAGCATCCCCAGCATCCAGTTCTTCTTCTTTCTTTGCAGCATGCAGCCTGGTGTGTGCACACAATCTCATCTTTACCTTCGTGGGATGAGCAGCAATCAGTGGTGATGTGTATGGGATGGGCTGGAAGGAACGTGGGTAGCTTTGGGGCTTTTTGGGATATTGCTGCCTTTGGGAACACTGATAACAGCTGCAGTTCCTTGATGGAGCTGTGTGATGAGCCTCACAGTGCTTGCAAAGGGATCCTCCTTTCTCTCTGCATTTGTGTGGGGTCCATCCCTTGCTCGAGATCCTGCTGTTCAGCGTCAGTGTCTTGATTTGTACGCTGGGAATTTCAAACACTTCATTCACAAATTGCAGCTGGCTGAGGGGTGCTATTACTAATTTGTGTTAGTAAATTACGTCATAGTTCATGATAGAGAGCTTTCTGCAGCCAGAAAATCTGCTCCTGGCCTCGATGTGCATTACACCAGCCTGAAGTCCTTCTATTAATCACAGCAATGGCTTGCACGTAGCCGGGCATCTCTTAGCTCACCCTCTGAAACAGCAATCTTGTCCTTGTGGGCTTTCTGATAAGCAGCAATATTGTGATAACTGACAGTGTGACCCAAGGAGAAGTGGTTAAGGTTTTCAGTTTACTCAACCCTACACCCATGGAGTAGGTGGAGGAAGGAGTGACATGGCCAAGTGATGTCCCCTCTGCAGCTTCACATCCACCCCCTGGAACACCACAAACACGGAGCCTGAGTGATGAATGTGAGATGAATAGAAATGAGTTGGGAATGAATAATATATTGGAAAGCATGGATAATCCTCAAGATTTTCTCTTGAGGGGACTTTAAACCTATTTAGTTACAGACAGAGAGATGTTTTTAATCCCAGTCGCCATGTAGAATTTGCATTTTCATTCAGGTGGCAGGTTGGGAATGAGGCAGGAGCCTTGGTCAGTGGGGGGGGCTTGTTATTAGGCACTGATAGCTGGAAAACAGTTGGTGAGCTTTGGTTTCTGAGGTTAAATTATTTTCTAAGGTTATGTTGGAGAGAAATGGGAAGACTGTTTTCACAATCAGCATTGTTTTACTTTGAGGTTTCGTGCATAGTTTACTACATTCTGATTCTGCTCCTCTCAGTCTTCCAACATCTTTCTTCAAGGCAGTGGATCTGTGTATTCCTGTTTGTTTCTCTATTGGTTAAACCTTTGGAGGTATGCTTCTGTGAGTAGATTGCTGTGTGATGTGCGATTCTAATTCTATGCTGGACTCTGCACAGGATGACAAACTCCTCTGGGGTAGGCAGTACACAATTCCTGTGGTGTCATGGAGAAGCCTCTTATGCAGCACTACAAGTTCATACAGATGTTAAACCAACTCATCTAGCATTGTTTTCATAACTGGCTTCATCTGCAGTAGCTTCATGAGGGCCATTTTTTCAGACACAGCCGCTATGGCTGGCTGACATATGTGGGCAGTTTGGGATGAATCTCTGCACTAATGGAAAACCATCCTGCCTCATGTCTTACAGCATGGCTGAAGGAGGCATGGGATGGGCGGCTCACAGCCTTGTTTGCCCACACAGCCCAATCTCTAAGAGCATCTCCCCCTCGTCTCTCTAGTTGTTGAGGCAGCACGACTGTCCCATAGAATCACAAAATGACTTAGCTTGGAAGGAACCACAAAAGTCATCTAGTTCCTAGTCATCATACTGTGGACAGGGCTGCCAACCACCAGATCAGGCTGGCCCCCTGGTCTTGAATGCCTTCAAGGATGGGACATCCATAGCTTCACTGAGCAGCCTGTGCTAGGGCCTTACCATCCCCTCCTTGACTGGAGCTCCACAGAAGCTGATAAAATTGGTGGCTGCCTGAATGCCTTCCATCCTGACTCAAAGAGCGCGTTACAACGGTTGGAAGGTGTCAAGAAGTGGTTAATAATTCTACATGGTGCTCTCTTTGTGTAGGAGCTAAGATTCAAAAAGCAGAGAGCTCTTCTGAAGGGATGTATCTCAGCTCGACCTTGAGATGCTTGGACTAAGTTTATCATTTCAAGAGTGGATTTGGAACAGCTGATTCTCACATTTTGATAGTTTGATTCAGTTTGGGACAGAATCCTTAAGATCACTTCTTAAAGCATTTCAGGTTGCTTTGTTAACGTGCTTTGCAGCACAGCTCCCCCAACAATTGCTGACATGAGGATGCTGTGTTGTGTGTACTGGGAATGTATTGCAGCCCAGCAGGTCAAGGAACATGATGTAGAACAGATTTAATGGATCTGGTTGCTGGAATCTTGTCTGCTAAAATGCCATCCTCTTGCATTGGAGATGAAGACTCCTGGAGACCCTGCATGTAGCAGCGGGGTTGAAACTAGCTGATCATTGTGGTCTTTTTGAACCCAGGCTATTCCATGATTCTATGAGCTGTCCAGCCTGCTGAAAGAATGGGAGCTGCTGAAATAGCATTTCTGAGCACAGGTTTGGTCTGTCCTAATTTGGACCTAGCTTAGAAATTCCTGGTTTTGAATCATTGCTTCATTCCCTCATTGCTCCAGCTGCCAAACCTTTCCTCCTCACTCTGTCTTGAACTCCAGGTCTGCAGATAGAACCACTGAAGATGCCGTGGGTCCATTTTCATTCATTTTTAACCTCCCAGCTCTGAGCTGTTCTTGGATCCTGCCTCTCCATTGAGTTCTTGAGCATGTGTCCATGGCCAAGAGCCAAAAGATGATCTTGTAATGAGGTACTTACAGGCAGAAAGTTTGGCAGTACCCATCTGGCCCTTTCTTTGCCCATTCTCCTTTGCTTTCAAGAACCCATTGCATACATAGTGTTCACAAAAAATCACGCTCGTGTTGAGCGCTTGCTCACTTCATTCTTCCACTTATAGTTTTCCTTCCCTCTGAAAAACATTGTTTCTTAACACCTTCAAGTGCAAAGGTACCTAGTTGTCAAGTCTTCCCTGGCTTCAAACAGAGGAGCTGAAAATCCTTAATATTCCCTTCTTTGAGCTCTCTTCCATGAACTCTCCTGCCCTTGTCATTATGCTCCCATTTATTGATGCCTGCCTTGTTTGCAGGCTTTTGTGCCCAGGAAAGGGGTGGAATGAATATTCCTTCTGGGTCAGAAGAGTCTGCTTGTTTGTCTGGGGAGGGAAGGATGCAAAATTAAAAATGAATTTGTGCTTTTCTGGTTGCTGGAGTGCTGCCTTTTGAAATATACTAAGCTTCACATCTCTTCCTTGGAGAAGATGCCTAATGCCTAACGACGACGCTGCTTCCCACTCGAGCCGCCTAATGCTCGATATGAAAGAGATTTACTTATTCTGAAGTGGGGCTCATTCAGTTCCATTTATATAATGGGCAGCTGAAAAAGCAACACTTCTTTTTTTTTTTTTTTTCTTCCTAGCAGACAATGTACTGCAGAGGATTCATTATTAATAATAAGATGCTAAACCTTGTCATTCTTGAAGGCCAGACGTGGCTGATTTCAGTGATTTATTCCTGTGCTATGACCTCCTCTTGCCACCAGCTGAGCCTATTTCACCGTTGATATTTGTGCTTAATATTTGCACTTTCTGCTTAATAACTGGGGGTCAAGCCCTGTCTCATCAGAGTCGGGTGTTCTTATGTTTTGAAATGGGGAAGGGGTTTGGTGGAGTTCAGGCACACCATCACTGCTTCATTAGTTAATACTCAGTGTTATTGCCCTACTGTCAAGAGGAAATTAAGGTGTGTGAAGAGCTGATGAGCCGTCACGTGGAAGAGGTGAGCTGGAGTAAGATTGAGGCATTCTGGCTTTGGAAAGATTGCTTTATTGTTTCATCCATCCTGTATGTGTTGGACCACGTCTGGCACAGGGTGAGACAGCCTGGGCATGGGGAGCTGGGGAAGGGAGCTCTCCTGGTTTCATCCTTTGGTCTTTGGATATCCTATGTGAAGGGGCTCTGAGTGAGCTGCAGCAGAACATGTGACCCTGATGGGTGCCCCAACTTGACTTTATGTCCTTTTGGTAGAAAATGTGGAAACCAGATGTGACCCAACAGTGCTATCTTGTTTAACTATTTAGATCCAGATGTTTCCAGCTTGTAGCAGTAATTTGCACTTGGGGTTATCCAAGAGCTAAATCCTGCAAGATGCTTACAGCCTTCGTATCCAGGAAGAGGAGCTGAAGCTACTTTAATCTTCTGTTCCATGACTTTCCTCAGTCAAACACCTCTTGCATCCCTTTGAACAAGAAGTTCTGTGTCCAAAGGAGACGTGAGTCTAAAAATCTCCTTTATGTAGCTAAGATTTTACTTCACTAACTGGGTGAGAAGATTGAAAAGCAAGAGGAAGGAGTGTTTTAAAAGTAGCGAGCATTTCAGGGTAAGTTCTTCTCAAGGGCCTTGCATCATGTTCTTTTTAAGACCACATGGATGGCTTTCTGTAAGGGATGCTTTTCCCTAGAGGCTGCACATGCCTTTCCTGCATTTTATTGGCGTGTGAACACTGAGCTCTGAAAGACTTGTATTAATTTTTCTAACTCCATTTGAAAAGCAAGCTGTTCTTCCAGCCTCCTGCAGAATCTGTGTGACAGGAGATGCTGCAGTCAGGCTGCCCTGATAATTGCATTTTTAATGTGAAAGACAGAACAGAGCTTAAAATTCGCATCCTTGACAGGCTCCGCAGGGACAAAAGGTAGTTAAAAAGCAACACCCCCCCCTTCCAAAAAAAAAAGGAAAAAGAAACAAGAAAACCCACATTACTTTTGACATTTGAAATTGGTCTGGGCAGAACATTAGGAAACAACATACTCTAGGGGACAGGATGATCTAATACGTCTGACTTTAAAGAAACAAGCTCCCGTGGAAACTTGTTTCTGTGCCTATTCCAAAGCACTCACTGCTGCCCTGGTTCCCCCCTGTACCAGCCCAGAGTAGTCAGCGAGTTCTGGTTAAACTCTTGTACCTGTGTGCATTGTCATGCAGTAGAAGCTTAGCTGGCATTGACTGTATCCTCTCTGCCTCTTTGAGTTTTTCACATTGCTGGGAGATTTGCTTTCATTAAATCCACCCATAGCAATGAAGCCCTGCATCTTCCTGACCTGAGGATAACCAAAGAACTTCCATCTTGAGCAGACCAAGTTGTGTTGACATTTGAGTTTGTATCTGGGATAAATGACTCAGCCTGTCTGTGAGCACACCAGGGCTATCAGCAGCACTTGGTCAATGGTTTCTTCTTGTTCTGGAGGCCTGTGAGTGACCATAGAATAGGCTCTTCCCTCTTTCCCAATGCTTGCTATGAAGTGGGTATTTCCAGCTTGCAAAACTATGGAGAAAGACGGAAAAGTGCTCTGTTAGGCTGTACAAGTATGAGGGGCAAGTTTTCTGTTCCCTATGCTCTTGGCAAGCCATTCTCAGATGTTAAGTTGGGGACTGGAGCTTGATGATCCTTGAGGTCCTTTCCAACCCAAGCCATTCTATGATTCTAAGTCTCAGAACTTATAGATGTAAAACCGCTCAACGGGTAGGAATAGGACACAGCAATCTTCTTGCCTTGCCATTTTTCAGGGGGAGCATAGGTGGTGCTTATATACAGAACTCACCATTTACTGCACTTATTTATGCACGTTTCTCATGGCCTGCGTGGATCTCAGCACACTTGCTGTAATCGTGATGTTAAACTGCACCTCCTCCTGACCTCTTTTCCATTTCCTTTCAAGTTGCAGAGCAGCTTAATTGTGTTACTGCTGATGCTCGTTGTTCTCCAGCTCACATCTTGTCCTTGCCTCCTCCACCGACCTGTGCCTCAATGGGGTGTCCTGCTTCCTCGGTTTTATTATTCATCTTTTCCTTTTTGTTGAGACTTTTAGGGCACAGGATTGTAAAATCGTAGGGCATGTGTTTGTGGGAGTGTCTGGGCGCTTCATGCTGGTGGGACTCTGTGCTTTGTGTCTTCTCTGCCATTCATTTCAAGGTGGAGCCTCAGAGATGAAGCCCTTGTCTAAAACTGACCTTCGGGAGTTGTAACTCTAAGTGCTGACCATAGGGAGGTACAGCTACTCCACAAATAAATCATTATAAATCATCCTTTACTCCAGCACTTCATTTGAGTTGATTGCAAAGTCACTTAAAGCGCGACAGAGTAAATAATGTCAGCGTTTATGAGGTTATGGCCCTCCAGGAAGATAAGCACTTATCTAGGGCCATGGAGAGCAGCTGGCTGTGAAGAGTTATGGCAAACTCAGATAGAAATATTGTGTTTGTAGGCTTTGGGGGACCATCCTTTGCACACAGGACAGTGGTATCTTCAGTTGTTCATCCCTTCTTCCTATAAGAACATAAGGGTTTGTGGTGATGCCATAGGGGAACATATGTGCCCGGGTGCTGAAGGCACGCCGTCAGCTTGTCAGCATGCAAGAATATCCGTATGGAAAAGGGTGCTTGTGGATATGGGGAACATTGTGACTGAAGTCAAAGCAGATGGGATGCACAGACTAAACCAGCCTGTCGAGTTTGTGCTTTATTAATTAGACGTGTTATCAAGAGTCATCTGTATTTTCTTCCCTTTTCCCTTTTCAAACCAGTTCTTCTGCTTCTTTGCCCGCCGAGTACTAATGAGGAGCAAGAGTTTGAGTCTGGAAGATTTGTATGGCAGTGCTTGTTTGTATCAGTGTGTATGAACACTGGAACCTGGGGTGAGAGCTCAGGGGAGCTCTGAGTTGCAGGCATTGTCAGACTTGAGCTGATGGTGTTGTCTCTGTAGCATCTTCCCCTACACGCCATCAGCTCCATGCAGTGGGGTGAGCTGTGTAAGTTGCTGTGGGATGTAGTATGTGTTAGAATCTTATGTGGATGGCTCCAGGTTGTGCCCTGTATCTCTGGGCATGGTCCTGGGCAACGCTGAGCTGAGCCTATCCCCACCCCCTTGAACCTCCCTGCAGGGATTTGTGGCCATGAATGGGATCCCCTTAAGCTTCCCTCGCAGCAGAGCTGCTCCAGACCCTGCAGCACCTTGGTGGCCCTGCACTGGGCTCTCTCCAGTATATTTAGGCCTCTAGTACTGAAAATGAATTGATTGACAAATAGGAGAGAAGTGGCAGTCCCATGGTCGATGTGACAGCTGGCTGTGATGCTTCACAGATCCCTTCCAGCAAGACAAGGGGTAGCTGTGTCCAGGCTCTTCCCTTGCACACACCTCTAACAATGTTCCCCTTGAAGTCTTTTCCCCAAGCACGCGTGCCTTTGTGCCTGCACAGCATCTCCCATGTTAATAGGATGTGGGTGGCTTCCATTGGTGAGTTAATTGGGTCCCTGGGTGCAGGGCTATTTCCTGCTGCTGTGTCTTTTAGTGTTTTTTTCTCTCTCTCTCTAAGGCTCTGCATCCACTTTAGGTGCTTTGCTGCAGGTGGAGATGCGTGATGCTTCATTATCTGCTGAGCCTGAAGGCAACAAAGGTTAAAGTCACAACTTACCCTCCAGGACTGCCTGCAGGCTGGGGGGCTCATGCTCAGAGTCACTTAAATTGCAGCACATTTATTGTGATTACTGTAAATGGAGCAGGAGCACTGTAACCCCCTTTACAAGCTTCATCCTTAGCTGGAAAAAAAACTGAGTTGGATGCTTCCTCCTCAGTTTGTTTCAGACCTGAGTAACTTTGCCTCTAACATGTGTTCGAGGCTGATTCTTGCATCTGAAAAGCAAGCAGCCTTGTTGCTAGGGGGAGGGAAAAGCTTCTGGAACGCTTATCTTCTGCAGTCCAAAACTGTAGATAACATTGAGTCACTGTTGAAAGCCTCAAAGCAAAACAGATGTTGGGTTTCTAGTGACTGAGTATTAAAGGTGCAAGATGAGCATCGCGTGTCTAGTTTTAACTGAAGTGTTTAATTTGTGGTTGGCAGCTTAAGACAAAGCATGAGCAAACAAGGTGCCAGGCAATAACAAGGGCCGAGGAGTATCTAAAATGAAACCTGTGAGGAGTCCTGAGAAAGAGGACCATCCCCAGGGCTTCCTTCCTGGATGGGTGCATTAACCTTGTGTACTTTGTGATGTAGAGACTTGCATGATTGGCTGCTTAGCATCAGGGCATCGGAAAGGACAGAAGGATCGTGGCATCTCCCAGCTCATGGGGACAGCCAAAGCCAGGGCTTCATCCTGCGGCTCTTGCAGAGCTTAGCTGCAAATACAGTTGGCTTTTGAGATCCCTTTTCTGATGTTGCCTTCCCCTGTAGGTTTTCTTGGGAGCTTATAATCTAAGCTTTTAATCTGTCATCCTACTTAAGGGTAGAGGAGCAGACATCAGCCCTTTTTGGCGCCTTATTTCACTTCATTCCTGTGTTTAATTGTTCTTAAGACTTTCTCTGCCAAAATCAGGAAGCTGCAAATTAAAGTAATTATTATAGTGATGGAAGCAGAGAGGCCACGGGGTTCCAAGCCTTTGTGCAGAGGAGTGAGTTGGGTCTGACCTGCTCTCCTGGGACACATTGGCCTTCAGGGGTTAATCTTTCTTCCAACTTGTTGCCCACAATTAATCCATTTGTGCTGGTGGGGTCAGTCTGTGTTAATACAAACGTAGGGGAGAAGAGGGCAGTGCCCCAGTGCTGGACCTTCCAATGGGCTCCTCTCCATTGGCCTCGAGCCTCTGCTCTCATAGCCCTGCCCTTGTGCATGGGTTGGGGTTATCCCAAGCCCAGTTTGACTGGGTTGAACTGGGAAAGACAGGTGACGTTGGTGGGAAGCGTTCAACTGACTGTATCAGATGCCCTCATTTGTATAAGGATGGGTTTGGGGCAACTTCTGGGCTATAGAGGCTGAAAAATCAAACCTTGTCCAGAAATATAGTGAAAACTCGTGGGTCGTTGAATGCTGGATGCTGCCCCACAAAGCCCTGTATCATGGGTGAGGTCTCATTGTGAAGTCATCGTGCCTTTTCCCCATGTATTTCTCTCTTGTTCTCATTAGTTTACCCACCCGTAATTGGGCTGTGATTTACCATCAGCTCTTTAGGGAAATCTGTCACGGTGCTGTATAATAGGGTAATAAAAGTGTAACTGCTTAGCTTTAATGTGTCAAAATTGCCCATTTAAAATAGAACATTGGAGCCATGAGATTCTGTGAAACAGCTAAGTCTTACGTGGGGAGGGAATATGGGTTAATGGACCACAGCTATAACTGGGGGAAAACCCTTCCAGTTTGGGTCTGAGGGAACGGTCTATCTGCCATGGTTAAATTGCTCAAGCATTGATCCTTTTTCCATAGCTGTTTTAAATAAGCCACTCCAAAAAGCTTTAGTGTTTCTGGTCTCATGTATCAGCTCAGGAATGGCGTAGGTATTTTTCCCCTGTACTCAAATCAGTGGTAGTTTTCTCACCTTCTTCCCTATGTTCTCTATGTGTAATATTTCCCCTGTTGTTGGAAATGATCGCTTCGTCCCATCCGAGAGCAAATGCCAACTGCAGTTCTGTGTTACAGGGGAGCTGAGGTCTGCTAAATTGGCCGTATGCTGCAGGGCTGGGGCTGGGCACACGGGGCGTTAGTGGTGGCACCTGTTTGGGGATAGGATTTGTGGAAGGTGAAATACGAGGGGATTACTCCACATTGCTGGGAGGCTGCAGTCTGGTGATTTATACCGCAGGCACTCCCTCTGAAGTCAATGAGATTTGCAAAGCGTGTAAATCACTGTGGAATTTGGCATTTTCCTAGGAAAACAGGGAATAGTTTTGTTTTTTTTTTTGCTTGCATATAAATTACTTGTAATAAGACTCTGCAGACAACGACTGATCCTTCTAATCTCACCGTTGCTCTTTGCAGTCCCAAAGTTACCCTTTTTCTCCTCTCATTTTAAATCAATCATATATGAAATCAATATAAAAACAGCAGAGGTGTTTTAGCTGTCTCAGACCAACCCGGCCTCGTCACAACGCAGTTGGTGTTGGTTTGGTGTTGAGATGTGTGGGAAGCGTGGTGAGCCCTGGTTTAAAATGAAACCTTTAAACTGAGAAGAGCTCCACACAGAAACTGAATGCATGTAGAACTGAATGGCTGAGAAAATAGCCAGGTCTCATTAAACTCGTTGCCAAGGGAATAATCCACTTGTCTCTTCCACCAGCTCAGTGGAATCGTTTTTGTTTTCATTCCTCCTTACTAACATGCTCACGGCTCCAGAAGAGCCACTCGCCTGCTCCTTCGGATTGGAGATCAGCTCTCACACACCTTGTCCTACAGACCCCTCTCCATCTGCACAGCCCTCCTTTGGATGCTGTCTAATAGTTTGATGCCCATATATTGTGGTGCCCAACCTGCATGAGGCTATGCCAGCAGAGAGTACCACTGTGTTGCCACCCAAGAATCACAGTGACCGAACTGCTCACAGTCTCATGAATCCAATGCATCTTGCATTGCACAGCCTACTTTATGTCCACCTTTAGAGATGTGAAACATGGATACAAAGGTGCTCACTGTAAACACACTGCAAGAGAAGTGTCCAGAAGGCACCTTCCTCTGTGCCAGCCCTGCAAAAGGGCTCAGGTTGCTCTCAAAGGTTGCTCTCCTTTTCTCCCAGGTGCTGCCTGGCCCAGCAGAAGGTCCCACTGCTGCTCCCAAGCCCTACCTTGTCTAGAGAAGACAAAACTAAGTTGTGTTTAGGGTTAAGTGGAGTGGTTTGGGATGCAAAATCGGGTGTGGCTGGAGATTTCTTCAGCATTAGGCCAAGTGATGTATGTCCTTTGTTGTTCTGTCTGTAAAACAGAGCACTTCAGGACTAATTTTTCATTTGTTAAGCTTCTGGTTTATCAGTTGAGTGGATAACATTGGGCTACACCCCCAAATGGTCTTTAGTACTTCTTACTCTCCCTGGCTTCTGCAGTATGGTGCACCTCCAGATGTACTTAATATATAATTATTAAGATTGGAAGATACGGTCATGTAAGATCACCAAGCCCAACCTATTCCACCATGCCCACCGACCACTTCCCTCAGTGCCACATCTCCATGGTTCTTGAACACCTCCAGGGATGGTGACCCCACCTCTCCCTGGACAGCTATGCCAGTGCCTGCCTGCTCTTTTGGAGTACAAATGTTTCCTAATATCCAACCTGAACCTCCTCTGGTGCAATGTAAGGCCTTTACCTCTTGTTTGTAATGCAAGAGCTCTGTGGATTTATTTCATAGAATCATGGAGTCAGAGAATGGCCTAGGTAATTACTCATTACTCATGAATGCCATCATGGAATCTCTACTGGGATGCCAGCAGAGAGAGACAGTCTGGAAGTCACCTTCCACTGGAACATGCAGCTGGACACCTTGGGCACTTTGTTATTTCTTATACGTGCAGGATCTGTTGTATGAGACAGCCCCCATCATTCACAATGAAGTTGAAACCTTTGGGGGCAATAGAAAAAACATGATTTGCTTGAAGTGGCTGATCTGTGAGAGCTGGCTTGTTCAGCTTGGCACAAGCCAGTAACCAGGTGTTTTTATCTTCCAGGGCGCTTCGAGGATAATCATCAGCCTTAATAAGGATTGATTGCATACTGCCCATCATCGTCCTGATTGGATACCAAGCAGAAGAGCTTTGGCCATTGCACTGAGGAGGTGAACAGTTGGATGAGCGTCCCTGTTAAGGTACAGTGTGAACATGACTGCGGTGCTTTGAATGTGAAGCTGGGGCTGCTGGAGCACAACATCAGCCTTTGGAGGTGCAGAGTTTGCAGCAGTCTCATGGATTCACACCTCACAGCCTTGCAGCAGCCATTCTGTTTTCCTCAAGTTTGATCATGACGAACTAAGCTTTCTGAGGCTTTGATTTGATGCAAACCTTCATGAGTCCAGTGTTTTCCTTGAACGAATCTGTCATTTTTGGAACTTTTAGTTCATGTTGCAAGTTGTACAGAGTTGGATGTTAATATTTACTCTGTTTTGAAAAGGGTTTTTCATAAGGCTATTTTTTTTCCTTGGTTGTACAAACGAGCATTAGGTTGAAATTACTTGGGCACAGGTGTTGCATAATTCTGGTGTGAATGGGTTTGTTAAGGAGGAAGAGAGGAAAAAAGAACAGAGCCTTTTTGATGAAAGAAGGGTTATGAAGTAAGAAGGAAGGTCATGAAATAAGAAGCAATGTTACTCAGTGTGATAGTGAGTTAAAATCCAGCATCCAGCAGGGAGGTTGCGGCCAGTTCTTGTAATTGAAGCTCTTCTAGGATTGTACTGCAAATTGAGATGCATGTTTGAAATCAGGAGATTTTTATATAAATGGGGTTTTTGCAAAGCATTTTTTGTCGCTGTGGCTTTTATGTATGCAGATTCACACTGTCTAGAGATGAAGTTTGTGTACGTGGTTTGGTATTTCCTTATAACTTTCACATAGGTTCCTGTTGACACTGCAGGCTTCACAAACTTGACCAATTTATGGTTTCATGCAGAAATTCCTTGAATTCTTTTGCAAACCTGGTGTGATAACCTCTGTTCCAGACTGAAGTGACTTGTAGCTTTCATGGGTGACTAAATGCTTCTCTTTGAATCTGTGGGATGCTTAGCAGTGTGTTCCAGTTCTATCTCTGTGTGTGTGTGCGAATATGCTCAAATGAATTTCATACTGTGTTTTACTACGTGTATTTTCTGTTCTTCTTGGCTCCCACTGGGCTCGTTCTGCTGTTGTAGGTACTGTGAGCTGTTAGACTGAGCACAGCAATGGATGCTGTTACTGTGTCATACAGATGCCCTGGTCTTCTTGACTCTCATGGACTACTGGAAAGGAGCATTGGGCTGAATGGCTTTTCACTCTGTGGCTGTGCAATAGCCATTGCCAGCTGGCAGTGTTATAGCACCATTTAACGGGTTGTATTTTAGTGTTTCACCACACAGCACCTTGATTACAAAGCATTCCATTTTGGATTTTATGTACTGCAGGAAGAATACCAAAAGGAATCCTGTAGGTGTATCTCTAGTCTTCTTGGGCATTGTTTTCTCTGGTCACATTTGCTTGTCACAGGCTACTTTTTTCAGCAATGGCATTCATATATTCCTGCTCAGATTTACCACAGGGTATAGCAGAGGCAAACCTAGGGAGTCTGCATTTGCAGTGTGCAGGTAATAAATTTCAAAGCTTAGTTTTTAAAACCTCATTGGTTTTTCTCATCGGAAACCTTGGGATCCCGAGTGTCTCAGTGCTCTCAGGTTGGACAGCTCCTCTGAGTAGAGATCTTAAGGGTCTCGTGGTTTCTAAAGTAACAGCACTCTCAGAAAAATAGTGATAGGATGAGAGGCAGTAGCCTCAAGTTATGCCAGAGGAAGGGCAGGCTGGATATTAGGAAGCATGTCATCTAAAGAGTGGTCAGGCATTGGCATGGCTGCCTGGGGAGTAACAGAGTCACCATCCCTGGAGGTGTTCAGGAGCTGTGGAGGTGTGGCACTAAGGGACATGGTCACTGGGAATGGTAGGGATGGGCTGGGGTCAGACTTGGTGATCCTAGAGATCTTTTCCAACCTTAGTGATTCTGTGATTCTTTGAATACTGCTGTTTTTTTAACACTCATCCTGTCTTGAGCTGCAGCATCCCATCACAGGGTGTTATTGAGGGGTGAAACTTGCTTGCTCCTGCTGGATCCCCAGGGTTTGGTGCCTATCCCACTCTAATCTGGACAGGAAAGTTTCACCCAGCCACTCCTGGGTTTGCACAGCTTTTTTCCAAAGGAATGGCTTCTCTGATCCCATCGAGGTAGGAAGGAAGCACTGTGGGAGCTGCACAGAGCTGGCCAGGAAGCCCAGTGTTTTCTGGGGCATGGCTGGGCTCAGCTTGGTGCCCAGTCCTTCAGCAACCAGACTTTCACAAATAGCCGTGTTTAGAGAAATGCAACACATTGTTCAAAAGCAATGTGGTATTTCAGTGTCAGGCTAGCAGAAAGGATGATTCCTGCAGAATCCACGGAGAAGCCAAGCTGCAGGTCAGGAGCTGCATTGTTGCCAACAGAGCTTTCTTGGAAACTCTTCCATGTTTAGCAGAGTTGGAGGTCTCAAGTTGAACTCGAGGTGATAAACCATGGAGGTTTTGGCAGGGCAGCATGTTTGGATGCTTGGTTCTTGCCCTTTCTGGCTTGGGTATATAGGTGAACCCCTGCCTGGGCTGGCTTAGAAACTTCTGTCCAAGTTTGTATCAAGCAGTTTTCCACTGAAAAGGAAGTTCTTTAAGACCAAAACATCTTGGTGTTGTTTTTTTTTATCATCATTTTATCACCTTTGAAATCCCCATGAGAGCAGCTTGTCAGAATACACTGGGGAATGTGGAGCGCTGAGCCTAACTGAGCTTGAATGCTCCATTGATTTGAGCTCATCTGTATCAGCGAGATACAATGGGAGCAAAAATCTTTTATCAGTGACTACACGGGGTTAAGAAGGAAGATTTCCCTAAGGTTCTTTGCCACATTTTGTTCTCTGAGGAGGCCCTGAGAAAAGCAGCTGCACTGAGAAGTTGGTAACTGCAGGCAAGTAGCTGCACGTGCCAGTGTGCATACCCACATGCACCTACCCAGTGCTCTCCCAAATAGCCTACAACCTGAGAAAATGGAGATAAAATCAAAAGACAACTGATGTTAATTATGTTTTCAAGGCAGTTGGGGGATTTGCATCCTCCCAGTGAGGTTTCTCCTTGCAGCCCTCCTAGTGCAATTTGGTGCTGGGTGTGGGAGGAAGGCTTGCTGGCTGTGGCCGTCACCTATTGTTGGGGTCAGATGATGACAGCTTCTGTGTTTTGGATAACACAGATGTTACCACCAAAACACATTTATCTTTCCTTGTTGCAAACGCTTCTTCATGTCCCATGCTGGATGTGTCCTGTCATGGTGGAGGTAACCTACCCCTGCTCTTCAAACTGCACAGCACACATTTGGATTCAATAGAAGTTTTGGCTTTAGATTCAACCATTCTGAAACACAACTGAACTTTTCCTTCCACCCACACTCTTTTCCCTTTGTTTTCATCCTCACCAAAATCTGGCCTGCCTTTTGGGTTTTGGACAATGGTGAGGTTGCCAGCCCAACTTTGCGTGCTGAATGAGCTCCTCAGAAGCAAGGAAGAAGGCAATTCAGAGAAGTCTTGGCTGTCCCTTTCCTTTATGGAGGAATAGTTAGGCAGCCAAGCTGACAAAGACCAGATGTTAGATGCCTGGAGTTTACAGGTAAGCCAGTGTGGATTAACCATATTAGAAACCAGTCTGTTGTGATGGTTAAATGACCTGGGTTTTGTGATGTGAGCTGGGGAAACAAACAGAACAGCCTTGTGTAAGGACCCAAAATCAGAGAGACCTCAACATATGGACATGAAAACCTGTATGGGACAGTTCTTCTTACCATGCCCCTCTGTGTTAGAGTGATCTTAGGCCAAAAACTGGCTTCAGATTTTTTTCTGATCTACCTTTTATTGCCTACAGACACATTATAACAGTACCATCAAATGTGTTATTGTGCTGAAACTGCTCTGCATGTCTTTGATTCGGAATAGATGACCTTTATAGATCTCTTCCAACTCAAATGATGCTATGATCCTCTGGTGCATCTGAGGAAATAATACTTCACCGGTAGATATTAGTTAGAGGATAACAGAAGCTTGGTTTATATCCCTTAAGATAGATGATCTTCCTTCAAATAATCATGACTAGACCAAGTCAGTGCCTTATAGCAAATATCAAGGGGATAAAAAAAGCCTTTGGAATGGTCTTTCTCTCAGTCTTTGCTCGGGTTCTATAGCCAGTCATGCCAAGGACGCTTTGTGGAAAGGTGAGATGCAGGAACTGATATGACTTCCCCAGGGATGAGAAACTTCTAGAGCTGAGACCCAAACACTAATCACTTTAATTCCAGATAAGCGCTTTGCCATGAGATAATTATTCTGTTTGATTAATCCATGAAATGCCTGTAAAGCCGGAATGCTGTGTACACATTGAGGAAACCAACTACTCCTCTGAGCATCTAAGAGCCATTTGCTGTCCCCAACACCTTTCTGCCCTTTGAATAGGAGTACATGCACCCTGGCCTGATTCTCATCTGACCATCAAGGCTGAAAAGCTCCATGTATTGCTTGTTATTCATTATTCTCACCTAACAGTGAATAAAGTTGCATTTGTTAAGCTTAGTTTCCAGGAGTGCTAACAGAAGACAGCCTGCATTTACCCTTCTGTCCCAAGGAGCCTTAGGAACCATCAAGCAATCGCAGCCGCATTCAGAGAACATCAAAGTCTTCGAATTTTGCAAGTGCTGTGAAAATTGAGAAGCAGGGAGGTTGAGTGGAGAGATCAGAGAGCTTCCCAGGTTTGGTGGTGTTCTGTAGTGTAGATTGGCTTCTTCCCTGCTGCTGGGTAATCCACGTCTGTAGGATGACACCAACTTCCCACTTGAGGTCACGAAGTCACCAACACCATGTAAGGGATACTGGGCAATCATTTTGCCCCTCTGCTGCTTTAAACTCTTAGGGAATGTACGGTTGGCTTCTTTGTTCGTTGGGAGGCACATGCTGCCTCTTTTACAGACATTAGCAGATTTACTGCCAGCATCTCGCAAACTTGAAACGCCGTAAATGCTGTCAGTGCCCCACGGCTGGAGACCCTCAAGTATCTAATGCACCACGCTGCAAGCTGTGAAATTGAAAATTCAGCGCGACTTGAATGCTTTTAGGTGGTAAGCAGCAGAACTAATGAAGCTCAGCATGCTAATGAGGGAGGTATTTATCGTCAAGTGCAGTGCTGCTAGGGAGCAGGCAGCGTTCAGCTTCACCCTTGGAACCCTTCTGGGAGGCTTGCAAGCGAGCTGCATTGCAGCAGAAGGAGCGTTGCCAGCAGCGGGTCCTCCAGAGGGAATCCTGGTTCAAACTCAACCAGAGGAGCTCCACGGAAATGGCCCAGAAAATAAAATCCTGTGTATAATTTATAAAAGAGCTTAAGGAAGGAAAGAGGAGTGTTGATGTGGAACTGATTGTTCTTGCTGGGTAGAAAATGAAGATGAAACTGAGAAGAGACCCGAGGCAGTGGTTTGCCCCTGGGATAAGAGAGATGCTAACAGCTTATACAGTAGCAATTGGGAGTATCCAAAAATATTGGCAATTCCACGTTGAAGGACTCCTTCCTTCTCCAGTGCTGCTCATGGGATTCACTGTCATCCCTTAACTTTAATTGGAAAATGTCCATCTGAGTGAACATGTTGCTTTTAACCTTCTCTGCACTCAGATGAGAAGCGTTTAGAGCTAGAAGCTGGCGTTACTGTCTGACAGGAGGAGGTTTCGCTGCGAGGAAAGGCTCTTTTCTAAAGGCAGGACTCGAGAAATACGCTGGCTTTTATTTTTGTTTTTATTTCTTTCAGTCTTTGCATCACTAGGGGCTCTCTGGGAGGGAGGAACCATTTACACTCTTCGTATTTGTCATCCGGGAGGCTTAAATTCAAAGGAGAGGGGATTACTTGGGAGAATTTTGCTTGCGAGGATGGCTGTCAGTGGGACAAAGCTCCCGTCCGAGAGGGTGTGGTGGCTTCTGTGGCTTTGTATTAATCACCACCAGCCCCAGGAGGCAGGGTTAAGGTTGGCAAGCCTCAGCCTTGTGTGGTCTGACAGCTGAATGACACGGAGCCGAGATGGACTCCTGAGCCTCTGTCTAAATAGAGTAGGGCTGCCGATGGTTTCAGTTTAGATACCTTTAGCAGTGAGATGCGCATCCCACAAACCAACACGGACAAATTCTGCTTCGGTTGCTTTGCATCTCCACATCTAGCTTGGGATGAGCTTAATTTGTTCCCAGCAAGAACACGAAATTCCTGCTGAACCGCATGGTGCAGAACTCAGAGCCACGCGTTGACGTGGCGTTGGTTGGGAACACGGAGAGTTAGAAGAGCGTGGTGGGAAATCACAGCAACCAATGCCTGTTGGCAGCCAGCAGCCAAACCTGAGTCCACTGTGAGCACAAGGCTCTACAATTATAGCAGCTTTCCCAGGTCAGGAAACGAATGCTGTGACTGCTGTATTCCTGTGTGTGATATTTATGACACACAATGTTATCTTTGTAATTGTTACGTCTGCTTTTATGTAGTGCAATTAGGGTGGAGCTGAGGTTAATGCTAATGTTAATCGTTTTTGTGTTCCTAATTTAGGCTCCAAATGCTTTCCTTCAGCAGAGATTGAGTAAGAAAAATTATTCATGCTATTGTCCTGCTGTCACATCTGTGATGCAGAGAGATGGCGGCTGAAATCACCCTGATGCTGGGTTTGCCCACTCTAAAGATCCTGCACGTGAGCTCTGGAGTGCTCTCCTGCTTGAACCATGCTGGAAAGTCCTCTGGGTCTTAATAGGAGCTTAATAGGATCCATAATAGGATGGGGCTGCTGTGAAACCAAGCCCTGTGCTTCAAGAGGCGTCCATCTGGATGGGCTTCAACCCAGCTGAATTTCTGCTGGGGTACAGGAACTATTTGGTTCAGAGAAACTCACCTCTGAGGTGAGGTTACTGGTGTCCTCAGCTTCCTAATGAGTTGAAATATGTATTTTTGTACCAATTTAAAGTTCAAATCATACTGAGGACCAATCAGCTTGTTTTTCTTTCAGCGGCAACTTTGCAGCCATCTTCTTTGGCTGGTTGCAAAAGAAACGCATGCAGCCATTTTGCTGTTGGTCAAACTTTGTTTTTTCACATTGTGCTCCGTTCACAAATGAAAGACTTCTTTGCTGAGGACCATTTGCTTTTCCTGCAACCAAACCAAAGGGCGTGAATGGCTGTGCTCACGGAGCACCAGAGAGTTGGCTGAGTTATGAAAGAAACAACTTCTAAGAGAGCTCTTCGTTTTGTGCTTCCTCCATTCAGAGCTCCAAGCCTCTCACAAAACTGAGATGAGTCCCATGGGGCCAAAGCCATCCTGGGGTGGTGGTTTGAATGACTTAAGTATCTTTTTTTGGTCCGATTTGTGACTCGCTTTAATTTATTGCCTCCTCTGTAAACCACAGATATGTTTGTCGTTTGCAATTAGATGGCAGGGGGAAAAGGAAAAAAAAGGAAAAAAAAAGCTTTATTTGGATTTTTAATCCATTCTTTCTCCTTGCCTCGGCGTTTGGTGCAGTGAATTCTTTTCATGAGAGAACTGGGTTGAAACAGCTGCTCAAATGGGCACGTGAGAGACGGAGATGATGCAAGCTCGAGGGTAAAAATGAGTTTGATGTCTTTGTTGAGATTGATTCAAGGAATGTTTAGACGTCGTGTTGAGGGACATGGGTTAGTGAGAACCATTGGTGATAGGTGGATGGGTGGACCAGTTGAACCTGTAGGTCTTTTCCAACCTTGGTGATTCAATGATTCTAATGCAATTTTCAGCCATGTCTACGTTGCATTGAGTATTGTAAAGCTACCTTTTTTTATTTAACCCTATAAGCCCTCCTCCTATTTTATTTTAGTTTTTACATCTTAAATTTGACCTACAAGAGTTGAACTTTGGGTACTCTGCAACTACAGTAGGCATAGTGCACCCAAAGCTGAAGGTATCTACTCTACACCTAATATGGTACCAAATACACATAGAACAAGACTTCTTGTTTAGTTTTTCTAATGTAACTAATTGGAAATCATATGCCTGTGTCACAACTTTTCTGCTTTACTTAACCAAATGTGGTAGATCTGGTCTCAGAAGAAGTGGTTGGTATATACTGGCACTGAGTGCCCAGGAAAATATTGGAGTCACCATCTCTGGAGGTGTTAAGAACTGTGGAGATGTGGCACCGAGGGATATGGTCAGTGGGCATGGTGGGATGGGTTGGGGTTGGATATGGGGATCTTTGAGGCCTTCTTCAGCTTTAACAGTTGTACGATTGTATGTTCATTTTCAAAGCGGAGAGAAAATTGTGGTACAAATCCAAGTTAATATTTTAGTGACAAAATACTTCAAACAGATTCAGCGAGTGAGCTTTCACGTTGCAATTGGTCAGTCTCTCACCAGGGCAGGGAGCAGAGCATTACGTGGGTGGTTCTATAAGGTTATTCATTGTCCAAAGAAGGTGCAACCTGCCGCCTTCCCAAAAAGTTTTATTTCATAGAACTTTTGTTTTGATGACTTTCAGCTGCAGCGTTGGCTTGGCAATGATTTCAAGGGGATGCGGTGTCGGGGTGCCAGTCCTCCTGAGGTCTGTGGACACAGCGCTTGTAGTAATTGGGCTGCAAACAGTGGGAGAAGTGGGGTTGGTCATGGATATTTTATTGACCTTTAAGAATGTAGAACTGTGATTGCTTTCCTAGAGTTTGTGCAAAAAAATAATGCATGCCAATATTAACCACAGTGGAAATGGGAGAGGGTTTAGTGGGAGCAAACCAAGTTCTCTCTAGGCCATTATTATAGGAGTTTAATAATGTTTTTATTAGGAAAAGCATTGCTTGGGTTTCCTTATGTTTCCTACATTGCTGTCATCTGGAGCTGTTTGGGGCAGGCTGAGCATATAACATGCCTTATAACCCTTCTGCCTTATGCACGGGGCTGTCTGAGCTGGTGGGTGGCAACAAGCCCACAGCAGGGGATGGAACTGTATGGGCTTCAAGGTCCCTTCCAACCCAACCATTCTGTGATTCTACAACTCTGTGAAGCTGTCGGTGTTTCTGATGCCCTTAGATGTTCTCATCCTCTGATGTTTAAAGGGTTCAGTGCTGTGTCTAGCGAAGGACTTCAGGACTGAAATCTGCAGGTCTCTTAGCAGTGCTGGCTTTCTGGTAGGAACAGAGTTAATCACCGTGATGTATCGAAAGGAATAGTGAAAGTCTTTACTCGTAAAACAGGAGTGAAAAATGAATCAATTTGATTTATGCAACAGCATGATGGTATTGCTGGAAAAAAAAACCATGCGGACCTCAAAGATAATGGGAGCAGCACTGGGTTATATTTAAACAAACTTTGCTGATGCCTTTTTTCTATCAGATAGGGAGAATTGCGTGGGAAGAAATAGTGGTAGAATCTGCGCTCCTCTATCAAGAAATCCTTTAATAGGTTTCACCAAATATTTTCACAGTGAATTGAGATTGCGGAGGAGATAAGATGATAGGGCTTAAAAAACGCCCCGAGGTTCCCATGTGAGGGATGGCAAACGCGGTGTTATCAGAAGATGATGTGATACATGCAGGATTAATGCCTGGCTGTTTGCTTATGGGAAGCAGAGCCATGAGATGGAAGAGGTAGGGATGCCAACACTGGGAGGAGCGTTGGTGTGCGGCAATGAGAAGCTGCTTCCTGAGCAGTGATGGGATGGGTTCCATCAGTGCTTCAGGTTGGAGTTGTATGGGGGGCTGTGGATGCCCCATCCCTGCAGGCATTCAAGGCCAGGCTGGATGTGGCTCTGGGCAGCCTGGGCTGCTGGTTGGCGACCCTGCACATAGCAGGGGGTTGAAACCAGATGATCATTGTGGTCCTTTTGAACCCAGGCCATTCGATGATTCTGTGGGAGCACCGTCCTTCCTATCGCTGATTGCATTCCTCTTTTTGTTGGGTGATATTTATTGTTTCACTTGGCTTATAACTTCCTTGTCGGCGCACGGGGGTGTGGGAGGGGGAAGGAAGTGACAACTTGCTTTCTTTGCAGGATAGTTTGAAGAACTGCAGATGAAAGGCTTGATGTAAGAGCCGGGTGTTAGTGGAAGCAATAGAAATAAAGGCACTTTCAGAAGCAGTTCCTGCAGGTACAGTGGGTGAAGTAACCTGAAACACAGCACTCGGGGTGCAGCAGAGGAGCACACAGGAAGATTGCAACCCATCCAGTTTTGCTTTGTAGCATCACACACCGCGTTGAAGAACCTGATGCTTTTCCCTTTGGGGTTTGCAGTGATGGTGCGGCGCTCCTGAGCTCTTGTGAGGAATGGTGGGAGCTGCAGGTTTGCTTTGTTTGCACAATCACAAAGCCCTGCTTCCCCTGTAGCACAGCAGGAAGCCGGCTGCTTGGTGGCAGGGCCAGCCCTGTTTTCTTGACAGCGCTCTGACAAAGCCGTGTCCACACCAAGTCCTGCTGGGCTCCATCGCCCCAAAGCACTCCCAGATTCCTCCCAAAGCAAGCCAAAGCTTTCTTACCTCACCCCGAGCCTTGGATTGTTTTTTCCCCATTACACCAAAATAATAATTAAAAAAAACACAAAAAACTCAGCCCTTTTCTGCCTCTTTCAGTACTGTTATATAAAACGTTACTGTCACACCCACCGGCTTCCTTTTCGGTTCTGCCCGGCTGAGCTCGGGGTGCCTTCAATGAAGTATTTTGTGCTGGGACGTGGCAGCAGCTGGCTTTCCTACTGACACGACCAGACTCTCAATGTGACATTCAGGGCTTTAAAACACTGCAAACAGCTTTCCGACAAATAGCTGGTGTTGTTCAAAGAGCGGCATAAATAATCAAGAGGATTTTTCTTTTCTTCTTTTTTTTTTTACAGTCTCTGAGGGCTTTGCCTGCAGGGCAGCAGCCTGTTTGCATTGACAGCGCTGCAAGAGTGATGTTTCCTGGGGGGGGGAATGTGAGAGTCATAGAATCATAGAATGGCTTGGATTGGGAGGGACTTCAAGGATCATGAAGCTCCAACCCCGTACTGCATGCAGGGCCACCAACCTCCCCATTTCATACCAGCCCAGGCTGCCCAGTGCCCCATCCAACCTGACCTTGAACACCTCCAGGGATGGATGGGGCATCCACAGCCTCTCTGGGCAGCTGTTCCAGCACCTCACCACTCTCAGAGTAAAGAAAAAGGGTGAAATCAAAAGGAGGGGGCTTCATGTCGTGATCTGGATGGTGTCTCTTAGATTGTGAAATCAGATTTTTGAGTGTTTATGGCATCACAGGCTGGCTTTATGGCATAAGCTTTAACTGATCAGTGGATGCTTTGAAAGGTTGGGTCTTTGGGCAGTGGACTTGGTGGTTGTGGGTGGATGGTTGGTCTGGATGATCTCCATAGTCTTTGATTCTAGAACAGGTAAGATGGTCAGTGGGCACCTTTGGGGGCTCTTCAGCCAACCTCAGGATCATGTTGCTCAGGACTTTATCCATTTGGGTCCTGAGAACCTCCAAGGTTGAACAACCTTTCAGGGCAACCTGTTTTCCTCCTTCACCAAACTAATGCTGGTAAGGTTTCTCCCCATAGTTTGGGTGTCTGATAGCCCTCTGTGTGGAAACAACAGGCTGGTTAGATGAGGGGTGAATAGGAAAAACATTTTTCTAAGACTTCCTTCCTTCTTGTCTTGCCATGCATTCCTGCTGGTGCTCATAACAGTGATACGATGCTGCTGCTGTGATGCCAGCATCCTCTGTCAGTGAGACATTTCTTGGTGCTGTGCCCTGAATGGGGGACAGAGAATTGCTGCTTTTATTATTTCCAGCACTATTTGAAGTATTTTAACACAATTTAGGGTATTTTTCTCTTCTTCCTTGTAATTTAATAAAAAAAGTCAGGAACATCAGCATCAGAGCAGCAGATTTCTTGGCAATTTCACCAATATTATGGCTGTGATAAACTATAATACATTCATTTTGCATACTGAATGTGTACACAGAGGATAGAGCATTTGTGCTTCGTTTTGACTCAGATCAACTCCAGCCTCATCTATTGAAATTACTTCTTCCTCCAAACAGGCTTAAATACTTATAAAAAGAGAAACCACTCCAGAATGAAGCTTAAACTGGAAAGGGAGTGCACGGTGGCTGCGGCCGTGCCACACTCAGCCTGATGCGTGCCGTGGGTACAAATGAGGCTGGTGGTTTTGTCCTGCTGATGGATTAGGCACAGTTGCTACTGGTTACCTACACAGCTTATGTCTGCAGGGCTCTGCTTTTCAGCTTTCCCTCCCCGAAAGCATTGCTGGGGCTGGGAACTGGATGGGGTGTCACTGAGAGCTTCCGCGTTGTGCTCGGCCTTTAATGTCACTTATGGGGCAGTTCTGCAGTTACGCACCCCAAGAGGGTTTGGGTTTGGAGTGGAGCTGGGGGTTGGACTCAGTGATCCTTGCAGATAGGAAAGGGCAGGATGACACCCACCACCTGTTGTCTCGGTGCTCAGGTTGGTTCCCCCTTGAAAACAGCCCAAGGATGGAAGCTCCCGCATCTCACCCACAGCTTCTGATGAAAGCAGTGTTGATGACCCGGCTCCAGCCTTGCCATATGATGGAAGATGCACTCAGCTTTTATCCATCCTGCCAGTGTTGCCAGGTGAGGTGCTGGCACAGGCTGCCCAGAGAAGCTGTGAGTGCCCCATCCCCAGGGATGCTCAATGTCAGGCTGGTTGGGCCCAGGACAGCCTGACCTGGTGCCCTATCTAATGGTTAGCAACCATACCCACAGCAAGGGGGTTGAAACTAGATGAACCTTAAGATCCCTTCCAACCTCAGCCATTCTATGATTCCATATGATTTCTTTGTCCTTGAGTGTAGAGCTAGAGAGCAAGCACCACTCCCTTGCTTTGCTTTAGGCAACCACATGCTCCTCATCCCCCTCTGCTGCCAGAGATATCCACAGCCCTTCCTCAGTGCTGATCTCCAGCTCTGCACTACGCTGGGGATCGTTTCTTAAGCCACCTTGTGCAATACGGAGCGTGATCCCACATGCATTTTGTGAAAGCAGAAGAGGATTTTGTGTGTTGCACTGGAAAATCAAAGCCGTGTTTTGGGGGAACTTGTGGTCTGACGATCCAGTCGGACGAGCTCAGCTTTCCCTGCTATTTAAATATACTCTCCCAGAATTATAATGGTGCCTGGCTCCATGGCTATGGTTTAACTCTTTAGGAGCGTGCAGGGTTTCCCTGCTACCAACCTGTTTTCCTGTAGGCAAAGCCTTCATTCAAATGGACAAGAACAGCGAGAGAAGAGGAGCAGATCAGGGAAAACAAAGTGTGTTTCTTTGTTAATGCTGCTGGCCAGCAGTGCATCCAGAATAAGGAACCCAGTCTCCTTTTTCCCATGCTTGGAGCACACCGAGGAGGTGGGAAAATGGATTTCTTTTTGCCTTAGGAACGTAAGGGTTTTGTTGCAGCTGCTGGTCCTGGCAGCCAGGGCACATCTATGCACTGAACAAGCTCCTGCCCTTGCAGATGTATCCCACTGCCCAGCCTTGGTGAGCATCTCATGCCTGACCATCCATCATATGATCTGCAGAAGCAAATTTCATTTCCTCAGTGCCTAATAAATGCAGGGGGGATAAAAAAGAAGCACATTTAGCCCAGTTCCAGTGCTGCGTCAGGGGAACCTGATGGTGTTCCTGTTTAATCCTTCACCCTCATGCCTCCCACGTGTTCATCTCCAGGAGGGCCTCCAGGTGGGTTTGTGTTATACAGGCTATGGAATTTAGGTGGTTGAATGTCTTCTCACCTCTTAAATACCCACTAGTGTGGTTATAGAGATGGCTGCTTGCTCATAGGGGTTTTGTTACAGTTGCTGGTCCTGGCGGCTTGGACACGTCTATGCACTGGATGAGCTCCTGCTGAGATCATAGAATCATAGAAACATAGAATAGAGTGAGTTGGAAGGGACCTGTAAGATCAGTTCCAACCCCTCTGTTATAGGCAAGGACGCTGAACAAACCATAGCAGCTAAGATGGGACACCCAGGTGAGGAGGTTTAAGCAGTCCTGGCTGGAGCCTCGCTTTCATTTGGGGGAAAGACGTTAGTGAATTTGAACTAAAAATATCTGATTTTAAATAAAAAAAACCTAACACATCCCAACCAAAAGCAGCACTTTTTACTTATAAACAAGGAGTGCAAAGATACAGAGAGGATCTCCAGAGAAGCAAGGAGCTTCTGCAGACCCTGCACCAATGAAACAAAGCAGACACCCCTGAACAAAACCAAGCTCTCCTTCGTTTGGTCATCTTAAGGCTGCAGGGGATTATGGTGATGGATTACAGTGAAGCCCTGCAGCTGCGTGCAACATCTGGCACCACAGTCCGGTCGTAGATTTTCCATCCACAGGGAGGTTTTGTCCATGACTTTTGACTTCAGTTTCCATCTCCAGGCTTAACACCGTGCATCCAAAGGTTACGGAATTCCCATGGTGCGACTCCTCGTGCTGCGTTGCAGGGACCTTGCTATCAGCATGATGAGTCCCATAGGTTTTGTCCTGCTGTCCTGCCAATAGCAGCATCTCTAGCAGAACTCTCACAGCTCGTCCAAAGTATCTGATCTGGGGTCTCCAGGCACTAACCCTATAGGCCCTTTGTAATGTTTTTTACCTCCTATAATGAGATGCCTGTTGCTTTCAAATCTGATGCACGTAAAGCTTTTGCGCTGTAATTCTCCTGATCCTCAGGTCCCTGAAGATCCAGCAGATATCCACGGTGATAGGTCTGTGTGTCTGCTCCAACTGAGTGACCTCCAGCCTAAAAACTGCAGCAGAAAGAATCACAGAGTCACTGAGGTTAGAAAAGAGAGCTCTAAGATCACCAAGTCCAGCCCCAACCCATCCCACCGTGCCCACTGGCCATGTCCCTCAGTGCCACATCTCCACTTGAACACCTCCAGGGATGGGAACTCCACCACTTTGGAGATAGTGATGGGGCATCCCCTACCACACTTGTGTTGTTTCAAGGCGGTTATAAATAAATGTAAGCAAACCCTTTTGTTGGCGGTGCCTTGTTTTATAAATAAAAAGTGTGTGAATTTACTCACCGACTTTGGACAGTGAATCTAACTTTGGTTTGTTTGGACAACGAATCTAAAAGTTGAGCTCGATGGTCAAACCCATAGGTGAAAATCTTCCATTACACATTGAGGTGGTTGAGTTCAAGTGCCAGGAGTGAAAACCCTTCTTTCTTTGCTGTGGATTATTCTGTAGTCTGATTTCAGCCTTCCTTTCATAGAGTCACAAAATGACCTGGGTTGAAAAGGACCACAGTGACCATCTGGTTTCAACCCCCTGCTATGTGCAGGGTTGCCAACCAGCAGCCCAGGCTGTCCAGAGCCACATCCAGCCTGGCCTTGAATGCCTGCAGGGATGGGGCATCCACAGCCTCCTTGGGCAACCTGTTCCAGAGCTGCCCAATGGGGAGCCCAGTTTAACGCCGATGACGGAGATGAAAGATCTTGCAGCACTGAACCCTTTGCCCAACAAAAGGTGCTGGGGAACGTTTATGGTGGCCATAAAGGACTCATTGCTCTTTGAGCATTGCCGACACGACGCAGCTCTGAACTTGTGACCCGGAGGAGCAAAGCACAATATCCCATCTACAACAATGCTGTATTTATATCTGAAGCTCAGAAATCCATCTGCACAGAGGAATGAAGAACATCCTATTGCCGTCTGAAGCTATAACCATTTTTAGAAATCTGGCTGGGGTTTGTTTCTTGCTGCAGCTTCCTGGAGGGCTGCTCCGTGTCCCGGCCCTGAGTTTGTATGTGAGAGGCTGCAGGAAATCGCCGCTGGAAGAGCTTCATCATATGGGTCTGCCTATAAAACAGAGTTTGGTGCAGCTCGAGGGGCTGGAATGGAGGGATAAGAAGGCGCAGATGTCAGTTTTGTTTGCTCCAAAACCTGGATGGCACCAAAGTCAGGAGCTGTACCACCATCCCCATTGCAGTCCATGCCCTCATTGTGCTGATGTCACCCCGAGCTGCTCCCAGTCAACCTGGAACGTGGATCTGTAAGAAGGACGACTGAGTCATGTGTTGTTTTTTTTTCCCTTCCTAAGTATTTATATTCGTTAAGGAAGTCTAAAGAGGAAGAGGAATTAAAAGGTTGCAAATGTTTTCCTAGGGCTGGACATGGGACTTTAGCTACTGCACTGTACATAACCCCTCGCACGATGCGTTCAGCAGCTCTCACACCCATGGCACAGAGCTCAGGGGTACTGTGCCATCCCCAAATGCATTCAGGTAGGATCACAGTTCCTTTGCATCCCTACTATCATCCACATTGGTCTATGTGCCCGTCAGAAGCCCTGAGCAACCTGATGCAGTAGTTGGCAGCCCTGCCCATGGCCGGGATGTGGAACTACATGATCTCTAAGGTCCCTTCCAACCCAAGAAATTGCAAGGGAACAATTCCTGTGTGCACACACAGATATGGCAAGGGAAGGAAAGCAGGGATGTTTGCCAAGGAAAACGATTTGTTAGGCAGAGTGTTTTCTTTACAGCTTTCTTTCACCTTTCGTTCCGGGTACGTCAGTGAGTTTTGAAGGTTGGGAGCCCTTCTGTTTTATCTCTGGGTGTGTCATTGCTGCAGACTCTTATCAGGTGCGTGGCAGTGAGCTAAGCCCTTCCAACAAAACCCTTGCACATAGGCCGGTGTGCTGCATGCTGGTTTAATGTGTTTGGTCAGGGCTCAGTGTCTGCACCGTTTTATTACAGGATGGAAGTCCCAGGGCAGCCGAGGACAGCTGAGTGGAGGATAGAAATGCAAGCAAGGATGTATGGGAGCATTGGCACCAAAGCAAAGTGTTCACTGCCTTGCTTAGGAGCGTAGTAAAGATTTACCTTCTGCAAGCTGCCAGCTTGTTCAGTTGTCAGGGAGGCAGCCAGATGCTTGCTTTCCTTTCGCCTGCTTGTTTAGCTTTGACATGCTTTTTGCTCAGATGAAAGGAGGAACATCAACAGGCGAAGCAGCAAGGAGCGCTGGTGCTTGCTGCTGTCATGCCTGCGTGGGGGTACTTCCAATGCACTGAATGTGCAGGTATAGTAAACATACCTTTTTTTTGTTGTTCGTTTAACAAGGAAGAAGATAACAATTGGATGCTGTCCCATTTCAGAGCAGCAATTGTTTGCTAGACTTGAATTACAGGAATTGCCACAGTGAGTCGGAGCGGCGGCTCGTGCCATTAAATGGCTGCATGCTCCAAGTTGGGCTCCATTTGAAGCAACTGCAGAAACTGTTTGTGGAACTCTTTAGCGGGATCTGCTGTGATAAGACAAGAGGAAATGGTTTCAAACTGGAGGAGGGGAGATTTAGATTGGATAAAAGGAGAAGGTTATTTACAATAAGGGTAGTAAAGCACTGGCACGGGTTGTTCAGAGCGGTGGTGGGTGCCCCATCCCTGCAGACACCTGAGGTCAGGCTGGATGTGGCTCTGAGCACCTGATAGAGCTGTGGGTGTCCCTGTTCATTGCAGGGTATGGGACCAGATGGCCTTTAAGGGTCCGTTCCAACTCAAACCATTCCGTGTTTCTATGATCCTTCATAGAGAGGTGGAGGTGAGTTTGCAGTAACTCATATCTATTCATGCTTCTGGGGTTTCTGATTAAGAATGGGGAAGAACAAAACCACAACTCAGCACATCATACTCAGTGAGCATGGTGGGGATGGGTTGATGACCAGACTTCATCTCAATGGTCTTTTCCAACATGATTCTGTGTATGGGTTGCCCCCAATTTTGGCATGCTGACCCCCCATCCTTTGAGTATTTCCAACCTCAATTCCACTTTCCATCTCTGCTTCATTTCTATTCCTACTTCTTTTGCCTTGGGTTGCTTTTGGTTCTCTGTGTCTGAGCACAGCAGCAATGGGCTCTTTGATCATCAGTCCTGCAGGATCTGGTGCTGTTTGCAGCCCGCGGGGTCCTGGGGGTATGCCCTGCCTCCCTGCTGCAGACGTGCAGCTTCTGGGTGCTCCGCAGAAACATCTTTTGATATCTTTAATATCAAAGGGGCAAAGAAATGCAAGAGTGCAACAGGACCGAGGCTGAGGGCGTTGAGCAACCTTTCACCTGGGCTGTGTTGGTATTTAAGCATTGCTGTTGTCTGAAAATCCATCATGTTTTTTTTGCACTCGGTGCTCTACAGAGCTCATTGTATTTGCTCTCACCTGCGGTGTGATAAGTGTTACCATATGCTTTGCCCAAACTTGATTATCTTTAGGGTTTTTTTTTTTAAGCACTTCTAGTGGTAACTTAGTGCTCAGTGCTCTTCTGCAGTGTGTTTTTGAGCCAGGCAGAGTGCCAGCGCGTCTGTCGGAGGAAATACTCCTGGCTGGATCCTGGAGAATAGGAGCTCGAATTCCCTCTGAAGTGAGAGAGCTCGATTCCCACAGGTAGGATTTTTCATCGTAACGATCCCATTTGGCAGCTAAATTAGTAACTGGTTTAGGTATGAAAATTGAAAGGCTTCGGGAGCTCCCCTGGTACCAGCAGGGAGGAGCAGAACCAACAGCCCTGCGGAGGATCGTATCCCGCTGAGGATGGCTTGGATCTGTATGGTAGGTTTGTTAAAACAGAGAAGGTTGGAGTCTCCTACCCTTTGTTTTTCTTGCGTTCACATCAGCGTTGGCACCACGGTGGTTTATTTTTCTGGCAGCTTCTCCCTGCCTCCATCCATAGATCGCTGCTTCATGCATCGCAACAGGGATAGGGTGAAATCTTCATGAAGGAGGATTTCAGACTGAGGAAATGCAGAGTAGCTGCAATCCCTACAGGTTTCCACTCCCCTTCTCCTCACCACTTGGGTCAGCTCTGGGGAGATATCCCTGGTGGACTTGGAAAAAGCCATCCTCACTCATGGCTCCGTCCCGGAGGATGACGGCAGACTACAAACACACTGAACACAATCCTACAGTCTAAATCAGCATAATGACGCCGCCTGATTTATGCTCAAATTGTCCTAATTTATGTGTGCTGATAACATATGATTACACCAAGCACGGGGAGTGCTGTGTCCTGTTTCAACGCGGGTGTAAAGCTGCCTGCACCACAGCTCTAACATCAGTCTTTGTGTCACGTTGCCCCCAAAGCTCCCAGCAGCACAGAGGGGTGTGCAGCAGGAGTAACACACAGCAAGAGGCAGGAGAAGAAAAGATTCCCGTGCTGAGATTTGTATGGATTAAAGGCAGCTTTAATTTCCCTTGGAACACTTGGCTTTCAGGTGGATTACGCGGGCGGTGGGATTTGGGCTGTCTAGCCAGCTAATGCCTGGCTTACTGCTACTTTAATTATTTTAATAAGAGACAGAGCAGCTCGAGAACTGTAGGCCACTTTTGTCAACCCCGTACGAGAGGGGAGCAAGTCTTAAGCATTTCAGCATGCGGCGTTATTTAGCATTAATGTTCTTGAGTAACAAACCTGCTGGCGTCGTCTGAAGGTTGGATATTAGGAGACATTGCTTCTCTGAAAGCTTCCACAATGGTGAGGATAGTCCAGCACAGAAACAGCCAACTTGACTGAAGCTCTAGTTTTGGATCTCTGTTTGCAAGTGTTCGTTCCCATAGCTTCCTTCCAACCTCAGTATTCAATGATCCGTGATTCTATAAGCATGGCTGAATTCATCTGACACACCAGGCACTGTCAGTCATTGGACCTTCTGTTGGGCCATCCCCTCTGCAAGGGATGGAACCTGCAGGTGATCTGGCAAGCGCACAGCTCTTCGTCTTCCACTTTTCTACTTAAGAAAGGATGCGACCCATTCACCTGCCTCTTAGCAGCAAAACTCGTTTTTCATTGAATCTAAACAAAATTGGATTGAATTTGGATTGTGGCCATCCATGCAACATCTTCAGACTTTTCATGCCCCTTTCAGTAATGTGCAAGGCTGTATTTGCATCATAGAATCATTTGAGATGGAGGGCATCTTTAAAGGTCATCTGGTCCAACTTCCCTGCAGTGAACAGGGACATCTGCACCTCTCCTATGAAGAAAGGTTGAGGGAACTGGGCTTGTTTAGCTTGCAAAAGGGAATGCTCTGGGGAGAACTCATTGTAGCCTTCCAATATTTGAAGGGAGTGTTTAAGCAGGAGGGGGAATGGCTGTTGTGAGAGTGTATAGAGATAGGACAGGGGGGAATCATCTTAAACTGAGGCAGGGGAGGTTTAGGTTGGATATTAGGAGGAAGATTTTCACCCAGAGGGTGATGACGCACTGGAACAGGTTGCCCAAGGAGGCTGTGGATGCCCCATCCCTGCAGGCATTCAAGGCCAGGCTGGATGTGGCTCTGGGCAGCCTGATCTGCTGGTTGGTGACCCTGCACACAGCAGGGGGTTGGAACCAGATGATCATTGTGGTCCTTTTCAACCCAGGCCATTCTGTGAATCTATGATTCTGATTGTGCCGTACAATCCGGGTTCTCAAAGCGTGGCATCTTTGAAAGGTGAATAAGTTGTCTATGCAAATACCGATAAGCAGCGTTGCACACTGAGTGGTTTAACAAGAGCGAGTGTACAGTCTTCCATCCAGGGAGGAATTACTGCATGCATAAAGACGGGCTGGGGGATGAGCTGCTGGAGAGGAGCCCTGCAGAGGGGAACATGGGGGTCCCGGTGGACAGTAGCTTGGCCTTGAGCCAGCAGCGTGCCCTGGTGGCCAAAAAGGCCAATGGCATCTTGAGGTTCGTTACAGACAGCATGGCCAGCAGGGTGAGGGGAGATCCTCCCCCTCTGCTCTGCCCTGCTGAGGCCACATTTAGATACTGTGCCCAGTTCTGGGCTACCCAGCTCCAAAAGGACAGGGAGCTCCTAGGAGTCCAGCAGAGGGACACCAAGATGATGAAGGGCCTGGAGCAACTCCCGTATAAGGAAGGGCTGAGTGACATGGGGCTGTTCAGCCTGGGGTAAAGAAGACCAAGAGGGGATCTGATAAACGTTGATAAAGATCTAAAGGGAGGTGGGAAGCAAATGGATGAGACCGGGCTCTTCTTGGTGCTGTGTAGCGACAGGACAAGGAGCAATGGCCTAAAACTTGAACACAGGAAGTTCTGTACTGACATGTGGAAGAACTCCTTTATGGTCACGGTGACGGAGCACTGGCACAGGCTGCTCAGAGAGGTTGGAAGTCTCCTTCTATGGAGATATTCAATACCCAGCTGGACGCTGACCTGTGTGACCTACTGTAGGGAACTGCTTTATCAGGAGGTGGAACTCAATGATATCTTGAGGTCCCTTCCAACCCCTGTGATTCTGTGATTCTCTAATCAGAGTCAGCATAGATCACCTGCTTTCGTTGCTGTGAAAGTCCTGGTTCTGTTACGCTCAAAAAAACCACCACCCAGAGTAGTTTTCTTCTGTCAAGTTAAAAAGCATTCTGTGTGCCCATCAGATTGGAGTGTTGAGTCTTGTCTGTTGGAGCCAACCTTTGAGGCGGGTGAGGAGCAGCAAAGAGATCACCCAGGGTTTGTGCTGAGCTCTCTGATTCCTTGGCATCAGGTAGCCTCAAACGCTGAGAGATGTCAATAGGTGGAGAAAAAAAGGCATTCATTTAGTTAAATATATTCAACTCCAATTTTAGAATTGCTTCGGGTCTCTAATTTTGTACTCGGTAGCGTCAGCTCACAGAATGGGATTGAGGAAAGGAGGGCTTGGTCCTGCAAGGAGCCTGCTGCTGCATCAGAGCTGATGTAGGGCAGCAAAAAGATGCAGAGAGCCTTTGGGCTGCACTGACCCTATATTTGGTGTCTGAGGCTGCTTGGATTTGGGGAAACCCATGGGTACATGGCCACCAGAAGTCATGGTGATGGATGTGCCTCTTTCCCAGGGGTGGGAAAAGATGAACATACTCTGAAGCTCTGCATTCCCAAGTTCCTTCCTCCCGTCCCCAGATGTGCCTCTAGCTCGGCACTTTGCATATGGATAATGTCACTTTGCATATGGATAAAACAGAGTGAAACTGCCTTGCTGGCAGTGGCAGTAATTTTGTTGTGCAAAGATCTTGCTGAATTGTAACTGTTTGGTATTAAAAGCTTGGTGTTTCTGGTTTGTTTGCAGGGGCACCGCTGGAAGAACCTTTATGGGCTCCTAATGACATGCAGGTGGACGATTTGCTTACGATAATTAAGGTAAGAAGAAGCGTTATTAATTTTGGCATCCTGGAATGCTCTGTCTACCTGAAATAAAATGGAGCTTACCGGTGGCAGGCGGGTCTATTTTAGGGCTCAGCACACAACGATGGCAATTGGGAGCGGCACTAAGGCAATAGCTTGTTGTTTTAGAGCAAAGTGTCCCTTTAAACACAGGGGGGGAGGGAAATCTTATTTAAGAATTACCTGAGAACACAGCTAAGTGGAAAAAATCCGACTTCCTCCCCCAAAGGATAATAAGGTCTCTATTGGTGTAGCGTTGGAAAGGGCACGACTCCTGTTTGGGAGCACTCAGCACAGGGATGTTTTTGTTCTGCTGAAGCCTGGTGGTTGGGTTGGAATTCAGGTTCTAACTAATTCAGGAAAAAAAAACAAAACAACAAAAAACCCCCAAAACCAACCAAACAAAGAAACCCTAAAAATATGTTTTATTAGTTTATTTTCACCATCTTGAGCTTCTGCGGAAAGCTGGTCGGTCTCCAGATGTGGTGAGGGAGGACTCCGATGAATGAAATAGAGGAAAATCCCTGATCTTAAAAGCGATGAACTATTGGGCAAAATTGGAAAGCACTGTAGATACCCTCCAGGACCATCTACACGCTCCTGAGCTCTTAAAACATTTCAGTTTATGAGCTTGAAAAGATTCCAGGCTCCAAGTTCCCACCAGCATGGCCGACTCCTGCCATGTGCCCGTACCCAACAAGTAGCCAAATTTGGTGAGAGCCTCGATGAGTGCAACGTCATGGGTTGGATGGTGCATTTATGAGGGCTGTAAATGCTTTAAGAAAGTGTTCTGGGTGAATATAGAGCGTGTTACATTTGTAGTCCTTTCACAGCAGTCGTTACCTTACATCCTAATTGGGGTTTAAGCTTCTTTTTAGCGCTGTGGTTTGCTTGTTTGGTGTTGCCGGGTAGTTTACTGGCAGAGGACTTGGAGTGAGAGGGGGGAATTCAAGCTGTAACAAGAACAAATTCTTTTAATACAGGTTTATGGATCTCAGATGTATCTGTACTTTTTGTTTGGCTTGTGATAAGATGCACTCCTGTGGAATTTGCTTGGAGCAGGGATTTGCATGAATTATTATTTCTTACAAAATGAACATCTGCGCAAAGCATTCTCTTTGTGTTCTGCAGTACCGGAGTGCTGTGAGAGGGGTTTGGTGCCTGGGTGCAATGGTCAGCAAAAGCCAAGTGCTTGGGTGAAAGCAAGATGTCATGGTTGAAACAAAGCTGCTGAAATCAAGGGGAAAACTGCTTCCATACTGGGCGGACTGGGCTGTGTGACAGCATCCTGATGTGCGTGTTTGTTTTATGCGCTGACCTCTTTCCTTCTCATCCCAGCATGGTTTTTACAAAGCCACATCCCCCGGTTAGGGGGAACCCGGGACAATTATGTTTGACCTCTCGTTGGAGTTCAGCTCCATCGCTGGAAGGAACAACTCCATCAATGGCAGGAACTGCTGAATGAAACAGTATGGCCCGAAACACGTAGGAAATGGGAGTAAACAGTCATTATGGATGGGCTCTTGATTTGGCAGTCAGACCATTTCATCTGAAGGGTTTTCATTTCTCTTGGAGAGATCTTTCTATACATTCCTAATTAAGCACATTAGGTACAGTGTCATCAGCCGGTCTTCCGAAAGCAAAAAAGCTGACATTTGGAAGAAACCTTCGAGCTCGCAGACTCAAATTATCCAATATTGAAAATCGTGATGTCTCACGGGCATAGGAAGAGCTACGAGAGAATCATTTGAAGCTGGAGTGACTTAAAACCGGGTTTCACGTTCTGAGGTTGGCTTTTTATTTTACTCAGAATTCTGAAAACTGAAGGGGAGTCAGCTCTGTGGAAGGGTAGAGAACAGCAGGGAAATGGTTTTTAGTTGAAGGAGGGAAGATTTAGGTCAGATGTGAGGGGGAAGTTGTTTACTCTGAGAGCGGTGAGGTGCTGGAACAGCTGCCCAGAGAGGCTGTGGATGCTCCGTCCATCCCTGGAGGTGTTGAAGGTCGGGCTGGATGGGGCCCTGGGCAGCCTGGGCTGGTATTAAATGGGGAGGTTGGTGGCCCTGCATGTAGTGAGGAGGTTGGAGTTTTTTGATCGTTGGGGTCCCTTCCAACCCCAGCCATTCTGTGATTCTGTAAATCCTTCATTGGAAATTTGACCAGACTTGCTGGTATTAAATAATTTCCTTGTGATCCTTTATTTATTTATTTTGATCTAGACAGGAGAAAAGGTGGGAAAGTGGGCAGTAGAAAAGATGAACACGTCATGCTGTTCACCTAAAACACCCTGCCTGGCATGTGCTCATTTTCTCAATGCTGTTGATAGTGGAAAGTGATGAAGAGAATTGCTTTCCCTACCGAAGAACTGAAGCTCGCGGTGCGTGGCTGAGAGCTGAGCCTGCCGGGCGGTGCCTCAGTGCTCCCATCACTCACTTTGAGGAGAACACAGATGTACGTAGTAGGCAACAGATGTGAGGATGTGGTACTGGGGGATGTGGTTTAGTGTTGCACGCAGCGTGTCAAGTTGATGGTTGGGCTTGGTGACCTTGAAGGTCTTTTCCAATCTACGTGATTCTGTGATGAAGGATAGCGCAAGTCGTGTGCTTGTCTTGGCATGAGCTTTTCCATGCCTTAGAAGCTGTGGTCTGCACTAGAATCCCAACATAAGCTGCTCACCACCTTCAAACCACCCATGCCCTTCCCTGTGCCTCTCCCAGCCGTGTCTGCCAGCATCTTTTGGGAGGTGGGAGCCGAGACGCCATGCCCTGTGGATTTGCACAATAGCTTTAATGCGTGTGGTTTTCTTCTCGCCGTCACCAGCAGCGCTGATCGCCGAGCTGATGTTTCCTGCGTTACCCACAATAACTGAAAGATCTTTCCTGAGAGATAATAGTCAGTAATTGTGGTTGGCTCGCCCCTCTGGTATGCGTTATTAACTTGAAGTTTAATTTGTTGTCAGAGCTCAAGCAGGGGAGGTTGTGAAGAGGCACCGTTTTGCTGCAGCCGTTGGTGGGGACTGAGGAGATTTCCAGGAGCTAAGGGAAGTTAAGGGACGTCTTCACAGCCCTCCTTAGTGTGCTGTGTGATACTTTGATGTCCTTATGCTGTGTGCCAAACCTGCACCCCGTGCTGGAGGTGAGGTCTTAGCATTGCAGGGCAGAACGGGACTCACCCTTCCCTCTCCTGGTGGCAGTGCTGGGCCTGCTACACCCCAGGGTATGGTTGGCTCCTCTGGCTCCAGGGCACAGTGCTGACTCAGATTCAACTTGCCTCAACCAGAACCCCCAAATCCTCAGGAAGGAGCACTGTGCCATTGTTTTCATTACCTGGCAGCTGCAAGCAAACTGCAGGAGAAGCAAAGGGGAGATGGCAGGTCAGGGTCCAACCTCGTCCTTCACCATGTGTCACATGGCCAGGAAGAGCTTCCTTTGTCTTCAAAGCTCTTCACCCTGGTGGCATTTGCATTGGATGGTGACCAAGCTGGAAAGAACAGAAATCACAGACCCCCTCAGTGCTTGTGCTCCTATGTCCAAAGTGGTTGTGCTCTTTTGCCCAAACAAGCTGTGGGTGCCCCATCCCTGGTGCTAAAGGCCAGGATGGATGGAGCCCTGAGCAGCCTGATCTGCTGGGGGCACCCATCCCATGCCAGGGATTGGGGCTGGGTGGGCTGTATGATCCCTTCCAACCCAACCATTCTGTGATTCGATGATTCTAAGTCAATCAGGCTTCTCCACGACCCTTCGGATTTCCACACTGAATTTGACATTGCTGATGCATGCCGACTTCCTGTCCTGTTACACACCAACAGCTCCCAACCATCAACACTGAGCGCACATTGCCAGCATTGCGCTGCGGACTTGAATGAGGCAGCTGTTTGCAGAAACCATGCAGGGCTGCATGCTGGGACCTGCTGGCCGTACCTGGAGCTGCTGCCTATAAACAGACATCCCTCCTCCCTCTCTCTGCTGACAGCAACCTCCCTGAATAGCAGTTCTTTCTTTTTTTTCCTGGCGGTTTGTTCTGCAGACAGGTTTTCTCCTGCAGGTGTTTGGGAGGACCCAATCTCAGTGCAGCCTGCGCTCTGGTTGTTAATTTCTCGCAACGATCGGTGCACAGAATGCAACAGCTCTCGTGTCATTTTGAGAACGGGTGACTGTGTTTGTTACTTTCTTCTTGCAACACGACCTTGAAAACGTTTGAGCCGCGTGGGGCAGGAAGCAACACCAGGTCGGTGGTTGCTTGCCCTTCTGCAGCAGCCACAGCCTAAGCTTTTGGGAGGGTTGCAGCTGCCATCTGCATCCTGCGTGCAGCTTCTTGCTGGTGTTTCTTGCTGAGTTTTCAGGGTTTCCTCAACATTGTGTCCGCACCGAGGTCAAGCAACAGTAATTACCTGCGCTCCTCTGTTGTCGTGTGATATTGTGTAACAGAGGTGAGCACACATTCCTTGCCACCAGAGCTTATCATGGAAAGAACAACGAGAGGAGATGACAAGTTGAGGAAGTGAGAACATGGAAGGGAAGGAGTTTGGTCTCCTTAGTCATTGCTGCAAGCTGGATGTGCCTCTGTAGGATGGAGCAGCGCAGTGCTTCCTTTCTATTAAATCACCCATTCCTGCTTGCTCAGGGCATCCTCGGTGCAGATGTTGGCTTTCTGTCCCCCATTCTCTCTGTTCAGCAGAGAAGGTCCCCGCTGTCAGGTGACAGAAAGCAAACAAAGCAGATGAAAGGTCTTCAGCAGGAAACCCCGAATGGCAGAAGCCAACCTGTGGCAAAGGAGACTTCCATCAGTGGTTTCACAGAGCTTTTTGGGTAAAATGAGTGGCAGAAATGCCTGCTGCATAATGCAAGGAAAGGAGATGTCATCAGCCCTGCTTTGGGGCTTTGGTGAAGAGTGCAGTTATTTCATAGGCTGTTTGGGGCAGCTCTCTGAGCTCTGACCAAGAAATCACAGGATGGCACCCTACAGCAGAACTGTTTATGCTTCAGGAAGGTGATGAGCAGCATGGGGACTTCTTGCATATCCAGTCCGTGGTTAAGCAGATTCATCATGCTGTACATGCATGCATGATCTCCTTGCGGTGAGGAAGCACTGCTTGGTTGGGGACCTGTTTCCTTTTCACACCCAGTCATTTTGGAGGCAAATAAATATATATATATATGTATTATGTGGATGTACATTGAAGGGTAAGGCAGGCTGGAATAGTTACTCTCTGGAATAGCAGTGTGTTTGCAAGTGCTGCCATGTTCCACCCGTGACGATGTAAGGTAGATGTGGTTTATGGGAAGCAATATCTGCTAGCAGGTAAGCTACAGCAGCTGGGGAGAGGCAGACAAGCTTTTGATGCGTAAATCCTCCAGTTCTGAGACAAAAAGCTTCATCAGTCTTACCCAGAGAGCCAACTGCTCTGAGCTTGATCCTGACACGATAACCCTCAGACCGAGAGAGAGGAGCCAGCTGCTACCCGTGGAGCTGAGGGGAGAGGTAAATTATTCCTGGTGCAAGGAGGAAGGATAATCTGGGGGAGGAAAGTGATAAAGGGAAGCTTGCTTTTGCTTGACTGTTGCTTGTTGACAGTGAATTTAATTCCCAGGCTTGCACTTCGAATGCATTGCGTAGATACCTGTCAAGCTCGATGTATTTGCAAGGCGTACGCCCTGCCTCTGTTATTTATCCAGGTGCTTCTGTGCAGGCTCTGGTTTCATGTGCACGCTGCACTTGGGGAAATTAATATTGCAATCTGTGGGGTTTTGCTGCTGCAGAGAGCATCCATGGCTGCACTGGCTGAATGTCTGCAAACCTCACAGCTTGGAAGCGAGGTGCTGCCATTTGATGGTGTTGGTCTGCACGCTTTGATGAGCAAACCAGCAAGGTCAAGGAGCTCCTTGAAGATCTGGAGAGAGGGAAAAAGCTCTGCAAAGTGAAATGCGTTGTGCTGGATGGAATTGATACTACGAAGCTGTGCTAGGGGAGCAAGGAGTATCCAAATGCGTTTGTTTTTGCAGTGCACTTTGTGTTCGGGATGGCATCTGATCTTCCATCTGGGCTTCTGAAATGTAGGTGGGAATGAGCAGGAAGGTCTACAGACTATTCCTACTCGGCTGCAGGGAAGGGAGATGAGATGAGACAGCAGGAAGGATGGCTCAAGGAGGAGCTGAAGCTGAGGAATACAGTTGGCGTGATGAGGAAAGGTGCTCAGGACTTCTGTATGGTGGAGCCCTGAATTTACAGGACAAGGGGAAATGGTTTTAATTTGAAGAAGGGAAGATTAAGGTTGGATGTCAAGGGGAAGCTGGAACTTGGTGATCCTTGAGGTCCCTTCCAACCCAAGCCATGCTGTGATTCTGTGATATGCAGAGGAGTTGGACTGGATGACCATTCAAGGTCCCTTCCAACCCAAACCATTCTATGATTCCACGATACAGGGAGGGTTGCCTTGCTTGAGTGCTTTCTTTCCTTGGTGAAGACAGGGGTTCTCCCTCCCTTGTCTGGACCAGGTGTCCCCTTGAAGACACAACTGAACCGTGCCCGAAATTACAGTTGAAAAAGCATTTTGAAACTACAGTTAGAATGGATCGCTGCCTTCAGCTGCGTGGGCGTTAACCGCGCGCTTCGGGCCAGCTCACCGTGTGTCACCGCTTGGGAAACTGCTGATCTTGAAGAAAGGCAGCCCATGGGCTGGATGGCAGCACCTGCAGGGAGAGCTCAGCACCACCAGGATGGGGCTGTGCCTCCTGTTCGGCAGGATGAGAGCTCGTGTACACGGTGTGCATTGTGAAGATTTGTTTCCCCAGGTGACCGAGCACAGGAAACTGATTTTCAGAATCATTAAGGTTAGAAAAGGCCTCCAAGATCACCAAGTCCAAACCCAACGCACCTCACTGTGCCCACTGACCACGACCCTCAGTGCCACATCTCCATGGTTATGGAGCACCTCCAGGGATGGTGACCCCACCACTCCTTGGGCAGCTGTGCCAGTGTATCACTTCTCTTTCTATAATATCCAACCAGAACCTATCCCCTGGCACAACCTGAGGCTGGTACCTCTCATCCTATCTCTGTTAGCTGGGAAAGAGGCCAGCCTTCACCTCGCTCCAGCCTCCTTTCAGGAGCTGTAGATGTCAATAACATCTCCCCTTCCCAGCTTCTGGCTCAGCCCATTGTGTTGTAGAGGTGCCCCAGCTCCCTCTGTTCATCCTGGCTCCCACCATCAGGTAGGACATGGAGGACACAACCAAGTGTCCTCAAGGCACCAAGCAAGCCAAGACTCCTCATATGCCTCTGCTTTTCAGCCAGGTGCCCGTGGACGATCAGCTTTGCCTCCTCTTCTTGGTTGCTCCTTCCCCAATTACACCGCTTTGCTTTGGGGGCGGATGTGTTCCTTTTTAAAAGGCTTTCCTTTTCCTGAGCACGAGCTACAGGCTCCATCCAAACCCTTTTGATAGCTATTCCATTACTTTTATGTGTTTTGACTACAGCCTGAAACGTATCATTTGGGAAGATGCTTTAGAGAGATGCCCACTTTCTCTCCTCGATTAACTGCTTTAAAACATCTTCTCCCCGGTTCAATTTTATTTGACCTTTAATAAAATAGATAATATCTGCTAGACACCACTTTGTTCATCCCTCAGGCAGGTGTTGAAGAGTTTCCATTGTTCTTAAAGTGGCTGTTGCTGTGCTTTTTGAATGGCTGTCAGCTGGATGAAGATGATGATTAATCCTATCAAGTGCTTAATTGGAAGTGCTGTTAAAGCGATGTGGTGCAGATCATCACTGAGACGCCCAGACTCACCTTTGGTCCTTATTCTGTGGTTTGAGCATCACTGCTTTGGAGCACGGGGAAAGGAAGTGTGTATTGTGGGTACTAAAGGGAGGGGAAGCTCTTCTCCAGTGGCTCACGGTCTGCTTTACAGTATCACTGTAATTCCTCTTTGCCACTCTTTTACGTTAAATTATCTGTGAATCTGTTAAGCGATCTACCTGGGCCTGTGTGTATGTATTTAGTGGTTGGACTGGGTGATGATGGTGGTCTGTTCCAACCCTAATAATTATGTCATTCTATGTATAGCTTGGGGGAGGCTCATAAAATACTGGGTATTTTTTGTTTGATGAAGGACTAAGGAGGTTGAGTTATATTATAGCCCTGTGCCGTGTGGAACTGGGGGTTGGACTCGATGGTCCTTGTGGGTCCCTTCCAGCTTGAGACATTCTGTGATTCTTCTATCAAGTGTGAAGCAACTTCTCCTCTAAAAGTCAATGTAGTAGGAGAAGGGATGTGTGCCAGAACAGGACAAGCACCTGAACTGCTGCATTTCGATCGTCACTCATCACCTCCCTCAAGTGGAACAAGATGAGTCAAGGAAGGGGGACAAAACAGGGGGTGGAGACTGGCTGGGGACCCGTTCTGAAAGCCGCCATCTCCACCAGCTCATCTTGCATTGGAACGGGTTGCTCAGAGATGTGGTGGGTGCCCCATCCCTGCAGACAGCCAAGGTCAGGCTAGATGGGGCTGTGAGCACTGATGGAGCTGTGGGTGTCCCTGTTCATTGTAGGCAGTTGGACCAGATGGCCTTTAAAGGTCCCTTCCAACTCAAACCGTTCTATGACCCAGTGATCCTGCTGGCCCCGCTCTTGTCACATCAGCACCCAATGCACTGTTGTTCACTCCTATTTCAAGAGGGATTTACAAAGGCTCTGAAGCTCTTTAAGTGCTCTGAAGCATTTGAATATCCCAATCAGTGTTTATTTGCAATTAAAGTCTTATAAAAACATTGTGAAACCTGAGCCGACACCTCCATCCTGCTTTCCTTTATGGAGAATACCAGGCTTTGATCATCTCCTGTCCCTGTAGGTTAGAACCATCTCCTCTCTGCTTTGCGCAGGTTGAAGCAGCAGCAGGGCACGTCTCAGCCCTTCCCAGGGCCAGCCCCTGCTGTGAGATGGTACCGAGCTTCAGCACTTCAAAGCAAGGTGTCAGGAATGTATAAAGAGCAATTACAGATTAATCTGCTCGTGCGGGTGGGTGCCTGCCCCCCTCCTGACTGCACTGCAAATTAGTGGTTAAGTTGAGCCCCGCAGTGCAGCTATTTATATCTCCAAGGGCTGAGTTATAGCTGTGTAGATTATATCATCCGTTTGTTTAATCCCTTTTCCTTTTTCTGTCATGCTTTTGACCTCAGTGATTTTCCAGGCAGCGAGTCGCATTCAGTGGTTTGCTTGTGATGGAGCAGCCCATTGGTTTTTATCTGCAGGAAAGGGGAGGGGAATTGGACGGCTTTGTCTGTGCTGGTTTATTTTCTCTCTTGCTCTCCCTCACTCAGTCCCTCTCTCAACAGCCAGTCCCTTTTTCAGAACACCTTTACAAGGAAGGGGTATTCAGATCCCTTCAGATGCATAGGGGGTTTGAACTGGATCGTCTTTAAGGGCCGCTATCCCATCCATTCTGTGATCCTGAGACTCGCTTGCAATGCTCAAAGCCTGTCTAGGGCTTTTATTTTCCCTCGTAGGCTTTGAAACAGCAGGGCTATGGGACAACCTCTCCCTATGCTGCTCCTTAAGGGCATCATCAGTCCCAAAAAGCCTGAGAAGGGATGGCTGCTGCCCACCCATTGGTCCTTGGTGTCTCCTCCGTTCCCACCACCGAGGAGCGAGCGGTGTGAGGGAGGGTTCTGTTGCTCTTGGATTTATTGGCTGTGATTTTGCAAATAAATGCTTTATAATCACTTCCTCGCCGCGCCTTGCAGCCAAGAAAGCGAGCCGTGCAGCGAAGGAAGGGCAGGCTGCCTGGTTGTGCTCCACATTTCCCCTCCAATTTGCATTTCCTATTTCCAAGACCGCTTTATTACGGCCCATTAAGAAGTGGCAGAGCGCTCAGAACGTGCATTTGTTCTTACAGCTCTCTCTGATGCATATTTTAAACCAAATTCCAAGCTTGGCACCTCTCCATGACTTCCTGGCTCTTCTTTTGCTCGTTGCAATTGGGACAGCCGTGCACGTCCCAGAAGCCATCAGAAAAGTAAAGGGCACAGGAGGCGTTGATACGCTGAGGTCAGCTGGAATACTTTTAAGTATTAAACCGCGCCGTGCAAGGATGGGAAATGACTGCAAACAGAGAGCCCTTCTGCAGCACGAGCTTCCCAGCCATCCCTCTGCACGGCAGCTCCCACCTGAGCCCTCCCAGCAAAATGCTGCCTTTGGCTTTCATAGAGTCAAGCAGTTGGTTGAGTTGGAGGGTTTGAGTGCGAAAAACTTCTTCCTTCTATCCAGTCTCAATCTCCCCCATTCTAGTTTGAAACCGTTCCCCTTGTCCTATCGACTCACACCCTGCTGAGGTGTCTGTCCTTTCTTACAGCCCTTCTTTAGGCACACTTGCATGGCAAGACGTTGGTGTAGATAAGCCCAGGATGGCGGTTCAACCTTCATCTTTCCTCAGTGCTTCTCTTCTTTGTCCTTCATTTTCAAAGCCACTGGCTGCCATTTGGCCATAAGTCAGCATCCTCGGTGCGTAGTTGGTGTGTTTAGGTGAAGAGGCTGTTGCCTGCTAGTCAGTCTAAAATGGAATTAGGGATATTCATCAGACAAGGCTTCGGAGCTTGTGTTTCCATATGCACTGGGGCTGCTGTAGCCAGTTCGACATGTCCAATGGGACGATCCCTCTCTCTGTCTCCCCTGATCCTGCTCCTTCCCCTTTCTTCTCTGCCTTCATCCCTTCTGCCTTTAAGAGGAGGAGGGGAAAGGAAAGGAAATTAGCTTGAATGTATAGAGGGGAGGTGTAATTATGAGCAGTGGGACCAATTTAAGAACGGAAGATGTCAGAGAGACTCAGACTTCCTTTGACATCTTGGGTTGTTTTGGTTTCTTTTTTTTAAGAGGATAAAAGGAAAACACGCTAATTTATTCCTAAATTGTAAATCCCTTTTTAGTATTAATCTGTTTAATTAGCGTAGTTCATAAACGCACATACGCGGGGGAGAGATGGGGGCTGCCAATTGAAATGGAGATATTTTCAAGAGGAAAGTCTGATAGGAAAAGCCTCCTGGCCTCGAGGTGTTTTATTCCGAAGGGAGAAATAGCATCCCAAGAGAAGAGGTGGAGACTCCATTGCTTTGGACTCCTTTGAATGAATCAGGATGGAGTATTTGGGGAGCTGTAGGGAACAGCCCTGTGCTGCATGGTGGGTAGGATGAGATGATCTAATCGATCCGTTCCCTGTCCAGGTCATCTGGATTTCATTTCCTTCCTCGGAGAGGTCTGGGAGGGAGGTGGGCTGTTGCTGCTGGTATTAAGGATTGGATTAAAAACCAGCACAGGTCACAGCCATTTGTCACAGGGTTAATGTGTTTCTGGGCTGTGATTCTGTTACTCCATAGTACTTTAAACTGGAAAAGATTTGTTAGCCTTTGCTCTGGCTCTTTCTAGATGTAGAAGGGTGTAACCACCATAGCAAACAATTGCTCTTCTGCAACAGCAGTTGAAGCATCTCCCAAAACTAGCTCATGTCATCAGGGTGGCAGCTCTGGAGCTTAGCAACTGAGTGCTCTTCCACTGAGGTCTGAATAGTTTTTCCTTTGCTTTCCTCCACAAGAAGCTCCTTTTGTGCTACCTGCTGGGCAGCACACTGCTATGAGCAGGTCACAGATCTGGGCAGAGCATAGCTGGCCATCGACCTTTTATTTCCCTTCTCTTCTGGTCTTGATCATCCATGCAGGTTGGTGTCAAGGAAAGAGGCACGCTAGAATTTGGCCTGTTGGTAATGCTAAATGATGAGGCTAATGGCTCTTGACAAGTGGCAGCTGAATCACGGCTTGAACACCACAAGTGGTCAACCACCAGCCTTGCTATCTACAGCACGGTTCTGCTTCTACTAATGGGAAGGGAAGCGAGCATCTCTGACTGCATGCGAGTTTCCAAGGAGGGGTAGGGAGATCTGAGGGTGATTTCTTACCTAGAAACAGTGGCTGGTAGAGCAAGAGGTTGGAGGATGTGGGAGGAGGGAAAAGGTAGGAGAGCATTTAGGAAGGAGATGGATTGAAGTTTGGTTCGGTGCTTGGGGAAGGGAAGATGAGGGCTGCCGCGTTAGATAAAGCAGCCAAACAGGGAGCTGAGGTCTGTGGTGTGCTTCAGCAATAGGATGCTGGGTTTGGGCATTCTCCCTAATCCCATAGGGCTCATATGGAGAACCTGTACAGGGAAACCTGTTATTTAACCTCAGTGGAAAAAAGAAGAGATTATTCATTACACTTCTGAAGAGTTATCAGCAGCACTGCAGCTGCTGACTTCATGGTTATATTTGTCCTTCAAACATCAGTTTTGGTATACAGTATATTACCCCAGTGCTTGCATGTCTATTTTTGAGGCCATATGAGCTATAATATCCTTCTTCAGTTGATCCTCTGTTATAGGGCTCATGTTCCCTTGTCTCAAGGGTGAGAAATTAAACCAGACAGTGGGCATTTCTATCTCAGATGTCCTTTCCTAGCCAAGACTCCAGAGGTTTCCCATGGGTCCACACTTATAAGCAGCACAGAGCACATCCATCCCCATACCCAGATGGGTTTGTGCTTGGGAAAGGCAACGGTTTTTCAGTAGTAAAGGTCCTTCACAGCAGTTTTAGCCCCCTGACAGCTTTAATTCCTTCCGAGTTCTGCCACTTGTGAGGGATGGCAGAAACTGAATGCCGCATAATCTCCAGTCCCCTGCCAGTTTCTGCACGCCTCTTCTCAGTAATGAACCCTAAATATTATTCTAAAAGACACTTAAATCCTCCATGGCAACAGGAGGGGTATTTTTCTGGTCCCGCTGTTGTATGAATCATAGGATCATTAAGGTTGGAAAAGACCTCTAAGATCCCCAAGGCCAACTCCAACCCATCCACCATGCCCATAACCACGTCCCTCGGTGCCACATCTCCATGGTTCTGAAGCACCTCCTGGGCAGCCTGGTAAATATCACTCCGTGTTAAATATAATATCATTAGAAATGCTGCTACGGCGTTTTCCTCCTAAGTTACCCATTCCCTTGCAAGTCCCAGGGGTTACAGCTTTATTGCTACGTGAGGTCCAAAATGTGAGTGTGAATAGAGCTGAAGATCACACGGAAATAATCTCATCCCTTTTCTCCTCCCCCGTGTGAGGAGGCAAGGTGTGTGTGAAGGGAAAACCACTGCCAAATGCATGGGAGTTTACAACTTGGCAGAAAATAATGGAGCAATTGTGGGCTGCTCTTGCATTTATTGCTGGGGCAAGGCAGGGCGATTATGGGATGTTGCTTCAATTTAGCTAATTCTTAGCAGCACAATGGTGATTTCATGAGAGTTATTTCAGTCAGTATCAAAACTGAAACACAATACAGATAGGTTTCCCGATAACAGTTTCAAACAAGGTTTCCTTTTATCCCGCAACTCTTAAATAATTGCCCCATTTGCTCTTTGCTTTTGTTGTACTTGAGGTTTTATAAGCTGAGATTGTTTTGGAAACTGCTAATTTTAGGCACTTCTCGATGCTTTATTGTTCCCTTTATTGAGCTTTTTTAATGCTGCGGCAGAACCTTGGCGGAGAAACGGAAGTCTTCTGTGTCCTGGGACTTGTAAGTCTAGACTGGATGAAGGGCAAGAAAACCCAGCTGGAGTCATCCCCAGCCTTTTGAAATCCCTTTGTTTTCGCGATCAGAAATTCACCACCGGTTGCCTTCATGCACCCCCACCATAGTTGGACAGAAGCACACCTACGTTGAATGAATGTGAAACCAGGAGCAGCTTTCCAAGTCAGTAGATACATATAATAGTCAACGTGGGCATTACAGATACAATGGAGTTGCCAAAGCAGGGCTTTCCAGTAGTGCCTTGCGTAGCCCTGTATCGTCTAATTATTCCGCTTCAGCGTCAGCTAACAATGAAAAGAAGATAAAAGCTTGGCAACGGGTTTGCTTAGAGGGGTCAATTTATCCCAGCTCTTTGTAGGGCAGTGTCATTTTAGGCTTTTACACGGCGGATAACGCCGTCCTCCCCCACAGCACTTCCCCAGATAGGTCGGGAGAGGACAGTAAGTTGTACACGCCGAAAACGTACCTTGGCTCGCATGAATTATGTTTTCTCAATGGAAGTAATAAGGTCTTGTCCTTACGTACCCAGCTTTTGAGAACTGGGTCAGTTGGACACCTTCCATGCTGCGCTGGGAGCTCAGCCTTGGTGCGTTCTTCAGCACTAGCAAGGAGTGGTTTCTTCTTTCCCCCAAGAGGAATTTCTTGTGAAATAATGTACAGCAGGTGTTTCTCAGCTCCCTGAACATGAATCCAGTGCAGTGGGCTCGTTTGGCACGGATTATGACACCATCATGGGGCTGTTTACCATCTCCAGTGCTTCTGGGTGACCTTAGATCTCAACTTTGGAAGCAGCTTAATCCCTCTGACCTCTGGCATCTGAAGAGAAGGATCTCAGTTGTCTCAGTTTCTGTATCGAGACAAACTGCTGCTGTTGGCCATGGTTGGGTCTGGGTACAAGTGACAAAAGACCAGAGTTCCTCATTTCTTCCCTCTCCACCATCCGGATGCTCGTTACTTGGGGAGGAAATAGGAGGACTCTGGAAGGCTGAGCATTGGCAGTCAGGTGCCAAGGTAAATATAGCCTGGGCTCTGCCTTTAACTGACTCAGGGCCATCGTGGTTACATGAGGAGCCCTGCTTGAAAACAGCTGGAGTGATGTGGCCCGAGCTGGACTTTGAACAGTGGTGAGGGAACACTGTGGGGAAACCTGACCTCCCTGAGCTGCGGAAGGATCAGAACTCTACAGAAGATCAATTAAAAGTAAAATAATAAGGCACTTCTGTCTGTCTCAGCATGGATTTTGCTTCAAAAACCACGGGAGAGATCGACACACGTGGAGGGTAAGAGGTTCCATTGGATACCTTAGGATCTTCCACCCAAACCACAGATGCTGTTGGTGGGTACAGGAGAGCTAAATGCCAGAATGATTTTCATTTTGCAGTCTTGCTAAGGGAAAAAGAGGAGGAAAAAGGCCACTTCTGTTAGACTGTTCTGCAGGATCTCTGGGCCCTGGATCAGCGGGGATTTAGCTCCTGGTTGCGGTTGCTTCACTTCCTGAGTGGAGCTGCTTTCATCTCGTGCAGCCAAAGGACTTCCAGGCTAAGAACTGAAATCCCATTTTCCTTTTTCCAGTAAAACATGAAGGGCCGTTTGAGGATGACCCAGCACAGTCACGTGAGTTAGAAGAAAGAGGAGGAACTCATCCTTTTGTTTGAATCCAGATGTACCTCTTTTTTTTTACCCCTCCTTCCTTTGCTCTTCCGACTCTTCTGCGGTGATGCTCAGGTTACGTGGCTGGAGGCTCCGTCTGGCACAAAGCATTTGGAAGTTGTGCTTGAGCCAGGAGGGAATTTGGAACTGACCCCTCGACCTGCTCAGCCCCTTACCTGTAAATGGAGCTTCCTTTGATCCCTGCGCTTTGAAATGGGTGGAAGGAGGCAGGACGGCCAACTCCCATGGTCTGGCAGAGGGAAGGTGGCTACACAGCAAGGATTAAAAACAGCAGTGCCATTATTCATGCGTGCTCCAAACAGTAGCTGGCTCCCTGAGGCAGCTGCTCACACACGGTGAGGTACAAGCTATGTTACAGGGTATATCAAAGACTTGGATTCAGGACACCTTGCTTTCCTTGTCTACCCAGCCTGTCACCTGCATTCCAGCTGTCAGGGCAAGCAACCAGTTCCTCAACCAGAGGTGGGGAATACTTTGCTCCAGGGACCCACTTCTTGCCAGCAGCTGCGAGCAAGTGGTGCCAGATTTCCTCACCAAGCCCTTGGGTACCGCAGGGCTCGTGCAGTTAAATGGCCCCTTGTGCTCCTGTGTGTGTGCAGCTCAGCTCCTAGCTGCCAAGCTGGGAATATCCCAGCTTTGATGTGCTGCACCGATGGCTCTCGTGACATTTCAGGCCTTTAGAGGTGAGAGAAAAACCAAAAGTGCCCCACGTGCAGATGCTGTCAGCTGCTGGAGTGTAGAGCCATGGTCTGCTCCAGGCAGGGCTGGTCCTGTGCTGTGGGGATGCACCAAGGAGTCACTCTGGGTAGATTAACTTGTGGGTGGGGACAACCTTTGGGACCTCTTGATGAGTTGGTTGACATTGACCTCATGACAAGGTGGTTGGTGTTTTTATGGCTGAGTGTGACACCTCTCGTGTGAGGTAGATTTGACTTAACCTGCTCTCCTTGGATGGTAAGTACTGATCGTTGCCACACCTTCATCCGTAAGATCCAAAATAGATGGAGATGTTGCTTGAGTCCCACCCTGGCCTTAACACTAATTTCTGGTGCTTAACATTGGAGCCAGTGAGTCGCTCTGAGAAAGTAGGAAGGCAACATGAAGGTTTGGGGTTCGAATCACAGACTCGTGCATTGGGTGAGGTTGGCAGGGACCTCTGGTTCAACCCCAGCTAAGGCAGGGTGCTCACAAGCACGTCCAGATGCCTTTTGAAGGTCTCCAAGGATGGAATCATGGGGTCATAAAGTGATTTGGGGACCTTAAAGGTCATCAGCAGATCCCACAGCTTTTGTTCAAGCATCTGCAGCCCCACGTTGAGATCTAGGTAGAGAAACTGAGTGAGGAGACAGAGCGGAGGTGATGAGATTTGAAATCACCCTGATGCTGGGATGCTTGGAGCCCCTTTGGTGGGGGATTGGACTTGAAATGCACGTCAGCTCTCTGACGTAGCCTGAGATGTGTTAGACCTGGCTGCCACCAAAGAAGTATTTAATCTTCAGGGTAAGAATGAAGACAAGTGACAGCAGGGGAAAAATCTGCTGCGGCTGAGAGCTGGCAGAGGGTTGGGAGGGTGTTGAAAGGGATGCTATGGAGCGTGTGCAGGCTGATAGGGCCAGGATCAGAGCAGGAGGGCTCCTATGTCTCCTGCAGTGTGGTCTCTTTTAAGGTACCCTGTTAGATCAGCAGTGGAAACATCTGTGTTTGTCATGAGATTCCAGCGTCTTCTTCCATCTCTATTTTAGCATCTCATTCCCTGGGAAAACGCATTACCTGCTGTAGCCCTGCTGCTTTTCTCAGCTTCCTTCACATAGCTTTGGGGAAGGGCTGGCAAGAAAGTCATGGGGGAATGTGGGAGGAAGACTGCAGTTGGCCCAGCTGGTTTCAGCCTGGTGCCCAGGAGCCGGACCTGCTGCAGGAGCAGTGTGTGCAGCCCTCTCATCCGTGGCAATAAATCACATGCAGAAATGTTGGCTGGTCGGACCCAGTCCTCCCGGGCAACTTTATGTAAAGTTATTCCTCTTCTATTACAGGGCTCAAGCTTTGCTCCCTGTCGCAGAACTGCAACATCTTCAATTACAGAAGCAGTATCTGCCAAAGCAGTGTTTGGATGCGCTCATCAAAGCATATGTGTTTTGCTCTCCTCTTCCAAGCTGCTTCTATGAGCTCACGCCAAAGTACCCAGCGCTCCCTGTTGTTTGCATGACACATTTCTGCTCTCCCGTTTCCCCTGTTTCTACATACACGATGACCTTGGAGGTCTTTCCCAACCTTAATGAGTCTACGATTCTTTTTCCCCTGCAATCTCTCAAACCGCTTTGCCCACACACAGAGGGAGGAGAAGAGGGGTGATGGAGTGAAAGAAAAACATTCTTTAACTCCTTAATTTTAATCCCAGCCCACGCCAACAAGGATCACAAGTCAGGGGTGCTGCTGATGTTCGTTGCTTGACTCTGAATAAACATCTCTGCATCTGCCATTTATAACTGGTTCCTCCGGCTCGTGTTGGAGCACTCAACACCTGAAATGCCTCTGAGAGCATCACGTGGAGACTGCGAGTGCTGCTCCCTTCCTGCAGCACAACATCACACGTAGGGCAAAGCGTGCTGCATGGACTGAGCTGTGCCCAGTGTCTTTGCTGCCAGTCCACTCAGTGCATGGCTGCTCTGGTTTTCCATCAGCCTGCTCTCGCTTCATCTTGTGGGCTGATTTTGGAGCACTCACTCAAGCTGTCATGCTGCATGCTGGCAGGTCCTGCAGAGTGGGGGCTGTGATATGGGGCTTCGCCTGCAGCAATGCAGCCTTTGGGCATTTTGGATCTGGATCATTTTCTTGTTCAGCTCATGTGATACTTGAGAGGGAGGGAAGGTGGAACTCTGGTTCCTATTCCACCTATTCCAGAGCCTGCAAGTCTGCCTCTGCTGTAGCACATGCTCAGGAAGATATAGAATCACCTGAGTTGGAAGGAACCCTTAAAGGCCACCTGGTCCCACTCCCCTGCAATGAACAGGAACACCCACAGCTCCATCAGTGCTCAGAGCCCCGTCCTGCATTACCTTGGGTGTCTGCAGGGATGGAACATCCACCTCCTCTCTGGGCAACCTGCTTCACTGCAATGTATAGGACTCAATTTTCAACCCGTGTGCACTTCCCTAAATGACGTTTCTTGCTCCACTCCCTCCCACCTGAGGCAGCCTTCCCTACCTTTGGTTGTAGCACCATTTGCAGAGGGTCTTCAAATAACCACTCCTCTTCCTCTGCCCCTGCTCCGTACGGGCACAAGGAGGCTTGGGGTGCAGTGTAGGTTGGCTGGGTCAAACCAAGCATTGGGATAAACAATCTGGAATTTAAAACTCTAGGATCATCAGTGGATTGGGTTGGGAGGGACCTTGAAGCCCACGCAGTTCCAGCCCATGCCAAGAGCAGGGGACACCTTCCAGCTGGATCAGGCTGCCCAAGGCCCCATCCAACCCATCCCTGAGCACCTCCAGGGATGGGGTATCTCCAGTGCCAGGACCTCACTGCCCTCCGAGTAAAGAATTTCCCCCTAACATCTACTGTAAATCACCCCTCTCTTAGTTAAACACTATTACCCTTTTTCCTATCATTGCACCCTCTGGCAATGAGTCCATCCCCATCCTGCAAGCCAGGATACCAAAACTCCTCAGTTTGGTTCAGATTAGGAGGGAGATTGGTGACAGGTTTGCCCCTGGTTGTTGACGGGCCGCGTTTCACGAGGGCAAAATGAGATGAATTAGTTTGACTTTGTCACCGAGCAGACAAATACAACACTGGGCTTCATCAACAGGGTTTGTCTTGTGTTCGCACAGCAACAAGCAGCCACAGAGAGCCAGCTCTGTTCTGTGGGAGCTCCTGTACCATTTCACGCCTGGCTAGGGGAATCTCTTATTTAATGGCAAGACTGAGGAGCCTTCTGTGTATTATGCTGCTAGCAAGGGGGTGGTGGGAAGGGGTGTTTGTGTGGGAGCACTGCTTTGCAAAGCCTTTTCAAAAGGCTGAGACAGCGGGCACTTTCAAAGACGGGGATGTCTCTGGTGCTGTCCGCAGCCATTGTATAGAAATAGAAATAGGGTGGGTGGAGTTCTCTGTCATCCCAGATAGGTCTCAATGAGTTAAATTTAGCAGCATTGTGACGGTCCAGCTGGAATCGTGTGTTTGCAGGGGGAGGGCTTTTATACAAGAGTTGGGTCCTGCAGGTTTGTTCTCACCGCTTGATAATACAGAGCGCTTGAGCCCTCCTGTAGACACTCTTCGTGCTTGTTGGAATATCACTAAAATAGAAGTGACACGAGGTCGTATTTAATGCCTGGTCAGGAAGATGGTGTTTATTGGCAAAAGGGGATGGGCCATAAAAGCTGAGTTCCAGCATTACCTTTGCTCTGCTCTCTCTTTCATACGCATCCAGGCTGCTGTCATCAAGGAACCTTGAAATTCTCTGCTGGTGCTTTTGCACACAGAATGGCCCGAGATGCCGCATATCAGTGGCAGAATGAAATATCTCCGATCCTGGCGCAAATTAAACCTCTGAAAATCTCAAAAAGAAACCATTTCTTTCGGATGCCCCATCAGTATCAACAGCAGCCCCTACACCTGGCACCAGGGTGCCATGTTGGGAAGTGCCATGAGAAGTGTCCCAGCGAAGAGATGTTTTGTCTTGAGTGTGATGTGATGGGCGGTGCTGCAGGAAGGAATCTGACAATGTGCTGGCTTTCACCCCGGGTTTTTCCAAAACAGATTGGGTTGCAGGCTCAACCACTGTCCTTTGTGTTGGGAAGGGACCTCAGGCTTCTCCTGCAGCTCCATCTAGAGGGAAGGAAGATGGGCCCATCCTGGTGGCCTCCCTTGGGTGTCCTCAAGGAGCCTTCCCATTGCTCTGGTGATCCATTTCTTTCCTTTGGGTTTGGGGTGGTGCTGTGTGGAGCCAGGGGTCGGACCAGCGATCCTTGTGGGTCCCTCCTGTAGTTACACCACAGACACAGTTCCTCCTGCACCAGTGAAGGGGGTTTCTCTACTGGCCCCACAGGTGCAGCTGTCCCCGCTGAGGATGCAGAAACCACGCCACACTCTGCGGTTTCTTGTGGCTTTGATGACAAAAGGCAATTGGTTGTGGTTTGGGCTGGGGATTTCCTGGCGAAACAGGTTGGAGATGACGTTGCTTTCACGATGCTCCTGCAACACAGGGAACATTTCACCCATGAAAAAGTAAAGGGAACGCCGTGGAGGTGTTGCACAGAACTGAGCACACAATGCACCCAGGCTGTCAAAGTGGAAACAACCTCAGGAAACATTTCATTCAAGGTACACAACATCCACTGCTCTGTCCCCAGCCAGCCAGCCAATGGTGCCATCATCGAAGGCCGTCAGGGGGGTCAAGCATGATTTGCCCTTGTTGAATCCATGTTGACTGCTCCTGGTAACCTTCTCTTCCAATTGCTTGGAGATGCAGTTGGATTCCTTCTCTACTTAGCAACAGGGTGGTTTTGCTTGGGTTGTGCCCTTTCGTTTCTGCTTTCCTCACCATTCCCCAAACAGTTTGAAGGCTGCTATGAAAGTCCTGACTGGCAGCGCTGCAGTCGTGTTTTTGGGGAGGTTGAAATACAGAGTGAATCATGAAGAACGTGGCTCAAAGCGAACCACCCCGTTGGGTCACGATGTACTCACTAAGGACAAGAAACCACATTTTACTTTGAGGTTCTGCTTCAGTACCTCCAAGGGCTGACAACGCTTTGTCTGATGGCAGAGCCATCGCACCCAGTGGTTGTGCTGAAAGATACGAAAAGTAGGAAAAAGAAACCCACATCTTCCCCTTCCACAAGCTGATTGTTTCTCTGCCCTTCGCCCTGCAAAAATGCTGTGCATGGCTGCTGGCTGTTAGCATCTTCTGCGACAGGAGAAGGACATCCTCCGCTCCAGGGGATGCGTGGCAGTAACCATGGAAATGCGCCCAGGCTTTTGTCTGAGCAGCGGCCTCTTCAGATCAGCCCCACTTATCCCAAAGTAACAGCCTTCCTCGGCTGCCTTTTTTGTTTCAGAGCATGATCACGTTGGGAGTGATGTGCCCAGCTCTGCGGTGGGGCTCTGAACCCTTCAGCATCGCTTCCTTCTGGACAAGGACACGTGGAAAGAAAAACACCCGCGTGGAAATAGAGCCACCGGAGGCAAAACAGGAGCTTGGTCGTTGTTCAGGAGCGTGGGCCGAGGAGAGGAAATATTTGGGAGACGGATCTGTTTTTATAGCTGTAGCTTCTATATCATTATTTTTTTCTAACAAACCATTTTCCAAACCTTTTTTCAGACAATGTTTTTGCAAGAGCAGAAAGCTGCTGTCTAAGCCTGCTGGCCCCAGTATCCCGGTAGTGCAGGCGTTGCTGGGCATTCTGGAGCACCCGCTCTGTTCCCTTCGTCCCATCCCACTCCTTCCATGCTCGTTGGCTCCATGCTGCAGATTCTTCCTCTGTGATGTTTCTAGTTGTATAATTTGGAGGATTTGGACTTTCTAAAGTGTTGTCTGCACACAGATTATTCCGGGCTGTGACCGTAAGGCTCTCCTCAAATCGCTCTGCGTGCAGATGTGCTTATCCAGGAGTTGGAAATGAATTGAAATTGCTTCCAAAGGACAGGAGAAAAGCTTTGCTTCCAGGAGGAACGTGTCAGAGGGAGCATCGGGACATCCCTCCTCCTAGGGCAGCCTCCTAGGGCAGCCTTCTGCACGTTTGCTTGCACTGCTCTTACCTGCACTCCCCCTAATTGATGGTAATTTGGCTAATTGCTCACAAAAGCAGATGTTCTCTCTGTGGTCGCATCGGAACGGCTTACAGTGCACTGCAGACACGATCACACAGCATTAAAAGCTTAATTCCTGTAAACAAGCCTGTTGGAGGGTTAGAAACGACACCTCCAGAATCATTAAGGTTGGAAAGACTGCTAAGAACATCAAGCCCAACCACTGACCCATCGCCAGCATGCTACTGAACCACAGCACTCCAAACTCTGCCGAGCTGTTCTCCTTGCACTTGCTGTGTGCTCTGCTAACCTACTTGTAGGCTGAGCTGGAAATGCTTGCATCCAGCAGCACTGCAGATTCTCAGCTCCGATTCTTGGAGCCTTCAGCACAAGATGTGCTTCCAGAGCTTTTGGCAGGCCCGTACAGCAGTGAAGGAGGGAGATGTTTTCACCTCCAGTTCCCCTCGTTTGCAAACTTCCTAATGTGAGAGGCTGTGGGCTGGGAGTGCATCCCTGCGCTGCTCTTGAGCTATCTCTGTGTCTGTCCTTCTTGCAAATAAGGGGCATAATATATGCAACGCAATGCAAATGTATGTAAAGGGTACTCTGCTGAGTCTTGCATGTAACCAGGAGGAAAACAAGCTGAGTTCTTTAAAACTGCCCCAAAAGCTGCTTGCTGGGCAGGCAGCACCTTGGTGCTGAGCAACGTGTTGCTTTGTGGCGTTCATCTTCCCCATGCTCGCCATTGTCACGTCGCTCACAGGGAGCCATTTGAGCACTGGAGTACACCCTAATTAGCAGCCTCTGATTTTTTCGAGTTTCATAATCAGTGATCTCGGCTACACCACAAGTGTTACTGTGGCAACAAGGGCTGAACCGCTCAGCGGTGCAGAACCACAGCAGGTAAATCGGGATTTGGCTTTGGCAGGGGCTGCTCCCCTCTCCGGCTCCGCGCCGTCGTCCCGGCCGCGCTCAGGGTAAGCACAAAGCGCCGCGACGCCGAGCGGTGCCAACCTGGCAGCTCGGCCTCCCCGAGGAGATCTTAAAGCTCTCATGGGAACCATCCCCTCCAACACCGTTGTGTGAAGGAGGATGCTCTGCCTGCGGCTGCCCCATCAGCTTGCAGCGTAGCTCAGATCCGTGCAGTGCTCACCTTCTTTTGTTTTTAGTTTGGTGTTTTCTTGTTTCCCCTCCCCACGTTCGGTGTGCTCGCTCTCCAAAATGCAACATAATGGCTGTGCTTCATCCTTGCTCCTAAACCAAAAGCAATTGGTCCGGTCCGGCAATTAGCAGCGAGATGAAACGCACAGATGCTTGCTTTCTCTCTATTACAAATGATTCCTGGAACAAAGAAGGGGAAACCTTAAAAAGTGATCTTTAAAACAATAAATGTAGCCCATTATGATTTGAGTTCTTTATTCCAGTTTTTGGAGAATCAAGCTGGGATCACGCAGCCACACTCCTGCTTTAAAGGATGCGCTCTCTGCTTTCCAGTCCTCCACCTCCATCCCTGACGGCTTCTCTTCCATCCCACTCACCCACATTTCCCACTTCTCTCCATGTTTTACCTTTTCTCAGCCTTAAGGCTCCCCTGTCCTGCTGCTTCCTCTTCTTGTGGCCAAGAAGGCCAACCGCATCCTGTCTTGTCCCAGCGGTGGTGCAGGCAGCAGGAGCAGGAGGGGATCATCCCGCTGTACCGACACCAGCGAGGCTGCACATCAAGTGCTGCACTCAGCGTTGGTCCCGCTCACTGCAAACCATTCATCTGGGGAACCAAAAAGCCCATTTGTGCAGCAGTAGGTGAGGCTGAAACTTGGAGATTTGCACTTTGTAGCAGCAGGGCGGGACCTTTAGCATCACTCTGATAGCACGAAGGCTTTCTGCACCCCAAAAAGCCAGGTGGGACTGGGGTCCCTAATTACCCCTTCTATGCTCATTCATTGAGATCGTTGCGTCTTGCTTTGACCCTGTTGTAGTGAGTGGAGAGTGGGAATTTGGGACGTGGGGATGCGTGGAAGGTTGGGCAGGTGCTCGGTGATGCAGAAAGCAAAGCCCTGAGCTCATCCTTTCTGCACTGGTACCGCTGCTCCAGGGGAAACAGGCTGCTAATTTAAAGGGGGTGGGGGGAAGAAAGGAAGAAAGAAGGAAAGGAGTGCGTTTTATGAAAGGGTGAATGGTTGCCGTGATTCATCTTTTCTGTTCAAGAGTGGAAAAGCAGAGGGTGGGGTGGGGGAATAATGCTCAGTGACACATCAAAGCCTTCACTCCAGCTTTGGAGACACATGCAGGGGATTAGTCACCCCGTGGTAGCGCAGCAGAACGCTCTTCCTCCCCACGAGCAGCAGCTCCTGTTCCGCGATGGCCAACTCCGCCGTAACACAGCCTGCTGCAAAGCCAGAAGTTGGGGATGACGGGAATCGGTGCTGCGAAAGCGCTCTGCAGTCGGACCAGCCTGATCCCAGTGGGCCAACCCAGAGCTCTCCTCCCCCTTTGTCAGCTTTCTCTGCTTTGCAAAAGGAAGGTGGCGAGATGGCAGATACCGCGCGGGGATGGAGGGAGAGGTCAGACAGCACAACAACCCGGCAATGTAAAGGAGCAGCAGGAGGGGACAGGGAGCGAGGGAGCGGCAGGTTTGTCTTCCAGCACAGCTGAGCTGTGCTCGTGGCTCTCTGCCACTGAAAAAAAGGACATTTCCCCCCTCCCTTTTCCTTTTGCACTTGCTCTTGTCTAACCCTTCTGGGAGCTGCTTCGCCGAGCTCAGCACAAACCACCACCACTTGTTACATTACAAAGCTCCTGCTGCCTTTCCCCTCCTCCTTCCCCCTCCCAATCCTCATCACCTGGACGAGATCTCCTTAAAAATAAGGATAATAATACAATCCTACAGCCCAAACCCAACCTTCCTACAATCCTCATGCAGGGTAGCACCTCCCAGGTGCACAAAACCCTCCTGCCTTTTTGGGAGCACCTCCAGCCAACCCTTCTGCTTGCCGATAGTTCCCCATTCCCAGCAAACCCAGCTCCTTCTCCTTGGCAGAGCCCGAGACATGACGTCAGGGTGTTTTTCTGCAGCGCTCACAGGATGCCGCAGCCGGCCAAGAGCTGTGTTTATGTTGATAACATTACAAGTATTTCCTCCCTGTTTCCGAATCAGCAGGGAGGGAGCCGAGGGGGGAAGGGAGGCTCAAGTTGCTCCAGTGTTGGGGTAGGGCTCAGGAGGCCCTTTTTTTTTTAATGTTAGGAACCAGGGCACGGTGAACCGCTGGCATTTATTTGGGCAGCCCTGGGGGATTGGGAGGATGCAGAGAGCAGGAGCTGGGGCAGAGCTGGCCGTGCCGTGGGGATTTTGCACTTGCTCTCTCCTCCAGATCTGTTTCTGCAGTGATAAAGCAGCTGATGGTTGGGAACAGCAGCAGCTCCAGGGGTTTTGTTTGATGAGCTGGTGATGCCCTGGGGGCTGCCTGGGCTCTTTTTTGCTTTTCATATTCACAGCCTTGTCATAAAGCCATAAAAACTGTTAGAATCATCGAATCGTAGAATGGTTTGAGTTGGAAGGGACCTTTAAAGGCCATCTGGTCACACTCCCCTGCAATGAACAGGGGCACCCACAGCTCCATCAGCGCTCAGAGCCCTGTCCTGCATTACCTCCAGGGATGGGGCACCCACCACCTCGCTGCTTAGAGCTCACCCAGGCCTGCCTGCAGTTTGCTTTCTTTATAAAACTGGGCCAAAGCTCAGAAAAATGCAATTATTTGGTACCATTTCCCCCTCATGTGATGTTAGAGGTTATACCAGTGGGGGCTGGAACATTCGAGCTCTTAAGAAGCGTTTGGAAGAGATTAAGATCTGTTTCTCCAGGAATGGGTTCACTGTGGGATGCGCAGAGCCCATGTGAATCATAGCCTCAAAGAATGGCCTGGGTTGAAAAGGACCACAAGGATCATCTGGTTCCAACCCCCTGCTATGTGCAGGGTCTCCAACCAGCAGACCAGGCTGCCCAGAGCCACATCCAGCCTGGCCTTGAATGCCTGCAGGGATGGGGCACCCACAGCCTCCTTGGGCAACCTGTTCCAGAGCATCAGCACCCTCTGGGTGTAAAACTTGCTCCTAACACCCAGCCTAAACTTCCCCTGTCTCAGTTTAAAACCATCCCCCCTTGTCCCATCACTGTCCACCTTTGTAAACAGCCATTCCTCCTTCTGTTTATACACTCCCTTCAAGTATTGGAAGGCCACAGTGAGGTCTCTATCAGATCCTTCTCTTATCCAAGCTAAACAAGAACCCTCCTCCCGGTGTTGGTACAGTGCAGGCATAGGATGAGCTGCATCCTGGGGCAGAGGTCTAACAGCAAGGAAAGCTGTGCTCCCAGCAGTGTGCTCCACTGCCCTCAGCTTTAATGCATCCATTTCTGCACTGCCCAATTTCTGTGGGTTACCATTGGAGGATGATGAAAGCATCAGTCTCTTGCAACGAGCCGCTGCAGCTCTTGCTGGCATTGCAGCCTCCCAAGTGTAGCATGACTGGAATTTAGCACGGTGAAGACACCAGCTCCCTTTGCAACACTGGGAAACCCATTTAGTGTAAGGAAGATCCACAATGCAATTGTTTCAGTACGAGCTGAAGGCAATCTCGTATCCCCGGCACTCGGTTTCCTTCTCCTTCAGGGTTTGTCTGACCTTCTGATCGCTGATTGCTTCCATTTCTGCCAGGTCTTCATTAGGAGGGAGGCAAAGAATGTAGGCGGGTGGTGCTGGTGGGAGGATGCTGCTGGTGGGGCTGCATCTTTCATGACATCAGCCTTGTCCCCTTGCCCAGAATTTGGGATGGGTCTCAACTGCAGCGTATTTGAATCAATACAACCAGAACAACCGATGAGGGGTGAATGAAAAGGGATGGAGGGATTGCAGGAATAAAGCCCTTCCTGGTTAGGGCCGTTTTGGGGGCTTGCAAGCTTGGAGCTGGATGGTGCTGTCTTAACATCACACTGTTGATTGCCTCTGGATCCGTACCTGTTTCAGAGAAGATAACCATACCCATTTGTAGGAGCTTTTTGGAAGGAAGAAACAGCCAATAAACGCCGTAATAACTTTGAGCGTGCATTTAGAAGGGCTGGGGGAGCAAGGTTGGGGATTGTTCTGGGAAGAAAAAACAATTTTACTGATGTCATCATCCTGTAATTTAATTTTTCAGGACGCTTCCTGGGAAGAAAGGCACGGCACAGTGCAGCACAGGCAGCACTCGCAGATTGCTTTGCGTTATTCTTTGCAGAATGGCTGTTTGGGGCTTTGAATTAGGCTTCCCCAAATGTAGAATAACCTCTAAGCATCCACCGTCTGCTTAAGTCCAATGTGAAAAAGGGGATGTGGGTGTCTTAGAGATGGGTGATGGGGTGAGGTGAGCCAGCCTCCCCTCTTTTGTGCCTTTAGGATCCCAGCTCCTTGCTGTGTACTGCATTTAGGTTTCATCATAGCACACTGGTGTGTGCACTGTGACATGAACTGTTACTCCCTATTAATTTCCTTTTCCAGGTAGGGATGTTGAACACACAGATAAATCCTTCCATCCCCATGCATACAGTGACTCCATCCATGTGCTTGCTTGTCCCTTCCAGCTCTACACAGCAGCATCCCCATCGTGAATTAGTTTGGGATAACGCTCCAAATAAGTGGTGTTTTCTTTTTTTGCTCTTTTTCTCAGGTCAACATGGATCTGTGCTTCTTTGTCCTTTTGCTTGGAAGTGGCCTGATCAGCGTAGGTGCTAACAATGTCACAACAGGTAAACCTGGCTTATTGTCTCCTCTCTTCTGCCCCTAAATCATCTTGAGGGTGGAAGGAGGAAATGCTCTTGTTCTTGTGACTCACTCTTTCTGTTAGCTGTGCTACAAGGGTGGCAAACTGTAGGTGCTCATAGATGGGACCTGCAGGTTTTTTCCCATGGAGAACGTTGATCCTCTCTTACAGGGGCACTAACCCTTATTCCTTCCCTACATCATAGTACGTGAGCTGCTTTTATAAGCCTGACATCACTGTACTGTGCAAAGTGCTCTCTCTCCCAGACTTGGGATGTGTCGGTTGTTTCTCTGCTTGTAGTTACAGCAGCACAAATCTATAGCATATAAATCCACCAGAAAAGGAACTTACAGATGCTCCTTTGTGCTCCTTATCCTCACAGAGCCACCCACGACAGTGCCCACCTCCACCAGGATCCCCACCAAAGCTCCTACAGCAACTCCTGATGGTGGGACAACGCCAAGAGTGAGCATCCTCAACGTTAGCTCTCCGATGACCACTTCTATCCCGGTGTCGGAGCCGCCTACAACCACAGCCACCAGCATCTCCCCCAATGCCACCACTGCCAGCCTCAACGCCTCCACTCCAGGGTTATCCATGCCCACCTCTGCCCCTGTGGCCATCTCACTGCCACCCAACGTGACACCGCCTGCCCCGCACACTGCGCTGCCCAGCACGGAAGCAGAGACGACCGAGAGGAACGTCAGCGCGACGGTGACGACGCAAGAGACCTCTTCTGCATCCCACAATGGTAGGTGGTGTGCTCATAGAGTCACAGAATCACAGAACTGGGGGGTTGGAGGGACCTCTGGTGTTGCCACAGTCCAACCTATCCCCAAAAACGGGTTCTCCAGGAGTTCTACAGGAGCTGGATGGGTTTTAGGGCCCCTCCCAACCCACACCATTCTGTGATTCTATGAATCTTATGAAAGCAGCATCTTCGTGCCAAGATGTTGGGTGTACCAGATTGTACAATCTCGTTCCTCTTCTGTCACAGACTAATTTCACTGCCTTTTGTGGTTTCTTGGAACCACAATACAGGGCTAGCACCCAGGCTTCAGGTACTGCCTGAAAAGTTGGTCTTCAGCAGGTTTGTGTAAGCAATAGTAATGAATGACTTTGGGATGCTGATCAGCTACAGAGTGCTGCTCCACAGAGCATTTATTTGCACTTTGGCAACAGCCATGGACTCAAGGCATGCTTTTTAGCACTGCACCAGCACAGAGACAAGAAAGCAGTTCCTGCCATGACACATTTAAGGCTTAAACTAGAGGTGACCAACCAAAGGTGAGATCTAACTCCTGGAGAGATGGCATTGTTCAGACTGTTCCATGCACTGGAATGTTACACTTCCCGGCAGATCCAACAACGCTTATGTTAGCAGTTTTTATCCCTTACCTTGGGCTGCTTTAATCTGTCAGTGATCCAGATGAGCAGTTGTCCATATGGTCACCCTGCTGTGACCCTCCTGGCACATCAGAGAGGTGACCTCTGGGCTTGTCGAGTTTGGGGTGATCTCAGCTCCCCTTTTCACATCTGTGAGCTGAGTGCACCCTTTGCCTTTGGGCATTCTTTGTCTTCGCTGCTGGCGTTGAGATCGAGGCTGAAGGACATTCACGGCCCATAGAACACTGCTGAACTCATCCAGTTTGCTTCTCAGCCCCAAGCCCTCGAGAGGTTTTCTGACTTGGTTACTCCTTGTGCGCTGCAATGGGTTGGCCATGGCAGCAGGAAGGCTTTTCTCTTGCTGTCAGTCCCTAAAACAGATGCCCAAGCTGATTCTCGCTTTATTTCAAGTAATTTGTCAAGGCACAAAATGAGTTTTAGGGGCTGCCTTTTCCATTCATCTTAATGGGAAATTTGGAAAGCAGTCATCAAAGCATTAAGTGCTGCTCAATGGATGGAAAAGGAGAAAAATAGGAAATGTTTCTCCCAGCGGCTCACAGACCCACAAGTCAAGCCGTTCATTTTCAGGTTTCTCTTTCTAATCAGTAAAGCTACAAACTTGCCTTCCATTCCTTTTTCCCTGTGACTGAGTGAAAGCTGAAACTCATCTCCATATCATGGCTTCAGGAGCTGATATATTAATAAAGAGATCTGCAAGGAGACGCTGACAGTTACTACATTTGTTGCTATTTCAGTCTTTGATCCTCACTTAGGAAGATGTGTATTTCCTGGTTGCTAAGAGACCTCTGTTTTCTTTTTCTGCAGGTAACTCTGACAGAAGAGGTAAGAGATTTGTATTTCATTACTCTTTATTCGAGCTCTAAGTAAAGGCATTTCCAGAAGCATTCTGCTATTAGACAGCTCTCCTTATCACACGCTTTCAAAACGGCTTTTACAAAGCGTATCGAGCTCTTTAGAAGAGGCATATTGATATGGTAATAAGAGTTGGGCTCCTGCTTTTCAAAAACAAACAATTCGGCACCGATTTGTACATATCCTCTATGAGATCCGAGGAGTTCCTGCTGCACTCACTGGGTGTATCAGCACTGCCTTCTGCAGGGCTGGATGAACAGGGTACGGGCAGCTGCTCAAGAAATGTCCTTCTCCTTTTTTTGCTTCTGAATTGTCTTTATTGACCGTGACTTACCCTGTTTGATCAGGACCCGTTCTGCAAATGATGTGAATACTTGTCATTCTCATTAATTTCATTGGCAAGAAGTAGCAGAAATCCATTTCTGGTAATATAATAGCACTTACACTCATTTTTCCATCTCTGATTCAATGACTGAGTTCTGAGAACCAGCGTTGCTAACAGAATATTTGCAATTACTCATTGCTTTAGCAGCATAGGAGCCAACAGACCAACAGCAGGGCAGCCTGTTTGCTTTCTGTGTGTTGTCAACGTTGTCCTGATGGTGTTTCAGCTTTGTACACTACATGGCAATCCAACTCACTCTGCTTTTACCTGGAGTCTGGTGGAAATTGATGCTCTTGTGTTGTCTGCAGGTCCTTCCCCATCCCTTTTTAGCCTTGTAGGAGCTCATAGGATCTTGGCCTTATAGGACATCTGTAAGCTGTTCTTGTGCTACTGCTAGCGGTGATGTGGTGTAATCCATTGCAGAGAGAAAGGGAGAAACTTACTGTGGAGTCCTTGGCAGGCTCTTTAAAAGGCATTGCCTGCTTGGGAGCAAAGCTGCACAGGTATTTAAGACTTGACCTGTTCAAGGAGTGATGCCTTCAGTGCCGTGTGATGGGGCTGTGATTTGGTTTGCACGTACACAGCAGTCCTACAGAATGAGAACAGATGTCTGGATTTGCCACAAGGTGAATTTTACCTCTGATTTTGTGGCATCTGGGTTGGATTTTAGATTCAGAAGTGAGCAGGATATCCTCTGCTTTGAGCCCCGTGTAGCTGTTTCTGAAACTTCATACAGAACATACAGGTTTTGGTGCAGGAATTTAGATCCCAATGAACTGTCCTGCCCTGGCCATGATAGAGATAGGACCAACTCAGGGAATGTCTTTAACCTACTGCTTTTCTTCAATTATTGTCAAGCCAATTGCAAATGAAAACGGAGACAGCTCATTCCAAGCTCAATGACTTAACCCAAACTGCAGTGTCTGTTGTGGCTCCTTCTTTTTCTACCTCCCAAGTTCTACTGGGAAGGAGATCCACCAAGAAACCAAATGGAGGCTTTGTAATGAATCTGGTCCTGTGGGCTCTTGATGAATCATAGAATCATTAAGGTTGGAAAAGACCTCTAAGATCATCAAGTCCAACCCCAACCCATCCTCACCATGACCATAACCATGTCGCTCAATGCCACGTCTCCACGGTTCATTAATACCTCCAGGGACGGTGACTCCACCACCTCCTTGGGCAGCTGTGCCAGTGCATTAACACTCCTGAGAAGAAACGTTCCCTAATATCCAACCCGACCTTCTCCTGGTGCAACTTAAGGCCACTGTCTCTCATCCTTACCACATACCTGCACCTCATCCAAGCAATGCCATGGCTGGGAAGCTCGGCAGGCATCGAGCAGGGCTTTACAGCAAGAGGGTTTGATACATTCATCAACGTGAACCATGAACATGAAGCATGGCAGAGGCGAGCCGAGGGCTTGGAATGGTTACCAAGTATGTAGGAGACAGAAATGTGTTCAGATGAATTTCTTTTTCGCTGCTGGGTTTGAGGGTGATGCAGATGGAAAGAACAAAGACTGGGAGAGGTGGGTTTTTTTATTGTTTGCTTCAGTAAGTCGCCGCCTTCACATCACTGTGCATAAGTCAGATCTTTTGTTCGGAGCCACTTTTCTAGAGCTCCTGATTGCAGGGCATGCGAGATGATGGAAAATGAAGGTACCCCTCTCTGGCTCTGCTGCTATCCACATTCATCTGGAAATATGCCCTTTAGGGCCATTTTCCTGTCTGTTAGTGTGGCTTGTCTTCCAGCTGCATCTGGGTGATGTGCTTGCTCCAAGCGTTGCTGCTCTGAGCTCGGGGGCAGGTAACAAATAGCTGGCTGTAAGCATGGGAACACTTCATCCGGCCAATCCAAATGTGTTTGCAAGAAATCATGTGCTGCTGAATGCCCTTGAGAAGTATCTGAGAGGGGCAGACAACAAAGAAAGCTAAAGCAGGGAATGCTTACTAGCCTCAAGGTAGAGAGCGCTCACGAAGGGATGTCTTCAACCAGCTTCCGTCTGGGCGCAGTGTGTGCAGTGGGAGCAAAGCCCGAGCAGGAGCCCAAGGCCGTGGCTTTGCTCAGACATTGCGTAGTGATGCAGCAGATGGACGGGCAGCAGGACTCGAGCCTCCAGCAAACCTCAGCCCTGGGCTGAACACAGTCAGGATGTAGCGTGGAAGTGCTGCCTTCTTGCCGGGCATGGAGCTGGCAGAAAAATCATGGCTGTCTTAGTGGGATCTGTACGGTCCTACAAAGGCCATCATTTTCACCTGTTGTGATACAGGGATTCTCACTGAGCTCTCGGACAAATGTAGAAACTTTATGTGTGGGCCTTTGTAGGGCACTTTTAATCCCGATTTTTGTTTGTTTGTTTTATTGGGGGGCACTTGAATTGAGTTCTGACTGTGAAAATCCTGCTGTGGCCAATTCTCCCCTTTCACAACTTTCTGAGCAGCAGTTTGCGTCTATGAGGTCACAGTTTCCCAGCAGACAGCTCTTAGAAAAGATCGGGGTGTTATGACTGCTTGTTGACAGCTTTTAATCTAATCTCAGCGTGCTCCCTTAGGTCACGTATCTGTCTTCACCAAACCATAGGATCATTAAGGTTGGAAAAGCCCACTGAGGTCATCCAGTCCAACCAGACATGACAAATGCAACCCTATGGAACAAGGGGGTTATTTTTAAAGCAGGATCTGTAGAGGAATGGCCAAGTGATGGCAGTGGGTGGTTTTGGATAGCTGTTGGTAACAGTTACCAACACCCTTCTTTCTTTGTTGCAGATGAGACTCCAATTATCGCTGTGATGGTGGCCCTGTCCTCCCTCCTAGTCATAGTATTTATTATTATTGTGCTGTACATGTTAAGGTAAGAAGGGCTTTCGTGCTGATTTATTTGACTGGATGGTTAGCTAAAGGACTGGTTGCTCTCCATCATGAGCTTTTTGTTCTGTTTCCTAAGCTATGCCAGCCTGACACAGGCAACGTTATAAAAAGAAATCTGTAAGGATAGTGAAAATTATATTTGGGGTTATTTCATAACTGTTGCTTATTCATTTCAGTATAAAGCTATTCCTTCTCTGTTCAGTTAGTGAAACAGTGACATTGAGAAGGATGGATTAACCAAGGTCCTGCCTGTGCAGATAGGAGCAGGCAAAGTGTCATTCCAAGGCTCAGGTTGATGGATTGAGGGACCTGGTGAAGCTGCACAGAACTCTCCAGCCATGAAATCCTCTGCATTATTCCTTCACTCCCGTTTGTGATATCAAACATGACCCAATGCCCTTGGGTACCAAAGCAGTGCATTGTGGAAGCAGGCTCGTCTCATCAGAGCCATGCAGGGCATTGGGTGCTGCAGCTGGTTGGACACACAGGGTGATGCAGCAGCTGGAACTGCAGCACAACAGAACCTTTCTAAGACAACACGTTAAAAACCCAAGCATCTGTGCTGCTCCAAACGATGCCCTCAATGAACCCAGCTCCTGAGCGCACGTCTGCTCAGCTGGAAGAGAGTGTTTATTCACCTGCAGTAAACATTTTAATTTACTCAATGTTTTGATGATTAAATAATTAAAAGGGGGGGAAAAAAAAGCCAACAGCAATTTCCTTAGCTGTGGTGGAAAAATTGCCTTCGTCTCTTGGCTCGGGGCCCGTCTCACAGCACTGAACCTTAGGAGGGTTTGCTATTCCAGAAGGTAACCTGGCATCTCGATGTCCAACTCCTGACTTTCTCAGTGCCCTTTTCTTCTTTAGGTTCAAGAAATACAAGCAAGCAGGGAGTCACTCCAACTCCTTCCGCCTGCCCAACGGCCGGACAGATGATGCAGGTAAGGCACGACGTGGGGACAGAGGTGCAAATGAATCACCATAGAGTCATTAAGGTTGGCAAATATCATCAGGTCCAACCATCAACCCATCAGCACCGTGTTTACTAAACCAGGTCCCTTGCAAAACATGCCGCGTGTTTACAAACCACATCACGTCAAGCGTTCTTCAGAAGGGACTATTAATCCATTAATAATGGATTAATTTAGTTGCTTTTTTTGCCCCCCTTTCCATTTGCAATCATACAAAATCACGTGAAATCATCAGAAAACAGAGCTCTGTAGAAGAGCCCCTGAGCTGAGCACTGATCCCAGAGCAGTGACAGCACCCAGTTCCCCTTTTAAATTAGGCTGGCAGCTGAATAAAACTCTTGTGAAGTTCTTCATGTTGACTGCAGGCACCAAATAAACACAGTGGAGATAAAGCTGGGAACGCATTGTTTTTTCCTTATGAAAACCTTGAAAGATAGACAGAAATTACAAGCGCAGTTAAAAAGTCTTGTGCCAGCCTGCTGTAACGTGCTTGTATTCTGTAAGAGCTGAAGAGGAACCAGACTCAGTTCAGATCCTTTTTCTCCGCTTCTTCCATATTAACCACACACGTACAAGGGAGCACTAATTGAAAATCAGCCATGTTTTCTCATGCTGGCAGCTAAAACCTTCCCTACCCAAGTTTTATATTGCTGTAAGCTAAGGTGTTAACTTCATAAGCCCTCGGCTGTGTTGATATAACCCCTCCTGTGGCCTTTCTTGGCTTCACTGGCATCGCTCAGCAGAAACCAAACACAGCAGCTACCTTTACTGCATTCACCTGGGAGCTATGGCATGGTCATTGTGCCAAACTTCCCAAGTTAATGGGGGAATTCAAAGTCTTCATAATCAAATGGTTTGGGTTGGAAGGGGACCTTAAAGCCCATATGGTTCTGACCCCTTGCCGAGAGGGGACACCTTCCACTCACCAGGTGCCCAAAGCCCCATCCAACCTGGCCCTGAGCACCCCCAGGGATGGGGCACCCACAGCTCCTCTGGGCAGCAAAACCAGAGCCTCACCTCCTTCCCAGTGAAGAATTTCTTCCTAATATCTCAGTTACATCTCCCTTCTTTTAGTTTAAAGCCATTACCCCGTGTTCTGTTGCTACAGACTCTGGTGTTCATCCCCCAGAACTGCTGACTTGATCCTCATTTCAGCATCCTGTCTCTATGACAGAGCAATGCTCAGCTCCAGGCTGCTAATAGAGTTCCAGGTTATCACAGCACCCCCCGAATTTTCATGCACAGCCCTAAAAGAGGAGCCAATTACAGGAGCAGGGACAGTCCCCAAACACGGTGTGCCCACAGTGTGGGAGCTCTGTGAGGATGGGTGCTGGATGCACAGAGGAGCATCTGGGGACAACTCTGACCCCTGGGTGTCATTGCAGAGCCCCAGAGCATGCCGCTGCTCGCCAGGTCCCCCAGCACCAACAGGAAATACCCACCTCTGCCCGTCGACAAGCTGGAGGAGGAGATCAACCGCCGCATGGCAGATGACAACAAGCTCTTCCGAGAAGAGTTCAACGTGAGTTTCTTTGTTTCTCCTCCTCTCCTGCAACACAAGGGATGGGTGGGAGTAAAGAGGCTGTTTACTCCATTTCATTCCAGTGGACACAACCAAGCCAGTACAGAGTGGTGTTCATCTTTCAAACCGATACAGTTCCTCTGTTACTCTGCAGAGCAATGGGTGTTTATTGCAGGGTGGGCAGTGATTATCTGCAGCCATGGAGCGATTTCATGGCTGATGAGATGAAGAGGTTGATGGAGAGAGAATTGAAAAGCTCGGTCTTCTTTTTGTTAAATCACACAGCTCGAGCAGGCTGCTATCAGTGTAAAGCTTATGACACACAGCAGAAGAATTCTGGTCTCATTTTGTAGAACAGCAGAGACAAAACAGCTGGTACATCAAAGGCGAAGCCACTTGGAGATTTGTACATATTTATTGCAAAGCACACAAAGAGGTTTTCGCCCTCGTAACTGGTCTCTAGTATCTCTTGTTGCCTGCGTCCCACCCAGCTGCTCTCAGTTGTGCTAGCAAGCAGCATCATGGGGTTACATTCTTCTGTGTCCAGGAGGCCTTGGGATGGAGGAGCTCTGAAAGAGTTTCCCTGCCTGCTGGTTTCCTCCCAGGTAGAACCTTCCCTCCTTCTCCTCCCCCTCCTTCTCCTCCTCCTCCTTCTCCTCCTTGGGGCTATGACAGAAACACTGCCAACACGAATTGCTGGTAAAGCCGTGTCCTGGCATTGAAACAACTCTACTTATGTGAATGAGCTGTTAACTTTGAAACTGAATGATGACCACTTAGAGGGCAACAGCTGGCCTTCAGCACTGACGAGTTTCCTTTCGGCAGTAATTCAGATACTGTCATTACCCCACAGCACTGCATCATCTCTTCTGAGAGGTCTGAAACTTCTTCCTGATGTTGCTGAGCTCTTTGACTTCTTGTGATGCTGAACTTGGCATGGTTTCATTTTGCCAGTGCAGAAACAGGCAGAAGTGATGAGGCAGGGGATAAAGCTAACTACTGGCTGGAGTGTCACAGCGTATTACCTAGGAACTGAACTAACTGGATTCCCCATTGGCCTAATTGATGAAAGAAAACCCACCGCTGGTCTGATTGCACTGCAGGTGCCGTCTGCAAATACACAAACCCTTAGGTGCCAGGTGTGATAAGCTGATAGCAGGACCATGACAAGATTAAAAAAGAAAACACAGTCGACTTCCCCCAGCTGTCGCACAACCTGATACCCCGCGTGTCAGAAGAGGCTGTGAGCCCATGAAACCAAATCCGAGCGCTGAATAACAAGGGAAGTGATCACTTGGGTTATAAATCCTGGATCCTGGGTTGCATGTTGTCGTGCCAGTTGGAGGAAGCAACTCGTGCCATCCTCCTGGCTATTACAGGGTCACATTGCAAGTGATTCCAGCAGCCCCAGTTGGAGGTCCCCAGTGCTGCTGGAAGGACAACAGATCCCTGCTGAGGGTGCTGTGGGAGGGACGGTGCAGCTCCATCCCAGCCCTGCAGGTGCTGGGCAGTGGACTTTTGGAGCAGGGGGGGTTGGGTCAGGTTACACAGTTAGTAGTGCTGGTAATGGAGGAAATGTCAGCAGGAGCTTCCCTGTAAGCTTTCAGAACCCTGTGTTGGTGGGTTTGGTGTTGGAGGCTTTGCTGCCACCTCGTGTTTGTGGGTCCAGAGGCTTGGGATGTTGCATCTGAGAAGGGATTTGCTCTCTGGTACAGCTTGGGCTGTTCAAATGATCACAATGAGCTGGGTCGGGGCATAGAGCAGCACAGGAGTTATGGTGAGGGAAGTGGGTCGGGGGGACTCATCCTTATGCATGAAAATATCACATAAAACCCCCTCCTTTTACTTTTTTGCCATTACAGGCTCTCCCAGCGTGTCCCATTCAGGCCACGTGTGAAGCTGCTTCCAAGGAGGAGAACAAGGAGAAGAACCGCTATGTGAATATTTTGCCCTGTAGGTATTAGTGGGGCTGGGGGCTGAGGGAGGGCACTGCCAGGGTGGGCTTGTCCAGAGGGGCTGCTGCATCTGCATTAGCCTTAGATGCACACTAGGGAATCCCTGCAGCTGTGAGCTGCCAGGACGATGTGGAAAATGAAGCAGATGGGAAATGCAGAACTTCCCTGTGTAAGGAAGGTCCATCATCTCCCTGGCTTTGAGCATGGAAGGATTTCAGGGCATAAAGTCACTTGTGTATGCTGGGAACCCTCTAAGCCTGGGCTCCACTCCAAGAAACTCAGCTCAGCTCTGTGGGGCTTTGGTTTTAATGCAGAATTGTCATCTTTCTCCAGATGATCATTCCAGGGTTCACCTGACTCCTGTTGAAGGGGTTCCCGACTCTGACTACATTAACGCCTCCTTCATTAATGTAAGTGCCTGTCCTGTTTGAGTGACTGCCTTCCCTAAAAGCAAGGTTTGGCTGTGTGTGTGGCCTTTATGGGATGTAACTTTAGTCTGGAAGAAGCCAAAAGGACGCAGTCCAGCAACTGAAGTACAAGGCAGAGGGCTGGGACTAATAATTTCTGTCTATGCTTAGTCCTATCTCTTCACACCTCTCTTTTTTGCCACTTCTATGATCATGAAAAGCTCTCAGACTCCTCAGGGTGCTGCAAAACCAAACCTCGGTTGTTTGGGAAAGGGTTTGGAACCATTCCGGGAGGAACAGAGGATTTCTGATTAATGGCTGATGAGTCCTGTGGCTGATTAATCACCGGTACTTCCCAGCTTGCAGGGCTGGACATGTGAAGGACATAGAAAAAGAAAATGAAGCAACACAGCTAAAATGCCCTTCAAAGTAATTCTGCCCTACTCTGCTCCTTGGAGGCAGCAGGATTTGTGCATTTGCCGATGTCTTTTGTTAATGAACTGACTGATTTCTGAGAGGGAGAGAATGTATCCCAACTTTTCCCTTTTGTCCAGTGTTAACTTTACAGCATTCATCTGAATGCAAAATGCAAGACCCCAAAGGGTGGTTGTTTTTTTCACTTTCTTCAGCACTAAATATATAAGCCATTAGGAAATAATCTGTATAACCCACTGTGGGTTCAACAGCCTGAACTCTTAAAGATTAATGCTGATTTTCACATGATCCCAGCAGAAAGGCACTGAGCTGCCACCTCATCCATGCTTTGGGCCAACAGCTGACAAATTACATGAGTGTAGGCAGTGCAACACTTCATAAGCCTTAGTAAAAAGACTGGACTTTCATTTGTCTTCTTTTTTCTCCTTTTCTCCGTAGGGGTACCAAGAGAAAAACAAGTTCATTGCTGCACAAGGTAAATGCTCAGTTATTTTAGTAGCTCTGCCCTGTTGAATTTGGGTCATTTCTGCTCTATGAAACTGCAAGTAACCCCAATACGGTGCCATGTGATAGACTCTGGGCAAGTCATTCCAAGAATGATTCGTTCCTACTGGGTGTGTTGGGGAAGGAGAAGAAGCCCAGTCTTTGGAATCCCCATTGCTGGATGGTGTCAGAAGGATTCTTCCATCCTCCCAGCCCCACAGCCTCATCCTCCTCCTGAGCCACAGCTGCAGGTGGCTGTGATCTCTCAAGACGTAGCTAGCTAGCTGCTTAATTAAATTTCCTTAATAAAGCTGAGAAATCATTTATGTCAGAGCAAGCACCACACTGATCCAATTTCATTATGCTCCTTCTTAACCCTTAGCTTTTAAGAATTTGGGCTTGTGTCCTTGGAGAGAGACTCAGCTGTAATAATCTTCACAGGGGTGGCAGGACTGTTAGCTACAGGAGTCAGAGCCTTCCCAAGCTCAGCTGCCCCCAGGCAGAGCATCACCATCGTGCGTGCAGCTTTCCCTGCTGAAACTGAGATGGCCAGGCATGGGAGCTTCACACTAAGAAAAATCATAGGAAGTGTTCTCTAATCCCAGCTTTTATTTGTGAGTTGGATTTGCTGCACCTGCCTGTCGCCAGCCACTGCCACAGAGATCCCAGCACGCTTGCCTCGGTGCAGCCACCCAGTTCTCCCGGCTCTGACTGGAGAAGGAAGGCTGCATCTCATCAGCAGTACCAGGCTGGGGTGAAGCTTTGGCTCCGTTTTCTTCCTGGCTCACCCTTAGCCTGGGGCTTGGCAGGGGATGTCGGGGTGAGTCAGCTCCTTGTCTGGCAGGCAGTGAGAGCTATTCCTGTGCCATATTGAAATAGGATCCTGTGGTTAAAGCACAAGGCTCGGGGGCAGGACTTGTGCATGCTATTTGTGACAGCCACGGTTTCCCAGTGCGACCTTGGGCAAGTCGTTTCCATGCTCTGTTTGTCTGGTTTCCCCTTCTTGGGCTAAAAATGGAATTCCTGATCATAAAAAAAGTATCCAGTCCTTTAAAAAAAACCCCAACAACAACAAAAAAAACTCTGCTGTTGTGTGATATGATTGTTCTCTGGGTTCCCAGACACCCAAGGAGCATCCTGTGCTGACATCTATCGGCAAAAAGCGTGCTACACTCCACACACTCTGCAATGGGTTTTAGTCCCACTGCTTGCGGAGTCGATGCCCCTTCCTAACCGTGATGCATCCGTTTCCCTTAGGACCAAAAGAAGAAACGGTGAATGACTTTTGGAGAATGATTTGGGAGCAAAACACAGCAACGATTGTCATGGTGACCAACCTGAAGGAGAGGAAAGAGGTAGGCACCGGTGGGTGCCACAGGTGTCCAGTGGGCATCAGTGAGCACAGAGGTCGTGCTGAGCCACGCGGTCTCTCAGCTCTCATCGCGCTCTGTTCTCAGACTTGTTGGGTGCTGAAGCTTACCCATCTCCCTTCTCTGTCCCTGCAGTGTAAGTGTGCTCAGTACTGGCCGGATCAGGGCTGCTGGACATACGGGAACATCCGCGTTTCAGTGGAAGATGTGACGGTGCTGGTGGATTACACCGTGCGCAAGTTCTGCATTCAGCAGGTGCTGCTGCTCTGCCCTGTCCCTCCCTGCCCGTGGCTGCTCTGCCACTCTTCAAGGTTTCACTTCAGTGACCTCAGCATCCCCGTTCTTAACGAGAGCTATCAAGAATGTACTCACCTCCAACACGTGGGACCCCGTTCTTCATGTCTGTCAGCATCGTTGCATTGGAAGAAAGGAAGCTGGTTGATGCCAGTTAAAATGCAGTCCTATAATCGTCCAGTGCTTGTTGTTACCACAGCAGGAGGGCTGGAACTAGACGATCCTTAAGGTCCCTTCCAACCCAAGCCATGCTGTGATTCTCACCCACAGCCGCTTAGTGCCTGCAAAATAAGTCAGTTTCATCTCATGAGCTGAGACAAAATCCAGTGCTTTATGCGTTGGGTTTTGATTATTTTCCCATCTGTCGCTACACTGTCACATCCTCCAAGCTCAGGATTAGTCACTCTGTTTGTTTTCCTGATGCTCTTATAGGCAGGCAACAAAGAGCTGATGCAAGGGAGACCGAGTGCCTTGATGAAAGGCTGCCTAGAGCCAGATCAGGCTCTCTTGGACCTCACTTTGTGCCTGGTTCATTCCCAGCCTTTGATACAAGGTTACTGCATCATCATCATCATCATCATCATCATCATTACTGAATGGAGCCGTGCCTTCTTTTTGAGCTGGGCACATTGGCAATGAAATGCCACAGATTCTGCCAGGCTGGAGCTGTCCAGGTGGCATCTCACACCTGGGTGATGTTCTGCTCTACTATTTTGCAGCTTCAAGGCCACCCATAGGATGCAGGTTATGACAATGAGCAATTAAAATGTCATGCTTTTAGAGCCTCACGTGGCCCTGCAGCCTGAATCTATGCCCTTTAAGCTTCCAGATGGTAGTGCTTCCTACACCTTCCAGTTCAGCCTTGGGGCTGTAGCTCCCTCTCTGCCCTCTCTTTTGAGAAAAGAAAGGAAATCAGAAGTGTTTGTGATTGATCTGAACACACATTTACCTTGCAGGTAGGCGACGTCACGAACAAGAAGCCTCAGCGCTTGGTGACGCAGTTCCACTTCACCAGCTGGCCCGACTTTGGGGTGCCCTTCACCCCCATTGGGATGCTGAAGTTCTTAAAGAAGGTGAAGACGTGTAACCCGCAGTATGCAGGAGCAATAGTAGTGCACTGCAGGTGAGCCTCAGCCACAGATATGCTCTGCCCCTCCTGGCTTGCCTGGAAAGCATCTCTGGATGGGGGAGGGCAGCATTCCCTGCTCCAGTGCTCAGTGATGGTGTGCAGAAAGGACTGCATTGTTGGAGTCTGATGCCCAAAGCAACTCTCCAAGGGAGACAGGTTGAGGGAGCTGGACTTGTTCAGCCTGAGGAAGAGAAAGCTTTGGGGAAACCTCATAGTGGTCCTTCTTTCATTACTTAAAGGCAGCTTATTAAAAAGATGGAGGGTGACTTTTTACACGGTCTGACAGTGATGGGACAGCGGGGAATGGTTTTAAAATACAAGAGGGGAGATTTAGGTTAGATTTGAGGGTGAAAATCTTTATTCAAAGGGCACTGAGGCCCTGGTACTGCTGCCCTGAGAGCTGCTGGTGCCCCAGCCCTGGGGGTGCTCAAGGCCTATTGGATGGGGCCCTGGGCAGCCTGAGCTGATGGGAGGCAAACAGTCCACAGCAAGGGATGGAACTGGACGTGCCTTAAGACCCCTGGATGCTGGATGTGGCTCTGGGCAGCCTGGTCTAGTGACTGGCAACCCCCACATAGCAGAGGCTTGAAACTAGATGATCATCGTGGTTCTTTTCAACCCAGGCCATTCTATGATTCTATGATCCCTTCCAACATAAGCCATTCCATGGTTCTATGGCTGGAATGAGCTTGCTGTGGAGTTGTGCACTGATCGTTTGCCCTTCTTCCATTCCAGTGCTGGGGTGGGACGCACGGGCACTTTTATCGTCATCGACGCCATGCTGGACATGATGCATGCTGAGAGGAAGGTGGATGTTTATGGCTTTGTGAGCCGGATCCGGGCTCAGCGCTGCCAGATGGTACAGACAGATGTAAGTGTACTGCTGCATGCTCCCTGTGGTTTTCCTTTGTGTGTTCCCAGCCTGCAGCGAAGCCACCTGCAGCAGCCCTATGGGCAAATTGAGTGGCATCCTTAATTTTGGAAGGAACACTGTGTCAAGTGAGGTGAGCTGTTTGTCAGGTCCTGCACATTGTTATCTCGAGTTTATCCTTGAGCTTTGTGTCAGATCCCTGCAGGTCATGTGGCAGATAAGGTCTCAGGCCCCTTACAGGGGCTGTGGGAAGTTCTTGGGCAGTGGGTTTGCAGCCAGGTCCCATCCCTGAGCGCTGCTTCTCCCTTTGACCCTTTCAGATGCAGTATGTGTTCATATACCAAGCACTGCTGGAGCACTATCTCTACGGCGATACAGAGCTGGAGGTGACCTCGTTAGAAATCCACCTCCAGAAGATCTACAACAAAGTGCCAGGGACCAGCAGCAATGGGCTGGAAGAGGAGTTCAAGGTGAGCCTGGTTCTTGTGCTGGTGGGTTTGTTCAGCACACGCTGGGCTTGCTTTTCCTTTAGTGGCTCTGCAAGCTGTCACTGCTTTCCTTCCTTCCTTTGCAGAAGCTCACTTCCATCAAAATTCAGAACGACAAGATGAGAACGGGCAACTTGCCAGCAAACATGAAAAAGAACAGGGTGCTTCAGATAATTCCATGTAAGTTGTGTCTGTCTGTCCGGTTGAAAGAAGAATGGAGACAGAGGCATCTGTGGGAGTGGGGACACGGGATGGTTGAGGTCGAAACGGACCTTTGGAGGCCTCCTGGTCTATTCCTTGGCAGGGAAAGCATGCAAGGATGGGGCAGAGTCAGGGTGAGGTGGGTTTTAAGGGACAGATTTAACACTACTCTGGAGCATTCTTGCTTTGTTCTGCCCTGCCCCTGCCATGGCTTGGTTCTCAGCAGCTTCGTCCTCTCCAAGGCGTTCTGCCTTTGGAAGAAGGGAATTTCTGCTGAGCAGGTCCTGCTCCTTGAGTCCTCAGTGCCTCCTTTCTGCCCTGCTCTCCCCAAATCAGGGCATGGCAGAAGGCAGAACTGAGTCTCTTTATTGCATAAACGAGTGCTGTAGACACAGGGCTCCCCTTCCCTCATCTCAGCACTTGGTCTTGGTGACTTCCCAGCTGAAGGCCATGCATAATGATGCTTTTAAAGTGGTTCCCAAAACGCAGTCATTTTGCTTCTGTTGTAGATGAGTTCAACAGAGTAATCATTCCAGTGAAGAGAGGTGAAGAAAACACAGACTACGTTAATGCTTCCTTTATTGATGTGAGTCTTCTTGGATCTTCTTTCCATCTTCTCTCCCTGCAAACTACTTGCCTCACACTTCTTCATATAGGAAGGTTTTGTCCTGAAACACTTATTCTATAGGTAGAGGAGATTTGGAGCTTAAGCAGGGCCTTGAAATCTTGGTCCCAATTCCACAGCTCTGAGGTTTGAGGATGGCTTTGAGAAGCAGACGCACAAAGCCATGGAAATAATTACTTTATGGCACTGTTCATTTGGTCAGAAAACATCCTCTCGATTAATTCAGGAGCAATACATGGATCCCAAAACCCTTGAGAAAACCAGGTCAATCCTATTACACCTGTCTTGGTGACTAGAGGAAATGAGGCAGAGAGGTTAAGTGCTTTTTCACTCCGAGGAGGAGATAGGTGATTGCACATCCTTTGCTCGTGAGTAATCCTGTTGACTTCAGAGCTCCATCTCATACGAGTATTTATCTTTGTGCAGTGATGACAACTCTGCTTAAATAGCAACAAAACCTGCTCTTTTCCAGCCCAATTCCTGTTCTCATTTCCTAATGGCAGTGTTTTTGCCTTCAAAGTGCGATGACTGCTATGTGTTGAACCAGTAAAAGCAGCATATTCCCAGATACAGCCTTCCAAATGATCTGCTCCCCCAGATCTCACTTGCTGGCTCCCCGCATTGTGCTCTGACTGTGCTCTGGCTGTGTCAGCTTGTGACAAAACGCAGATGTGAGCAGCCTTCTCGTTCTGCATCTAGATCAGAAGGCTTAAATGTCATGTAAGCAATTTTGTTGAGGATTCAATTTCCTGCCTCTGCTGAACTTTGCTTAAATGACAAACGCCAAATGACGAAGCATCTGCATTCACAGTCTGCTGCGAGGTCACAGGGGAATAGCGGAGGTTTTCATTCTCTGTAACAGAAGCAGTTCTTGTTGTGGAGCAGAGTCACCCTGACTTAGGACAGAGCCTGGTTTTGCTCACTTCTTCCCAAAACTCTCAGCAAAAAGCGTAACACTTGGAGCTTAGGCACGATGGCTGGCTCTGCTACAGAGTTCAGACTTTGCCAGTGTCCTAAGAGGACTGAAAACCAAACCTTCCTTTGCCAAATGTGATCCTACTGCAGCTGCATTTCCCTAAAAGCAAAGGTCTCACCATGACAGCATCTCAGCTGCCAGGTGGTGGGGCAGAGGAAGCCAGGTGGTGGCCCTGCTCAGGCTGGGGTTGTTCACACAATGGTGCTCTGGAGTTCATCTCTACTTGGCAGCTCAGCCAAGAGCACATCGATGCATTTGCAGACCCAAGCTGCTGCCTGCACTCTCCAGTCTGCATGAGGCAGAGCTGATCGATTGCATTTGCCACTTTTTGATTGAGTTGGAGGGGAGAGCTCACACACAGACTGCATGCACCCCCTCATGCTGCCAGTTCTCTCATTGCCATGTGTGAAATCACAGGGCTATCGCCAGAAGGACTCCTACATTGCCAGCCAAGGGCCACTGCAGCACACGATAGAAGACTTCTGGAGGATGATCTGGGAGTGGAAATCCTGCTCCATAGTGATGTTAACAGAGCTGGAGGAGAGAGGCCAGGTAAGCATTTGCTGTAGCAGCAGCAAAGGAAATCAGAGCACATCCTTAAATGCTGTTCCCAGTGTTGTGTATCTTCAAAGCAGTGAGAAAAATGTGTATTTTCACCCTGTCTCTCTTTGCAATTCTTTCTCAGGAGAAATGTGCCCAGTATTGGCCATCTGATGGCTCTGTGTCCTATGGAGACATCAACGTGGAGCTGAAGAAAGAGGAGGAATGCGAGAGCTACACAGTGCGGGACCTGCTGGTGACAAACACCAGGGTAAGGGTCAGCCACTGCCCTTTGGGGAGCTCCGGTTGTCTTCTGATTGCCTTATTCCTGTGCCTGCCATCCCACTTTCCTCGTGCTCCCCATTCCTGTGTCCTGCTCTGCCATATACCAAGCAAATTGCTCTCCCCAAGCACACACACCTCCTGTGGGTTTCCATAAAGCATTCAGCAGGTTGGTTCATTTATATGAATTGGGCAGTGCTGAGCTCTGGCTGTGTTCTTCTGCCAGGAAAACAAGAGCCGACAGATCCGACAGTTCCACTTCCATGGCTGGCCAGAGGTTGGGATCCCCAGCGATGGGAAGGGAATGATCAACATCATTGCAGCCGTGCAGAAGCAGCAGCAGCAGTCAGGCAACCACCCCATCACTGTGCACTGCAGGTGAGCCTGGGGAGCAGCTTCAAGCTGCAGAGGTTTGAGGTTTGCTTCACCTCAGTGCTGCCGTCTGATTGTGCAGCTTATGCACAGAGATAACAAAACCACTAACAAACCTTGGCGTAGCTTGGGCATGATGGATGGGTTCTTTCACTTTCTGGTTTCTCTTTGCCAGTGCCGGAGCAGGAAGAACAGGAACCTTCTGTGCGCTGAGCACTGTCCTGGAAAGAGTGAAAGCAGAAGGGATTCTCGATGTCTTTCAGACAGTGAAGAGTTTAAGACTACAGAGGCCGCATATGGTGCAGACACTGGTAAGCCCTGGACCTCAGCAGGAATGAGTTGGGGGCTCAAACCTGTTGAGGTAAACTTCCCCATCTGAAGTTTTACTCTCTCCATGAAAGAATAAGGGATAGAGGTGGGTCAGGAGGGATCTCCCTCCTTCTGTGGTGCGTTCAGAAGAGGGGAGCTGGCCTGGCTGGTTGCATCAGCCTCCCTCTGAACTCTGACACAAGCTGTAGGAATCTCCTGGAGACATCCAGAGTCCCTGGAATTCTGAGCTCCAGGAGCCTGAAAACATCCTGGAGAGGCTGTGATAAGGGCTTAGGCTATGAGCATGGCAGGGAGAGGAGGAGCAGGCAGGGTTAGATGAGGTCTTTGCAAGAGGGGTTTGTTGCAAGGATACTCGGGTGTTTTTTAGAGTCTGTTTGTGCTCAAAATGGGACCTCAGATAAGAGAGGGGAAGCAGAATCTATGCCATTCACTGAGCAGGAGGCTGGGAGCCCCATTTGGGGTGGTAAGGCAAAACCAAAGTGGCATCATCACACCTCAAGCCCTCCATTGGGTGCTGCTGATGGATGGGAATTCATGCCCAGAACTCAGTGCCCAGCTGCCTCCATCCCAAGACAGACTTCATGGGCTTCACCCTTTTCCCAGTGCTATGAGAGAGAAGTGCTTTGGTGTGCAGTAATAACTTAGCTCAGTCAGTTTCCTCGGGCTAACACTGCGCTCTGTCTGCTCTGCAGGAACAGTACGAATTCTGCTACAAAGTGGTGCAGGAATACATCGACGCCTTCTCAGACTACGCCAACTTCAAGTGAAAAACACAACAAACCTGAAACAAATGACAGAAGAGTTGCCTTCTTTAATATTTTGTAATATTCTGTTTGTTAATATACCCCCCAACCCCCAAGAAAAAAAAAATATGTGTATATATCTTAACTGTTTTAGAGGTTGGTACCATAAGCTTCATATTAGCTGGAGATTTTATATGTAGCAAAGTGTTAGTGCAGATACTGTCAGCTCCTTTTTGTTTTTGTTTTTTTTTTTCCAATGTTTTATTGGGGAATTAAATAGCGTGATGTTTGGATTAATATTGTCACACCATCTCTCTTCTGGAGAGTCGATACGGGCTGTTATTTTGTTTGTAAATCATTTCTTTTTTTTCTCTCTCTTTTTTTTTTTTTTTTACAAAAAAGAAATGAAAAGAATAATTCTGGCTCTCATCTGAACCAATAACCCGCAAACAAGCACAAGCTTTTCCAAACCTGCAGGGAAATGGTTTCACATTTTTCTGCCGGTCAGCTCTTTAAAATAAGGAGAAAAGAAACCAAACCGACTTATTCTGTGTGTGTGTATGTGTCTAAACATCCCCATTTTTGTTAAAGAGGGAAAGCGTTCTCTTCCACGGTCAGGCCATCACATTGGGATTGGAAAGCTGAACCTGGCAGTATCTGTTGGGGTTTCAAACAAAACAAATTGGGGTTAAGGAGAGGATTTTTGCTCCTTGAAGGAGCTCTATCCCTTTGTTAGTGAGATGTGGGGGTGCCTGTGCCGTCCCTCTCCCACCTGCTGATGTCACTTGGAAATGGGGACACAAAATGAATGTGGGTTGTCAGAGCAGGAGGTATAAAAGAACCGAGTTTTAAAGTTCCCCTCCCAGAGAAAAAAAACAACCAACCATGGAAACTCAATGTTTGTGGCAAACCAGGGTGCAAGAAGAGCCCTGAGGGCAAAGAAAAGTCCTGAGGGCAGAGGGGTGCAGCACTGCAAAAAAAAAGAAAGAAAAAAGAAAGGTGAGCATAGCTTATTTGAACTGATTTTGTGGCATCAAGAACCATTGGATTAATTGCACAGATGTGATTTTAATGAGGTTTTTTTTTCCCCTCCTCGCTTCTCGGAGTGGTGTTTTGGGGCCTGGGGAGCATCCCTGCCCTTTGGCCATGTGCAGAGCTGCTGAAGCATCGCTTTGCAAACAGCAGACAGCTGTAGATAATCCAGGCTAAATCCACTTCCCACACTCTGTTTGTTGGCTACAAACCCAGAGCCATGGCCAGGCAGAGGGATGCAGCATCCAGCCCCACATTGGGAAAAATTGGAGGAGAAAAGGGAAAACAAGGGTTGCCAGCAATATCTTCTGCTGGAGGGGGAACTAAGGCACAGGGATTTGCATCCCCCCCATCCATGAGCATCCTCCAGCTCTGGGGTGGGTTCCACCTCAGCAAGCACTGGCTGCCAGCTCCCCAGGGAGTGGGGACGTCAGCACTGCCAAGCCCAGCCCTACCAAGAGTGGTGCCGAGCCCAGCCCTACAAATAGTGGTGCCGAGCTCCGGGCCAGGACACAGCACCGGCCACTGCCACCCCAACAGGTGAGTGCGATGAGGGGAGCGGGGTGGTGGGACCCCATTCAGCCCTAACAGCCCCTGGGTACTTGGCCTTGCTGCACCCAAGCCAGCACCCATGGGTGTCTGTCCTATCCAGCATCTCCATGCCCAAACCCAGCCCAAGTGGCACCTTGGGGTACCCCTCATTGCTACACCCAATTCAACTCCAAACAGCACCCATAGGTGATCATTCCCACCAACATCTCCATCCCCAAACAGGACTCTGGGGTGCTTGTCCTTGCTGCACCCAGCCCAAGCCCATGCAGCACCCATGGGTGCTCTTTCCCCGCAGTGCCTCCAGTCCCCAGAACAAGCCTAAGAGCACCGCTCATTGCAGACCCAAGCCCACACCAAGCAGCACCAATGGGTGCTCACCTCTGTGTCACCTTCATCCCCAGATGGGACCCCTGGGCACCTCCATTTCCATTCTCAAACATCACTTGGGAGGTTCTCATCCCTGCCGATCCAGCACAGGACTGGGGGGCTACCAGACCTACTCCCCTATTACCTCCCGTTACTCCACAGCCCTGCTTGGTGCCATGGCTCCTGGTGGCTGCCTGCTACTGGCCCTGCTGCTGCTGGCAGGCACTGCTCAGGGCCAGCACTGGTCCCACGGATGGTACCCAGGGGGCAAGAGGGACCTCAGCATCCCACAGGTAGGGACCCTGCATCCCACATCATCCCCTAACCCTAACCCTGTCCTCACGTATTGCCCCCTCAGTGCTATAACCACCCCTCCTGCCCCCCACACTTACCCTCCCTTTGGATTATTACCCCTATGGCTACAACCACCCCCAAATTTACAGCCCTGCAGATTAATTTCCCCCAGATTACCCCCCTCACACCCCGGTTATCCCTGCCAAGGTTACAAATCCCCCTGATATTCCCCCCACCCCTATGGGATTATCCCCCCCAAACCCAGCATAACTCCAACCTGCATTTTTCCCCTCCCTGTCCCCTCCACAGCATTACCCACACCCAGTTTTCCCCCTCCCCAGGGTTACTCCCCATATGGGATTATCCCACACACCCCCCCCATAGGATTATTCCCATTCATATCAATCCTCATTCCACACACACGTTGGGATTACCCACCCCCAGGATGACCCACCCATACACAGGTTATACACCTTTCCACACTGAATTATACCCCTCACACGGGCTTATTCCCACACACAGATGGGATGATACCTCTTCATCACTTCACACCCCTGTCACATACCTGACAAAGGGGACTATTACCTCACTAATACCCCTCCACAGGATCATCACACACTCATAGTCGGGGTTTTTACCTCATATTTGGGTTATTTTTACCTCACACTCGGGGGTTTTTACCTCATATTTGGGGTTTTTTTCCTCATATTTGGGGTTTTTACCTCATACTCGGGGTTTCTTACCTCATACTCGGGGGGTTTTACCTCATACTTGGGTTTTTTTACCTCATACTCGGGGGTTTTTACCTCATATTTGGGGTTTTTTACCTCATACTCGGGGGGTTTTACCTCATATTTGGGTTTTTTTACCTCACACTCGGGTTTTTTACCTCACACTCAGAGGTTTTTACTTCATATTTGGGTTTTTTACCTCATACTTGAGGGTTTTTACCTCACACTCAGGGTTTTTTTCCTCATATCTGGGGTTTTTACCTCATATCTGGGGTTTTTACCTCATATTTGGGTTTTTTTTACCTCATACTCAGTGGTTTTTACCTCATATTTGGGGTTTTTACCTCACACTCGGTGGTTTTTTACCTCATATTTGGGTTTTTTTACCTCATATTTGGGGTTTTTTACCTCATACTCAGTGGTTTTTACCTCATATTTGGGTTTTTTTACCTCATATTTGGGGTTTTTTACCTCATATTTGGGGTTTTTTACCTCATACTCGGGGGTTTTTACCTCACACTTGGGGTTTTTACCTCACGCTTGGGGTTGTTACCTCATATTTGGGTTTTTTTACCTCACACTCGGGGTTTTTACCTCACACTCATGGTTTTTACCTCATACTTGGTGGTTTTTACCTCACACTCCAGGCTTTTTACTTCATATTTGGGGTTTTTACCTCACACTTGGGGGTTTTTACCTCACACAGGGTTTTTTACCTCATATTTGGGGCTTTTACCTCGCGCTTGGGGGCTTTTACCTCACACTCGGAGGTTTTTTTCCTCACACTTGGGGTTGTTACCTCATATTTGAGGTTTTTACCTCACAATCGAGGTTTTTTTACCTCACACTCAGGTTTTTTTCCTCATATTCGGGGTTTTTGCCTCACACTCAGGGTTTTTTACCTCACATTTGGGGCTTTTACCTCGCGCTCGGGGGTTTTTCCCTCACACTTGGGGTTGTTACCTCATATTTGAGGTTTTTAACTCACACTCGAGGTTTTTTTACCTCACACTCAGGTTTTTTTCCTCATATTTGGGGTTTTTTTGCCTCACACTCGGGGTTTTTTACCTCACACACATTGCTTTTCCTCACCCTCTGTGTTATTACCCTCGGGATTACCCCCCCTCCCGCAGGTCCCCGCTGCATTCAGACCCTGCCCGACCCCTCCGTGCCGCCCGCTTCCACCTGCGCCTTCAACCCTCCGGGCTGCAGCGTGGCGCCCTCTGGAGGCCGCCCTGCGCCAACCGCACTGAGCGGCTCCGCGCCGCACTACATTTCCCATCGTGCCTCGCTCTCCTCTCTCCTCTCATTGGTCTGCGACTCCCGCCTTGTTTACGTCACATCCGGCCTGCTGCTGGCCGCCATGTTGGTGGCGCTGAGGTGTTGCGGGCCGCGCTCCTTCCCCGCTGCTATCTCCGGGGTTGTCCCTGTTTGGAGCCCGTGGTTGGTGCCGTCTCGGGGTCGAAAATCGAGGCACGATCCCCCCGCCAAGTCCAAAGCATCGCGTCTAAAAGTGCCGCCTCCCGTCGACCCCGCCGAGCTCTATGTGGTCACCGAGCGTTACCGGCAGCACCGCCTGGTGTTCAGCGCCCTCCGGTACCTGTGGGGCTGAGAGAGGGTGGGCTGGGCGGGTGTGGGGCTGTTGTGGGGCTGTTGTGGGGCAGAGCTTTGGGGAGAGTCTGGGACTGCTGTGGGGATTTGTTTGTGGGGCAGTTTAGGGGCAGAAGAATAGAAGTCCGGCTGGTTGTGGGGCTGAGGCTGCTGTTAAGGCATATAGTGGGTATGGGCACCGCTTTGGGGCAGGGTTTAATCATTGTGGATGGAGTCCAGAGTGGCTGTGGGGCAGAGTGTGGGGTAGTGGTGTGGCATGAGACTGCTGTGGGGCAGGGAAGGACTGGGGAGGTTCTGTCTGGCTGTGAGGCTGCTATGGGACAGGATCAGGATGATGGGACTGTTTGGGGGCAGGATATGTCACTGTGGTGGGGCAGGGGAGGGTTTTGTGGGTCCAAGGTGCATGTGTGGCAGGGACTGGGTATAGGGCTGCTGTAGGATGAGATCAGGATGGTTTGGGTGCAGGAGGGTTGGGGGGTTATTGGGTATATTAAAGGCAGAGGAGGACTGGAGATTCTGGAGTGAGGATGGGGAAGTATCAGGGTGTGGGACTGCTATAGAATGGATTTGGGACTGCTATAGAATAGGTTTGGGATTGTGGGGCTGTTTTAGACCAAGATATGAAGTTACAGTGCATCTGAGGCTGCTGCCATTCACAGCATGATTGGGTATGGGCCTGTTTTGGGGCAGGGGATGTCTGGGGGAGTCCAGAGTGGCAGTAGGGCAGAGGAGAGCTAGAGGAAGTCAGAAAGTTTTGTGGGGCAGGGGACTGGTTATGAGGTTATGTTGTGTTGAGGCTGCTTTGGGGCATGGGATTGGGGCAGGGGGCCAAATGTGGGGCTGTGCTCAGTGCCCTTCTCCTTGGCAGCTCCATCTTCAGGTCCGAGGTGGTGCAGAAGAAGCGTGAGGCGCAGCAGGCTGCAGAGGACTCAGCAGCACTGTTAGAGGAGCACCGTCTGCTGATGGCTTGGAATGATGCTGAGAATGCACGGCAGCGGGCACGCAGGTGAGGGCAGGCAACCTCAGCGCTAACTGCTGCTTCGAGCTGTGCTTCAAAACTATGTGAAACATCCAGATAACCAGGCTGTGTTTTTGTAAAAATAAACCTGAGTGGTTCATCCCTGATTGCTGCTGGTGAGCCACGACTGTCATAGAAAAGAACCCACTAAGATCATAAAGTCTAACTGTCACCACCATCATGTCCCTCAGTGCCACTCTTTCAAAGAGGAAGTTCTTCCTGGTTTCCAACTTGAGCTAATTCTGTTTTCCCTCCTATTCTGCTCCCATGGAGCCATCCCCTGGTCAAGTACTGGAAGTGCACTCTGAAAATCAAAGCAATCAGCAAATGAATGCAGGTAGAGGTTAAAGGGATGAGGCCTGTTGGTCTGCTCCTCCATTTCTGCTGCACCCAGACTTGCAAGAGTTGTGCCCCAGGGATTGGTGTGCCTCACTCAGGTCATAAGTACCCAACAAACATTTCCTTTCTTTCCCAAATGGCAGAGAAGAAAGAATTAGGAAAGAAGAGGAAGAACTGAAGCTGCAGAAGCTGCAGGCTATGGAGAACAAAGCCAAAGTAATGGAGGCCTTTCTGAAGGAGAAAGAGAAAGAGGTTCTGCAGCTGCAGGTGAGAGCAGCTTTGGGATGCTGGGCAGAGTGCTGCCACCATCCATGTGTGACTCTGGCAGCCTGTGGGAGTGCTGTGGAAGGGAAATGTTGGCTCCTTCCTGGAGCGCTGACAGTGTGTGGAAAGGATGGAGGTTAAATGAAGACTCAGACAGCAGAGGGAGGAATAATCTTAAGTGAGGGAGTTAAAGTGTTGCCTTTAAGGCTGACTGCAGGGGTGTGAGGTTGGCACGTCTGCAGGAACCCCACAGCCAGCAGCAATATGTGCCGAGGTGCTGGCAACCTGCTGTGGTGCCAGTGTGCCCAAAGGCAGATCCTGGAGACCCTTTGGGGCTTTCTCTGGTGGTGTGTGCTAACAGCCAACACTCCCCCTTTTCCTGCAGGAGGAAGCAAAAACCTTCATCACTCCTGAGAACCTGGAGGCTCGGATTGAGGAGTGCCTGGACAACCCTCGCAACTACAACTTTGCCATTGACAAGGAGGGACGCATTGTCAAGCGCACTGCACTGTCCTAGCAGCTGTGTCTCGTGGATGAAGGGGATGTGCTGGCCTGGTTTCTGTCCAGAGGCTGGGGTTCTTCCTTTTAATGCATAAATCAGCCATAGAATCGATGGACAAACAGCCTGCTTCCTGTGCTGCTGTTGCAGAGGTAGGGGGGGAGGAGGAAAATGGCATTATTTTGAGGTGCAGAACAGCACTCTGCCTCAGTCCTGCAGTGAGGCTGACAGGAGGAGGAGGAGCTGCTGGTGTTCTGCTCCTGTTACTCTGAGCAGTGCTCTGCAGTTCCACATCCCTCTGGTTGGATCCCTGTTGCTCTCAGCTTGGAGGTGAAGTAGAGCAAGGCAGACTCCAAGGTGGATCCTCAGTGGTTTTGCACCAGAGGGATCTCATCCCTTTGTTTCCTTCACTCAACTGAAGCACCTCAATCTCTGGTCACTCTCCCTTAATCTTTGGCCTTATGCTTTGTTTTTCTGTGCTCAGTTGGTCTTAAATACGTGCAAGAAAAAGGCATGGCTGTCATTAGGTGAGGTTGTACGTGGGCCTTGCACAGTAACGCGTTGCAGTGAGATTGTATCTGGCTGGTTTTGCACCCTTATGTCTATGGAACCCCATGAGTGACTACATCTGCTTCTGGCACAAGCCCATTGTGGCCTCATGTGTCTGTGGCCCCAGCACTGTTTGCATTTCAACCCCTTTGGATGGTGGAAAAACAAGGTCTGGATTGTTTTGTAGAAAACACAGACAGTGTGTTTTTTGTTGTTAGGTGAAATAAATCGTTGTTTCTGTGTTTTCTGCTATGGTGGAATGACCTGTTGTTCCTGTTCATCCTTTAAACCCTCCCTTGCCTTCTGGTCCTTGAAGGGAAATTATAAGCAAGAGGCAAACTGATCTTTCTTTTTTTATTTACATGGTATAATAGTGATAGGGCAAGGAGGGAATGGCTTTAAACTAAAAGAGGGGAAACGTGGGTTAGATATTAGGAGGAAATACTTGACTCAGAGGGCAGTGAGGCCCTGTGATGCTGCCCAGGGAGCTGTGGGTGTCCAAGCAATGGAGCTGGGTTGGATGGGGCCCTGGGCAGCCTGAGCTGGTGAATGTAGCCCGCCCACCCAGTAGAACTAGATGGACTTTTAAGGCCTCTTCCATTCTAGGATGGTTTTTAGCATGACTAAATAAGATAACCACCCAGAGGACATCTGAACAGCGCCGCCTTACGTGTCTCAGCAGGATCCTAGAGCTAAACCAGGCAAGCATGGAGAAAAACACACACTTCTTTTAATTCAGTCCAAGTTTTATTTCTAATTAGGAGCATCACTTCAGTCTGAGTCATGGTGCTGGGTGCCGTGCTGGTGCAGCCCATGGGACGGCAGATCCTGCTGGTTTTTCCTTCTATGCAAATAGCATTTCTTGGTTGCAAGATGAGTCAAACACACAGCCCTCTGCTCGGGGAGAGAAGAGGAAATCAGCACAAAGCAGCCCTCAGAGCCCCCTCCTTGTACCATCAAACAACGTGGCATTAGCTTGGTGCCCTGCAGTTGGTAACATCCCCCTCTCCCTGTTCTGTACCACAGCCTTGGGGTGGATGTGAGCCCCCCCCCCCCCCTCTGCCCCCATTGCTCACCACTGCTGCAGCAGATTCCTGGTGCTGCACAGCTCGCCCCATCCTCTCCGCAGGCTTTCCTCCCAGACTCACAGGGTGTCGGTAGGAAATTCTCCTCCTGGCACCTCAGGGTTTCGGAGGTGCCCAGGTAGCAGCCCAGCTCCTCCCCGCAGCAGATGTTGGGACCAAAGCAGTGGCCCTTGTTCCTGGGGCCACAGGGCAGGCACTGCTCAGGACATTGAGGAACAGCGTTAGAGATTGAAGCTTATCTCCCTGCCCTCTGCCAGTGTGTGTATCCTCATCTTGCTCTCAGCTCTGTCCTCACCCCTTGCTTTGCTCTGGAAGGCTCTGGGTTGTTTTCATATATATTTTGAGGGGTGTTGGAAAGACATTGGTCTTTTCTGCTAGGTTGACAATAGGTAGGATAAGAGGGAATGGCCTCACATTGTGCCATTGGAGGCACAGGTCGGATATTAGGAAGAAAATTCTTCTCCAAAAGAGGTGTCAGGGACTGACACAGTGCAGGGAGTGATGAAATCACCAAACCTAGAGGTGTTCCAGGGCTGTGGAGATGTGGCACTGAGGGATGTGCTGGGGTTGGACTTGGTGCTCTTAGAGGTCTTTTCCAGCCTGAATGATTCCATGGCAGCCATGGCTTTAGTCAAATGGTTGTATCAAATTCGCCCTCCAGAGGTTAACATTCTACATAAAAAAGGTGCCACTGCCCCATTGGAATTGGGTTTCTTTTCCCCCGGTGCTGGGAAAAACAATAGGTTTTCATCAGCATCCTGCTTCTGGCTGGCTTCTCTGCAGTTCCCTTTTGGCTGCCCATCCCCAAACTTCTTTGCTTTGAGATTCCCTGCTCTGAAACCCCCTATAACATCCATGCATCTCGCCATGCTGTTTGGGAAGCTCAAAGCTGCCCAAGGAAGGGGTGACAGAAGGAAGGCAGATGCTCTCCCAGCCCACCCAGCCCACAGGGACCTACCTTCCTGATGTCCATGTCCGGCACAGCACGTTTGCCCCCAATGGGGCAATTCTGGATGTAACAAGCTGAAGAGAGAGCCAGAAGCCCCAACAGGCAGACAGTGAGCGCCTTGTAGGACATGGCTGCAGGATCAGGATGCTTCTGGGTCCCGTCCTGGCCAGCAGCAGTATTTATAAGGCCCCCTGCTAATTATACACGCCAGCACCATCGTCATTGATTTCCATTAAAAAACACAAGGCATTGCTTTCCACACCAAAGGGCTCAGCTAATAACTGGAGGTCGAGGACGTGAGGTCGGTGCTGTGGTACTGATTTTCTTAGTGCTCTCTTTGACCGTTGTGCAGGGGCTGGCAGGTGTTGTTTTAGGGTGAAACCTCCTTGAATGGCCAGGCTGTGGTTTTGTGGCTCCTCATCCTGCTTGACCAAACCCTCTGGGTTGGGTAGGTTTGGAGTTTGGTGCCGTGTCCATCACCCGACAGCAGGGTGAATGGGGTGAGCTGAAGTGAAACTCTGTGCTGGCCAGGATTTGAGTCTCTTCTGGTGGGAGGAAAACCAAAGCTGGAGAGCTTTGAGTTGTGATATGTGGTGTCTGGTCCTTCATACCCATCTCCACCTGGTGTTAGAGGTGCTCGGTGACATGCATGTCCCATCTGGGAGCACGGTGACATCACTGAGCGTCCCCAAGCCCATCCCACCTTCTCAGAACTACCCAACCTCATCTGTGAATGCTTGAAAAACCCAAATCTCCTTTAACTCCTGCTCTGGAATCACACACATGGCATGAGTACAGCCAGCCTCCAAGGCCTAGATCTCCCTGCCTTTGTTACTGCAATTAAGGGCTTCCTGACTTGAATAAATCCACTCGCTCTGGACAGCAGCTTACGTCTATGGAGACTGTGACCCTGGTCCTTCCCAGTGCCTGCTTAATTGTGGAATGCAGAGCCCAGCGCCATAGGGCTGTCACCTCTGCCATCCCCTCCGCCCTGCGTCTGGTCTGCCACTTAGTGGGGTCATGTGGAGCAGGCTGAGGCTGCAGCTGGGGCACGGGGCTCCATACTAATGGGGTGAGGTGGGAGCTCGTCACCGTGCTGGGGTGACGTGGGCCAATGGGAGCACCGCTTCCCCAGGGTGCCACCTCCCCATGGGGACATTATAAAGGCCGGTTGTCCCCACAAAGCAGCCAGATGCCAGCCCAAGGGGGACAGGCAGATGATGGGAACGAGGGATGTGGCTCCCTCTGGGGACGCAGCCACACGGAGCCTGGAGCAGGGAACCCAAAAGGGTAAGAAGTTTAGGCAGCATCTGCCCAAGTATCCCTGGGTTTGGGGGTGATGTGGGAATGATGTGGGAGCAGTTTGGTGAGGGTTGGTAGCATTGCTGCCATGGGAAGATAATAACGTGTGATCGGGTTCAACCGGGAACCCAAAGCTTTGTGGCTTTGGGGTGTTTGGGTTTGAGGTATTTGGGGAAGATAGATAATATCTGGGGTTGGTTCAAGTGGGAACCCAAAGCTTGCAGCTTTAAGGGGTTGGAGTTTGGGGGCTTGGGGTATTTTGAGGGGACAATGCATGTGGTTGCATTCAATTGGCAACCCAAAGCTTGTAGCTTTAAGGGGTTTGGGGTGTTTGGGGAGGATAATTCGTATGGTTGGGTTTAACAGAGAACACAAAGCTTGCAGCTTTGAGGGGTTGGGGTATTTTGAGGGGATAATACATGTGGTTGGGTTCAATGGAGAACACAAAGCTTGCAGGTTTGGATTTCTGGGTTGGGAGGTTTGGGGTTTTCCTTCCTTTTATCCCACTTAGGAAGTGGGACGTGGCCAAAGCAACGAGTCGCTGACAGAGGGGTGAGATGTGATCTGGACGAGGTGTAAGCCCCAGAACCAAGTTGACTCTTCCAGGACCTGAACATCAAATCTTCACTCCCCAAAGGCAGCAGAGCCCAGAGTGCAAGGAGGTAACAGTGGTGACATCCAAAGGCAGATCCCCATCACAAACCTGGGGACAAGGTGTGATAGGGAGGTTGGAATCCATGGATACTGGTGGGACATCTGGGGTGAGGATGGATGGCCAGACCTCAAAACACGGCTCTGGATGGGACTGTTCCCTTTTTAGCACCAGGGGGCACCAGCTCAGTGAAATCCCTCTTGAGTGGAGGCTGAGTCTCCAAGGTGGAAAGCAGTGGAGATGGGAAAATGAGTTCAGGGAGCCAAAAGAAGGCATTGCACCCACCCGCAAGGCCCCCATCCTGCCCATCCCCAAGTCCCCCAAATACCCTGGAGCTCAGCACTGCCCCCCCTTATCCCCAACACCTCAGACAAAGCCAGCACAGTGCAAGAGGACTTTATTAGATCTGCTATTTACAACGAGGCCTTCTGATGTCCCGGCTGCTCAGAGGCCAGGCTGCTTGCCCTGCTGCTGCCTGTTGGCCAAGTGCATCAGCCGCAGCAGCAGGTCCCCAGCTGCACCATCCAGCACTGTCAGGTTCTTCTCCGCTGCCTCTTCTGCCTGCTCACTGCCCTCCTCCAGGCACACGGCGTCCATGGCACATGTGTCTGCAGTGGGGGAAAGCATCACAGTTAGGAACAGTTGGTTTCAGGTCATGGAATCATAGAATGGGTTGAGTTGGGTTGGGTTGGATTTGGAGGAGTTGAGTTGGGTTGAATTGTGTTAGGTTGGGATGAGTTGGGTTTGGAGAAGTTGAGTTGGGTTGAATTGGGTTGGGTTGGGTTGGGATGAGGTGGGTTGGGATGAGTTGGGTTGTGTTGTGTTGGGTGGAGGGACCTTAAAGATCACTCGGTTCTCATCCCTGAAGTGGTGGAGCAGCTCAAAGTCCAGCTTTGTTGCTCCCGTTAACCAGGGAGTGGAGATTTTTTTGTGGTTTATGTGCCCAGCAGGGGAATGTCTCATAGTGGAAACGTGGGAGGGAGCTCTGAGCTCCATCTCTGTCCCAAGCTGGCAACATCGCCACTGCTGCTCTGTGCCTCGGTTTGGAGGAGGCTGGCTCAGAGGATGAATGCTAATCGGGGGGATGCTGATTTTTGGGGTTGTTAGTTTATAGGACGCTGTTCTGGGGTGAGATGCTGATCCCTTTGGAAAGCACCAGAGCACTCACCAACCCTTTGCAACCCCCAAGCCACCCCAATCCCCATTAAACCTTCCCACCCCAAACTACCCCAGCTCTACCCACTTCCCATCTCCCACCTCCGAGTGTTATCACCCCCCAAAGCTCCCCCCAGACCCCATTACCAGCACTGCAGCAGACACCGTTGGCAGCGCAGCGCCCACCGGAGCCGCAGGGCTGCCCACCAGCCTGGCATGGTGAAGGCACATAGTCCTCCTCGGCGCAGCGCCGTGTCTCTGCTGTGCCCAGGTAGCAGCCCAGCTCTGCACCGCAGCAGATCCCAGGCCCAAAGCAGCGACCCCTGTTCCCAGGTCCGCAGGGCAGGCACTATGGGGACAGAGCATGTTTGAGCGCCCATCCTTGAGCTCAGAGACCCCATATAAGACCTAATTTCTGGACATCACACACAGTGACGCCTGGCCTGTCCCCACCTTTGCCATCTGACACAGTGGCTCGTCTCGCTGTCACCCTTGGAGCCCCAGTTTGTCCCCCCCCTCCTGTATCCCCAGCTCAGCCATCACTTTGGGACCAAGCTCTTGGCCATATCCCCCAACCCAAAGAGCGACGGGGACCAACCAGCAGGCATCAACAACACCCAGCAATTGCCAACACCCGACAGCTGTTAGCTACCCTCCACACCCCGCAGAGCCCCCATTTACCCCCCGTACCCCCATACCTGCCGCAGGGCTGTATCACCCAGGGCTCTCTTGCCACCTCGGGGGCAGTTCTGGATGTAGCAGGCGGAGGACAAAGCCAGGAGACAGAGGAAGGAGAGGGGCAGCGAAGGCTCTGCCATGCTGAGTGTACCCGGAGCGGTGCCACGCGTGCGGGGAAGGCTGCCCTGCTGTTGGTCGGCTGCGCCGTGTGTCTGGCACCGTGCTGTGCTGGTGCCTATTTATGCTGCTGTCCCCCTTTCGCAAAGGGGAGGAGGAGGAGGAGGAAGAGAAGGAGGGCGGGCTGTTGTCTTTTTATTTTTATTTTATATTATTTTTTTTTTTTCCCCCTCCTGTTTTCTTTCCCAAATTGCATCCAAGTGAATCTGTAAGCGAGGTGATTCAGTGCAGAAGCGCACGCGGCAGCACTCAGGCATGGCAAATCCCCTGAGCTGGAGCAATTCTGGGGGGCATGGACCCCCAGTGTGGACAAAGGGAGGGATGTGGGGACTTGGGAAGGGCTGAGAGTTTGGAGGGAGCTGGATTGGGAAGAGAGGGTTTTGGGGGTGTGAGTTTGGAGGGTGTTGGTTTAGGGGGGGGATGGTGGTTTGGGAAAGAATGATGGTGTGGAGGATACTGGTTTAAGGGAGGGATGCTGGTTTGGAGAGTGCTGGTTTAGGAGGGTACCGGTTTGGAGGATAAGGATTTGGGGTGAGATGTGGTTTGGGATGATAGGGGTTCAGAGAGGGATGATGGTTTGGTGGATATTGCTTTGAGAAGGAAGGCAAGTTTGGAGGATGAGGGTTTGGAAGATGCTGGTTTGGGGGTGATACTGATTTGGAGGATGAGGATTTGGGGAGGGATGCTGGTTTGGAGGATGCTGGTTTGGAGCAGGATGCTGGTTTGGGTAGGGATGGTACTTTAGTGGATGCTGGTGTAGGGAGGAATGCTGCTTTGGAGAGGGATGCTGATACAGAGGATGCTGGTTTAGGAGGGAACCAGTTGGGAGGATGCTGGTTTGAAGAGGAATACCAGTTTGGAGAATGAGGGCTTGGAAAATGCTGGTTTGGGGGATATAATGATTTGGAGGATGAGGATTTGGGGAGGGACGGTGGTTTGGGAAGGGATGCTACTTTGGAGGACGTTGTTTTGGGGAGGATGACAGTTTGGAGGATGAGGATTCAGGCAGAGGTGTGAGTTTGGAGGACGCTGGTTTGGAGAAGGGTGTTGGTGTAGGAAGGGATGCTGGTTTAGGGAGGATACCCATTTGGAAGAGGAAGATTTGGGGAGAGATGTCGTTTAGGAGGACGCTAATTTGGAGGATGCCGGTTTGGTGGGGATGTTGATTTGGGGGTTGTTAGTTTCGCAGCGATTCTGGGTTGGAGGATGCTGCAATTTGGGAAGGAGATTGCAGCTCTGGGAGTGATGTAGCACTGGGATCAGGGCTGGACCACGGCACACTGTGATGCAAAGACCCCTATTGCAACCCGGCCCAGGGGACAGCCATCCCCCGCCATGAATATTCCTGTTGGTCCCATGTTCCCACTCCAGCGAAGCTGAGGGCGACCTCGGCGACGTGAAATTAATATGCAGAGGGGAATCAGGAGCCTAATGAACATCCGCAGTCCCGGTCCCAGCGGTGGTGAGGAGGGGCTGTGGGGAGGGATGGGGACGGGCAGTGGGGATGCTGTGATCCCACTGCTGGGATGGTTTCCTGCCCTGAAATCACCTGCACTAAAGATGAGGAAGAGGGGAAGAAAACCGGAGGAAATAAAGGGCTGTAAAGGGGAAACTGAGGCACGGAAGGGTAAGGGTGGGCTCACAGCTTGGGGTGATGCTTATGGTGTCAGGGATCCCAGTCCCAGCCTGGGATGGATGCATCCTCCGGGGGTGTTGATCCTGGATTTGTGAGCTCAGGGATGAGGGCGCTGGCAGTGATGAATCACGAAGGCTGTACCTTAATGACCAACATCATTAGCGTTGGACTGCCCAGCCCAACCTTCCATGCAGCTCACAGCAGGTGCCCAACTCGATTGCGTTGCAGGGCCGGGGAGGATGCGAAAGCACTCGGATGGGAAACAACTTTTCTTTAAAGGAGCCCAAATGTCACGTCTAAATTGGGCATCTCGCGCTCATGCTCTGTCTCTTCATTACTGTATCGTAAAATTACATTAGTCGGAACGGAGCTGCATTCAAATGACTCTGTGTCTGGAATGATAACGCGGGAATATGAGATTAAAATGTAATTATGCTCTTTAAAGTCAAGGAAGGTTAATAAAATGTTTTCCAAGTTGCAGAGGATCCGCAGCCGCAACGCAGAATCACTTATTGAAATCAAGGGGAGGATGGGGAGGGATGGAGCCGGGAGGGAGAATGTATTTTGGGGGGGGAAATATGGGGGTCACAGTGGGGGGACATCTGGAGGGCTCAGGCGATGGGGCCATGGGGCAGAGATGCCACAGGGCGATGGTTCCCAAAGCCCACTCAACACTGTGTGTCTCCCTGAGCCCATGGGGTCTTTGCATCCCCAGCACTGCGGTGCCACATTCCATTTCATCCCCAGGCTCCTGCAGGGCCCTTCGTTAGTGCGGAGCCTCTAACAACGTGGGTATGGCTGCTTTAAGGCGATTAACCAGCACAGTTAGCTGCCTGCAGGAGACTTTAACAAGCCTTTGCTCTGTGCCGGAGTCACTATCAGGTCACGCTGGCTGAAAGATGTATCCATCTCCTGTCTGGGGAAAGTGATGCTTCCCAAATTGGCCCTTTTTTCATGGTATTTAGCAGTGACCGGGGCTTCTCCACACCCGTCAGAGGAGCAGCACTCGGTCACCACGCTCTGACAGCTGATGGGGCTTAATGGTGGCAACGGGGAGGAGATGCAGGGGACATCGGCCCAGCTGTCAGTGCAGGCGGGGGGCCACCAGTGGCTCTTCCCCAGCTCCCAAGGAGAAGACGTCAGCCTGAACTGCTGCCTGGCAGCTGGGCTTGGTGAGAAACTCCTGGACAGAAGGGATGTTGCCATAGCTTTGAGTTCTGTTGGAAGCAATGGGGACAGGGAAGGAGATGGCTGCGCAGCTGGGCGCACCTTGCAGAGCTGGGAGCCTGGGGCGGAGGAAGTGCGAGCTGAATCACTCCTGGATGCTTCGCTGCGAAGCCAGCAGCGCTGCACACCCAACAAGGTTTCTGCTGGCCTCCAAATGGTGGGACTTTGAGGAAATCTCAAGATAGGGGGCTTCTAATTTTGCTACAAATGGAGACGGATGACAAACGCCCACTGGTGCAGACAAGGAGAAAGATCAGCTCAGCGCCGGCACAAAGTGGTGTTCCAATTGCTTGATGGGGCTGCTATTTGCTCAGAGCAGAAAGCCACAAACTTTATGGGCTGCTCAGCACGGCAGCGCCTGTTATAAGAGAGAACAGAGAGGTATTACATGTAGGTGGTTCAGCTGGAGGCTCATTACCCCAGAGAAAGTGGCAGAGAACATCGGTAAGAGATGTTGGCTCTGCAGAGAGAAATTATCAATGAAGTGGCAGCAGGGGGGGGTGCAGGTGACAAAACCCTCTGCTGTCACCCTCACTGCATTCAGGACGTGCTGCAGACACAAAGCATCCGAGTGATTTTCCTCCTGGCCTTTTTCCGAGCATCTCACTGAAGAGCAGAACTCCTCGGGGCGGGATATGTGAGCTTCAGTCCCCAAACCCCAACGGTGAGAGCTCACCAGGCTGTGCCACAACGCCTCTGAAAGCTGCGGGGCTAAAGCTCTTCCTTTTGTGTCAATGTGGTCTTTTATCCAACCCCATTTATTCAGCGCTCTGCCAACAGGTTCACCACACGACATCATTAACGCACACAACGAGGCCAATTACGAGTCAGAGAGAGAAACTGACTTTAACCATAATTTTATTAAGGCTTAAATGTCTATCAGCCAGACGGGAGCCGGTCCGGTCACACGACAGAAACCGAGAGGGACGTTCTGTGTAATGCAATGACTTTTCTACAGGAGTCCACGTGAGCAGGATGAGAGCTCTGCCAGCTCTCAGGCGTTGGCTGCTCCTCTCCTGCCTTACCGCAGTGGGGAAGGATGAGCAATGAGCGAAGGGAGTGGGGTGGGGAGGGGAGACGTTGGGTCGTTTGCACGTTGCCAACCACGAGGACGTTTCCTGGTCCACGGCCGAATGGCTGCTCGTCGTATGTTGAAATGGTTTTAACTCACAGGGAAGCTAAACTCGCTGTCCAAAAGGCACCTATGCTAACCACTGAGCCACTGGGATGGTGGTAAGAGGGCGGGTGCGACAGTTGGAAATCAGTTCCGTATAAATACATGTTCCTTGTTAAAGAAGCTATGGCTTTTATTATCCTCAAGATCGCTTTTTGCTCTGGTGCAATGCTCTAACCCCCCCCAGATACTCTGTAAGCACAAGGAGACCTCTCCACGATGCTCATTTGGCCGTCGTCCTCGCACAACCCACACAGACACATGGGACAGCAGCAGCTCCTGTTCTCCTCCCGAGGTGTTGCTAGAAGTGGACCCTCCTGATGTCGTGCGTGGCCACCGACCTCTTGCAGCTCACACACAGGATGGACAGAGCCTTCTGCTCCTCAGCCAAGCACGGGCGACACATGAGGTGGCCGCAGGGAAGCTGGTAGATGGGCTCTGTTTTGAAGTAAGATGAGAAGGTTTTGCCACAGGATGTGCATCCCTGGGTCTGGCTGCTCCTGCCGTGCTCTGCAAAGGCAAGAGGAAAAGCAGTGGGGTCAGGGACGGGACGTGGGACAAGTGTCACCCTGAGCTGAGCACTGAGTGTTGGAGGTGCCCATAGCTCAGGACCACAGTCTCATTTCTCCAAGCCTACCATTAAGTTTGGTGGGCCTGGTGGTGGTGGTGGTGGGTTAAGGATTGGACAAGATGATCTTAGTGGTCTTCTCCAACCTTAAGCTTAGAATCATTTGTGTTGGAAGGGACCTTTCAAGGCCATCTGGTCCAACTCCCATCTCGTGTAATGAGACCCACAGCTCCATCAGGTGCTCACAGCCCCATCCTGCCTGCCCTGAATGCCTCCAGAGCTGGGGCACCTCTCTGAGCAACCTGTGCCGGTGCTATAAAAATCCTCTTCCTTATATCCAATCTAAATCTCCCCTCTTTCGGTTTGAAACCATTTCCTCGTGTCCTGTCCTAACAGATTCTGCTCAAGAACCCGCCCCCTTGTTTCTTACAGCCCCCCCTGTATATATTGAAAGGCTGCTATCAGGATTCTATGATAAAAAAGGGAAGGGTCTGGCTTCAGGAGGGGCTGGATCACATCAGCCTTTGCACCATCAGGCTTTTAACAGATGACAATTCATTTTTACTGAGATTGAATTGGCCTCCCTTCCTCTTTTCCAGCACTTGAAGCAAAATCCCTGATTTCCCGTGTGAAACACTCTAGGCATCATCTTGCATTCCTGTCACACGCTGCCTATAAAGGGCTACTCAGTCAACTCTTCAACAGCAGCAATTTAAAAGGGGACAGTAAAAAGCTTAATGGCTTAATGCCACTGTGAAACAGTCAAAAGCTATTCAGAAAGACAGGCAGCCATTGGGAGCTGCCCATCCCAGCCTTGCCTCAGGGACACGAGAGCCTCCTCCAAGGGGAAGAAGCAGCCAACAGTGAGCACATCAACTTGTGGAGGGACATCTAAAGGTCCAGGGCTTCCAACACAGCTTCTCTGAATCCCAAAGAGATCCTTTTGGATGGTGGTGCCATTGATCAACACATCTAACTTCACAACTGGTATACATACATTAAAACCTGATGGGACTCTGGGAACAACCGTGGCTCATTGGCCACAGAGGCACGGAAAGATGCTGAGCAACAGCACAACCCTCCCAATAAACCTGGTCCCTGTTCTCCTCTCCCATTTGCTGCTCACCAAGGATGGTGCCCGTGTTCCACGAAGTGCTGCAGCCTCCCTCGCCCTGCACCTGCTGCTGGCTCTTCATCAGCTTGGCTGTGAACGATGGCATAGAGCTGAGTGCCGAGTTCAAGGCGGTGTCCAGGCTTTCAGACAGCTTTTGTTCGTGAGAGAGCAGATCTGCAACAAGAAGCACAAGTATGAGAGGTGAGTGCTGGGTAAAGGCTGTTGGTGCGCAACAGAAACACTGGGGTTACAACTCTCAGAGCTTTGCCACTTGTTTTCTCAAGAAGCCTCTTCCCCTCCGCGGTGTCGAGACGGGGATGTAATGCTTCAACTTTGATGCCTTGAGAGGAAAAGTCCTCCAGATTCACACAACAATGTCGTCAAGTCAAAAAGACCACGAAGTCCATCTGTCGACCCATGGCCGCCATGTCCACCCACTCAACTGCGTCCCCAAGTGCCAACCAACGTTCAGGCACCTCCTTATATCTCAAAGCCTGAATGAGGTCAAAAGACAAACAACCCAGAAACGATCCTCAGAAGCCCCGAGGCTGCTAATAAAATCGGAGGCACAACTCTATTTTCTCATGGCTGCCAAGAGCTTCATCAATGGATAAAGCCAAAGGTACGGGGCTGGATCCTTCCTGAGGGGCACGACAGTGTTTTGCCTGATGCAATCTCGAAGCCCTGCTGTTAATTGAGACTATGCATTAAGAGCACGGTGTCTGCATCACTAATCCTGCTAAACCCAGCTCCCACAGGGATCCTGCGTGCCTTACCGCCGCACATTCACTGCAACAATCAAGGCTGACAAAGAACGATCCCCTGAGGCTGTGCCCGTGTTCACATACAGGCACTGCTCCCTGGGAGCAGCAGGACCCAGCCTGTAACGATCCACACCACTTCCTACAGCATGGAATGATGGGTCAGGGCAGGAAAACACACTCCGGCCTCTGCTGTTGCTGGTACTGATGAAAATGAATTACTTCAAGTCTTCAATAAACTCGTTTTAAGCCAAATGCCCACTTCAGCTTTCTTGAAGCATTACCCTTCAGCAGCTTTGGGAGATGGAGGGGTGGAGCACAGCACACCCACAGGATATAGCAGCTTTCAGAAGCCATGGACCATTGTTTGGTGCATTACAGACCACTGCTTCAAAGGGAAACTCAACTCACCTGCCCAGAGGGTTGGCCCTCGTGCAACTGCCCTGCAGTGCACCATCCTGCACACACCTGACTGCCTGCAACACAGCCCTGCTGCTCCCTCCAGCCTCATACAAACATAAGACAGCAACCAACGGGACTCCTGCCTGCAGCAGTAACTGTGTTTGACAGTACCAGAGAGAAGATGCAAGCGTTGCTGTACAAAGGACAGTTGTATCTACAGAACACGCAGCAACTCCAGCACATTCGAAGTATCCTTGCACAAACAAGGAAGAAAGCAGCCGTGCAAAAACTGATGTGGATTCTAGCAAATGATCAGAAAAAGGGGAGCAGGATCAGCACAGCCTGCCGCCCCATTTCTGCTTTACTCCTCACTTCAATCCCCACCCCAATTGGGTCTTCCCACCCCATCAACCCCAAGCACTTATTTTTCCACATTACTGCATGTTTTCTTGCAACCTCAAGCATCCAATATATGCTAATAAATCAGGCATGATAAAAAGAGACATCTTCAAATCAAGGCAGCGCACTGTGAGAAAAAGGTTGTCTTTTTAGCAAGGAGAAATGAAACCCTAAAGGGAATCAAAGCAACCTGAACTAAAAAGAGGGCTGTGAAACAGACTGCATAGATAACAGAGGAAGAACAACAAGCCTAGAGGTGAGAATGGGAGCAACCACCAGCCAGTGACAGCAGGTTGGGCTGAGGAGAGGGGATGTGAATGAGATGATGAAGCCACTCCTGTGACATTGATACAACAGCCTCCAAACCTTCTGGAGGCGGCAGGGGAATCTGTATGGGAGCCTCTTGACTTGGAAAGCTGGGCCTGGGCTGCCAAGACACTCAAGAAACACAAGTGATTTATGGAGCCAAGGTACCTGTAGAACAGTCCATCTGGATCAAATGCGAGTCACTGTCAGTTTTCATTTTTTTAGCACTGTTCTCTGAGGTAGATGTGACAAGTAAGTTTGTAGAAGAAAAATAAAGCGGCTGCACAGAACTCGGATCCATGGAGTCCATCTTCCTTTTCAGAGAAGACGTTACAGAGGAAGGTATGAGCATTTCGGAGGTGTGAGCCCTACCGAGCAGGTTGGTGCCAGGAATGCTGTGCTGTAAGAGGAAGTGGTCTATCCTGGCTTTGAGAGTGGGGTGAGGTAGGGGCTGTGAGTGCTGGCTGAAGGCCACCCCAGTGAAAGGATCACTGGGCACCCTGCCCCAAGACGCCTCACTCCGGTTGCACTTTTCCAAGGTGCTCTGGTCAATCACCTTCCCAGAGGGCAGGAGCATGGGGAAGGTCATGATCTCCAGAGTGATGGGATCCAGGAACTCTTCAGGGATGTCTTGGACGACGTCCACCAGCTTACGGAGGGCCTGCTGCTCGCTGTCATTGGTGCTGAAGGGCACGCAGTCGCTCTCCATGGGCGTCCAGAGCTCAGGTTTGAGGGTGCCAACATCCTGGGTGACGCACTGAGAGGCCACCTGAAAGATGCCCTCAATCACCTCCTGTGGGCACGACTTGGCAGGCTGTCCCCACACCTCCAACCTCTTGATGCCAGGCAGGCCGCCTCCAGCCACGTGGGTGATGCAGATTTTTAGGTGCGACACGTTGCTCAGTGAGGAAGGCCCTTTGTTCCAAAGGTCTTGAGACACGGCGCCGGGGTAGGAGAGGACATTTTCCATCTGAAGGAAAGGAGGCCTTGGCTTGAAGCCTCTGTGGCCAAATGTCACTTTGCTTTGATTTTTTAAGACAGCTTTGCCTACCAGTGTGAAAACATCTTTGTCCGACACAGGCTGACCGGCCAGACCTGAGAACTGAGCCTCGGGGCTCTGCCAAGAGGTTTTATTGCATGAGGTAGAGGTGTAAACTTCGAGCCCGGAGAAGGCTTGGTATCCTCCGGATGAGATATCGATGTTAATCCTGCAGATCTCAATGTTGAAGGGGAAAGAGATAGTGACATGGACTGGTGGCTTGATAAAGTATTCGCTGCGGAAACCACGATTCCTCCTGGCAAGGTCTTCAGAGATCAGGTTCTCCACTTCATAACCATCAGCAGAAATCTGCGTTGCAAGAGAAACCCACATTTAAATTGAAGAATGAAAATAAAGAGTAAACTCATCTCACAAGCAATTAAGATGACAAGCGAGACTCTGTGGCTGTGGTTCTATACACAGAAGATAGGAGATCCCTGTAGATCTACTCCTGCCCTCCTCCCAACCACATGGTCCTACACACTCTTCTCTGCACCCTCTGTTATCATAGAATGGCTTGGGTTGGATGGGACCTCAAGGATCACGAAGCTCCAACCCCCCTCTGCATGCAGGGCCACCAACCTCCCCATTTAATACCAGCCCAGGCTGCCTAGGGCCCCATCCAACCTGGCCTTGAACACCTCCAGGGATGGATGGGGCATCCATAGCCTCTTTGGGCAGCTGTTCCAGCACCTCACCACTCTCATACTAATGAACGTTCCCCTGATATCTTGTCCCTGTTTCAACAGCACCAAAACGTTATGTCAGCTCATTGTGCCCTGTAAAAATGTACTCTGAATCAGCCAGGATCCCTGCAAAACCTCTGGGCTCAGCTAGCAGAATGTCATGTCCTGCTTGGGGTCAACCTGCCCAACACTGTGAAAGCTCTGTGTCAGTCCTCATATTAATAAATAGAGATCATTCAACAAACGTTGTCAAGTGATGCGCGGTCTACTAGGCAAGGGGAAAGCTGTGACATTGCAGGGAAGAACATCTAGAGTCAAAGCACACACATCTGTAAGCACATAACGTCACCTTGTTACGATACCCTGCAAAATTAGGCCATCTTCCTCCAATAGTTACTGTGTGTCACAACAGAGCGCTCACAGAGGGCCACGCAGTGTTCTACCACTAACTAGCAGTTGGTGTTGATTAATAAAAGCACAGAAAGGGCAAATCAAGGTGCTCCCCAAAGCACCCTGGTTTCCAGTTTTACCTTGTTGCAGTGAATCCTTGGCTTGAACTGTGGGAGACAGACGTTTATTACCATCTTTGCAGTTGGAGAGAGCTCAGTGCATGAGCATCGGATTCAGCTTTAAAAGAAGAAATAAAAGGCAAAAAAGCATCAGTCATCTGTAAAAGGATCTTGTGTTGCAGCACCTGCGTGAATTACAAGCTCAGGAGCTCCTAAAATACAGCTCAGATCCGAGTCTGGGAGGTGAGGCCAACATTAACCGCAGAGAGATGGAACTGGAAGAAAAACATGTTAAAAACATTAAGTCGTGAACCCGCAGAGAAACATCAAAAGCTGGAAAATGGCTCTTTTTACTGAAAACCTCTCACCTATGCTTAAAGTAGGTGTTTAGATTAGACCTGAATGCTCACTGCAGGAGGTTTGGAAGCCCTAGTTGAGCAGACCACAGTATAGCAGGGCATACCTGCATGCCAAGGTCCCAATGAGGGTAAGAGCAACCAGTGCTGCCACAAGGAGATGTGGCTCTCTCAGGAAGTCTTGGGTACAGGCAAAGATGAAACACCAATATTAATAACCCCTAATGAATAGCTCTAGGGGAGTAGAGGGCGTTTAAATAGCTCTAAGGGAGATTATCTGCATTCTGGACACTGAGATGATTCTTCTGACAGCGTTCAAGTGAATGTACCATCTTCTTCATTGAAAGAACGTGACTCGCATCGGTTACATCCAACTCCTTCTAAGAATGAAATTATCTGCGAGGAAGGAGCTTAAACCTTACATTAACCTCAGTTTTAATATGTCACTGCCTTGGGCGACCTCAGGAACCTCCTGCTTCCTTCAAGGACCAGCTGCCTTTTAATGGTTCTCAGCCTTTTAATGGTTCTCAAGTGCTGTTGTTAGTTCAGTATCTGAGGTACAACTCAGAATCACAGAGAGAAGCATAGATTGGATTGGATAAGAAGGGACCTTACAGACCACTTAGTCCTATTCCTCTACTGTAGGCTGAGCTGCATATTCAACATGTTCAAATAAACAAGTAATGTTGGGAAAGAGCTCCAAGTGTAACCCCAGCCCATCCCCACTGCGCCGACCGATCCACATCCCTCGGTGTCACATCACCATGGTTGCTGCGTCCCCCTAAGGGGATGGTGACTCCTCACTTGGATCAGCCCCTCTTCGACCCCAGAATCCTTTCTGACAGCGATCTGCAGTAACAAAGGTGCTGGGCAAGCATGAACTGATGTCCATCCAGTATCGCTTTCCTGCCTTTCTGATCCTGATAAGTTCCCCATCTCTACAAGGGGAGGCAGCGAGGAGTTTTCTCAAATAGGTTTTTGAGCTGCTTTGACTTTTGGCACTCACATCTAATGGGAGTAAGGCTGATGACTTGCTGTGTGACAAAGTGACTGCTCCGAGGTTCATTTTGAACCTCTTGCCTGCTAAGTCGGTTTAACCCTTTCTCATATCCCCTTCCAACAGAGCAGACCGTTGCATTTGCACATGGCAAGCCATGGTGATACCTTCTTTAAATGAAAACGAGCAGAGAGGCACCTCCGCCCCTACCCTGCTGCAAACCCATCATTTTGAGACCTCATCCTCACAAGTAGCTGTTGAAAACCTGCCTTGGGGGGGGGTCCCAAATCCCCGGGGGTCCTGCAGGCGTTGTGCCTGGTGCCAGGCGAGTGATGTGACTCAGAACAGTCACATTGTGACCTCGCAACACAAGAAAGCCCCTTCCAGGCCTGAGGCTGTTACTGAGGTCACATCCTAAACTGTTGTTCTTTTTCTATCAACCTCTGCCAATTAAAACAATAGTCAGTGACAGTCCAGGCAGCTGTGACACCAAGGAGGTTCTGAGTTTATGAATGCTGTTCAAGCATAACGCTCACAGAACTGCATCAGTCAGAGAAACAAACAGCTCGAAGATTACAAAGGACTCAAAGACCCCAACCCGCCCCCACCATACCCACTGACCACGTCCCTCAGTGCCTCATCTCCATGTTTCTTAGGACAGTGACTCCACCAGCTCCCTGCGCAGCCCATTCCAATGCCTGACCACTCTCTCAGGAAAGAAATTTCTCCTAATATCCAACCTGACCCTCTGGAGCACAATTTGAGGCCATTACCACCTGTCCTATCACTGCTTATATGGGAAAACGGACCGATCCCTAGCACCTATCCCAATTGTTTCCTAAACATCAAGACATTGTTCTGCTCTCAGAGCAAACAAATCCATCAACTTTCACTAAGAATAGAGGCGGGGGGAAAACATGGTAATAATGGAAGCAAATTAATATGAAGGTAGGTTTTATTTGTCAAGACAGCATCTGCAGATCGATGTAACAACAAAGCGCACGGGACACATGATCATGAACAGAGCAGAATTATCTAACGTGCCAAGGCAGATTCAGCACATAAAGCACCAAAAATATCTAGATCAGCACTCAGAGATCATTCCTAACCAGTACCAGGGAGGCTGCAGCAGCCCCCCAAGCAAGCACACCCCAGGCTGTCAGCCAGCCCTGCTGAGCAGCACTGGGTTGAACACCTTGTAATGGAGGTAGCTCAGTTTCTCCAAGCGTGTGCGTTTAAGCAAGGGGAACCATTCCCAGAAGGGAAGTTCCACCACCACGTAGCCCAGCTGCCGCAGCTGCCGCCTCTTCAGGCAGTGCAGCCCCAAGAGCCGCTTGGACGAGTAGCAGTAGTGGTTGCGGTTGGACACCTGAATGGCCAGTCTCACCCCTTGGGGCTGCTGGGGGGGTACAAGAGAAGGGGAGGCCCCAGGGCAGCTCCCTGATGGAGTCGTGACTTGCAACCTGGTGTCTGTGACAATGGGTCCACCCAAAAATGATGCACATGGTGCTGGTGCTTTGTTCTGCTCCTGTCTAGGAGCTGCGGCTTCAGTTTCCACCTCTGCAGGGGACTGGTTGTTAGATTTCCCTCTGATAAGCTGAGCCATTAGGTCATCTGTTAGACTAACTCCTATGTCTTTGAGCTTCTTATCTGCAACAGTGTCACTTGAGTTGAAAGGGATGGGATGCCCATCCATGGCCAAATGAACCTCCAGGTCACTCGATCTGGTGTGAGGCAAAATCATGTGGTTCTTCACATACTCAGGGCCACCTAACATGCTCTTGAGAAGAGATACGGCTTCCACAATTTCAGGCCTGACAAAGATTTCCTGCTCTGCAAAATTCAGAACAATCTCAGTCATCTCTTCATAAAGCTGAGGTGAAAGACGGCTGCCTTGGTAACCCGGGCACTCAATTTCAACGCTCTTACCGAGGGTAAACAGGTCCTTTCTAAGCTCATATTTACTACCTCTCACTTTATGGACAAACTCATCCCTCAAAGCATAATCTATCAGCTCCTCTGGGAAGCGTTTGACAAATGCCAGGCCAAGCAAGCCAGTAAGGAGATGCTCTGGAAACTTCTCAAATTCATGGCGTTTTCTAAGCATCTGCTCTATCAGGCTGGAGTAAAACTCTTCCTCGTTTGGAGGTTCGTAGTCCAGGCATCCAAATGACCATAAGAACTTGGCAGCATCCTTGCTGCGACAGTAGGTCACTTTGGAAGGCAAAGACATGGCGACAGCAGCCAAAATGCCTTCATCGTAGTAGTGTAGGGATGAACAGCTAAGAGTTATGTGCATGATACCCTGGATGTTTGTTGTAGGAATTCGAGCAGGGACAACTTTCCCAAGTTTCTTCAAGAGGGGCAGGTGATCCATGCGAGTGTAGCGGAGCATTTTAAGCACGTTCACTAAAGCGTAAGTGCCCATATCTTCCATCTCTAGGGAGACTCTGTCTGCAATCTTTCTCATGACGTGGTCAGAGATCCCACTGACGGATTTGAAGAGCCCTAAGCAAATAGCACCCACCTCCTCCAAGGTGCAGGAATCCAAGTACTTCAAAATCACACTTTCCAGCTTCTGCATCAAGTCCGCAGGTGACTTGCGGCCTTCGCCGATGATATAAACAAGCTGAACAAACTGGGGCAAAGTGAGCTCTTTCCAATGCATGTTGGCATAGCTGAATAAAATGCTCAGGTAGGAAGGCACGCTGCGACCCAGGCAGCGCCAGCAATCTGCCACCAGCAGCAGCTGGTCCAGGTTCATGTCCCACACGCGCCGGCAGAATTCATTCTCACAGGCATTCAGCACAGGGTGGGTGGGTGGAACAACCAAACGAACACAGGCCTTTAAGATGTCAATGAGCTCTGAAGTGCTGAACGACTGGATATTCTCAATAGCACAGCCACACAGTGTTTTAAACCTGCAGTCAGTCATCAACTCTGCATGTTGTTCTACTGGCAAACGACTCAGCTTGTAAAAATAATCACTGACAGTTCCTGGGCTATGGCTGCCCTTGGATATGAGTATGCTGTGCAATATCGAATCACCTTCTGCTGAAGGGAGAGTCTCTATTGGCTCAAATTTATCATAGCTGAGAGATCTGTACTCAGGCCTCCCCTGCTGGAACACGCGAGGGTCCTCCTTGGAGTCATGCATCTCTGCTCTTTCTATTTCTGCCACCTCCTTCTTGGTTTGTGCTGCAGAGAGTCGTGCTGGTATGGTCTGCTTGAGGTGCAGTTTGGGCTTTGGTAGGGCATTTCTGACAGGTGGCAAAGCTTGAGCAGAGGTGGCGGTGAATGTATGCTGAACCTGTGAGGTACCAGAGCTGGTGGAATCATCAGTGAAAGCCTGGCTGCAGCTCCTAGCAGCACTCTGCTGGGAGGCAGCTCTGCTCTTGGCGTAGGCAGAGGGATTATACAATACTCTGTAGTCCAAAGGATCCACCAAGTGGATTGTGGCTGTGGATTCGGGTCTGCTGTTGGGTGCTTCTGGGTTCTGTTCCTTCTGCTTACTGTCGTTGCTCCCGCTCTCAGCCTTGCATTTGGCAGTAGTCAAAAATGTGGTCACCCTGCTCAGCCTTGGAAATCTTCGGCGTATTAACACCGTAGCCATGGATCACAATTTACTGGGGTCACAATTGCTTCCAGGTACTGAAAAAAGGGCAGACGAAGAATGAGTGGCTTCCACCTAACACGAAGCGCTTTCTAACCTAACCTTCTCATTACTGAAAGTTAAGTGGTGGCAGTGCTTCCCCTAGTGAGAGCAGCTGTTTCCCTGCAAGGCCGTAACGCCGTCACTATGGAGCATCACATCATGCAAAGGCAGCTCAAGACAAGCACGCAGATGGCCCGATGCACCTGGAGATGTGGTACTTGGCAGGCAGGTATCACCCACTATGCAGCAGTTACCAGTAATCTAGCAGAGACTGTAAGACTTCGGAGGAGAAAAAAAACCTCATCTCTCTATCATTTTGTAAGAAACCCACACTGCTTTTCTTTCACTTCCAACAATGAAAACAGTTCTGTAGCAAAGTCCTTAAAGGCTGCAGCTGCGTGTATTCAGAGCATTCTGCTGCTTCAATTAACAGCACGGAGCACCGACCACCACTCAAGAAGCTGTGGAAGTATCTGTGGTGCCACTCTGCTCCTTGCACAAGAGCACCTGGAGTCAGCACATGAAGGCTGTGAGCAAACAGCCTCCAAAACCAGCTCATGGAAGGGAGGCTGCCCATAACCCACAGCAGGAAGGAGAAACAGCCCCAAAACAACATGGGAGAAGAGCATGGAAGAAGAAACAGATTATTACAAGATGCTGCATTTTGAGGTGAGAACTGGAAGGATAAAAGCTTCACTCTTCAGGCACGGGAGCCTTTCCCAGTGTTAAGGGGTGCCTTCCCAACTCCTGTCTACAACAGCTACAGCAGAAAGGGCGAGGATGAGACATCTGTCGAGAGTTAAGCTTTGTGCTGCCAGCACGCACAAGCTGCCAAATGAGCCTGTTTACAATGATTCAGACAAGACTGAAAAAAAGCACTGGGTCAGCTCACTGCGTAACACACCCTTATCCCATCTTGTGTGTCCAACACCAAGGATGCAGCACAGCAGGAGTTTTCACCTTTAAAATCGCTTGTGCTCTCACTGCACGGAGGGCACATGCTAGAATCACAGGGCATCAAGTATCCAGGAAAACCAAAGCCTGGCAGAGACATGGCAACAGCAAAACACATTAGCTTCTGCTCTCCCAACACCGGGGAAATAAATTAAACACAGACACTCCTTGAGTTAGAGGTGGATTGAGATGTCCTGTGAGAGCAAGCAAACCCAAACCTACAGCAGCACAATGAGGAAGAGGTGTAATGAATACTGGTTTTGTAGAGTAGGAGAGAAGCTGCTGTGGGATGTGGTTGAACATGAATTGGATTTATTCTAGCACGATGGTGAAGCATCAGCTCCTCACAGAGAGAATAAAGTGGGGAAAGAGGGTAAGAAAAGAGGGAGGGATGCTGGGGAGAGTCTAAGCAGCAACCTTTGCTCCTTGTAAGTGCCAGATGCAGAGTGCTGCCTGTTTGGGGGTTTGGCCACTGCTGTCACTTCCATGCCATGAGCATGGTAGCAAAGGCAATAACAGCAATAGGCAGGAAGCACATCTGTGCTCTGGAATGGGCAAAAGCAACCTACTGCTCTCTGAAGGCTGTTCTCTAACTGCGTAGCCTTGACGTGGCTGTGCTTTTGTCCAAGCATCTCCACACAGAACCGAGAAGAAATAAAAAGAACATAGGAAAGGCTGGAAGTGCACAAGGATGAGCTCTTGAGTCCTCAGCTTCTCCTTTCCTTGATGCCACTGCACAGCATGTGACATCCTGCCTCTGGAAGAACAACAGTGGGGAGAGGGAGAAGACTGAGGGTAAGGGCACACACACATTTGCTTTGCAAAAGGCTTAGCAGATATGCAGCATCACAACTACTGTCTGCAGAGAAGAAAGGAGCAGGACAGGCAGGCAAGAGCTTTGGATCTACCCTAGCAGACAGCAGAGTGGCTCAGTTTAGTTCTCTGAGATCCTCTCCACCAGCTTGTGTTAAAAGCCAGGGAGAAGAATGGAAACATTCTCTTCTGGCATGAGAAGTGACACTGTGACAGGCAGGAGAAATTCTGTCCCTTCCATCCCACTGCCTGGTAAGCATGGGAAATAAGAAGCTCGCTCAGAACTGGGGCACTAAAATCCCAGCTCAGAGCGACGCCACTCCTAATGCTGTGAGCAGCAGCAAGAAAGCACTGGATTTCAAAGCTTTCCAGCTTATTGCATATAAATGTCTGATTAAAATGTAATTTCTATCTCTGCTGGCTACTTTCTTGTCTGACTCCGCTTTGCACATTTCCTATCCAGTTTTCTACTACTGACAGGCGAGCAGTACTAAGACAGCCACATCTTTAAAACGTGTTCTATTTGCTGTTGAAAAGCGACGCCACCTACAAAATCCAGCACTGCACTGTTACCAAAACCACCCCCTCTCTGCAGTGACAGCCCCGCTTCAGAGACAGAGAGAATCAAAGTCATGGAGTCTGCACACCAAAGGCTAACGTTGCATGTAGCTGAGAACATCATCCACGCAGCTCAGCATTAAGCTCTGGGACATCTTCAGGAAGACATTCAGTAAGTGTATTTTTTCCTTCTTCTATCCCACATTCAGCAAAACAGACATGGAGAAAACAAAGCAGGAATGAAGCAAGATGGGTCAAGATACTTCAACCACCTTGGAAAGAAGCCTATCCACGTGGCTTTTTGCCCACCTTCGAGTGCCCAGACTTGTTATGATCTACATTTCTACGGCACTTCCAACTCAACCTACACCTCTGCTCATTTCTCCTCTCTCCTCTCGCTGCCTACAGTCATCAGCCTCTCTTTCTCCCACTACATCTCATTTAACAGTGTCCAAACTCCCCTCCACCTCTGCAACCACCCAGAAAATTCTCTCCCCGGTGACTCATCTCCAAAAAGCCTCAAAGCCTTGGAGCCGAGCCCTGCAGGCTGTGAACTCTCATTGCGGAGATCCTTTGGGATGGAAACATCTTTGTGTTTGTTTGTGCCTCGTTTACAGCCTGAGTTCCCAACCAACAGGGAGCCGAACACCAGGACAACGACATTCCTGGAGGGATGCCACGTGCTTCTGGTTTCCAGCTCTGTGAGAAGGGAATAGAAACGCATTTGATCCTGTGATACGTTCTTTGGAAGTACCCAAACAGATTCACTGTAGCGCTGGAAAGCCTGTGAGTGCTCCAGGCTCACAGCTACATGCTCCTGATAGCACGGCAGCCTGGGCAAAAGGGAAAATCACATCATAGGTCCCTTTCCTTTCTATTTTGACACATCAGATCTGTTCGGATGAGAACGGACACAGCCCGTTCCACGCCCACTGGGGCTGAGCCCTTTCTGTCACCCCCCTCCTCTGACGCAGCTCCACGCCGTTCCCTCGGGTCCCACCGGCTCCCAGCAGCACAAACCTCACCTCGCCCCCACTCCCTTTATCACAAGGGCACAACGAGGTTCGCTCTCCATCTCCGCACCCCCGGCCCGCTCCGCAGGTCCCCCCACACCCCTTCCAACCCCGGAGGCCTTCAGGCCTGAGGTCCGCCGTGGCCGCATCAGGGCCGCGGAGCCGAACACCCCACCTCACCCCGAGCCCCATCCCGCTCCTGGCTGAGGCCCGCACACCCCACGCTGATCCCGAGGCCTGGGCCCGCTCGCACTCACCGGGGCCCGGCGCCGCCGCCGGCTGTGGCCCTACCGCCCGCCAGTCCCACCGCCACTTCCGGCCACCTGATAATGACGCACTTCCGGTCGTACGGGAGCCGAGAGGGCGGCGCGAGAGACGCGCGGTGCCGGCAGGTGGCGGCGGAGGAGCGCCGTACCAGAGTCACGTGGTGTGTTTCTAGAGTCACGTGACGAGGGCCCGGCGGTACCTCAGCTGGGTGCCGCCATCTTGAAGCTCCTGGGCCTCAGGTTGTGTCCGACGCCTTGCACCTCCCTGCAGGGATTTATGGCCGTGGATAGGATCCTTCTGAGCCTCCTCAGCTCCACCTCTCTCAGCTTCCCCCCATAGACACACCATTGTCTCTTTTGCAGCTTCACAGCCATGTGTTGGGATCTGTCTCCCATCCAGGCCTGTCTGGTAGTGGGGACCAAGTAGGCCCCAGCAATGCTGAGCAGAGGAGGATCGCAATCATTGATACTTCCTAATGCAGCCAAAAGACCATCAGCCTATGAGGGACCTGCTGATAGCTCACATGGAGTCGTAGAATCACTGGAATACTGGAAAAGGCTTCTAGGATCAGCAGGTCCAACTGATGACCCGCCTGTGTAAGGAGATAGGTGAGATCTTGGCATGGCAATGGAGTAGAATTAGCTCATGTTGGGTGCACAGTGCTTGGGCTGGTTGAGGCACCAGGGCCATGGCTGACATCTCCATCTGGGTCTTGTCATCCCTATTGTGTCCCCCCACCTCGAAGTCCCTCAGGTGTGACTCAAGTAATGACTAGTAATGACCTAGACTCAGTAATGCCTGTCCTCCTTGTGGTTTTGGGTCAGCCTTGAATGTGATCACGGGAGCTTGATATGGGAGGAATTCATTGATTTGGAAGTGAATCAGCTGCCCACATGTAGGGGACTGGATCCATCTGTGGGGCTGAGAGACATCATGTCTATGAGAAGTGTTGCTCAATCGGCTGTGGAAGGTGCCCATCTAGACTGGGCCATAGACCAAGGTTAGACTTCAAATGAATCATAAAATCATTAAAGTTGGAAATGAGCACTAAGATCATCCAGGCCAACCATCAACACATCACCGCCGTGCCCATTAAACCATGTCCCTCAGATGTTCCACTGCTGCCACCGCTGTGGCTTTGTGCTTCCCGCCAGCTTTTGATGCTTGCTTTCAAATGCATGCAGAGCCTGAGCAGCCCTTGAGCCCAGAGAAACACCCCATCCCTGGAGGTGTTCAGGGCTAAGTTGGATGAGGCCCTGGGCAACCTGATCTGATAGGGGGCAACCAGCCCCACAGCAGGGGTTGGGGCTGAGTGGGCTTTAAGGTCCTTTCCCATCCTATGATTCTATGATTCCATGAATGCAGTACTGGAGATGACCAACTGCTTGGAGGGAACGAAATGGACACATGTATTGCTCCCCTCTGCTCCACCTTTCCCCTCCTTCTCCGTGATGCCAGCCTCCTCCTTATCCTCTGGGCTGTGCTTTCATCCCACTGTAACAGGCTACAAGGAAGTAGGTGTCTGGCTGTGCTGGTGTGGCTTTCCCTCATAGGGCCATCTCCATGTAGCCCCCAAGCACCATTCCCCAGCCCACGTCCCTCCCAAAATCCCTCATGGTTTTGCTGCTTCTCCCATTTGCAACACAACCAGACAGGCCACGCAGTCAGGTTTTTAAAAGGGGCCTTTCTCCATTTTATTTTGCTCAATAAAAATCCTTCACAGTCAGATAGAGATAGGAGAGTGAGAGATACGTATACATATAGATCTTCATATATATTTATATATATACATACCTCTGTACAGATATATATATATATATATTCACTGTAGAAAATCGCAAAGGCAGTAGCTCTTCACATCTTTATAACCCCATGGAAACATACAACAGACTAGCAGTAGATTGTGAAATGTGGTATAGTTTTAACAAGAGCTTTCTAAATGGATACACCTCCGCTGTACAAAAAAGCCCATAATGCTGCATTTTATCTCTTCAATTTTCAACCTCTTCTTCTCTTTAAATACACTGACCAGAGGCAAAGTCAAGACAACAGTGTTTGGAAGTGATCGGTGGACAGGAGAGACACCCAACCTTATGGAATTCTTTTTAAATATTTTATTTTTTTTTTAAGTTTATATATAGATATATATATATATAATTTTTTTAATTTTTTTTCTATTCTGTTTTTATTATTATTTTTAATTTTTGTTTTATTATTATCTTTTATTTTTTAGCAAAGTCTCATTAAACGCAGTTCAGAGAACCAGCAACAGTCAACGCAGAACAAACAGTAACAGAGTCGAGTTCAGAACACTTCTGGTTTGAATTCACAGTAAGAGCAGAGAGAGATCGAGGCTTCAAGAAACAAACAGAGGAGGGGAAGCACAAGGCTGGGGTTCAATTTACAGTCAGGCAGGTCCAAAACGTCGGACAAAGGGTCTGATGCAGAGATCCTACACACACACACACAGCCTGGAAAGCTCTGGCTGCTCCCCCACGGGGCTTTTATTGCTGGTGAGATCAGACAACAGGCTTGTTTGGGGCATGGGTTCGCCCAACCTGACGTCCCGCTATCGGGGAGCTGGGTTTTATGGGCCTATTCTCCTGGAGAAGAGACACGGAAACCGGTGACTACAAATATGCATCTATTTTGGGTGAGGAAACCCTCGCAACCACACTGCCCTGTGCAAGGTGAAGGCTGAGAGTGAGTCCTGAGGGGCCACCTCTCAGCTCACAGCATTTATCAGGTCCACATGAGTGCAAACAAAGACACCTCAGAGGAGACCCAGCCTCCTTGGACTGGGCTCTGCAGGGACACTGCTGTGTGGGAAAGGACTGCATAGACTCATTGGCCAGTTGTGCAGCATTTTGGCACCGGTGGCAGTGCATTTTGGCACCAGTGTCTGAGCTCTACCTGGACATTTTTGCTCCCTTCAGCCACTGGAAGGGAACTCGTGTGCCACCATGGGCATCTTCATCTCTGAGAGAGTTCCTAGGACAGCCTGGCTCCCAGGAATGGTAAAGCCTTGTTTCCCATTGGTGTCTGGCTGTCATTAAATAAGACTTTTGGTCTCAGACACCTCTGGGGACCCAGTGGCTCCCGTGTCAGTGATCTGCAGTGAGCTGACTGGCTGCGGGCACCCAGTAACAGTCACGGGATGGGCACCAAGGAAGGATGGACTGCACATCCCAGGGACCCACACTGATTGCCTGCTGGACATGGGCTGTCTGGAGGAATGGGGATCACCAGGCTCATACCTTCTGTGATTACATGGAACCAGACCTGGTCTCACATTGCTTTTTGAAGGAGAGTCCAGAACTGGAGTTATGGTGGTATTCAAGAGTTGCCTGCAAGTGTCAGAGTTGGAAGAGTCCTTTTTAAACCTCCCTAGAAAAAAACCTATTGCTTTATGACAGAAAGCAGCGACTTTCTGCTTAGAAAACAGATCTGTAGAGGAGCCCTGAAAACACAACCCTACATGCCAGAGGTTGTCCCAGGATCCAGATCCGATGCAATCCCCCTTCATGGAGAGAAACTGGGGAGGAGGCTTATCCTGAAAGTGCAGAGGCTCATTTCTGTTTTGCTGACAGCTGTGCTGCCAGTGTGGAACATCTGATTGGGAAGCTGGCATCTGAAATCTGCTGAATGTGATCCCAATGCCTCATTGTCCCCATGGGTACTCGGTGGCATGGGAGCTCTGTGATCAAGGTTACTTGTATGTCCCCTACACCCCTGCCTTTGCAAAGGGTGGAAGGACTGGGGAAGCCTCAGAGCTGGCTGGGTTTAGTATTGGGATGGTGCAAAGCCCCACTCAGTGATCTCAAGGGATTAAAGGCCATGGAGATGTCCTTCAGTAAAAAGCAAGATCTCTCATGGAGGTAAAACAGGGCTGATGTAGCTGACATGGAAATGATAGAGATGTGAGGATCAGTAGTCTAGAAAGCTCCTCTAAGGGCGGGATGAGGGCAAGCTGTTACCAGTGTAAGCTCCTGCTTGTTAATGGAGGAAGTGTCTGGGAAGAGCACAGGGAGAGGCACTGAGTGTACCTGGGACTGATGAACTGAAATCGGGCAGGAGAGTCTGGGGAGCTGATGCAGAGGGGCAGCAGGACACAGGCAACATCATGAGCAGATCTTCAGTGAGGGATCAGCCCAAGTCCTCATGGGTGGAATTTGATGGAGTTCATCACAATTTGTTCATATAACAGCTGTCTGCATGCAGCATGAATCAGTTTCCTGCATATGGGCAGTATGCCACTAGGAATGCTCCAGGTCTTCTCACCTGGCTGGCTCTTCCACAGGGCTTGGTTAATATTGGCCTGCCCCATGTATCAGGTATCCCATACCATCTCTAGCAGCTCTAAATCCCATCTGTGGGTAACTGACCCGAGCCCCCTGTGACTCAAAGCTCTTACTGTTAGAGATAAGTTATAGGCAAGTTAGAGAGAAACTGTTTCAGTAAAGACACTGATTGCATGTGAGATTTTGAGGGCAGTACCAGAACTTGAAGTATTACACCTGAGTACATTACATGGATTCCCATCAGCTCTAGAGCTGGATGAGAAGATATGGAGGGGACAGCTGGGATATGGTCAAGCCCCAAATCTCTCTGTTTACCAGCCCTGTCTGAACCTCAAAGGAGGACAAGATGTGACTCTTCTTGGCTGTTCTTAGCATATGTCATCAAAACACCAATTTGGCACTCGGGCAACAACCCTGTTGCTTCCAGGTTTCACTGGGACTGTCAAGACACATTCATCCGTGCAAAAAAACCCACAACCCCTAATCATCTGGGAAAAAGATGACAGAGCAAACCTGGCACACTGGAGGGCTTGCCTGATTGCTGCTGGGGGGGATTTAGGTATGTGGAGAGGCCAGATGATCCTCTGCTTTTCCTGCCCTTGGATTAATAAGGAGCTCTGGTGAGAAGGTGTCCCACAGGATGATGCTGGTGCTGGTTCTTCTGGATGTTAACGCAGTGGGAAATTGTAATGTACACCTCCTCAACATCAGATACTCAAAATTCAATCACTGTAGGTGATCTTGATCCACTGACTGAAAGCCTGGTTCTTGCAATGGTTAATGGGAAACCAACCTCAGATTCAACAGTGGTGGGAAGAACAATGACCCAACAATGAGGGGTCATTGGACCCATCTTATGGCCAGGGTACTCTTTGTTGATGGACTGTTTGCTTTTTGTGTGGTGGCCTCAAAATCATCAAGTGACAGGCATTTGAGACTTGAAACTTCTTGCATTTCTTACAACTTCTCTATGCTTTGCCCTTTTGCCCAAGGACTGCAAAGCCCTTCATGAGCACAAGGCCCTGTCTGTTGCTTTGGGATGGAAGACAATGCAGGTTTATCTGATGTGGAAAAAAGAGGCACAGAAAGCTGAGATAACACAAGATATCACATCTTCAACCCTAACATTGTGAGGTGTTCTGCTCCTTCTAGAAAGCCTGGTGTATGAATGGAGGAAGCCCAAAGATCTACTTGCAAAGGGTGTACGCAGCACATGTGGGATGTCTTTGGAGCCTCTGGCTCAGGCTGCAGCCTCTGAAACACCAAAGCAAAGAGGAGGGCTGGCATGGGGGCTGAGAACCTGCTCCATTGATTCCAGCAGGATGAAGTAGTTCTGTGCCAGTGACCTTAGTGGAGGACTGGAGTATTGAAATGCTCTGGTCTCATTGCACATCTCCATTTTCTACAGCTCCAGGGATCACTGCCAGCTACCAGAAGTTCCTCCCTCTAATACTGTCTGTTGACCTTGGCTGGAGGTTGTTGAGATCAGTGGAGTCCCGTTTGTCCTGCTCAGCCTCTCTGCTCAACCTGGAGCTCACCACAACACCACGTGACCCCAGCTTAAAGGTCAGATCTGGTGATGGAGGGGAGAGTGCTCAGAGGGAAGGGAACATGGAAGGAAAGTGGCTTCTGAGCTTTTGCTTGAAAGGTCTTCGGCCTCTCAACACCCTGAGGTTCTTCCTTGGTGTGCAGGTGAAATGTCATCTGGCCAACCTCTCCCTGAAGTCATCTCATACAGGCATCCCAAGATGCAAATTCTTCCTTTGTTCTAGCTTCTCCCTAGGGAAAAGAGCCTAAATTTCTACTTGTGTTGATCCTTTGACTACTGCCCAGTCAGTGCAAATCCCACTTTACAGCATTTTTCACTCTTTGCTGCGGATCATGGTAGCCTGTGAAAGGGATAATCAAGTCCCCTTTTCCCACCTTTTAAAGTTAAATGCTGTTTTTTTGACACCTGCATCATTTTCAGTGAGTGCACGTGTATGATTGGTTATTATTCTGCCAGAGCATAAGCACTTGTATGATCTTAAGCACTGTCTCTTCTTATGAATGCTCTCACAATCAGAGTTAGGAGCTGACAATTTTCTTAAGCTTGCCCTGCATTATCTCTGACCCTGGAATATATGATGCCATGTGGGATCATGATGGGCACTATTCCAAAGGGTTGTGCTGAAGGCTGATGCTCACTTCCCTCACTGCAATCTAGTGGTAGTGCTGTTATGTGCTCCCTGCAGCTCCTGAGTGAGGCTTGGATGCCATTTGTAAATAGACCCTGGGCAGAGAGAATGCACCAATGTCTCTCTTTTGGGAATGGGTTAGTACAATTGTCCACTAAACTGCTAAAGCTTCTGCTTGCATAAACAACCCACAAGTTTGGAGGCTTCCCCAAACCTTGTTCCATTGACTGTGGGAATTCAGAGGACTCTTGAGAAAGGGAACTAGCTTGGATCTAAAAGGGTTTTTGTTTGTTTGTTTTTTCCTTTCTGAATCCAGCATGAATATATTTAAGAATAGAGGGGATCAAGGCAGAGGTGGGGGGGGGTATTTATGCTCCTAGGATTGGGTCGCAACCCAGGAAGCAAATAGAAATGAAGACAGAAACCACGACAAAAGGAAAACACAGCATGTACCGAGCTCTGCTGAGCCTCAAACAAGGCTCCTACTGGGTAAGCACTCCTTGTTGGCTTACGTTACCAGGACAAGCTCACACTGCTTCACAAGTAGGTCCTAACCTCTTGCAACCATGCTAGCTGTGGGCTGCAGGAGAGAGTCATCTGGTGCAGATATGTCTGGTTTCACTGAAATCAATGGCCCATCTCCCACTGACTTCACTAAGACCATCGTCTAGACAAGATACTTGGTGCAAAACAGTGAGTTTGCTTGTGATCGCAAGAGCTTTGCTCCATTAGCCAATGTGGCTAAAAATGTCCTTAAAAAAAACCAAAAAACAAAAACCTGCCAAATTTGCACTGTTTTGCTGCACGTAAATGCTTGGAAAACCAAAGAAACCAAGTACAACCCTCCAAAACAACCAACCAAAGAGGGGTGAATTGTAGGAGAGGGGATGGCAGCCTCTAGTGAAGTAACAGTCACGGCAGATTACAAATGAGCCAATTGACCCTCACCAGCTGTACTAGGAAAAAAACAAACAAACAAAGAGATGTCGCATTATCGATAGAAAAACAACGTACATCCACAGTTATTTACCTACAGAGCACAGAAGAATAGAGTAAGGGTGATGGAGCTCAGTGCAAGCCACCTCACACCGCTCCTACGGTATCGTGTTATCCTTCAGAAGACCACTGGCTTGAGTAGGTAGTACATGCACAGCAATAAAAAAGTGATGGGTATTGTCTTGGTCCCACCTCAGATCTCAGTGGACTCTATTCGCTCCAGCCTGGAGGGAGTCCACGTTTTTTTCTCCTCGGTGTGCGGTGGGCTGGTGGCCTTTGTGTTCATCTCGTTCACCTTGTGCTCCAAGAGTTGGTTCTTCTGGTACATCTCCACGTAGTTCAGCTGCAGCTGCTTCTGGTACTTGATGACTTTCTCCTTCTCTTCTTGCCACGTGCGCCTCTCCTCCTCGAAGTCCATCACCTGCTGCTCCCGTTGCTGCCGCTCCAGCTTCAGCTCCGTCTGCAGCCTCTCCACCTCCTTCCTCAGCGCGTTGACGCTGTCCTCGCTCTGCCTCTGCATCTTGGCTTCGTCGCTTTCACAGGCCAGTGGGTCCCGCAGCTTCTCAGCCAGGTCCCCACCAAAAGGCCCTGGAGGTCCCATGCTGGCAAGTGTCCGCTTCAGTCCTGAGACCTCCAGCTCACAGTGGTTCAGTTTTTCCCTCAGCACCTGGACCTCACTCATCTTCCGCTGCAGCTCGCTCTCGCAGATCTCCAGGTTGACGCTCTTGGAGCTGTAGGAGTCCTTCAAGGTGAGGATTTGTTCCTCCTTCTCACGGAGGAAGTTCTTACCTTCCTTGAGCTGTGTCCGCAGCCCCACAATCTCATTCAGCTTCTGGGAGACATCTGCTTGGGAGTCCTTCAGCTGCTGCTTAAGCAGGGAGATCTCACCCGCCTTCTGGCACACCTGTGGGGAGAGCTTCCATGAGGCAGGGAGAAGGCAGCAAGAAGTCAAGACCTTTGCTTGCCCTATAGGACCTACAGGTTGTCTCTATAGTTGTGGGGGACATTTGGCTCTCAGGGATTTAATGGCATTCCAGAGTTAACCAAACAGCTAAGCTAAGCACTGTGGTCCACAGCCGTGGTGAGCTGACACCAGTGTTTCCCTCCATTCACATTTCATACATAACCACAAGCCTGTGGTGCCTGACTTAAACCTTCTGCACTCTGTAGGAGTTTTCCCACTGACCTCAATGGGCGACGGACCTTGAGCAAGCCTGAGATGGAAACTTCTCAGACCCAGAGACCAGCCAGGCTCTCCCCAAACACTAAGGGTGTAGGACAGGATGAAGAGAGAGTGGATATTACCTATTTGCTGTATGATGCTCTCCTTCCCAAAGAGTCCTGGGCAAACACCTAGTGGAAATACCGCTTCTGCAGTGTGTGTATGTGCTGTGGAGGTGACACAGTTATTATGTGACGCATCTCTACTTCTGCTTAATCCAACAAATGTCAACAAAACTGATGAAAGGCAGCTATAGAAATGACCATTTCCCCATGGACTTGGGGGTTTCCATGTCTCTGTATCAGCAGATCTATCCCTGGACAATTGCAGAGAAAATCTGAGCTGGCAGGAATCTGGGCAGGGAAGCAGCACCAAGGGACTAGCAGTGATCAGAGAGGATGAACATAATTAATAGCAGACTTGGTAGACCCCTCCAGACCTGCATGTCCTGCCTTCCTGAAGCCCCTGTCTCTTGTCACACATGACATATTTGTCCTTTTCCTCCATTTATCAGCATCTGCAAGATCCCTTCCTGTTGGGAAGGATGCTCCTCAAATAATCTCTCTACTGCCTTCATTGCAACCTCAGTTTTTCTCAGCTGTAGAAGGCTACTCTGGTGCATAATGCTGAGCAGAGCCATTAAGCTTAGCAATCAGGATGGCCCAGTTCCCATTGTGAGCAGCTGAAGAGCTAGGAGACAGACACAGTCAGTTCCTACAAATACCAGCTTTTCCTGGAGCTCAAAGGCATAAATCTGAGTACCCACGTCCACCTCAGTGTTTGTCTGCAGCAGATGCAGAACAACATCATTCTGGTTTAGCTGTAGTTACAGTGACACAGTTACTGCTTAGCTAAAAAAAGTGCACAATCCCAATCATGGGTTTAGTGGAAGTGCTCTCTGTGGGCTAGCTTTTCCCAAAAGGCAGAGAAATACACGATGAAGAACAGCTTGGTTAAGAATCAACTAACAGATTAAAACACTTAAATTTTGGTCTTTAGTTGTGTGCTGGGGAAATTTAGGCAATACAGTCTCTTGGTGTCTGGAGAGTATCTCCATCAATGAGAGTAGGTGTCTACAAATCTTAAGTGTCAAGATCCATCAGCTGAATCCCCCTCTCTTTCCATCTCTATCACTGGGTTAGCTGCTGCAGACTGAACTAGAGCAGTAAATCAAAAATCATTTTGTGGTTTTACCCAGTGCAAACTCAGGAAGCTTTCCAGACCTAACATGATGGAAGACACACAAAACCTGAGCACAGCACCTGGTCAAAGGAGGCATCACATGGGACAAGGCAGCCTGCTTGTCCTGCGTGCAACTTGCAGAGATTTCAGAGCACGCCTCCAGTAAGCTCTGCTGAATGTCTCCAAACAGTGCATTGCAGAGCCCTAATTAATCCCACTTTCATTGACTTTCCATCAGGATTAGCAGAATAGGGCCTTCTTGATTCTAGAGCTACTTTCTTTTTTTCCACTGCAGCCTTAATAATTTTTAAGTTTCTAGCCAGTCCATGGAAGGATTAAAATTCTTTGCATGATCAAGCTGAAAAAAAACCCACCAAAACTGTGTTAGCATTGGCTATTCAAAGGGGGTTTGATAAAATGTTCTAAAAATAGAAACAGAAGTAAAAAATATGCAAGACCTGGAAAGAGGAACTTGCCTTTCAGCCTTTTGAGAGAGATCAACTTATTAGCAACTGAAAACAGTGCGCTGCAATGGAAAGCGTGAGGTAGACTTGGCTATTGGTATCACCCTTAGCTCATTTGCTTTATATCCTCGAGAAGAACAAAAATCAAATATTTGAAAAGCCATCTCAAGCTTTGCCCATACGCAGGTGTTTGAAGAATTTAATTAAAATAGGCTTAAACCCAATTTTGGGAGGCACAAATACCTGTATGGAGAAATCTTTATTCATTCTAACTGGATTCAAATGTCCCACATTGCAGTGACCTGACTGTGAAGCCTAATTATTAACCAGCACAGCATGTGCACACACAGAAAAAAAACTGCACTCATTTTATTTTAATTGAAGACTGAAATACCCTTCCCATCTCCCTCTCCTTCCAGCCCAGTCTAAGCCTCAGACACATAAAGGTGACCAAAGTGTCTCCTGTTATCTACAGGCCACCCAACCACAGCCCTTGTCTTGGGCTGCTTGTGGGACCGATGGAGGCACTTTGGGTTATGAGTGAAAACCCCACTCAGGATTTCTTACACAATAATGCTCTTACCTCCCACTTGGTCTCTTCAATCTTTGGGAGAAACTCAGCCTGCTCCTTCTTAAAAGCCACAAATTTCTTCTCCAGCTCCTCTCGCTGCTGGAGGAGTTGCCCCATGTCATCTTGGAGTTTTTTTTTCTCCTGCTGCAGCTTGAAGATCTGGAGCTGCAAGGCCTGTTGTGCCCTCTGCGCCTTTTTGGAGACCTGCTGCAATTTGTTGGCGTAGTTTTGCCTGAGATCCTCCATTTCCCGCTCCCAGATCTTCTGCTTCTCCTCAAACACTTGAAAGATGGCTGCCTCGCTTTTGTCCAAGTTCCTTCTCATCTGGAGAACCTCCTGCTCCTTCTCCCACAGCCTGTCTTCCAGGTCTTGGATGATGTCATCCGTCGAAGGAGAGTGGAAAGGCATCGTTTCATTGAGATGGTTCAGTCTGTTGAACGAAGAGGTGCTCTTGCTCGAAGACCGGCCGCTGTCTGAGGTAGATATCCCGTTGTATCCCACAATGTTCTTGTCTGTGTAGGTCGTGCCGATGCGGTTGATGTGGCTCGTCGAGGCGCTCATCGGGCCCACGTGCTGGCTGTAGCCTGTCCCATATGTGGGCAGACTCGTTAACGAGTTACGGCCCGAATCCGAAAGGCCTCCCACTTGGTTTGTAGTCCTGTTAAGGCTGCTCTTGTCGAGTCCGCTTTTGGGTGCAGATGGGCTATTGCTGTTGGCGTGGTTCAAGCTCTTCCTGTTCTCTGTCACCCCGTTGCTCTGCGGCGGGCAGAGGTTCTGCATGGAATGGAAGTTTTTAGGAACTACGGGTTTAAAGGCTGAGGGTCTAACTAAGGGCTCATTGCTCTGCAAAAGGAAAAAGGACCACGCATCAAAGACAGCAGGACGTTTGATAATGACACACACAAAAGATACATCAACACAGGCTGGGTCTGGTGGAGCTGAGGCCTCTCCAGCTAGCTAGTTCCATATTTCTCAGCCCTAACACACCCTAGGTCATTTAGGATTTAACACGTGAAACCTGAGAGGAGTTGGCCACTCGTAAGTTAACAATTGATCTTCCTTTGTCCGTGTTGAAAGAAGAGCTTGACCTGTCCCAAATCTGCATGATTTTTTCCCCAGAATACTCCATTCATCCTCTTACTGGTGCTCTTTGCTAAAAAAACAGCTGTCACCTGCTTACCAGACCTGATCAAAACAACTTTGATTTTGGCAGGTTATGTTCTGAAGGACACCTAGATTGGAGGGTACATTTCCCTTCTGCTGAAAACTGAATTAACCCCATGGATAAGCAGCTGTCCTGCTCTTGAAACACTAGGCAGTCAGCTCTCCTCTACGTGAATATCATATCCTTCATGCACTAGGCAGGAGTAGGTGGGATCTATGGCCCCATCATTGTGATGCTGGTCAAGTAACATGCTGAAGCAGCTCCTGATTTAAATTGTTTGTTTCCTGTGAGCAGACACGATGTTGGAGGGAAAATGGACTGCAGCTGCAAAGGATTTACAGAGGATTTTAGAACCTCTGAAGTCTTGCACATTCCTCTCCCCATGAGTGGACCTACAGAAATAAAATTCTCCTCCAAATAGGATTGAGTTTCCCCTACTGTGGGTTGGGCTCCAGGTGAAATTAGCCCAGAGGAACCGGCCTTGTATTTGAAAATGCCTTGCAGAAGAAACACAATGAGTCCTGATGAGCAGGAAAGGCTGGAGACCAAAAATCTGGCATCTGTCACGTGGGATTGAGATGGACTATGGGAGCCATCAGGTTAATGGCCCACGAGACAAGGCCACCAAATGCTGCTGAAACGACACTGCTTCTGGCAACCTCCCCTGGACACAAATTATGGGATCTGCTGGAGCAGAGCAGCAGGCTGCATAAAACATCTGGGCTCTGGGCATCTGCTAAGCTGATATGAGCCACGAGGACTGTGCTTGGACGGGGAATAATGTTTGCAGGAGTAGTTTACAAGCCTCATCAGATTGCCCCTCACCAGAAGCACTAGGATTTTGAACAGATACACACAGCTTCATTCAAGTAAGACCCTTTTGTGGCAGTGGGCCATAGGAGATGGCCTGTAAATGGCTCCACAATAAGAATTTGACTGATGCTGGGCTGACTGAAAAGAGAACCAGCTCCAGCTCTCCTGTCAGTAGGAGAGATAGGCACAGTAACTCAGGTGGGTTAAATAACTCAAAGAAACTGGAAGCTTAGCTATGAAAGACTTATTATCATGCTCTTGGATTCTTCCAGAACTAGCATTCTCCTTTGCCCCACAAAGGTAGTAAGTATTATATGAACTGTAAATAAAAATTGACCATCTACATAGTAAGAATTAGACTGTTTGTCAGGATTACACCATTGCCTGGGTGATGCTTTTAGAGCCAAGTCACAACCATTACAGTGCTCTGGGAGGCAGGAGTTCTCACCTGGTCTAGTTTGCCGGAGATTGGCAATATCTTTGGTGGGTTACTGGGCTCTCGGTACTGGGGAGGAGGTGGCATGTTCTTCTCATTGTTGGTGGTCACATTCCCACAGATGTCCATCTTCACCTTCTCACTCTTACGCAGGTCGCCGTTGATATAGAGGGAATTGGAGACCTTCTCTGACTTGTAGGTCTTCTCCTCTCCGGAGTAGCGGTTGGAGATGTCCCGTGTGGAGAACCCATTGCGAGACCCCTCCATCTGCCGGCCGCTGCTCTGCGTCCGGGTCCCCACGCTCTTCATTGCAAACTCCTGGTCGTTGGCCACTCCGCTCCCCACGCTCCCCATGATGCTCCGGGAGGAGTTTTGGGATGGCCGAGAAGCAAATCTGTGGAAGTTTTCTGGATTGGGGTACGTTGGGTCACTAAGAACTGGCAGCGTCTCTAGCGTGGCCATGGCAGCTCAGAGGTGAGGTGGAGGCACAGGTCAGTGGCACTGGAAGAAGGAGGAAAAGGGAAGGAATTTTAAAGAAAAGCCTTTTGGCAGCACACCCTTTGGTAGATCAGCATCATGCAGATCCCTGGGCTGGGTGGCACAGAGGCAGGAGCCATCACAACTCAGTGTGTGATATGCAGCAGATGATGGGGCTGCCCTCCTCTCTGTGACCTTCAACCCTCCTAGGAGGACCAGTGCTCAGTCTGTGCCTTGGACTGACCAAAAGAAGGCCATGGCAAGCACACAACATTCTGATAATGGCTATACTGGCCCTGGCTTCAAAGACATCCAAGCTCTGTGAACATCTGTGTTTTGAGGGAAACATCTGTGTTTCAGGGAAATTCCCCAAATACTGATGGTTGCATTAGTGTTGAGCTTGATAACAACTGAGGTGGTCAAGGTCCAGAGCTCCTACTGCCTACACAAGTCACATAGGGGTACAGTTTATCACTTCCTAAAAAATTCAGGCTCCTTCTTGAAAGTCCCTTCTGAAAATAAAGCTGTCTGTGCGCTCTTGCACCCAGCCTTCAGGATCTACTCTGCATTGCACTGGGTCTTATCCCATTTCAAGAACTAAAGGCTCACAACAAACCTTTTATGATTGCCTTATTAGATGACGAAGAATTTGACAGAATATCTTATTACAGTGTACTTTTGATGCACGATCTTATTACATGATATGTAGCAAGGGAAGGGAGAAGACACATTGCTAAGTTTGGATGATTGTAATGAATCCTACAGTCTCTATACTTTGGGAAAACCAATACGCTTCTCATTTCTAACTTGCCTTTGTAGTGACTGCATGCTCTTCCCAGTGCTGCTCCTGAAGAGCTTTGATCTACCTGGAGTCCCATCTTTTATCTGCCAGCCCATGCAGAGGTCTCTGATGCCTTCAGGTATTTTAGTTCACACTGGGCACAGCTGAACCAAGCCTGCAGGTGCAGTCAGTGACACATGGGCAGCTGTAGACACTTTACTTATCATCTCTCCCACCCTTACTGAACTTACTGGCTAGGTCCCCATGGACAGAATGTCTTCTTTATTTGTATTTTTTGTTCTAGAAGTTCTCAATTTCAGACTTCCCAAGGTGAATCATCCTGTGAGGACGGGTACTAAAGTGAGACTTAGGAGCAGTGGGGGATGCAGGTTTCCCGCTGGATGAAAAAGACACTGAGAAAGTATTGCCCTTTGGGTGGAACATTGATGACAGGGAGGCTTAGACAGGGCTGGCAGGAGAAGGAGATGAGGAGAGTATTTCAGTGGGGTTTTTCTTCTTTTTGGGGTGGAGTTGTTGCTCTTCCCTGGCTCCAGCAGAAGAGCTGAGCTTATTTCTTTGGAGAGCTTGTTTAGATGTAGAGCTCAGCTCCGATGTAATCTTGGTATTTATACTAATAATGGAAAACTTGTGCTAATAATGGAAAAGAAAAATAGGGTCTGTGCAGCTTGTCATTGCATTTCGACAGACTTCCTTCAGGGTTACTGCTTGTAGCCTCCTCTATTTCTCCAGAGCCCTGACCTTAAAGAAAACTGCCCTGTCTTAAATATGGTCTGAGTATGGCGTGGCTGGCACTACAGTGCTGAAGGGAGATGATGCAGAGCTCCTCTGGGCCAAAACAGGGAAGGGAGAAAAAGTAAGGAAGTGCTCCTGTGCCAGGTGGGTAGGATGAGGGAAAGCCAGACTCAAGTCCTGAGTGGACCTGAAAGAGCCTTTGTGACCTGAAACACACCAGATGCATCCATAATAGAATGTGCCTGGTGATGTAACCTTCTCTATCCTGAAAGGACATCCAAAATCTACCCTGCAACACTGGTCTGGCACTGATGCTTTCTGCGTGATCCCCTGATTGATTCTTAGCATCCATCCAACACTGCAATCAGAGAGATTGCTACGAGAGGCAGTTATTTATAACAGAACACATTTACATTTACACACTTGTGCATACTTCTGCTCTGCCCATGGACGTGGCTCATGGTCAGGCTGGATGGAGCTTTGGGCTCCTGGTCTGGTAGGAGATGGCCCTGATCGTGGCAGGGGTTGGAACTGGTTGGGTTTTAAGATCTCTTCCAACTCAAACCGTGCTGTGGTTCTGAGGGCAGGATGAGATCATTGGAAAGTCTGATTCTTCAAAACAAAACAGAAAAGCCAGCACAAAAGCAAAGCAGTGTGAGCTAGAAAAGAGAAATGTTCTTGTCCTTCGAGCTTCAGACTGGGCAGAGAGATGACAATGACCTCTAGGCCACCATGGAAGAAGATGCCTTATCTGCTCCACCATCAGTGGTCCTCATCACAGCTTCTCTCATTCCTCAGGGATCCCAGTGATCCCAGGGAATGGTTTTCACATCAAGAGGCTTCTGCTTAGGATCACGTCCTTACAACACTGAGACACAGCGCTGACATTCCTGTTCAGCCCCAGCGACCCAAGGGCAGATGCTTCAACCAACTGCTGTCTCATGGTGTGGGATCAAAGCTGTGCCACAGAGGCAGTCTCTACAAATGGAACCTTTTTTTTCTTTCTTTTTGTATGATTCTCCCCCCTCCTTTTTAACTGGAAAGAATCCAAGAAAATATTAAGGAAAAAAAAAACACCCTATTAGCTTATGTTTACTGTAAACCCAGGAGCTGATAAGCAGAGCATACGGGCAAGCATTTCAAATATGCTTTCGAGGGGATTCCAGAAGTGCCAACAGATCCCCAGCAGTACAGATTTCTTTGCCAAAAAGGGATTTTTTGGGGGGGGCGGGGGGAAACTTTTGTTTCTTTTGGCCAGCACCAGTTCTTAGCCAGATTTTGCCTTGCTCACCCCTGAACTGAACTGTGAAATCAGGTTTTGAACACGGCTGGGGTGAGGGATGGGCTGTCATGGGAACGCTAACTAAAATTGGGTTTATGGATAATTCTCAATGAAAGAAGCAAACCAGAACTGAGCTGGGGCTCACTGCCTCCATGTCTGATTTCTTCTTCCTTGGTCCTGCGGAGCTTTTTACCCTGTGCTCACCCCCGAGGACTTCAGCACACTGTGCAACTGCAGCCACACTATTTACGAATTGCAACCCAACATCCCCAGATTTCATTAGATTTACGGTCCCATGCTCCCTGGGAAGCCTCATTAAACACAACCAGCCTAATTAAAGCGTGAGGCGGACGAGATGAGGTAGCAAACAATGCAGACATCTGTCCTGCTGCTCCATCCATGATGGGACCTCGGGACTGGAAAATTCCCACTCTGCCCTCCAGCACCTGTAACGCTGATGCGGAACTGGGGCCGTGCTGGCTCTCCAGGGACGCAGCTGTTCTTACACTGCATTAGCAAATTAAAGATGGAGCATCAGGCTGGCATCTGCTTTTTGGCAGGGCTACAGCCCATCTAGCATGGCCTCCCAAGCTATTTTATTTTATTTTTCCCTGTGAAAAGCTTTGACTTTCACCTGCCCCTGGGGAACCTATGAAAACCAGTTGGTTACCTCAACCCAGTTTGCTTTGCGCAACCCAGATCTCCTTGGCACAAACCAAGCTGCAAACCTTGAGAAGGGTTTCTCTCCCAAGTCCTTTCTTTAGGGAATGAGAAGCATAGAATCATGAAGGCTGGAGAAGACCTCTAGGATCACTAAGTCCAACTCCACCGTGACCACTGACCACATCCCTCAGGGCCACATCTCCATGGTTCTTCAACGCCTCCAAGGATGGTGATCCCATCACTCCCTGGGCAGCCTGTGCCAGTGCCTGACCATTCTTTTGGAGAGGAAAGTCCCCATAAAGCACAGCTGGGTGGTGAAGAGGTCCCCAAGCCATGCAAGCAGGGTGGAAATGGATCTGCAGGCACCAGAGCTGCCTTCTCCTTGTCCTCACTGGGCCCTGGAGAACACACCTGTTCCATCCCACCATCTCAGCACCCACTGCAGCTGCCTAAGGGCCAGCCCTCAGCCCTTGCCCTGCCCCTGGTTCTCTAGAGCCTCTTGGCTACAGCAGAACCAAAGAAAAAGCCTTTCTGCAGGAGGAGAACTGAACCTTTCCAGGACAATTCCTAATCTAATTTCCCACTTCCAAGCATTTGTGTGTTCAAAAAAGCTGAAAAATGTTTCTTTGTCTGCCTGGATTGATGCTTGTAGGCATCTTCCCAACAGCACGGGGTCCAGGCAGGTTCCTTCTCCTTCCACATCCGTCTCCACGTTTGCATGAGTTGCTCATCCCATCTCACTGCAGGGTTAGGCAGCCATTCCTTGCGCACAGTGGCATTTTTTGTATCTCATGCAGAAAACCTGGGCTGAGATTTCCTTTCTCCTTGGACTTGGTGGGTGAGTCCTTCACAGCTGCCTCTTAACACAGTTTTCATGGGTTCCTGGGGTACAGCTCCACTGCCTTCACACTTTGCCTTATCCAAACGAGTTAGCAAACGCCTTCCAGTTAGGCGGAAGAAAAATTGCCCTCAGATAAGCAGCTGAATAGTTAACTAAGCCTAGATTATGAAGGCCTGGCTCCATTTCTGCCTGAGCAGGTTAATTGTTAACACTCTAGTAACAAAGGCCTTTGGGAGACATACCTAGGCACTGTGCCACGTGGGAGGGAAATCAATCGCTGCTCGCAGGCAGGGCAAGCGACAGCAAACAGTCTGAGAGCAACGCAGTGTGTTGGAATGCTCACGTGTGGTTCCCACTTTGCTCCTCCTGCAAAGGCTCCCAAAGGTTAAAAATCCCCCCCCCACACACACAGCACACCTCACAACAGGTGTGCCAACGACCTTCAGCCATCAGGTTGGTTTGCTTGGGTTTTAATGAGCATGCAATTAGTGGAAGAGTGTAAACACTCCTTTCTGTAGGACCTACACCTGCGCAGTGCCTGGGGGCTCTGTTGGTTTATCAGTTTGTTGGCACTGGTGCCGGAGAGGTGTCTGGAGAACAACATAACGCAATTCTTAGAACAATGGAATGGTTTGGATTGGAAGGGATCTTAATAAACCATCTGGCTCCAGCTGCCATAGGCAGAAATGCCTTCCGCTAGACCAGGCTGCCCAAAGCTCCATCCAACCTGGCCTTGAGTCATTTTGCTCCAGGGTGATGGAGCAGGATAGGAAAAGTGTCAGAGGATGAAAGTGCTGTGATCACATCAGCTTGTTCCAGAAAGATATATGGACGAGGAAAGGAAGACAGCGAATGGGCTAGTGGTGAGATGACTGCAGACTGTAGGGAGCAAAACCACCTATGTCTGGATGTTAACAGGCCCTGGAGGAGAACCAGCAAAGCCCCACAACCTCAAAGGTTGCTGTTGTGGTTGGTATGGGCACCCTGCATCCCCAGGAAACACCTCCAGAAGCAATAATGAGATGAAAGCCCACCTCCTGTCCCTGCATGGATTGGTGTGGTGGGCATGGAGGAGTCCTGCGGAGGTTGGATGGACCTGCTTCATTTCTCCAGCAAGACTTTCTTTGTTACTGTTACTCATGTACTACCTTCTTATGGCCATGCTGGGCCCGAAGCTGCCCAATCATAGAATCATTAAGATGCTAAGATCATCTGGTCCAACTGTCAACCCATCCTCATCATGCCCACTAAACCACATCCCTCAGTGCCACATCTCCATGTTCCCTGAACACCTCCAGGGATGGTGACTCCACCACATCTAGCACCATGCCAAAAGCACGTCCACATGAGTGGATGCAAGAGGCAGGGACACCTCCACTCTGCTCTGACCTGGCTCCAGCATGTCAGCATCTTCTCTTCTCCTTCACCCTTCTCAAACCGCCTCACTTTGAAGACGAAAACAGAATGAGCTTTCTCAACTGCTTACTCCCATGCATTCTTTCCAGCCCTCAAATCATTCTTGCTTCACCTCCCCTAATTCCTTTTCCCCTCTCCGGCATCCTGGCTTGGTGGCTGCCAGGTTTTCTTCCACCACTGAAACATGGCACAAAAGCAGAACCCTGCTGGACGTGAACCTGTCTGTGGAGCGTGCAAATTGCTGACTTCCCACCCACAAGCTTTTTCCATTGCCAGAAGCCAGACCACGTCAGAACTCCCATTGCTTTTCAAGGACCCGGAGCTCTCCTCCTCCTTTCTCCAGGCCATGCATCTCTGCCATCTGCACCACACCTATGCTACCATCCCAGCTCAGGACTCCTGCTGGGAAATACTGCTTTTGGGAACTGGGGACCCATAGACCTCCTGGAGTTACTGCTCTCAATTAAGAGCCATCAGACCCAGGATGTGGCTGGGTAGGAGACACCAGGACCCACTGTGCCTCTCTGTGCATGGGGTCAGGGTGGCAGAAGATGGGTCAGCGCTGGGGGCTGCACTTTCTTGAGCTTCTGTGGGAAATAAAAGCAAGTGGCTCAGAAAGGCTTCCTTTTTCCTTTCTGCCTGCTAATGAGATAATTACAGCCTTTTGTATTCTGGGAAACTACTTTCTCATTACAGGGGCCGCATCAGCTATTTACATAATAAGCCTGAAACAAAAGAGATGAGATGAAAAGACCCAGGCGACAATTCAGGGAGAGCTGCGCTGCTGCCAAGGGAGAGCCCACAGATGGTGGCTTCCTCCATCCCCATCCATCCTACTGCTGAGGTCAGGAGTGGGTGGCACTGCCCAGTGTGGGACATTCCCAGCATGGGATGCTCTTTGCTCTCAGCTGAATGAGGCCCTGGGTGTCCCAAGAGTCCCACCACTGGGGGTACCAAACTCTTCCATCTCCATGTCCCAGATTCTCATCATGCCAGCTGGCCAATGGACACACTTGTCCCATCCCATTTCCCATGTCATATTTCTCTGTTCCTTCAGTTGGCCAAGGACATACTGGGTACCAGCCTGTCCCATCCCATGTCCCATGTCCCTTGTCCCATGTCCTAGTTCTCTATCCCCACATCTAACCAAAGTACACAGTGGGTACCAAAATATCCTCTCCCACATCCCATGTCCAAGTTCCTTGTGCCAGAGCCAGACAAGGGACACACTGGATACCAGTGTATCCCATCCCACATCCCAGTTTCTTGTCCCCCAGCCAGCCAAGGGACATGCTGGGTTGTCAAATATCAGATTCCATGCCCCGTGTCCTACTTCCCTGTTACTACAACAGGCCAAGGGACACATTAGTTACCAAAATGTCTCATCCACATCCAATGGTCAAGTTTCCTGTCCCCCTATTTGGCCAAGGGATACTCTGAGTTCCATCCTGTCCCATGTCATGGGCTTTTCCCCTAGCCTAGCCAAGGGTTAGCACTGGATACCAGCCTGTCCCATCCCATGTCCCAAATCTCAGTTCCCTGTCCTTCCAGTTGTCTGAGGGACACTTTAGGAACCAACGTATTCCATCCCACACCCCCACATGCTGTCTGCCCAGCTGCCTAGGGGACACTGTACACCAGCTTGTCCCCAGCATGCCAACCCCACCACCTCCCTTCCCCAATAAAGGCCCCATTGTTCTTCCCCGACAAAGCCTGAATAGTGCAGCCTGCTCCACCTTCTCCAGCTAATCCTCCAGCTTTGCTATCAGTTTTCCTCCCAGCTTGTCGCTGTGCTGAAGGTACACACTCTGCTGCCACCAGGAAGTGGCAGGAGGGGAATCACTGCAATGCAAACTGAAACCTGTGCCGAGACGGATCAGTGGGACATTATGTCCAACCCTCTGCTCAAGAGCCACTTGCTCAGGATCACATCCAGACACGCTGTGGGGTTGCTACAGGTTTTGCAGTCTCCATCCACGAAGATTTTTAAGCTCCCTTCCAATGAGGACAACCTGTCCTTGGAAGACACCAGGGGGGGAACCATGTGCCTTTGGAGCCCCCTCCTCCACCTGCAGCATCCCCTGATCATCCCCACTCCTTGACACTAGTGGGATCTCCTTGGCATACAAGCAAAATTCAGAGGGGAAGGAGCATGGGGTGCCCCATTGGGCCAGGGTTGGCTGTGAACCAGCCCTGTGCCAGCTGGATTCCATCACCATGGGCCTGTCTGTGATTTATAATTAACTCACTCATAGGAATTTCAAGGGCGTGGAATGGCTGCCTTGTGCTGCTGGGGGGAGCCCGGGATGTGCTCACATCTTGAGCTGGGAGACCCCACCACTGGTACCCCACACCCTGTGATGTGGGGATACTGCACCCCAAAGTGAAGGGGAGCAAGGTGCCAGTGGATGCCATCTAGATCCAAGATGAGCACATACAGGGGGGGGAGAGGGAGGAGGTAGCATCTCCCCCCGGGGGCAGCCCACAGCTTACATCCCACCACACACAGCTTGGGGACAAAGCATGTCCCAATGGGAACAGTGCCACCCCCGAGCTCTAACAGAGATCCCGAAAGCTGCTGCAAGAGGGAGAAGGAAGCAACCCCCCTCTCCCCGCCCCCCCCATAAAATAGAACTCCCCCAGCTCATTAGGGTTTACCTGGTGCCCCCAGTGCTCTGTTGTCCTGCCGTGGGCTCTCTGCTCATCATCCACCTGCTCAGCACCCCCAGGAAAAACTCCCAAATCCTACCTGGCGTAAACAACCCGCCGCACTTTGCTCTGCCTGATTGGCCTCCGCCAGCCCGTGCCGTGCCTTAACTCTTTCTTTGCATCTTTGCACCCAGAGGCCAACAGCATGAGGAGGAGGGAAGCACCCAGAGCCCATCCAGCATCTCTGCATCTCCCATGGAAAGGTGCTGGGGGCTCTTAGAGCACAAAGGGATGTGCACTATTACAGCTGCTGGTCCCACTACTATTGACCCTGGGAGAGAAATTATAGCCCGAGAGTTTTGAGACAGTCTCAGCTCTTCAAGATTTGGGTTAATTCATATTTCATATCTTACCGACGCACGCAAAGATTTGGGTTAATTCATATTTTACATCTCGCTGACAAGCACGAAGGAGGCGGATGCTGGTTGTGTTTTCTCTGTGCCAATGCTGCCCTACCTCAACCCCAAACTCTCTGATAAAGCCACACATCAATTAAAACAATAATAATAATAAAAACCCCTTACTTAAGATGGGACATGATCCCTGCAGCCATTTGCACATCTCACATTTCAGCAGAGAGGAAATCGAAGGGGCAGTTGCTATCTCCCATGGAAGCAAGCAGTAAGCGGTCACGCTGCCCATCTGTCCTTAATTGTGGCATATTCTGGCTTCCTTTCAGCCCATTTGGACAAATAGGTTTGAGAGGTTTCCCTGTGCACGTGAATGGGGGAGGTGGTGTAAGTGGGATGCTCCACGTGGGATGATCTATATGGGATGTTCAACGTGGGATGCTCAAAATGGGATGCTCAGTGTGGGATGTTCAACATGGATGCTCTACGTGGGACGCTCTATGTGGGATGCTCTAAGCATCCAGGTTTGGCTGCCAACCAACCAACTTGCACAAAGTGGCCTCAAGCCCAGGCAGAAAAAGCTCTCAGCTGTGGCCAAAGAGCAATCAAACTTCTCCTGGGGGGGGCCAACCAGCCCCCAGCACTCGTATGGGATTATTTGCCATCATACAGCCACACAAAGCTGCCGCTAATTTGGACCTATTTGCTCAAGGGAATTTGCTGTCAGCAGGATGGCTGCGTGTCAAAGGAGCCGTTGGTTGCAGCCTTGCAAACACAGCGTGGCCCACCGTGTGCTAATCACTGCAAGAGTGGTAAAATAGCAATAATGCTAACAATCACCTAATATGGATTACACGTGTATTTAAACTGCGGCAACAAGCACTGCTGGGGTGCATGGAGAAGGTGCAAATTATGCAGAAATGGATTCCTACAGAGCCTCAAGCTCTTAATTTTGCCCTTTGACTTCAGATGTGGGGGATTTCCAAGAGGCAGTGGCTGCTTCAGGCTGTACTAGAAGACCCCCAGCAGCAGGATGCATGGCTTGCACCTTGGAAGTAGAAATACTGGAGGAATACAGAAAGCCCTTCCCACCCCAGGGAGAACGGCTGGGGTTGTGCAGGTTGATGTTGTTTGAGGTTACGCTTGTTCCTTCTCTGGGAGCTTTGCTATATCTAAGCACTTCCTGAAGGTGAATAAATCACGATGGAAGAGGCTCTGGAGAGCACAGGATCTCCACCACGATCCACGCTCCCGCTGCTCTCAGACAAGTCACAAACTCCTGAACCCTGAACTCCCATTTCTAACCAAGGACTATGAGTGTTGAACCTCCCTTCCCACCAAGACTACCACCACCAAAGCCTCTTCACAGCCTGAGAGTCATCAGAGACCCACAGCTCACAGCAGTCCATCCTGCAGGGGCTCCTGCGTGTCCAGTTGCACCTACACCATTATGTTTCCCAGTCCCCAAAGGATGTAACCACCAAGTCTCTCTGATTTGGGGTTTTATCTGGATCTACATTGCCCTTTTTGGGCAGCTACAGTCAGTCTCCAGGTGGTGACCACCCTTCTCTGCCATGGGTCAGACTAGGAGTCTGCCAATGCGCTCTTAATTGCTGTTTAAATTCAACCAGATCATGGTTATCAACACAGACTGTACCCTAATTAACAGCACAGCTTGAACCCTAATTAGCATTCTACAGAGCTCACCAACAGGGGTAACTTCCAGCCTAGTGTTAGGGGTTAGGAGTTACCCACTTGCCTACCCAGCTATGATGGGCTGTGTCTTCTTGCCTGGGGGGAAGATACTTTTGAACACCCACCAAAACCCCAGAAGTGCATCCCTCAAAGGATGCCCATGCCAAGAACAGCATGGATTTCCACCATGCATAAGGCTGCAAAGCATTTGGCAGCGCAGAAGAGGTTAAAATTAGAGGGGTTTGCATATTAGGGGTGGGAGCCACAACAAAAAGAGCACCTGTAGCTGTTCAAAAACAGAAAGAAAGGAGGAAGAAAGGCAAAAAGAAAGAAGCAGATCCCCTTTCTCTGCTCAATGAATCTCCTGGACTGACTGCTATCAAACGGGACCCTGGGGACTCCTATTCCTTTTTTCTCTTCTGCAGAGAAATTCTCTTCTTTGAGAATTATTTCTATGGAAATGTTCTGCTGTTTTTCTCTCTCTCTCTTTTTTTTTCCCCTCTTCAATGAAATCGGGTGTGTGTTGTTTTCTTTTCCAGTGCCCTCTCCTTCTCTTGAATAAAACAAAATTCAGTTTTCAGAAAGAAAAATACCGCTTTGCCTCCCAACCCTCCCCCCCTTTTTCTTTTTCTTTTCAATGCCTTCTTCCTCTTGAGGCGAAGAAAAATAAACTCGACTCAAAACCAAACGCTTTGTTCCTTGGATCCTTTGTTTCCCTTTTCCTTTCTCTTGCAGCAGTGGCTCTGAGCAGCTCCCTGGCGGGGTGATCTCACTCCTGCTGGAGCCATTTCGGTTCAAGATCTCTAAGCACTTTGAGGTCCCCGGACTGTGGCTATAAAAGCAGTTAAGTGTTTTCTGTGCTGATCAGAGCAGGAGTAAAAATGTCAGCAGCAAGGAACGTCACCGGGTTGGGATTTTCCCCTGGGGTTTGTGGGCAGAAAGCATCGACGCGCTTGGGGAGAGATGGCAATGGGAACAGACGCCTGGCTCCCTGCATTGGGATTTCTTCCTTAAAGAAACGCTCAGTCAAAACACCCTGATGTAGGCAAGTGCCATCCTCAGACTCCTTTATTTACAAGACATTTTCAAAGTCTTGGAGAGATGAAAACCCCAAATCTCCTAAATGGATGGCCTGCCTTGACTGTGGTGCAAGGTTGTAAATCTCCAGAGCTTTCCAGCCAACATCGCTACAGCTTAAATCCAGCTCCAGCCCTCAGCTGGGAGCCAACTCCACTTGTAGAATCATAGAATCATTTGAGTTGGAAGGGATGCTTAAAGGTTACATAATCCAGTGCCCCTGCAATGAATGGGGAAAGTAAGCAGTATCCAACACAGTTAGTGAATGGAGTCCAACAGGCTGCATCCAGAAGGCCCATCTCACGCCATAACTCCAAATCACCCCTTGGGATGAGCTACAGAAGGGCTACAGCTTGTGTAGGGCTTTTACAGAACCACAGAATCATTAAAGATGGAAAAGGCCTTTAAGATCACCAAGCCCAACCCCAACCCAATCTCACCATGTCCATTGACCATGTCCCTCAGTGCCACATCCCCATGGTTCTGGAGCAACTCCAGGGACGGTGACTCCACCACATCCCTGGGCAGCTGTGCCAGTGCCTGACCACTCTTTTGGATAACAAGTCTTTCCTAAATATCCAACTGGAACCTCCCCTGGCGCAACTTGAGTCGATTACCTCTCACTGAATGTTTGCAGCTTCACGTCTCGATGAGCCTTGTTGTACTCTGCCTTTGAATCTGTGGCTGTTGTTTGAAGATATTCCTCAGTATAGGAATCACAGAATATCCTGAGCTGGATGGGATCCAAAAGGATCACCAAGACTAACCCCTGAGATGTCATCCCTGTGCCAGTCTCAGTGCTAAAATGCTGAGGGAACTTGTTCATGTGCAATAAAGAGAATAAATTGAGGCATTTCCAAACCGCCCCAGAAGTGTGGATTGGAGGGGACCCTCTCCAAGTCACCATGGAGGACTAGTGGGGGGGGGGGTCCTGATCACAGCAGAGCTGGGTCGGTGCCAGTTGTTGCAAGGAGGATGCTTTCCGTCTCCAACCCATGACAGCATCTGCTTGCTCAGCTTGAGGCAATGAGAACAAGCCAAAAGACTCTGATTCCTGTCGTCCAGAGAGATGGTTTCCTATTCTGGCAAAGAAGCCCTACTGGTATAAGCTGTCTCTTCCTGAGAGGGCTGTGTTGGATCCACATGGAGCAGACAAGCTTATGCATTGCTGGCAAGCCTCTAGCTGGTGCACAGCATAGCCCAGGTCTTCCTGTAAATCACAGCTCCTGCAGCTCCAGCTGCGGATGATGAAAGCCTGGTGTGTGTGCTGTGATGCTCCAGCATGGTGGCTTGGCCATGCTATGTAGGTCAGTCTGAACTGTGTGGGGGAGCATGTCATGCTTGTCCTGGCCATATGGCACTCCCACTTGTGCCTGCTAATCGTAGCTGCTCTTAGACAAGAAGAAATGCACTTTAAATGGTCACCTTCCTTCCTTCAGCTAATGCGAAGGGAAACTGGAGGGCTTTCTTTTCACAAGCCCTTCACATCATACGTCCTCTGCTGTTTCTCTCATGGGAGCTCGAACCATATAAAAGCTGAACAAGATCCTCCTCTTAAACTTGTGAGCTGAGGAAATAGCATAGGCAAGCAATGCTGCCCCTTTCTCCCTCAATTCCTTCATGCTTTGGCAGAGCTACCCCAACACTAAGGAGATAGTGGCAGTGTCTCCCAAAAGAGGAGCCAATATGCCTGGTGAAAGCTGGGGTTAGCAGCTTTCCCAGCTAATTTTTAGGCTGGAGAAGCTTGTCTAAGCATCCAGCCTTCAGTGTTTATCTGGAATAAAGGAAGCAAACATCCTAGAGAGTGCCCAGGCCCATTCACAGTCCCAAATCAGGAGGTCAAGTCCGGTAAAAATTAATTGGAGCAAAACAAATTGCCACCAGAAGGACTAGCTTTCCAATGAAATGAGCAGGTCAGCACGCATCTTGTTTAAATGGGCTGTTTCTGTCCACACTGGGACTCAGGGATTGGAGACAGCCCCCTGGGATGAGGATGGATGGCATTTTTTTTTGGCACCACAAGGGAGGAGAAAGGCTAAATCCACAGCAAGTATCCCTGTCCTGGTCAGACTCTCTGGACTTCAATGGGAGCAGGAACAATGGGATCTGCTGGAGGTGGAGGGAGTCTGGAGCATCTCAGTGGCCCCAAGCCTGCATGCATGCCCCGAGGTTTATGCTTTCTTTCTAGTCCCTGAGGATCCAGGCATAGATCACAGAGAGGGATTTGGCTGAAGGTGAGTGGGAGTTGAAATGCCATCTACATCCATGACTGATGTGCCTGAAAGCACTGGGCCCTGGCAGGAGTTAGTTTACAGTTAATGAATGACACGAGTGTAACAAACATCCCTCAGCTATTGGCTTCCCCATAGATGGCTTCTTTGTACTCAGAGAAACGTGGGGATTCTATGCCCTAAATACAAATTCCTGTGCAGTGGCTGGCACTGAACCATGACTGGAAACCAGTTTCCCCAGTAATGGCCTTAAGCTGCACCAGGAGAGGTTGGATATATGCCTATACAACAACACCTGGGGACGCATGGTTAGTGGGATGGTGGGGACGGGATGACTGTTGGACTTGATCTCAGTGGTCTTTTCCAACCTTAATGATTCCATGGTTCTAACTGGAAACGAACCAGTGGTTTTGTCTCCACTCCCTGCTCCCCTTCATATCACCCACTGATCAAAAAACACAGCAAGAAAGATTCCTAGGATAATATAGAATCATTAAAGCTGGAAAAAGACCAGTGAGATCATCTAGTCCAGTTATTGACCCAGACTTTGCTGTGCAGGGAGGAGAGCAGGAGCTGGGAGATGCAACCTTTAGAGCAAGCAAAGCTTCCACCACACTGCCCTTCTGCTTCCATCCTACTTGCTCGATTGATTCACCTTTTGCTTTCTGAATAATCCACAGAGATTTTAAAGTGGAAAAAAAAAAGAAAGGCGTTGAGGAGAAAGCCATGGATGAGCCAGAGAGGGAAAATTTCCATAACTGCACAATAATAACAGCAGATTACATAAGGGCATCCCGCGTCATCTGTGGTTGGCACCTCCGGAGAAGTAATTACATCTATACCACACATCGAAAGAAAATATCGTCACGTTAGCTTCCATATCCTATTATTAGATCTCACAAGATATATGTCAGTGGTTTTATTGTTTTCTATACATTGACTGTAGAGCTTAGACGTAGATATATGGATTCCATCTTTTTTCACCAGCTAGGAGAGCTTTTGGAGTTTAGAGTAGCAGCTGACCCAGCTCCCCATGGAAAGGGATGTGATGAGTGTCACCCATATGCATGGGATGGTAAAATATTTTAGCCACCTCCCTCAGTGCCAGCCAGGCTGATGGGGACCTGGTGGGATGGAAAGGCAAAGCCAGCACCTTGGTTTTCAATCCTTCAAATGCTCTTTGATTTCTACTCCTGTGCTGCAAACCTTGGGAAGCCATTTTTTACTTGCTAAAAAAATGACCTGATTTGCTGATCCTCTGCAAAAGGAAAATAGGGCTTTGAAATCGCTAGAGGGCTTGCAAATGACTTGGTTTGATGGAGTCCTTCTCACATGCTTTGTTTTGCTCACGCAGCATTTGGATGAAAAGGAGCCAGACACAATACATGATAATTCTCTGCTCTATGGGTCCAACAGCATGATGGACACAGCAGGAAGCTTTGGGCCAAGGAAGGAGGACCAATGAAACAAATACCTCAGCTTTATGAGGCATCCTATGGACCCGTGGTGTTTGAGATACTCCATAGCATGTCATCACATTGTGTTTTGTTCCTGCACCTTCATGAAGAAAAGCCAGCTTGCGTTGCCCTTGTGGTCTAACCCCACTCATATTTATTTTTCACTTTGCTTTGTGCCAAAGCAACTTTAGGTTACAACCATAAGAAAATGCTTCCAATGGTTTGGAAGAGTAAATTAAGCATGTAGATAACCTGCTAAGCAAACACTCCTTGGGATGCTGCACTCTGAGCTGCCAACACTATGTATGCTGTTGGGAGAACACGGCACTGAGCTCCTGGGGTACTGTCTCCATCCATCCCAGCACTCCTTTCAGGAATGACTGTACTGCACCCATCCAGCCCCTGCTCATCATCAGCCTTGTTGGAGAAACACCCAAAAAGCCCAGAGTTTCACCTTATCCCCCTTAGCCATTGCTTTTCCAAGCTGAAGAGTCCCAGTCTGTTCATTATGAAGAAGCCATAACCCTTCCATGTCCATCTTAATATCCCATCCTGTCCCCATCACAGTTGATGTCCTCCTGTCCTGATCTCCTCTGTGTACCACCTTGTGACCACCTTGAGCTGCACCAGGATCAGGTCCCAAATGCCTCTGCTTCTGCCTCCATACCAGGCACCCAAATGCATTCTCCACTCTCACTGCTGCCTTTTGATGGCAAATACAAAGAGCAAAAGACCTCAAAATGATAATTCAAGAGCCCTTATCCTTACATTATGAGGATTACTCCTCCTGGCAGTGATATTTCATAAAGCCTCACACACAGACCTCCTCCTGAAACGTTCATCTTTTACCTTGTGCTTCGTGCACCAAGATGTGCAAAGGGAAAATACCTCTTGGGGCTGAGCCCTCACCAGCTCCCAATACTTCTGAAGCTTTGGTTCTCAGCATGGGGCAGGCAGGCTGCCTGCAGACCTGCAGGTAAGCTGGGAAGCTCTTATGAAACATGTTCCAGAGGAGCCCGGCACGTGTTGAAAGCTTACACTTCCTATCTTTAGGGCGGAATTCCTTCTAGCACAACATCCTTATTAATTTGCCTGGGCTGTGAGCAGACAACAGCAATCCCACGCTGCTCATCTCACCTGTGCTGCTGACAGTGGCTGCCGCGGGATCTGCTGCTACAACGCCAGATGTACTTTCAGCATCATTCCTCTGTAGGTTTTTAAGTGAATCCATGCTGGCAAAGCATTCAGGGAGGGTTTACAAGCATGCTTTAGGGCACTGCTTCAGACAGGACCGCAACCACAGTCGAACAGTGCACATGAGTCGATCCCTGACTCCTTTTTAGGGTGGGAAGAAGGAGCACGGAGCCAGATGCCATTCAGGTGCCAGAAAAGGGAAGAAATCAGGAGAAAAAGGGGAGTGCCCAGTGTTCCAGGAAGGTAAAAGGGTGGAGAAAGGTCTGGTAAAACCCAAATGATCGTGATCTGCAGAGTCACCTGTGCCTGGTATGAAAATAATAATAAGCCCTAATATTTTGCTAAGTGAAAAATAAACACCAAATTTTCCAGACCGAGGGCAGATTTTATGGCAAGAGGGCGGAGGGCTGCCCTTGCTTACAAACTGAAAATAGGTATTTTTTGATAGGACCATCCTGCACACAGGACTCCATGCAAACCCTACTGGGGAAACCTTGGTGTGCCATCCTCTGCAGAAGTTGGTGGCTCCCAGAGACACCTTCAAGTAGGAGCTATTGTGCCACTCCAAGATAAAGCACTGGGGGTGTCCTGGGTCCATATGAAGAGATGACTAGGTACCTTTCATTGTATTCTCAGTGCAGCTTGCTGGCTGACTACAAGCTTTTCTGGGGCTCAATGCCACATCTTGTGCAGCTTGGTAGACCACAGGCCATCCATGTTCCATGGCTGGCATACAAGGGGTGTCTTGGCTCTGAGGGTGACGGTGTCCCAGAGGTCTGGCAGCTGGGCAAGTCCCGTGATGCCACGCCAGCAAGTAGCTATGCCAAGTTGTGTTGACTCCTGGGGAGAGGATGCCAAGAAATGCAGGAGCTGGCAGCTCACCAGCACACAAACTGTGGCACCAGGCAGAGCTCTGTGGGTCATGCAGGTACACCAGCATCCAGGCCAGGTCGACATGGCCAAGGAATTAGACTACAGAGAAGCTCTCCATGACTTGGACATGGCATGAGAGCTTTTTCACTCAATACAATGAGTTCCCAGAAAGAAGCCATCCTGGTGCAGATAGACTTCACAGCACTGAAGCAGATAGGCAGAGTTTGGATGAAACAACTGTGTGTGGCAACTTGTCTCATCTCCACGGCTCTAACAGCCTCCTCTTGTTCACCCTGGTTGTCCTTCATCTTTTCTTCCTGGTTACCCCGACCCTGCATCCCTCATCCTTTCTTCTTGGCCACCCTAGTCCTGCATCATTTTAGAAGGAGAAGTAATGGCCTCAGGTTGCACTGGGGGAGGTTCTATTTGGATATTAGGAAAGATTTATTCTCTGTAAGAGCAGTCAGGCATTGGCACAGGCTGCTCAGGGAAGTGGTGAGGTCACCATCCCTGGAGGTGTTGAAGAACCTTGGAGATGTGGACATGGTCAGTGGGTATGGTGGGGATGTGTTTGAATTGGACTTAATGATCTTCCAGCCTTAATGATTCTAGAATTCTGTGATCATTCATCCTCTCTTCCCAGTCACCTCGACTCCTCCATCTGCACATCCTAGCAGGCAACATTCTACAGTACCTATTTGCCCAGGGAAGGGTCTCTGTTACCTGCTACTAGGCTGGCACTGCCTCCGATGAGCCAATTTTTGCTTATGTCAGTATGGCACTGGGGATAGCTGTCAAGCAGTGCCTTTGAGGTCCCTCCCTTTGCAAAGCAGGTGCACCAGAAGCTTTGCATGGCTGAGATGCTGGATGTGGGAGGAGGGAGAGAGGTCAGTCACCCCCACATAGCACTTGTCCTAAATATAGGCAAGCCTTTTCCTGCTCACATTGACTCAGCTTTCACAGACTGTGGGAAATTGCCCCTCAGTGCTGACCCTATCTGCCTGCAGAGTGCCCTTCTGTGAAGGAGAGCTCCATCCCCACAAGCATGAGGAAAAGAGATGGGGTTAAGAGGGAACAAAGGAGACATGTCAGCATCCCAGCACAGGTGGGCTTGGATCCTTCCCAATGGGTGAGCACCCTTGCTCTCTCCTCCAGGGCTTTGGTAGGAGCCCAGTTTTGGGTTCATCCCCACCAGTGGGGTTTTCTATGCCTCCAATCCTCTCTCACATCCGAATGGCTTGAAAGCACCTTCTCAACTCTAGGAAAGACACAGCCCCAGTGACTTTGGTGATACATCCATGTACCTGTGGCCACCTCAGCTGGGATCGCAGCCTCCAAAAGCCACCATGTAACCCTGAGAGCCTACAGCCACGGGGTCCCATTGCCCAGTGGGGCCACAGGAGAAGGGGCAGAAGAGGGGCTTCATGTTGTGTTCAATCCTATATAAAGCAGATGCAAACAGCTCTATGATCTCTGGTGCCAATCTGGTTCCACTCAGCTCTTTTTCAGTCTTCTGCCACCAAGGAATTTCTCCTCTCCAGCACCTGCATCTTCATATTTTTAACCTAATCTGCACCAAACTCTCTGATTTCATTACTGGGGTCATATCCCACCAAAACAGAGGTGCAGAAGGGTGCGCTCTCATCTCCTGCCCTGCAAAGTCCTGCTGGTACAGAGAAATCCAATCTACAGCTACAGCTGTGACTAAAGGAAGGATCATCATTGATATTTTGGAAGCTGCTTCCTTCCCCCTCCTCTCTTCCAGAAAAGCCTTTTGTCTCTGTGTTTCTTCTCTGTTTCATTAAAAATAACTGCTTTGAATAGATTCAAATGCAGAGTTGAATGCCTCTCGGACGGGGCTCTTTTGGGCAAAGGAGGGATTTTCACTGTGTCCAACTTTGCAGTGAGGAAACCTGTCTGCTTCTCCCACTGCTCCCTGCCTGGGTCCCACATCCTCACCCAGCTCCTGCCTTAAATCCAACAGCCCACTTCACACACGTTCAGCAAAGAAAAACCAGGCATTCCCCCACCACTGGGGGCAAATCTCCATAGCAAAGCTGTTCCAACCTCCAAGAATCCTCATGGTCTCCTCTGACCTTCTCCAACAGCTCTGTGTCGCCATGCTGGTGGCCAGAGCTGCCAGGGCAGAACGTGTCATTATTCTGCCATGAGAAAGTTACAGCATTCACTCTGCAATTCAATTTGCAGCGAATCCCTCTCCCGGTCCCGTATCAGATCTCTCTCAGATGTTCACAGACATCCAGGAGGAACCTTCCTTTTAGTTTGCAAAACGAAGAACATAAAACAACTGAGCTGCAGCAGCATTCCCAGGACTTGGCTGGCGATCAGAAATAGCTGGTAACAATGGAGAAAAGGCAGAGGCACTCAATAATTCCTCTCCCGGCTTTGCAAAAAGCAGGCTGATGTTCTCGTATTGCAACAGGGGCGACAAAGTGCTTTCCAGTCCATTAGTAACCTAGGAAAACACTCAGTGGCGTGGCCTAGGGATAAACATTTTTAAACAGTGAGCTCTCATAATGTGCTCCCGTGGGTCCCATAGAAGCAGGGTGAGGAGTGCTGTGGACTGCTGCTAATCCTATTTAAGAAGTCCAGGGATTTCTCTCTGATTCCAGCAGACTAGAAGGATGCTAATAGTGGGGCAATACTCAAGAAAGGAGGAAAAAGAAGAGCTGGAGGGGTGCAGCTCAGCCCAGCAGAATGGATGCGGGACTGAAGGGATAAAAGCATGGGTAAGTACAAATGGATGGCTCATGGTGAACAAGTTTTAGCAGATCTGAGCAGCTCCATTTGGGGCAGGCTACATTAGATGACCCAAGTAGCTTCACAGATGGGAATAGACTTGTGTGAGGTCTGATCACAGTCTGATTTTTGGCTGGTTCTGCACGGAGCCAGGAGTTGGACTCAACGATCCTTTATGGATCACTTTCCTACCTGGGGTATCAGTGATGCTGTCTGGTTGTTCCTCACTCAACCCATTGGCATTTTGGCCTAACAGCTAATTTTGCCAAGGAGGGATGCTCTCATTGCCCTTTCACAACACCTCTGTAGGTTATGGGGGTCCCAGCAAGGTGACTCCAGAGCAGAAGCCTTCTCCTTGAAGCACAAGGCGCCGTCCACTGCAGACCCTCCAATCAGCACAGTAATTTATGCCAATTGCTGCAATCAGCTAATTAGCACACAAGATCGATTCGAATGAAGTTAGGTGTCAACCGCTATTATGAAAGCTTGCCACATTGGAATAAAGCTGTGAAAGCAGTCAGGGCTGAAAAGCCATTCTGGATATGAAGGGGGAAAAGCTGGATGGTTGGACTGAGATTCTCAAGTCCCACCCCAAGCCACTGACCATGTCTCTCAGTGCCACATCTCTATGGTTCCTGAACACCTCCAGGTATGGTGACCCCACCAGTCCCTGGGCAGCCTGCATCACAGAATCCTTACAATTAGAAAAGACCTTCAAGGGCCATTTAGTCCAACTCACCCATGACAAAGAGGGATATCTACAGCTATATCAGGTGCTCAGAGCCCCATCCACCCTGATCTTGGGCATCTCCAGGGATGGGGCATCCACCACCTCTCTGGGCAACCTATGCCAGTGCCTGACCATCCTCACTGCAAGAGGTGTTTTCCTTCTATCCAACCCAAATCTCCCTCTTCTAGTTTGAAACCACTTCCCCTTGTCCTATCACCACAGACCATGCTAAAGGGTATCCAGCATAAGGTCATCCATGCTGAGTACATCAGCCCCTCCTGCCTGGTGGGCGTGTGATATGGGGGACCAAAGCCAGGGGCAGGCACAAAGCCCATAGAGACATGGGATAATCCTTCCCTAAGCTGTCTGTGATGGATTTAAAGGGTGTTTGTGTCGGTGCCCCAGGATCAAGATCCTTAGAGGATAAGTGTCCGAAGGAAATGAAAGGATTTGAGTTCTCAAGGCTGGGCATGAAACAGAGACACAGCTCCAGGGCTGTGTGTGTGTGGGGGGGGGGGGAGTGGGTTATGTTTTGTATGCTCTGCCTTGTTGGAGAGGGATGCTGGCCCAAATCCCTGCCTGTCTCTATATGGCTGAGCCATGCAAGCCCTTCATGGTGTAACAGTGCTTCTGTCCCCATGTCAAGGGTAGGGAACTGCAGCAAAAGGTTTTGTCCCCATATCCTCCTCTCCACTGCTCACTCATTCGCCCAATGGCTCTCCCCAAGCCACTGACACACTATTGCTTCTTTGGGGGTTAAAGAAGAGGGGGAAAACCATTAACAGATTGATGGAGGAGTTCATTAAAGAGGGAGCAATTAAATTCCAGCAAGGAAGAATGACCTGCACATCCATGTAACCCTGGGGAGCAATGCTGGTAGGGCTGCCCAGGGCACACACATGTGGTCGCGCTGGGGGACAGCTTGGTGACCTGCAAGACTTGTTCTGAGAACAAACACTGTGCTGCATTGCCTCCAGGAGTGTTTGCAGTCCACAGGCTGCCTTGTTTGCCCAGGGTTGTGGTTTGTTTTGTTTTATTGTTATTATTATTATTATTTAGTTATTATTAAAAGCTACTTCAGGTCCCTGAGAGGGCAGAGGGAAGATGAAATCCTGGTTGTCCCCAGGGAAATGTCAGTGGTTCTGTGTTTGCCATGGATGAGATGTGTTTGGTTGGGCTCTGCTGAAAAACAGAAGTGGCCCTTTGGCTGCAGAACGTTGCCTGCCCCAAACACACGTGGCCAATAAAGGGTATTAACATAGAATCATTAAGGTTGGAATAAACCTCTAAGACCATCAAGTCCAACCATCAGCTCATCCCACATCCTGCGTACCCACCTCCTTGCATGACCTCCTGGGTACCATCACTCCACCATGTCAGCCTAGCCCTAAAACACCACCTATGCCTATCAAAAGTGAAGTTCTGGAAAGCATTATGGAGAAGCAGAGATGGGTGGTGGGTCTGTGCCTGCCTTAGTGTCCCTGCTGCAGGGACAGCCCTTCCTGGCTTCCATCCCACAACAGTAAGGCAAGGTGCACTGCCTGCCTCGAATGACCACCAACACAGAATCATAGACACATTTGGGTTGGAAAAGACCTTCAGTATCACCAAACCCAACTATCAACTGACCTAATGAATCACAGAATCAGCAAGTTTCCTAAGATCATTAAGTCCAACCCCAGCCCACCCCCACACCATGCCCACTGACCACGTCCCTCAGCATCACTTCTCCATGGTTATGGAACACCTCCAGGGATGGTGACTCCATCACCTCCCTGGGCAGCCCAAAACACATCCCCATTCCTTGTCCCTTTACAATTCCTTGCCCCTTTACAATTCCTTGCCCCTTTACAATTCCTTGCATCACAGGGCACAGAGGGCCACATTCCTGAGAGTGAGACAGGGTAATGTCTGCAGTGGGACAGCTAGTCCTCCTATCCTTGTGTCTTGGCTGGGATGGCTTTGTTATTACTCCAATTGCTTGCGAAGGGCAATGCTGGGGATATAATTAGAGCAAGGTCCACGGGGAGCAGAAAGAGCCTGTACTAGAACAACTGATATAATTAGCAAGCAGGGACAAGGAGATGAGCTCCTGTACCCACGACTGGTCTATTTTTCCCATCTCCAGCAACTGGGCTAATAAAAGCCATGACCTTTACATGTACATCATAGAATAGAACCATACAGGTTGGGAAAAACCTCTATGGTCACCAAGTCCAACCCCAACCCATCCCCACCATGCCCATTGACCACATCCCTCAGCGCTACATCTCCATGTTTCTTCAACACCTCCAGGGATGGTGACCCCACCACTTCACTGGGCAGCTGTGTCACTGCCTGCCTGCTCTTTCAGATAAGAAGTTTCTCCTGCTACCCAACCTGCACAGCTCTTTTGCACACTCAGGTCCCTCTATGGCACACACAGACATCACCCCATGGCCCCATGCCCTCCTGCCTTTCCCCAGCTGGTGGACGTGCACTCAGAAATGTGCTTATCGCACATTCTTCTCCTGGCTCAGATCATCAATATTATTGTTCCTGGTGCTGTGCTTCCAGAGGAAAAACATGTCTTTGGGCCACATACCAACGGATTTGGTTAATTCGTCACCCGCAGACGCACATATATTTATTTAAAAGCGCCTCTTGTTATGTTACTTGGCAACTTCTGAGCCCGAGTATTTCTCCAGCTGATAAATATTTGGGAGACTGTGTGCATGTGTTAACGAGACTATCAGCTTCCTCCTGAGCTCCCTGGCCCCATTGCATCTGTGCAGACCCAGAGCAGTGCAGGGACCAGCTGGGCTGATGAGGAGGATGCAGAAGATGCTCAAGGGTTGGAAAGCAACTGAAAGAAAGAAAAAAAATAAAGAAATCACAGAGCAAAAAGTCCAGCTCAGCTCATTAAATAAATCCCTGAGCTACTGCTGCTGGAAGAGGGAATGCTTTCTTCCAAAGGGGAATCCAAACCATTCGCAGCTCTTTGGGTTGTCTCAAAGCTTAATGCATGTGTGTAAGAAGGGTGGAAAGCCACTACGAAGAGACTTCATGCAATAAAAGCAGCAATATGAGCTAAAACCCACAGGTTCACCAGCAAGACCTTGTTGTGAGGGCAAAACTCAGGTTTCCTGAGATGAAATAGGGGCTTGAAGGCTCCCACATGGAATGTGGGGGGAATTCTATCTCCCTTCAGCTCATGGCTTCAGCCTATCTTGATTATAAGGACATCCTCCCCAGTGGCTGCTTTAATACTCTTGTTCTTGCTGCTTGAGGAGGCACAGGACCATGAAGGAAGGTGATCCTGTCCCTTTGCCCCAGCCCTACGGGGACCTGGAGGCACCGGGGCACCTGGGTTCCCAGGCATGTGCCTCCATTTCACTTTCAGATCCCTCAAATAATAATAACCGTGTTTGCCAGCTCCTGTGACAAGAATGACTAATGGGAAAAGATCTGCCGAGAAGGGAGAAAAAAAAAGAGAGAGAGAGAGATTTCCTCTTTTCACCCTTTATTTGCTGGATGTCTCTAACAGCCCCGGGCACATCTGGGATTTCCCTGGTGTGATCCTATGGGTTTCAAAAGCCTTAGGGTAGCTCCAGCAATACTCTTTTTCTCACAGCAGCTTCCCCGAGGGGACAGGAATCCCTTCAATAAACTTTTTGCAGCCTGATTTATCCGAATTCCTGCTCCACAGTGAGCTATAATGCCCCAATTTCCACCGTGCGTTTGGAAACCACTCAATCCTTCTGCCTTTCTGCAAGGGGATGGAGAGGCGCACTCCTCACTCACCATATCATGGCCTGGACTCTGTGGTAATGCTGCAGAACCTGCAGTGGTTGGGGACATTGGGGATGCTAGCAACATTGGGAATGCTGGGGACATTGGGAAAGATGGCAATATTGGGGACACTGGGAAAGATGGCTTTGGTAACGAGATGGAAAGCTCAGCAACGACAGCAGAGCAACAAGGTCCTAAGCTACAGCAAGGGAGGATTTGCTCAAAAACAATAGCCACAGAAATAAAGGAAAGGCGCTGCTTACCTTCAGAAGGCCTCAGGTAGGCAGTGATCTCAAGCAAGATACCCTTACCTCCACTGCCAACCCTTAAATGAGGTCTGGGAAGGGGTGGATCCAGGCTCCACCCTTTCCAGTCACTCAGGTGCATGCAATGCATCTGAGCTCCCCTGGGCAAGCCCTGCCTTCCTACCAGATGTTCAATCACTTTTTCAAGCTGTGACAGTTTTTTTTGCTACAGCAGTGTTGGGGACACTGGGGATGTTGAGGAAGATGGCAATGTTGGGGGATGCTGGCAACGCTGGGGAATTTAGGGTTGTTGGGGACACTGGGGATATTGAGGACATTGGGGATGTTGAGGAAGATGGCAGTGTTGGGGGTGATGGGGAAACTGGCAATGCTGGGGACTTTGGGGACACCAGAGATGTTGGGGAAGATGGCAATGTTGAGAACATTGGGGGTGTTGGAGAAACTGACAGTACTGGGTACGTTGAGGATGTTGAGGAAGCTGGCAGTGCTGGGGATGTTGGGGACATTGGAGCCATTGGGGGTCTTTGGGGGATGTTGAGGACACTGGAGATGTTATGGAAGCTGTCAGTTTTGAGGACTCTGGGGACACTGAGGATACTGGGGACACTGGGGATGTTGGGCTTTCCGGCACTTTTCAGCCTCCTTTTGGATCTGGGGGATGCTCCTTAGGATATCAGCCTGCTGACCCAGCAAATATTGCCTCGGGTATGAGGGATCCCCTCTGTGAAGCCGCACACACCCTTGTGCTGCTCTTTAAACACCCCACAGAGCTATGGGGTGACTTGCATCCCCTACACAAATCCCTCCCCCTCTCCCACATCCCCGCACAGGGGACACGGGGGAAACCACGCCGTCCCTACGTCGCTCTCCATCTCCTCCCAGACCATTGCAAGCAAATCCATTCCCCAGCCGGGCTGAACTCGGATGACAGCACTGCATGCTATATATAGCGACAGCGGATCGCCGCTCCATCCGAGCGGGGCCACACATAAACAAACGGCGGCGCGCCGATACCTCCGTGGAGAGGGGGAGGTGAGCAACCTGCGTGCGATGGAGGAGCCCCCAGACCCCATAGCGGGGGGGGTCCTGAGCCCCTGTTTTAATGCCTGCGTCTCTCTGCTGCTTGTTGTAATGTGGGTTTGAAGATGAAGGATGTGCCGGAGGGTGCTGGGAGAAGAGCTAAGGAAGGCACCAAGGGTTATCCCGTGGGGCAGCGGCATCCCCAGGATGGGATCGTGCTGAGATCTCAGCATCCTCCTGAGCATCCCCTCCCCATCGCGTGATGCTGCTACGGGATCCCCAGGTTTGGACCCACCGATGGATGGAGGGAAATATAGGGGTTGGCACACCCAGATGGGGCTGAGTGCTGCACTGCAGCACAGCCCAGGTCTTGCCCTGGCTTTGCCGTGGGGCCGTGCCACGGGGATGCTCATAGGGATGGATGGAGCCCACGGGGTTGGGGAGCACCTACATCCCTGCCAGCGTGCACCCACCCCTGGGGGTCTGCAGCGAGCAGCACAGCCATACCCACATCCCCCCGGGTGAGGTCCCAGGCTGGGAGCCCCGTGTCCCCCCCATGACCCCCCAATCTCTCCGCCTCGTCCCTCCCTGCTGCCACCGCTGGGCCACCCAGCGCCGAGGCAGATGACATAATTCCCAGCAGCTGCACACGGAGATCGCTCGGCCCCTTCGCCGAATCCCACCCCAGCCCCTTCCTCTCCAAAATAAGCTCACAAACGAAGGAAGCTGGGGGAAGGAGAGGAGGTCGGGGGGGGGGGGGTGGCAATGGGGATTTGGATAAGGGGGGGGGGTGCAAACAGGTTTGCAATCCCCCACCCCTCGCCGCCCCTCCCCTCCTCGCACTCTATTTTTGGGTGCTGTCATTTCCAAGCAGCTGTGACTTTAGGCACAAACAAGCAGCAGTACCCCCCCCCCCCACCCAAAAAATAAGATGTGAATAAACCAAACAACCCCAAACCTCTTCCATCACAGAGCTCCCCCCCGCCCCCCAATTTCCCCATGGGTGGGTGCTTGGGGTGAGGTCCCCCTTTCTCCCCACACATCTCTCCCCTCTCTAATCTCAAAGCCACTTTGGGAGGTGCGGGCAGAGATAAGGGGGGACCCCCCCAGCACCCTCCCATCCTCCCGCAGCCTTCTCACCAGTATCTCCCAGTTCCTCCCCACCCGTTGCCTTACTGGTGGCGAGGACGCTCGCAGGGCAGCGCTGCGGGGCGGAGGTAGGGCTGGAGCCTGGGGGGCCCCTCCGGCCCCGTCGGAGAGCTCTCATCTCATCTCGTCGCGCGTGTCACCCCACGCACACGCACGCACACACACACACACACACACACGCCTCTCGCAGCCACGTTCCCCCCCTTCTTGCGGCAAAACGGCGGCCGGCCCCGACCCCACCCCCTGTCAAAGCTTCAGCCTAACAGCGAGGGAGGGAGGGAGGAAGGATGGAGGCAGAGCTGCTCGCCGGCCCTTTAACCCTTCCCTCGCTGAATCCGGTGTAGCGTGGGGACCCCCCCTCCCCCCCCATAGCCTCCTGCTGTGCCTCTCTCATCTCACGGTACCCAGAAATCGGGCAAAGATCTGAGCTGATTCCTCCAAATCTTCCTTACCCCGGGCTGCAGCTGGAGTCCTGTGTCCAGTGCTGGGCCCCAGCATGGAGGAATCATCACAGAATCACTGTGGTGGGAAATGATTTCTGAGATCAACAAGTCCAACTTGCCAACCCATCCCCACCGTGCCCACATCACCCAGCTGTCACTCCATCCAGAGGCACTGAGACAGCTGCACCACGGGGAGATGGGCTCCAGGTCCCCGCTAGAAAGGGGCACTCCTGGGGACCTCAAGTGGGAAAGGGACAGAGAAGGAACCCCAAGGTGTCCCCCACCCAGTGATGGAATATGCTCAGAGGATGCTCAGAGGAAGGTGCAGCTCCACCAGCAACCTATTTGCAGTATGACTGTAGATGGACACCCAAGGGAAAGCAAAACCAGGACAGTATTTCCCCCCAACACCCTCCAGCCATCTTCAGTTTAGGATATTCCCAGCAGGAGAGCATTCTACCAAGACAACCCAGCAGAATTAAGGTCTCGCTGTACCCCATGTTTGGAGCATCAGCAGTTCCCACACTGTTACAAAGGGATGGGTTTTGCAGGGTTCAGGGCTCAGCGAGATATCCAGGTTGGATATCAGGAACAATTTCTTCTCCAGAAGAGTGATCAGGCACTGGCACAGCTGCCCAGGGTGGTGGTGGAGTCACCATCCCTACAGGTGTTCCAGAACCATGGAGATGTGGCACTTGGGGGCATAGTTAGTTCACAAGGTGGGGAGTGGGCTGCCAGGCTGTGTAGAAGGATTACCCCAGGCTAGCACTGGAGCAGCAGGTTTTGCAGCTGTTGCTCTCTTTCCAAAAGGGCTCAGCGATGAAGTTGGCTCATACAGCAGCCCAGGATGAGTCCTCTGTCCTGGGGGGCATCGCTCTTCCTCTGCTGTTTGCCACCATCATGGCCCTGCCAGCATCTCGAGTGGACTTTGTTTCCCCTGATCTGCTGAATGTTTTGTGCATCTCGATGTGGTTATCGTGCTCCATCCGTTCAGATTGCGGCGAGTCCCAGGGAGAAGGTGCCAACTTTAACATATGCCTGAACAGTTCTTTTCAGACATATACAAACTGGAACAATGCCTCGCTGAGAATATGCTTGTTGATGCAATTTGCCAACTGTGGTTTCAGATCTGCTCTTTTCAGCAAGTACCAGCTATGTGTAGACAGTGCAGAATCTTGGATAGCTGCGGTCTGAGGGGCTCTCTGGAAGTCTCTCTCCAGGCATGGGTGAGCTAATGGGGAAGAGGGTGTAAGGATGAGTGAAGGCTTCCATGCATACTGCAAATAGTTCTCAGAAGAAATGCAGCTCTGCCTCCAGGAACCTCAGTCCCTCTTCCCTTTGCCTTTCTCTGCTTTAGGAAGTGGCCAACGCCGAAGAGTCACTGGTTTCTCTACAAGGATTTGGGATCATGGAGTCATTAATGTTGGAAAATGCCTCTTAGACCACCAAGTCCAACCCCACCATGTCCACTGACCACGTCCCTCAGTGCCATATCTCCACCATTCTTGAACACCTCCAGGGATGGTGACCCCACCACCTCCCATGGCAGCCTGTGCCAATGCCTGACTGCTCTTTTAGAGAAGAAATCATAGAATCACAGTGTTGAAAAGGACCTACAGAATCATCCAGTCCAACTGTCCTCCCTTTATCATACCTGCAGAAAACCACTAAACCATATCTCCTAGCTCCTTATGTTTCATAATATCCAACCTGAACCTCCTCTGGAATGATTTAAGGACATTCCCTATCAAGGCTTTCTAAGGACACCTCCTGGGTTCAGACACCTTCACCATCAGTCCCCATCATGGAGCATGATTGGTAGATTGATGGGTTGATGGTTGGACTAGATGAACTTGGTGGTGTTTCCAACCTTAAGGATTCTATGATTATGACACCAAGGTGGGTTTGGGGTTGTGTCTGAGCTTGCCAAGAAGGCAATGAAGCCTGCTGGGTCTGACGAGGCAGAGATGATTTCTTGGCATCATCCTTCAGGACGTGACTCTACTGTTGCTTCTATGCCCTTCAGCTCCCTGGGGCAGGAATCATGCCTCGTTATTTGCTGGTGGAACACCCTGAGCAGCTGTAGGGTTGGATGTGGGCACGCTGATGAGTCAGTCCAAGAGCAGAGAGGGTCAGTTCTGAACGGCCCATTCTGCACAGAGCACTGCCAAAGGCGCATGTGTTTGAGGCAGCAAATAATCAAGAGACCATTGTTCATAGCAACCTCAGTGGAAATATTTTTGTGTGTGTATGTATGTGTGTGCTGGCATCCAATTTGGCAATGGTTACTCAGCACTCGTGGGCGGCCTGTCCCTTTCTCTCAGCTGGAGTCTCCTCCTCCTCACAGGGACCCAGAAGAGGGTTGGAACTGGAGCAGATGGTTTGGGGGTGCTCAGAAATACCACTGCCAAGGGCTGTCTCATCACCAGCTCCAGCTCCATGGTGTGCTGAATGTGCTTGAGACCAAGGAGGTCTCTCCAAAGGAGTGGGGACACGGGGGTCTGCCAGAAGATCCTGGAGACATCATAGAATCATGGAATCATTTGAGTTGGGAAGGACATTTAAAGTTCATTCAGTCCAACTCCCCTGCATTGAATAGGGGCGCCCACAGCTTGACCAGGTGCTCGGAGCCCTTTCCAGCCTGACCTTCAGTGTCTCCAGGAACGGGGCATCCACTGCCTTGGAGGATGGGCATCAGATCTCGGCTGGCTTTTGAGGAGGAACAGAAATGGAGATCTTTGGGTCTTTGGTGATCTTTCCTTCCCACACCCAAGAAAACTTAACACACCAACACTGAGAGGATGGAGAGTCCTTGCTGACCAGTTTTACTGTGAAAAAAAAAAAGTCTTTGTCCAGGTGAGAATCCAAGGGTTGAAACCTGGATATTGGATGAGGCCTGCACGCTCCTTACATCCATGCATCTTCGAGTACAACATAAGACCTACCACAGAAACTCACAGGCTCCCATTGAAAGCATCACTACTGCTCTCATCCCCGCAGAAGTGAATGGAGAATGACTTTCTCCTAATCTCTGTCCCTTCCACAGCTCCTGGCATTTTGCTTTCTCCAAAGCAATGAGCTGGAATCAGCCGAGATGAAATGGAGCGGCTCCTACACACCTTGGGAGCTCAGGCAGGGCTGCTTCCCACACAGTGTCTTTCACCCAAATTAAACAGCTCTCAGCTGAGCTCTGCCATCCATCACGCCAACCCGCAGGCACAGCTCTCACTTTTGGCAGCTTTCTACACATTTTGGTTCACGTTTGGTGCAATACAAGCAAGGACCTTTATTTGTGAACGTCTTGCAAGGGGCACACAGTCTACAAAACCGCAGGGCCATCCTTGAAATGGCTCACACTGGAGTCAGTGGGAGGCTTGCAGTCATTAAATATAACCAAGACCTGGGTAACAAGTGTTGTATTCAGACCACCCACTGCAGGGGAAGGATGGATGGGGTCTGTCCCCAAGGTCTGGCTCACTCGATGGGGAGCTATCACTGAGATATTGGGTTTCTACTGAATAAAGCAGCCTGGGGACCTTGGTACAAGCGTGAAAGTAAATAACAGCAGGCTTGACTGGCAGATGCACCCAGAAGGCTGAGTGCACTCTGTTGATGGTGCTTGGATCATAGAATCACAGAATCAAAGAATGGTTTGAGTTAGATGTGACTTTTAGAGGTCATCTACTCCAGCTCCTGTGAAATGATCTATCAACTGCTTGATCAGGTTGTGGTCCAGCCTGACCTTGAATGTCTCCAGGTCCAGGGGCAACCATCACCTCTCTGGACATCTTATGCCAGTGCTTTACCAGCTGGATGTACTTCAGCTGACCACATCTTGGTGTCTGGATTGATGCATTGCCCTACACTGTAGTGATAGGAGGTCCCTTCAGTTGCCCTTGCACTTGTCTGAAAGCACTGTAGGTGTCCCAGGGTATTCCAGGCAAGGAGATGGAATACAGGATCTGCGTTGGCATCACTGTGGGATAACTCAGTGTATTTGGTGGAGACCAAAGGCTGTTTTCTCATGTAGGCTGTGACAAGTGCCACAGCCCCATGTTCCCATCCATCTGTTTGAGGTGGGAAACTGAGGTGCTCCTGATCTCCCTGTGCCAGAAACACCTGCACTGTTTCATGCCCAGCTCCATACTGGGTTTGGATGACTGCAATTCAGGAGAAATCACCATTGCATTTTTAGGTCTGCATCCTCATCCAGGGCTAGCAAATCCTCCATCCCCTTGCTGCCTGCCCACTGGAGAGCAGCCCCAGGGAATGACCTTAGACTCAAATTGCATTAAGAAAGGTCCTGGTGAAGCAAGGCAGCTCTCAGAGCCAGAGTTTGCTGGCAGCCTAGGCAACCGCCCTGGGCTCCTTCCAGCCTCCAGGGAGAAGCACAGTCCCCAGGAATCAATAGCTGAGTGCTTCTAACAGTCAGCAGGACTTTGGCGTGATCTAAGCCATTCTATTTGGTTATTTTTCTCTTCTGAAAGCACACAAGGTCTCTAAATGAGGGTTCTGGATTCAGGCAGCCTGCAGAGGATCAGCCCTGACCCACTGCAAGGGGAGGGTTGGGTTCATGCTGGCTGATTACAGTCGTCCCTCTGTCCTCCTGGACTCTGGAATGCTGCAATTCTGTTATGGCAAAGATGGTCAAACAATAAAAGGTCCTATATGATGCCAACTCTTGTAGCACATGGGAGAGGCAGGCTGAGGGGGTCCTCCTCTAATCTAATCTGGGCCATATCAAGCCCCCATAGAATCATTAAGGTTGGAAAAGACCTTTACGATCATCAGTGCTCCAAGAAACCTGAAAAAAAAAACAACCAAACAAACCCTGAGAAATGTGGTTCACGGCCAGAGATGGCAGAGTTCAGTCTGGTTCATGTGAGAGGGGTGGAAGGTGAGGGGGTCACATTGCACACACTGCACTGTGAAGGCTTTTCTGGGGTTCAGAGCTGATCAGCGTAGCTGGGAAAAGGCACAGAGAAAGGCAGCGAGGAGCTGTAGCTGCCCGAGTTCCCAAGTTCACCCGTTTTTCAACAGTGAGGGTGTTTCACCAGCTGGACAACTTGCAATTGGAATCTCTCCCAGTCTTTAAACTGAGCCCATCTGTGTTTTTAAGTACTGAGTTTAACCCCAGAAATTATGATCTGGATGGAAAAAACATTGAGTCGCGAGCCGCGTTCTGACAAGGTTCAGACGAGATGCATATAACGACCCCCCAGAAACAACATCCAACCTATGCACCTCTCCGAAACAAACTCCAGGATGTTTTAAAATCTGTTTGTGCTACGCCTCGCATCGTGTAGCAACAGCTGAAGGTCATAAGCACTGTATAAATAGAAAGGAGATTTTATTGTGACATGTCCATCCGGAGCCATTGCTCTTGGGGATGCCATCTGGGACAAGGGGAATGGGATCCTGCACATTGCATCTGCAGTCAAGAAAAAAGCAATCCTTGTCATTGCAGGAGTGTAAGAGGATACCGTGCGTGCAGGCAGGTTGCAACTCTGCTCCTAATGTTGCTGTTTCTCAAGAAGAGTTGGATGTGTGAGAGCCACCTTTGGGATGCAAAGGGTCTCCAGTGGGGCTTAAATCATATACCCACAAAGGGAGGCTTTCACCTATAAAAAGCAAACTCTTCAGGAGTGTCTTATAATGACTGTGCTTCCCACGTGTGCACATCAGTGCTCCCACTGGATGGGGTTACTGGGACTCTCTGTAGGCAGTTAGTGCTGTAGGGTCTGACGATGCACTGTTGGAGATGTTTCCTGGAGATGTCCAAATCCCTGCAACAAGGAGCTTTTGTGCCACCCATCAACTCCTTGCAGCCAGCCCTTTGCCTTCCTGGTCTTTATGGGTGGTGAGGTCTTCAGTCTCTGGAGCATTGGATGCTGTACCTTTGGGCCAGAATTATGGCTCTGGGAGGTCTTCAGCAACCCATGGTTGACCTGAGAGTAGAAGAGAAGGGGAAACTATAATGGAGGAACCACAGAAATCACAGCAAAAATGGTAGGGTGAAACACGTGAGCTTGATCCCAGCTGCCTGCCTGAACATTGGTAGATGTCCCTGCTAGGGAAGGCCACCTCAATTCCTGTTGTTCCTGAAGCAACACATCAAGGTAACCTTGGGGAGGAGGTGAGACCTTCCCTTTCATTGCTTGGTGCTGAAGATAACTCATGGTTTTTACTTAAAGAAAGCAAACTGAGAGGTACGTAGGCTGTAAATCTTCAGGCATCACTGCTAGATGAGAGCCAGGGAGACTCTCAGCTCCATCTGTGCAAGGACCCAGACCATGCCATGGCCGTGTCTGCCTTCCCACCGAGGGCAGCAGCATCACATCCTGTCCCAGGACATCATCTTGCTTCCTCCCAGTGCCACACTCCGCCTGTTCAGTGCAAGGGAGTTGGACTAGGTGACCTTTAAGGATCCCTTCCAACTCTAATGATGATTTGATAGGGAGCATGCCAGTGCTGCTCTGCAGCTATGACTGTTTCTTCCCCTCCTTGAAGGACAGCCCCGTGCGTGGTGTTATAACCACAGGGAGGAAAATCTTTCCCCTCCTGCTATGATTGCTGATACGGTATTGGATTGTGCAATGGGTCACACCTATTGATCACAGCAGGCTAAAAAAGAAACAACTCATAAATAACTCCTGACATCCCCAGCTGTGCCAGAAACCCTGGCTGAACAAAGGGCTCTTGGGAAAGCTCTTGTTGGTATTTCTCTGTCCCTCTCCTTTGGAAAACACTTGGGACAGCTTTGGTTCAAGCCAGATGATAAGGAGTCACTAAATGCTTTTGCAGATGTTTTCATAGCAGGACTGAGTAATCTCAGCCCTTAATCCAGTTCTTTCTGGTAGAGCATCATCAGCCTAATTAGTTTGGGGCAGTGCTGCTCACATCCAGCCTAGCGCTGGTCCTGTGCCCTCTGTCACTGATGCTGGAGCTGGTATATGGGCAGATGGCACAGCCAGAAGGCAATGAAAGTCACAAAACTGCATGAATTTGATAAAAAGAACTGCAATAAATGTGTGCAAGGGAGGCTGAGGGGATCTTCATCAATGACACTGACGTGGGATTGAGCTCATCCTCAGCAAGTTTGTGGGTGACACCTTTCCTAAGAGGACAGGCTGAGAGAGCTGGGGCTGTTCAGCCTGGAGAAAAGAAGGCTGCAGAGAGACCTTCCAACTCAAAAGGCTCTATGATTCTATGCAGGAGCAAGAGGAGACGCAGTGGGGCACAAAGAGTGGCTAACAACAAGAAAGACAGCAGTGGGCAGACAGAAGTACCCTCCATAAAGCACTCATTGGTGCTCACCAGATCCCATGTGCTCTTTGCAAAGGGACCACAGTGAGGGATATGTAAGAACAGGGAATGCCCAGGCACTGCATCTCTCCCCCCTCTGCCTCATGCTCCCCTTCTCTTTCGCCCTCTTTTATTCTTCTTACATGGCAGAAAAAAAAAAAGCCCAAAAACCAAAAACTTGTTCCTCCACATAATGATGGTTTGGCCAACAGGTCAAGTCAAGCATGATAGATTTCATTTTCAAGCTGGGGTCAGGCGGTAAATTGCTTTAATGCTTCTGGCACAGAGACTGCTGTGCTGAAAGGCTCTTGCAAATGAGGTCTCCCGGCATCACCCGACTGCTCAGAGCTGAGCAATGCCTCATGTTGTTGGGGATCCAGGGGTAAATATGGCTTTGGGAGCAGCACCATGCCAGTATCTCGTGGCCTGGGGGCATTTTCTCGGGGTTGGATCCCTTGTTCCCTAAAGCACCAAGGTCTCTGAGTGCAGAAATGCCTGGGTGAGGGGTGCTGTGAGGTGGGCGATCCTATGTTGTAAGGGTGCAGAGCAATGTATGTATTTAGTATGTGAGTTGTCCCATGTGTAACATATAGTGGCCATACACCATATAGCAGGCATGGCGGTGATGGGTTGGCAGTTGGACTGGGTGTTCATAGTGGTCTTTTCCAACCTTAAAGATCCTGTGCTTCCGTGGTCTCATTGACAAAGGCCCTGTGATGTATTTCAGGGCGTGCTGGTGCTGCGAGAGCTCCAAGAGAAACCAAGGCCCTGATATGAACTTAAGAAATAAATCCATCTCACTGCAGAGGGAGATGGAGAATCAGCCAGGGAGGGGAAAGTTTATTTAGAGAAACAACCGTGGGCTGCCTGCCCACACCAGGCTTTTAGCTGATGAGCTGCACGTGCCATGCTTGGGGGCGGCTGGGGGAAGGAGGCTGTGGATATAAGGCACATGGCATCTCCTGCAGAGCCCCAGGGCTGGTCCAGCAGGACCTCAGTTGTAGCATCACCTCTGCCAAATGAGATAACCCCAGCCATAGTCTTTTAAAAGCTTAGTCAGGACATCTGGAGGTGCACAAGGCCATGGTTGGGGCCCCGGGCATCCTGATCTGGTGGGGGATAAGCAGTCCACAGAAGGGTTTGGGGCTGGATGGGCATTAAGATCCCTTCCAACCCAACCATTCAATGATGCTATGGTTCTATGATCTTTTTGTTGTGGGTGGGTGAGCATGCAGACAAATCAGCTTTGGAAATCCCAATGAGTCTGGCTGTTGTGGGGTGCCACGTGTTTGGATACATGGATGGGGATGGATGGCCAACATGCTCATGGCTCTTGGGATCCCAGATGTGTTCTAGGGTCAACCACATCCGTTTACATGGGAGCAGTGGGGAAGCTTTGGTGCAGGGTACAGGACCCAGCAGACTTCCACATGTTGTCACTGTGTGATGTAAACGGGTTTTCCATCCTCCTCCCATGCCCACCATCTTGTTCAAGGGCACCTGGCTGACTGCTTTCCTGGCCCCACGCCGTGCATTCAGCATCCCAAGAGAACTGCTCACATGCTTTTAATTAAATGTCAAGTTATGCAGAGTTTTTAAGAGCCCTGCGATCAGAAAGATTCATGGAGAGCTCAATTACGGCGCAAGGAGGAGGTGGGCAGGGGGGAAGCTGTGGGGTAGGGAAAATCGCTGTATTCAGTTCTGTGCTGTGTTTCCCACCCCTGGAACAGGAAAACTGAGGAATGCAGGAGTGCTTCCTGATGTGCGACCCATAGAGGTGTGGGTGGATGCCACCAACCTTGCATCTTCTCCATGCCAAGCCCACTGAAACCCCCTCCCTGTCCTGACTACCACCCCATTAAGGTTGGGCTATAGAAGGTGCAGTGAGTAATTTGGATGGATACCAGATGAGCTTTCTTGCAGCTCATGCAGGGCTGGATGCCAAGTGCTGGCACTCCCAAAGGAGTCTGGACGTTTCAGGCCAATTTGTTCTCCCAAGGAGACCTGGAGGTGGCACAGGAGACAGCAGGCAAGACAGAGGGTTGAAGGTAGGACACATCCATCATCTTCCCATAGGCCATTGCTAATGCTATATGCAGGCAACTTCTGCCACAGGGTTGCTGCTTTGGGTCAGAGGATGTCCTCAACAGTGAAGAATCTCTCAGTGTCTGTGTAATGTCTTGCTTTTGGTGGCAGAGCTGTGAGCTTGATCTGGTTTTTTGCAGAGCACAAAAGATTTCTGTGCTGCCCAAGAGTGTAGGTGGGAGTGATGGGGGTATGGAAATCTGAAGCTGTGGTTCTTCCCCCTCCTTTCCCAGTGAGAATCCCTCTGACCTGCGTGTAAAAGACCAACAAAAGCCACTTTCTGACCTTGTGTGATATGCACAGCTTCATCAGCTCTTTGGCTTCAGTTCCTCAGTCAGCACTGAGGCTGGGAAAAGCCTTTTTAATCTTGATAAACTTTCCAATCCCAACATAAATCTTGTAGTGATGACAATGAGATTGTGGAGGTGCCCTGATGGGATGTGACACCTTTATGCCAGCTTCTTGGGAGCCCAAAATATGAGCCAAGTTGGAAGACAGGGAAATTCAGTATTCCAAAACAATCATAATTTCTCCTGTAAATCTCTTAGTGAAGCTTTTTGGATAGCACTTGGTCCCTTTGAGCAGGCAATTTACTGCAGACCTGGACACCTCTCCTCTAGTCTGTAGTTGGAAGAAGTGGTGGAGTCACTGTCCCTGGGGAGGTTGAAGTACCATGGAGATGTGGCACAGAGGGCCATGGGGCCATGGTAAGGGATGGGTTGGGATTGGGCTTGGGGATCTTAGAGGTCTTTTGCAACCTTCATGATCCTGTTTCTATGATCCATCTGCACGTAGCCCAGAACCCAGGGGAGGTGACCTCCATGACATCTCTGTCATCTCCTCTGCCCATCACAGCACTCAAACATGGCCCCGTGATCCCACCATGAACCTGAGGGTAGGAGAGGCTGGACTCCATCGTGTGCAGCAATGGAGATATTTTCCTATTGCACCACTGCTCTTGGTGCTTCTCACCCTCCCTTCCAGAGCTCTTCAATTCACAGTCCCATTCTGTTCTTGATGCCATTGACAAGAGCGATATCCCACTCCGTGGGCGGAAGGCAGGAGGAGGACTTAGTCACTCCCTTTAACAAAACAGGGAGAACAGTTTTTCTGTCTGGACCCTTTAGAAAAGGCAACCTTAGAGACGAACCCCCATACTCAGGTGGAACACTTCAAAATGTCTCTGCCTTTGAGGTAGAAATGACAGATTTTTGTGCTCTGTTCTGGTAGGATGCCAGAAGGACTTGGAAAGCTCACAGGGCACCAATGTGTTGGTCTCACCTTGGGGAAGCTATGGTCTCACCCAGTGTCCTCACCTTCCCCCTCTGGGATGCTCAGCTATGCGTGACCTGGATGGAGCTGCTCCTCCTCGATGCGTTTTGAAGGCCTTGGCTGTCTGGGAGGCATCCTAATGTTGTTCCTCTGGTGGGATCTCATTATGTGATGAGCTGAACATCTGGATTAAAATAGATCAAATAGGCACTAAATCCTAAATAAGCCTGAGAGCTCAGTGGCAGCCATATGCTTCCTACTCACAAGCTCAAAAAAACCCATATATCTCTCCTTGCCATTAGCTCACACTGCATACGGTGTTTTATCCTCCTCCAACCCAACTCTGGGACCAAACTCTTCTGCCCTTCCTCCCCAGCCATCCCTGCTTGGCCATACTCTGAATGTGTAGCCTCTTCCTCAGCAGGGCTGGCTGAGGGCACACTGAGCTCTGCTGGTGAGAAGGTGGGTGGGCACTGACCCCACTGCACGAAGCATTTATGAACAGGGAGGTGGTGGAGTCCCCATTCTTGGAGGTGTTCAAGAAAAGGGTCAGGGTTGTAGTGTGGGACATTAATTATTGGGCGTGGTAGTGATGGGTTGATGGTTGGGCTTGATGATCTGAGTTGTCTTTTCCAACCTTAATGATTCCACATCCATAAGTGTCCTTAAGAGGAAGCTCTTCTTGGGGACTGAGCCCTCTGTGTTCTTCTTGACTCCAACAGAATGCAGGTAACAAAACACTACCATGTTCCACGCTGTTCCAGGATTTTTTTTTGCTAGCTGAACCCATATTTAGGCCAACCATGAACTGTTAAACTCCAAAGCTCTGCATGAATCGAAGAGACATTAAAGGTGGAAAGACCTCTAAGATCACCAAATCCAACGCCAACCCATTGCCACCATGCCACTAATCCATGTCCCTCAGTGCCACATATACCTTCTCCTCGAGCATTTCCAGGGTCATGGTTGGTGGGCACGATGGTGAAAGACTGACGTTTGAACTTGATGGTCTTAGAGTTCTTTTCCAACCTCAGTGATTCTGTGATTCTTGTTTGGGGAACCTCGTAGTGTAGAAAATAAGGCACTGGCATTGCCTTAGGTCAGAAGACGTATTGAGCCTAATAAGACAAGGGCAAAGGCCTTGTAAAGTGCTTTTAATGCTCTCAGCCCCACCAGCACATTGCCCAGCGCTCAGATGAGCGTTGCCAATACGGTTCTGCAATGGACACCTTGCTTGCATGGAGCTTGAGCCAAGCTTTTTGCAACAGGGTAGTTTCACCCCAATATCCCCTTCCAGATGGCAAAGGTCAAGCAGGAATAAGTGACCATATTAAAACCCAGTCTACTGGCTGATGCGAAAGAAGTGTCCGCACTGATGTGAAGGTATCAGCAGTGTTCTCAGCACCAGGGTGATGATGCCTAATATTCTGGGGTGCTGGTGACTTGCTGTGACAACAAAGGAGGGGCAAGCACAGCGATGCAGGAAGAGATGGATGGCAGGAAGTCTGTGCCTAACGGTTGTAATTGCATTATTAATGGGAATCTGCGGTAATTGGATAATTTGAATGCTACACGTTAGCCTCATTGCAACAAGGCTAGCAAAAATTACTTGCTTTCTCTCATTGTGACTGTTAATGAGACTAACACCGAGCTCCCCACTCTGTGCACAAGGTCTGTCCCCTTTGCCTGCCACTAAGCGTAGCACTTCAAAGATAATAATCTGGAAAAGGCATCTGTGCATGGAAAAAATCAGGGCACTCACAACTGCTGCTGGCCTCAGAAACCCTCCTGCCCTCTCCAGGACTGGGTTTTGCTGGGATTAATAACAGGATGAGTGCAGGGGTCCTGCTGTTGCTCCTTTCCCCACACTACCCATGGTCATGGTGGCCCTGTGTGCTGTGCTTCACGGGGCTGCATCCTGCTGGAGAGATCCGAAGGCCCCGTTTGGGCTGATGCCATTCGGCAGAAGGAAGGATGTGTTACCCACCTTCAGGTTGCACAGCCTGGAGGAACCACCTCTTCATTTCCAGACGCATCACCCCACGCTGCCCCAGCTCCCCATTTTTTGGCAGAAGAACCCGGCTGTGCTGCAATAGCACAAGATGGACACGCTCCTTTTCCCCTTCAGGCAAGATCCCATGATTTTACAGCTGATCTCCCAATTCTTTTCGAGGGGAAACAAGAGGAAATGACATACCCCAGGATGGGAATGACTAAGTCAGGAACTCCCCCAGGCTTTGTTTCGGCTGGCGAATGTTTTCCTTCCCCCTCTGCTTGCCCTTCCCCTGGCTTGTTGAGAAAGGTCTGAATTTCAGGGTGGTGGGGGAAGGGATGCTGCTCCGCGCCGCCTCTCCTGCCTCCGGTCGTGTCTGCTTGTGGCCGATCCCTTTGCTGTGCAGGGTGATGCTGATGTGGAGTGACATTCCACTGTGCCATGCAGGGAGAGGGCAGTCCCTGCCAGCACTCCCCCTCCTGCAGCGCCGTCGCTGGAGGAGCTGTCTCCATGGTGGGGTGGTGGTCGGCCTCCCACTGCCCACAGTGGGGTCCCCAGGATGTAGGGCATGGAGGAGGAGGTAGGAGTAAGGCTGGGAAAATGCTCTTGCACATCTGCAGGTGAAGATCATCCCTTGAGGTGCTGGAGGGCAGAAGGACTTCTGAGGCATGGGCTGATGTGGCTTGCAGATTCAGGTGATGGGCTGTGGGAGATGTAGCCAACGGCTGAGGGCTAAAGGTGACCAGCCCCAGCCTCTTCTTATCCACACCCACCATCCATTCTCCATTTCATCCTCCTCTCCTCCATCCCTGTCCTCCATTCCTCCTTCCTCAGTCTCCCCTTCTCCATCCCCATCCTTCCCATCTCCATCCCCAGCCTTCCCCTCTCCATTGCCTCCATTTCTCCATCCTCAGCCTCCTCTTCTTCATTCTCAGCCTCCCCTTTTCCACCCCCTGACCTTTCTTTTCCAGCCATAGCCTCTTATCCCTCATCCCCAGCCTCCTGGTTCTCTCTGTTAACCCTGTGCTTGGGAAAGACTCACTATTGACTGCCTCACTCTGCTCATCTGCCATGAGCTCAACTTGGCTGCATACATCCCAGCTCTGTGGGACAGCAAGGTCTGTGCTGTGAGCATGGAACCAGGAGGAGAAACAGCAGAGCTTCTACATTCCCACTTCATACCCAAGTTCAGTGCAGGTTCTGAAAACACCAGCTGCAGAAAACAGACCTGATTTCTCACCCCTGAATCAAGAAGACACAGGGCAAGGGACATGACCTAGTTTCCAATGGCAGCATTTAATATTTCCCCTGCAAGGAGAGCCAACCCAGCTTCCTCTCCCTCTTGCTCCCTGGCCAAGCAGTGAGGCTGGCCTGCTGCCTTCCCACCGGCATGGGATAGAGGGGAAAATCTTACGGTGCAGCCTCATCACAGCCCAGATGTGCTGCTGATTCATCCAGCAGGGAAGCATCTGTTTCCTTCTTGTTGCTCTATGTGTGTTCAGCTGCAGTGGCACTGGGGAGATGAGCTCCTAGGGATAGCACTGTGGGGAAAGGAGCACCCCATCCCGTGTCCCAAAAGTCATAGAATCATATAACTGGTGAGTTGGAAGGGACCCTTAAAGGCCACCTGGTGCCACAGGGGCACCCACAGCTTTATCAGTGATCAGAGCCCCTTCCAGCTTGATCTGAATGTCTCCAGGCACGGGGCACCACCACCCCTCTGGGCAACATGTGCCAATGCATCACCAGTCCTAACATGGCTTTATCTGAATCCCAGAGAGGAGTTCTGCCAGCCTGAATGAATGTGATGGCCTTCACAAAGCAGCAAGGGACAACTCTCCATGGGATGCTTGATGCCCTCATTCGTGTAATTGTGCGGATATAATTTGATTATTCCTTCCTAGATGTTTAGCATCACAAAAGGGAAAGCTGCCCTCCAAGATGAGCCTGTGGGGCCACCATTGTGAGAGTGGTCTGGGGAAACAAACTTCCCTTGTTTCACCTCGTGCTTTGTTGAACTACATAGGGAAATACTTGGGTAGCTTATGGCACAGTGTTTCTAGATGTAGGCATCAACCTGAACCACCTGGAGGCTGTACAGAAGCTTACCAGCCCATCCTTACCACCCATCAATGAGAAAACCAATTTTGGATGACTTCTCCAATCAGTGCTGCTGGAAACATTCAGGAACAGCAGGGCACAGCAAGAACACCTCAGCTGCCATAAACTGTGTTGGTCCTCACTCAGCGGAGAACAATGGCTGTTGCTGGATCTCAGATGTGTCGGCCCTGTAACAAAGAAGTAGAGCTCCTCTGGAAAGAATGCAAAGCCCAGGCTCTACTTTTGCCTCAGGGCTGATGGAAGATCGTAGTATCATTAAGGGTGGAAGAAGCCACTAAGGTCATCAAGTCCATCAACCATCGCCATGCCCACCAAACATGTCCCTAAGTTCCATCTACCCATTTCTAGAAAACCTCCATAGACAGTGACTCCACCACTGCCCTGGGGCTGCCTGTTCCAATGCCTGATTGCTCTTTCGGGGCAGACATTTGTCTAATATCCAACCTGAGTCACTTTATTTGCTTTCCAGTGTAGATGCCAGAATTAACACAGAGAGCAGGGCAGTCTTCTGCCCGGGAGAAAAAAAATTCATCCTGTGAATTGCAGAAGTTTCAACAAGACCCAAAAACTCCTAATCTGGCTTAGCGAGAGTGAAATCAGACGGAGAAATAGCTGGGATTTTAGCTGGGGGTATTTCAGTAGGAAATATGATGGCAGATGTGTGCATCCGTTGAGCATGTATGTATATACAGAATGCAACAGAGGCTTTAGAGAGCAATGTTGTATGAAACAGGAACGGCATAAGGTTATTCCTTATCAAAATAACACTACAAAGATGAGTGGGTTGGTTGCATCCCAACAGCTCAGGCTGCCCAGGGCCCCATCTAACCAGACCTTGAGCACCTCCAGGGATGGGGCACCCACACCCAGAGCGGTGCCTGGTTAAGCTGGGGCTTTAGAGTGATTATAAGCAGCTTTAAGAGCAGTGAATGCGGGAGTCACACACACAAAAAAAGTCAGCAAGGAAAAACAAACAGTGTCACTGGTTACGTAAGGGATCAGAGAGGCAATGAAGCGTCAGCTGGCAGCCACGTGTGCTGCCCAGGGTTTTCCAAAGTGCCCATAATGCACAAGTGGTCTTTTGGCCCTCTCTTATCACTGCCCATTAAGGATGTGGGGAAAGATGCAGAGAAGGGTGAATGAAGGTTTAGAGATAGGTGACAGCTCCTGTTAGAGTGGTGACAGAGTGGGGCTTGAACGGAGTTGGAATCATAGTCATAGAATGGTTTGGTTGGGAGTCATAGAATGGCTTGGGTTGGAGGGGACCTTGGAGATCATTAGGCTCCAATCTCCTGCTGCAGGCAGAGGGCCGTCAGCCACCAGATCAGGTTGCCAAGGGTCCCATCCAACCTGCAGTATCTCATCAGTTTCCTGTCCATCCATTGAGACACCCAGAGCTAGGAACCCAATGCCCCATCACGTGCACTGAGGTTAAACTGTGGAATCATTGCTGCAGTACAAAAAAAGGCCCTTCCACCTGAAGTTCCCACCTCTACATTAGAATCATAGAAGGATAGAAGCACACAGCCGCAGGATATCCCAAATAAGAAGGGATTCACGAGGATCAGAGTCCAACCCCTGGCTCCACGTAGCACCATCCAAACCCTATGGCTGAGAGCAAAGTCTCAATGCTCCCTGAGCTCCAGCAGCTCAGGGGAGAAGCCCCAGGACTCGAGCAAACCCACAGCAACACTGACCTCGCCAGCAGCAGAGTTCAGCGGAAGCAGCCAAGAACAACATGTGCTGAGTCCATTTAACAGACATCCCCTGCAAGACAGACGCCCTGAACTGTCTACTGTGTTCACTGCTTTTTATTTTTATTTTTTTTTTCCTATTGCAAAGATTAATTTCCCTGGCTGGAAAGTTTGTGCAATATTGCATCACTCCACTGTTTGGCTTGGCCGGTGAGCATTAAGCACCAGGACTTCAGCTGGGTTCCTTGCCCGGAGCTGACCCCATAAATAGCAGCGAGGTGGGAAGATCTGCATGGAAATCCATCCAAGACAGCAGGGGGCAAAGGCACCTTTGGCTTCGTTGTGCTGCACTGCTGGGCTGCAAGCGGTCCCTCTATTTGGAGAGTGGTCAGTTATCAGGAGAGGCAATAAATAAGAGCTGAGAGATGTTTTCTTTTTACTGCCCTATGTCCAAGAATCTTGCTTCCTAAAAGGGAAATGCAGAATGCACAGCTCCAGGAGGGCTGGCAGCAATGAAACCAGCAGCCAGCATCTTTTACAGGAGGTGGAGAGCAGAGAGTTGGCCATATATGGTCACTGGGGTGCCCACAGGATCATGTGGGCAAGAAATCATAGAATGGCTTGTGTTGGAAGGGACCCCAAAGATCGTCCACTTCCAACCTCCATGCTGTAGGCAAGGTTGCAGACTGATAGATCAAGCACTAGGTGAGGTTTCCCATCCAACTTCGCCTTGAACACCTCCAAATCAATTGGTCACATCCCTAGTGCAATGATTTGCCCTACTGGTGGTCTCTGAAAGAGAGGACAATTCTCACCACCCCCACCCACCCTAACAACACCTTCTTTGGGGTGTGATGTGGCACCATCCAGCCATGCCCAGGAGGTCAAGGAACCACTGAGACAATAAACCCTTAATGATGGGATATGTAATAACAGGACAATAATCCCTTAATGATACTAAAAGACCTGCTGAGCTAATTGTGTTGTCCAGGTGAATGTTTTTCCTTCCGTCGTGCCATGCAATGATTCTCAGCTTTTGTCCTTTGCTCACGTTGATGTCCCAGATGCCATAACTTCTGGCAGAGCTACACTTTCCCATTTACTCCCAGGATGCACCACCCTCCTTTAGGGGATGTTCCACACCTCCAATCTGCCCTTGTTTCCCTTGTGGACCACAAACAGCTGTGCCAGGGGGAGCAGCACATCATCCCCTGACATGGGCAGAAAGACAGACCTGTGGTTCCTATAGCAACCGGTTCAGGTGTTAGGATGCTGATATGGGTGGGGATGGGGATGCAGGTGGGGATGGGGACATGGATTGGAATAGCAATGGGGATGTAGATGTGGATGCTTCTGTCCCAGAGGAGGACCAGGATGTTGGGATGCTCAGGGGCTGTGTTATACAGAGAAGCAACAAGACAGCAGTGCTGGAAATCTCTGGCTGATGTCAGCGTGGAGCTGGGAGCAGCCTTGCCTGGCGGGCTTGGTTTGGCACGTCTCAGCAGTGAGCTCATGTCTCCTGCAGCCCTTGGGACACAGCAGGGCTGGATGGAGGACCGGACAGACACAGCGGTTGTCCTGCTGGGAAGGTCCTGCAGCCTCCTGCAACCTCACCACAGGGCTGTTCCCAGCCTGGTTCCATCTCGCCCATTCCAGCCTCCAACCTCTCCAGGCTGCGATCCTTACCAGGCTTCCTGAATCCAGGCCAAAATGTTGTCTTAAGAGGCTTCAACACAGCATAACATGAGAGAAGGATCTGGATCCCAGTAGCCCTGGAGAGGAAGAAAAAAGTCCTTGCATAAATCAAGGTCTACAGCCCTGGTCCCAAGATTCTACTGTGTCCAGGGTTGGTGTTGGGTCCACACTGGGTCTGACAGAAGCTTTGGGGAGCACAGGTTGGTGACAAAGCCCTATACCTGTGGTCTACAAGGGATACAAGTCACCGTCCCTGGGGATGTTCCAGAACCGTGGGGATGTGGCACTAAGGGATGTGGTCAGTGGGCACAATGGGATGGGTTGGGGTTGGACATGCGGATCTCAGAGGCCTATTCCAACCTTAACGTTCTGTAATGATGTCACTGTGTTCAGCAAATACTGCTTTCTGCTGCATGCATAAGCAGTTTCCTTTTTATTCTGGCTTTCTATTTATCCAAAACGCCTTGGTATGCTGGAGAGAGACAGTTCTCCGGGATGACTGTATAAACTCAGCATGAGTCCTTTCTGCCAGTCAGGCAAATAATAACAGCAGGGAGAATGAGGAGAGGAAAAAAACACAAAGCCATGCAGCATCTCTCAGGAATGGGCCTGGAGATGTGGGGGAGGCCATGTGCCCACCGTGTTGTGAGGTCTCTGAGGTGAGAGCTGTGAGCATGAAAAGCTGGCTCCAGCTCCCATCGAATCATTAAGGTTGGAAAGGAGTGCTAACATCATCAAGTCCAACCCTCAACCCATCACCACCATCACCCAGAGCAGAGGTTGGCACAGTTTTGCATTGGATCCCACGGGGGGCTGAGGAGCAGCTTTCCTCAAGGCTGTGTTTGGCAGGCACCCTCCCCATCCCTTAGGGATAGGGCAAATTACCACTGATAAAACCTTTTGTAATTATAAGAGAAAATAAGGTGAGACCTACCCAATGCTTCCTCTCCAAGGAATAAAATGCTTACCTCGAAGGAACTCGAACCTACAAGGAGCTGGAGCCACCTGACAGATATCTATAGATCCCCATAGTCCATGATGCATTGTTGTTTTTTCCTATAGGGCTGTATCTGCTATGCTAGGCCACAGCTGGGACGTGAAAGCACAGCAATTCAGCAGCCAAGGCAGCTCAACAGAAGCAACCAACCTTAAGATCCCACTACAAACCTCTTCCCAATGCTCCTTTGCTTTCCTGGAGGAACTCCTTGGGCCATGCCCAGGATGACTTGGCTACACCCAAGACAATTTCATTGCAGCCTCTTGGAGCAGGCTGAGGTCCCAGAGCTTCACCGCGATGTGTGTGTCCCCAGGCACTGAAGGACAGGTCCCCAGTGACAGCCAACATTTCACGGTGCTAACTGCAAAGAATTCAGCGTGCAAATCTCCAGCAGCGGCCACGATGCTGTAGCAGCAAGATGTTGTTAGCACGCCTATTAGTGCACGCTAATTAGCTCCCACCGCTGCTCCAGCCACAAGCTGGAGGATGGATTATGCCATGTGCGCTAAGCAGCTTAGTTTGGGTGGCAGCTCTGAGGGAAGCAGGGAGCAGAGGGAGAGGTCGGCTTACCGAGCGCTGCGCATCAGCTGTCTGTGAGCAGCACGAGGGGATCCAAGCTACGGCTTTGCAAGTTTTGCAGCAGCTTTTCCCTCCTGCAAAAAGAAAGAGAGACTGATTCAGTGCAAACACCCTGCTTGTCACCTCCATCGCATCACCATCTGCCAGGTGAGGAGCAAAGCAAAGGCAAGCAGGGAGAAGGGCTACTTGCTAAGAGGTGATTCCTTTCCCTGTCTTTATAGTCAACCCCCCCTCCCAGCTCGGGGATGCACCACTCCGGTTGCCAAAGGAATGTGTGAGGGATGCTGCTGCCATCTCCTGGATGGAACCCATAGGCATGGCCACCACTCATCCTTTACTCCTTATAAAGCGATGGAAACTCACAGAGAGAGACTGGTGGGGGTCTTGGGAACCTCCAAAAGCCATCTGAGCGTTGGTACCCTGCTCTGGGCGTGCCTGCCTTCAGCCCCACCATGTGGACTGATAACATTGGTGTTCTGTGGCCAACCTTATGGGTTCAAATGGCTCGTGCCAATGGCCAAAGTCATGGTGGCAACGTTAAATGTCTGAATGGAGGAACACGACAACGTTAAATGTCTGAATGGAGGAACACGACAACGTTAAATGTCTGAATGGAGGAACACGATGTACTGACTGCACCGGGTCACTGAAAGGGGATGAGAAATGCTTGGATTTTCTTCAGCCTTGCTGCAGGCTCTCTATGCTCACAACCTTCCTTCCATCTCTACCAGATCCCTGCTTACACTCTACCCACCTGAACCCTTCCTCAAAGGGCTGATGCAAAGTGGGATAATTGAATGCTTTTGGTTGCCAGGGATCTTAAATCCCATCTGGTCCCAAACCGCCTGCTGTGGGGGCTGGTTGCTCCCAATCAGATCAGACTGTCCACACTGCATCCAGCCTAGAAATGGAGCATGAGCTTTCAGATTGTCTGGAGGAATATCTTGTTAGCAGGAAGAGATAGAGGAAAAAAAAGAGTAATGCAAACCCCCTCCCTAGTTCTTCTGGTGCAGGAGATAGTCCAAAGGTACCAGCAGAAGCAGAGCACCCATGTCCTGCACAATGCACCCATGCTCCTGACTGCAGATTGCCATGCCAGGCTGAAATGAGGCCATCTGCTCTGCTTCATCCTCTGACCTTTGTTTGATGCTGGCAGAAGCTTTCCTGGGGGACAAAGCAGAAATCTCTCGTCTCTGGTGGCCATGGAGACATCAATCCTTTCTTCAGCTCTGGTCTGACTTGTCACTGAGCAGGCAGTGTCAGGATGCTGACGTGGGTGACCAAGGGGATTTCTGAGTCCCATATTGCAGAACCATGCAGCAAAAATAAGGTCTGAGCCCTGAATCTCCATCAGATCCTCTATCAGATCCAAGCCTCAAGATTATCAAACCCAACCATCAACCTGGCCTGCTGAGCTCTATCACTAAACCACGTCCCTTAGTGTCACGTCCACACATCTCTTAGCTACCTCCAAGGATGGGGATGGTGATTCCACCACTGCTCTGGGCAGCACGTTCCAATGCTTGTCCACCCCATCCAGGAACAAATTCTTACAGAGAACAGCTGGAAGCCACGAGGCTGATGGGCTCTAAAACATCATAAGCAAACTAAATGGAAAGGTGTGACATTTGTTGATCAAACGTTTACGATGCTTCACATAGCCTGCGTTGCGGGCAGCTGCTCTGTTCTCACATAGAGATGTATGAAAAAAGAAGATGGAATTCTCCCTTATTAGACCTCACATAACGTGAAATGAAGACGAGGTTCTGAATTTAATTCTTTTGGCCTTTGCCTCCGGGTGGAATGGCAAAATTAGGACAAGCTCAAATGAGCTGGTAATTATTATCATTCCTTCCGTGTACAAGCAGAGTACCTTGGAGCTCTTGTACTAATTCAGAGAGGAGCACGGTGATAAAGGCTGCATAATGCATGGGCAAAGTTTAAACAGAAAAGAGGAATATTTTGCGCAGAAAGAAACAGGGGAACGTTCCAACTTCCTAACAGTAAGAGGAAACTGGAGAATGAATTATTTGGATACCTGAGTTTTCCTGTTAATGGCATTTTACTGCTCACAGCACCAGACAGGAGGACCAGGTTGACATAGATGAGAGTGGTGGTTGGGTTCCGTGCTTGACCCCATGTAATTTTCCATGTAGGTGGACAGGATTCCAGATCAGTGCTCCGGGTGAGTCAGAAATGGTCTGAATGAGTCAGCCTTCGGTTCTCCTGCAGGACAACAGAGGTCAGGGCTTGTTCTGAATGCCAAGGAAGGAGAAGAAAGCACAGAGGGTGCCTTGCTGCCAGCACAGCACAGACATGCTGACATCAACTGGATTTCTTTGTCCTGGCTCACACAAGTGGTTGGCCTCTCAGTTCACACGCAGTAAAGATCAAATTGCACACACACACACACACACACACACACACACACACAATAACAATGAGAGACTGAATGCTGACATGATGCTCTTACGTCCAAAAAATACAGAATGGAAATAGAGGATAAGGACTGTAAGACAGATTGGCTGCTGGCACAGAGTGACATCTTACCCTGATGATTCATCTGAGATAATACGGTCAAGCTAAATGGCGTCGGCTCTTTCACAGACCATCATAAGACCTGTGCTCCAGTTTCTGTACAACTCCACAACCTTAGAAGCAAAATGGAAAGCGTTAGGGTCCAGCATGCAGATACAGCAGTGAAAGAGAAGTTGCTAGTGGGGAATCATGGCTACGCTCAAGTACAGACCCTCAACAGGCATAAGCACAGTAACTGAAGGGACACGCAAGTCCAGTCTCATCTCCCACAGTGACAGACAGCACACGAGACTTAGTGAAGAAAGATCTACACAATTTCTTCTGTTGCACCCAACGAAACCGAGTGCACTTTGGAGAGATTCCAGGGGATTTAATAACACCTCCAGCCCTTCATCAGCACACTGAAGTCTATGGAGGTTGGCTCCTTTAACACACAACATGCACAAAAACCCACTAAAACAAACACACGCTTCTCCAGTTCTTTCAAAAGAATTTATTTCACTGCAAGAATAGCTTAGGACAGAATAAAAAACACCATGGCAGAACCAAATTTTGAGTAATTAAGAGACTTTAGAAGCCTCCCATCAAGGAACCTCTTTGGTGCAACCCACTAATGACCTGCTGATCTTTCATATCAATGCTGTGGTGCTGTGCTGTAACCCAGCACTCTTGCATAGTAACACACTGAGCAGCAGTGCGGAGATCAGACAGGAAATATGCTTCCTTCCATTGTTTTATTGCTATCTCATCTCACTGACAACACAGCTTTTAGCCTACTCAGTTTACCTCTAACTTTGGCACAGACAAAACCAACTCCCTTGCCCTCCCCAATTACTGCGTGGATACACGGATTCAGTTGAATTCAGAAAAGAGAATTAACAAGCATCAATTAGGTTATTAAAAAATAAATATTCTTATGCAGGAAACACACTGAGCTCCTAGAATTAAGATATTAGCAATCATTTACTTGCAAGTTTAATTGCGTGATTCATACTGCCAAGGCTTTTTTTAACACCTCAAAAAACAAAGGCCATGAAGTGGGGGTGTGTGGGGTCCCCAGACACACTGAGCCAACTCTTACTTCACAGGATGAATCATCAGAACCTGGTTGCTATCAGTAGAATTGCCCTGCACAATACATGAAGCTTGTTAGCCTTTCCCTGGAGGTGTGTGTATGTATGCCTTGGCAGAAGACAAAACCCAAAAGCCTCATTCCCTAAGACCTACTGTTCCAGGCTGTATTTATCATTGCCACAACGTTAGACAGCTCTGCAAGTGCAGAACAAGCCTGGCAAAATCAGAATGGGGGTCTGAACCAAATATATTTAATACAGATTAGTATTTGGAAACAGTAAGTATGGGTACAGTCACATGAGACTGCCTGTGTAGATAAAGTAACTGGGTGCCAATTACTGATATCCCATGCATCAGAGTGCTTAAGCCCCATGTTCTTGACTAGCTTATCTTGTACCAGTTTTTTTTTTAATCAGCCCTAAAAGAGCCAAAAGCAAAACTTCTGATCAATTCTTGCAGTTAATGCTTAAACAAAGCATCCTATCTCCAAACGCTGCAAAGAGACTGGAAGGGTTCTTGTTTGCTTTTTGTTATGCGTCTGGAAGGGTTCTTGTTTGCTTTTTGTTATGTGGTTTATTCATTAAAAAGTTTAAACTCCTGCACTTTCTCACGCCACAGTTTCATGCCACAGTCGGAGCAACAGCTTGGCTGTCAGGCTGGAGGTTGATCAGAGAATTGCTTGCTTGGGCCAGCTCTGCGATGGAGACTCGTCCTCTCTGTTTGATAAACTGAGCCACAGCAGCCATCTCCTCTGGTGTGATATAGATGAACTTTCCTCTGTCATCAATTACACCTACAGGGGAAAAAGAAAGGACCTTCAAGTCAGCACTTTGGCTCTTCTCACTTCCCAACAGACATTAGTTACTTCTTTGTGGAAGGGATGTTTGAACTGCTGAGGCTGCATTTCATATCTAGGGCAGGCAGAACAATGTGCTAGCAGTCAGGTAACATCTCTACTGTCGTGCTTTTGAATAGGGCTTCGACAATACCTGAGTGCCTGGGTAGGACTGATTATGTTCAGCAAGTAATGCATTTTTTTTCCCCACTGTGTGCAGCTAGTTGGGATTATCACAGCAGTGCATTCAGGTACATTGCATTAGGGTTGCTATTCCAGGGTCAGACAGCCAACTGAGAAAGGAAGAGAAGAAGGATCCAGGCAATGAGATTTGGAGCTACTCTGGGAGGTAATGAAGCCCAGCTTCCAGATTTTGGTAGCTCCATCAAGAGTGAGAACTGACCTCTTTGTTCTCAGTGCCTTATAGGATCAAATGTAAGGCAGGGAGCCTTACAAGCATGTCTTTTAGCCAGGACAGTACGCATTTCTACGCTTTGATTCAGATCACTTCTAGGTCATTCGAGTGGGTATCCACATGTACCCATTAAAATACAGCTGTCACGGTTGGCAAACAATTATCAGGTCAGCAAATGTTTGCATTGGCACCTTCCCCTACTTTATCCTCAGAAAGAAAAAGACTGACCAGCAATAAAACAGCCTTGTTCAGACAGGGAGCTACCTATATGCTCCCTGCTTACATTCCAACCTCGAGTGCATAGGTACACAGCTAGAAACAAACACTCCACTTACTTCAGCTCCTAGTTTCGGAGTGCTCTGGGATGTTTGCTTCTCCCAGTGCGTGCCATACCTCAATCCTTGTGGGTCCCTTTTAACTCAGGATATTCTATGACACTGTGATACCCCATATTAGCTTTAGCCACTGCAATTTTAAAACAGGTGTACAAACGAGCCCCAAAATATCCAAACAATTCAGATTTCAGAGAATGTAACTTGCTAGTTAACCCTGCTGAAGGCCTTGGGGTTTATAACATGCTGAAACCTTGTGCTGGCCCCTGAACCATTGGGAGCATTTACCCCCCAAGTTCTGTACAATATATCACTGAAGCAATCATCTCCCATATCGCTTTCAACAGTAAGTTTCACATCTGCCAAAACAGAAATAATAAATACAGCTTTTGATCAAATCCTACAAGGGTCTTCTCCAGTTTAAAATGGGAATTACACTGGGTGTCTCTCTACCACAGAGGAGACATTTTCTGCACCAGCTGAAGAATAGGTGTTGTGGCTGTCACCTGTTAGAGTGCCATCTGCCATCAGGTCCTGGATTCTGTTAATTGCATCCTGTTGAGAAAGGAAAAAGGAATAAGAAACTGATCAAGAGAAAGGTACAAAACAGGAGCTTTTCTTATTAAATTATCTGACTGTATAACGGAGGGAGAGCTAAACACGTTTCCCCAGGGAAAGGCTGCACTGTGCCAATGCAACACACCAGTTCCATGAAATACTGTGATGCGCTTCTCCAAGAATCTGGCGACACTCAACACATTGCAGAGCTTTTTAGTTTTTCCTGCTCCATTCCAAAGGAAACTGCTCCTTACCAAGCCAAAGAGCAGCTTGTTGAATTTATTGCTGAGCTAACAGTATGGTTACTCCAAGCACATTGCTCTGCTGCACCTAGAACTGGTAACTGTGTGCCAATAAGCTTGGTTTCTGCAGTCCTGCCTCTCTCTCCCACTAGCATTTACAGGACTGCAGAAGCAAGTTATGGCTTGGATTTCAACTTGAACTGGGCTCACTGCATGCAAATTAAGTTCTAGGAAAACAGAGAGGCAAAGGGCAGTGCAGCCTGGATGTACAGCTCTTGATTCCCAAGTATCATGCATTGTTCTATTAAAAGACTTGCAAAAATCTGTGTGATCCATTGGCCAACAAGCAGCCACTCAACACCCACACTGTGCCCTTTTCACTAACATTCCCTGTCAGCCAGCAATCTTCTATGGCTCTCTGATGAACATGCACTTTTCAGGGCTGAATCTACTGAACTCCAATAAAGTAATGTCAGAACAGTAATACAAACAGTACTCTTAATTACCCATTTTCTCTCTTATCCTTTTAAAGTCACTGTTTGTACTTGTACCCCAAAAGGTAGCGCTTACCTGAGTTCTTAAGCCCATATGTGAAGCTAAGTCCTCCAGCTGAATTACTTTGGTTTTCTATGGAAACAAACAACAGTTACATGCAGCTGATGAATTAAGAGGGTTAGCAAAACACACAAAATAGAACCCATCCTTCCAGCTTATCCTAGCGGGCACTTTTCTAGGTTAAAAACCCCTTTAATTTACATCACTTAAACCAATCTGCTCAGTGGAAAGACCAGATGCTCTGACCCACCTCAGTGAAGGCTCAGATACATTAGCTAACATCCTCAAGTACATCCCTAAGAGCTTCATATGTATGGCCACATTTACATTATTGGATGTCATCCTACAGATGATAAATGCATTTGTTTCTGATCTTGAGAGCACACTGAAGAATTAAATAGAGGCTGCAACAGAAGAACCTTTTTCATCAACAAAACCAAACCAAAGCCACACAGACTTAACAGTTGTGAAGTTTGATGCAGCCAAGCTAGAGAACTGAATACCATGGACTGAACGCATGGAATTGAAACCAGTCCATGGAATTCAGTTCTCAGAGCTGGGAACTGCCAAGATTCGTCACATCTTCTTTTTAAAGGAGAGGGGATGCAAAGTCATTACGTGAGAAAACCAGGCTTTACACCTTTGCTTCAAGATGTTTGCCCTTAGTGACAGAGCTCACTGGAAGCTTTCTAATACAGCTCTGGCTGTGGATAGCAGACCAGAGGATGGGATGGAATGGAATGGGGATCCAGTCTCCATCCACTTGGAAACATAACAACATCGCGAGGTCCCAGCTCAGCAACACACCACAGATTTCATGTTTTAAACACAAGCTTAACTCTCACAGAGCAACATACATACATCCACGCTTTACCAAATTCATTTCACTTTATGTATTTTTTCTCCAACAAGGCATGAAACAGAGTGAGAGCTCCCGGAATTAAGACAAACAGAACCTTTTCTCTTATTTCTACATAAGAAGTCAGGTGTCAAAGCACTTCTGAATTTGGTTCTTCACCCTGTGCTTAATTTCTCTGACGTCAAGTCAAAGTGACTAATATACAACTATAGACGAGCTTAAACACTGAACTTAGATTGTGTGACTAATCTGTTCCTTCCATCACAACCACCAGAGCAACGTGCGGAACCAGAGCCTACTGTGTCAGCCTTTGGAAACCCTTCCACTTTTAGTGGAAGATCTCAAGGGACACTGACATAAGTTATATTTATTAATAAAGAGCAGCATATTTTCCTGAACCCAGAGCTTAGGACTGTCTTGAAAGCCATAGATGGGAACGTGCAGTTAGCAATCAAAACAGAGGATGGTCTTAGCAGACACAGCCACAGTAAAGTCCTCCCATCTTCCAAGAAAACTTCTCTGACTCCTATGGAAAGCAGAATATTGAGATCTCTGCATGACTCCAAAACAAGATGTGCCACCTGATGGTTTGCCTTCACGGCTTTTCTTAAGCTCTTCAAACATGTTAGCTACTGCTTTTCCAATCTAGTGCAGCTTTGCAGTAACCCTGGAATGTTATACCTGTTTTCCAGAACTAGACAGCAATTAGCAAATCAGTTCCTTATGGAGAGCTGCTAAGGAGACACAAGTGTGTGCATCTCTAAGCTCTTGGAGGTGTAAAGAGCTCTTGGAGTGTGTTGCAAGTTAGCATCACAGGGTTCTCGTGCCAAGATTTCTTTATTGCTGTGACGATTGTGATCATGATGTGTATCCCTACAACCTGTGTATCCCTACCATCCTGTGTATCCCTATTTATTCTTCTAAGCAAGCCTTTTATATTCTAACATGCGGCGTACTGAGTACATTTCCACTCATAATCCATTGGCTAGAAAGCAAGCAAGTTCCATAACGAGTAGAGAGCTTAACTTATGCCTAGGTACAAAACAGCCCTGTTTATTCAGACCTTCCGTCTTCCTTTCTAGAGCCTCTTTATCAGAGAGTCAGCATCCAATGAGGCTGAGCTGAGCTCTCCATCTCCCACATCTCCCCCTTCTTTATTAATGAAAAAAGCATGATTTAAAGAATCTTCTATCACTTCTTTACACACTGTAATAAACAAGGAATACAAACTAAAACACTGAGAAAAGCAAAATCTAACCCTATTTTTAAACACATTTTGTATCCACATTCCCAGGCTTAATTACACCAAGCAGAGTGATTTCTATAAGCAGCTAAACTAGAATTAGCACACTGAACTAATGACTGATTCTTTCCTCTACAGTTAAAATACAAACAGTAATCCATTTTACTTGCTGGGTCATCTTTGAGATGGCAGCATTCAGTGCTGTCATTGCTGTTGGTGTCCAATGTCACGGTGATGGTATGTCTGGATCTCCTTCCAGTAATCTGAAGGGGGGTTTTGGCATATAGGAGATAAAACACCAGCAACAAATAGTTGACAAGTGGTTGGGCTGTTCTTCGTGCCTGGAGGTAACACAGTCCAATGGTACTGAATGGGGTTCCCCACTGTTAATAGAACCAAAAATACAAAATGTGGTGCATCATCAGATTAGTTGATGTTGAAAAAACTGTCTTTTAAGTCCATTGCTATAAGCAGCCACAACTGTGGAAGCAATCCTGGTCGCAAAGAGCCCATATCTTCAATTACAGCATTAATCTTCTTGAGATCACTTAAGTCTCCATCTTGTAGTTGGCACTACATGTTCGGCCACAAGCTGTTCTTGAACAAGGATATTTAACTGCAGCAATTTTTCTCAGGATAGGGGCCACTGGTTCAGCCCCAGGAATAAAAGGATTGTCGAAGCCCTCAGGAGGGGAGATGGAGAGCACCCCCTGTGGCACTGGTAATGAGGGAGTTGCTGGCACAGCGGGTGAATCTGAGGAGGAGTTTGCAGCTCCTTCATTCTCAGGAGGGTGGGGGGGTGACTGATGATGAGCCTGCATGACTTTCTAAAGCTTCAAATATTTTTCACCAGGTTTCATGCAACCCAGACATCATCTCATCACCTGTAGTGGATGCATCCCACAGTTTCACCCCAATCCCTTCTCAAGTCTCTGGATCATAAACTGTCAGACTGGTGATGGAGGGATCCTTCCTAGTGGCCCACGTGAGCATTTGCTGTAGATCAGGGGAGGATACTGATGCTCCCCGTTGTTTAAGGATAGATTGGAAAGTAACTAGGACACTTTTCTGTTCTGAGGTCATTTTGTTCCCCATAGTCTGCACACTTACCTTCGTCCAGTGTGAGACAATCAAAGCAGTTAGGGATGACGAACTTTCAGGCTGCTGCATTTATCTCAATGCTCCCCTGTACAGGATTTCCATGTTCTTCTCAACGCCTGCTGTGTTTTTCTCAATGCATTCTGGACCAGTCAGTCTTCAAGTAAGGCCAAGTCTCTGGTCGAGTCCCTGTTCATGGTCCCTGTTTGTGGTTCTTGTGTGTGGTCCCTTTTCAGATGCCAGTTGTTGCGAGTTAGCATCACAACACAAGGTTCTTGTGCCACGAGGATTTCTCTATTGCTGCAATGGTCTTGATCACGATGTGTACCACTATCACCTTGTGTATCCCTGCTTTTTCTTCTAAGCAAGCCCTTTATATTCTAGCACGCGTATTCAGTACATTTCCACTCATAATCCACTGGCTAGAAAGCAAGCTCCATAACAAGTAGAGAGCTTATCTTATGCCTAGGTACAAACCACTTCTGTTTATTCTGACCTTCTGTCTCCTTTCCAGAGCCTCATTATCAGCAAGTCAGCATTCAACGAGGCCAAGCTGAGCTCTCCATCTCCCAAAGTAGCGGAAATGCAAAACAAGCCCAGAATTTGACATTCTGAATTAAGAAAGTGATGAGAAGATCGCTAAGTATGTGGGAGATGTGCTCACTAATGAAGCCTCTCACACACATACAACATGTTCACTGAGTCCAGTTTCCAATAAAGCCCAAAAGGGATTAATTAGGACAAAAAAGGTAATCACAGAACTTTATGTTTTAGGCTAAGGGTAAGAAATCACATTTCAACCTTGATATAAAAATTGGTTAAAGGAGCATCTGTTGTTACAGATCACAAGTGGAAATCCTCATGAACACACCACAGGATTTAGATAACCATGCATATAACATCATGAAAGGTAAACATCCCCTGTTAAAAAAAGTGATTTTTTTTTTCCTTAAACATCCCTATAAAACATCAGTGCTGTAAATGGCAGGAATGAAAGAAATCACACCGTGTCTGACCAATCTTTACAGCGCCCATGTTTCAAACACACACATCCTGCATGGCAGGCCACATGCTGGTACAGCACTTCTCATTCACGCTGAGCCCAGATGCAGAGACTGTGAATATCAGCTATGATTTAGGCAACAAACAAAGATCTCGAACGTCCCAAATCCCAATACAGCCAACATTTCTGATCAGAAACCCTGACAGTGATTTTATACACGTCTATCCTTATGAATTAGGCTACGGGCTACAATTTCACCCCCCCAAAAGCCAAGATAAAGCTGTAACTACAAATAACTTCAGCAATGATTAACATATTTATGCATGATCAAGTAAATAATGTAGACTTCATCTCAGGTATTCCTTTTATTTTTACTTGCTGAGTATTTGAGTAAATTGAAGCAGTAAAGACGTCCCCTTCTTTCTATCACTCAAAGTTATTTCACTTACTCTAACAACATGGAAAGAGGAGAATAAAATGATAACTTACCTTAATGTATTCGATAAATTCCTTCAGAAAGCTGCGAGTCTGGAAAGGAAAAGAATTGTTATTTTAAATTTATCAATATTGAATGCAACACAAACTTGCACAGTATAAGCATTTAGCCTGTCTACTTCCTAAATTGTACACATATGCTTAGAGAAGACTTTGAAGCAGGGAAAAAAAATGCATCTAGATTTAATCTTAACTAGGAATTTCCAATAGGTATTTTTTTTTAATGCCAGAATATGGCTCAAGCACAATTTGTTTTCTGAAAGATTGTTGAATCTTTTCTTCTTCACGTCGTACGTGACCTGAAACAATCACATCTGGGTGAGCCTGTGTGTTAAGTACGTTCACTGAAGACATTTTGTATGGAGGGAAAGTACAGAGTGGTTCAGGAGGCAGCTCGTGCAGATGGTGAAGCGCAGCACACAGCTGCACAACACATGTGGAAGCTCAGGCCTTTCTCTCAAAGCTATGCACCTGAAATCCGGCATTTTAATGTACGCAGCTCAGTTTTCAAAGGCCATGCAAAAAACATGCATTGAAGTGAACAGGAGATCGAGTTACTCTGCAACCCTGAAAATCAATCAGCCTTAATTAACTGCTTAACTCTGCAACCTTAACTTCAAGCAGGAGTTTCAGCACGCTGCTCTCAACACCACACGGCAGAGTCAGCTTGGACCAGGATAACAAAATGCTTCAAGTGCATTACCCACCCCCAAGACAGGAGGATGGCTTGGCATTTTTGCAAGGCTGATGCCTCCAAATAACTACATACCTGTGATCATTTCTGAACATGACTTTCAAATTGCCTGCTATTAAAGTTCTACCTCCCCACCCCTACCAAAGATATCTCTGTTGAGATCCATGCACCATCAATTGCCTCCCAGGCTCTTTTGGAGTGAGGAACACCCTTCCCCGTTCCCACATACAGAAAAACTAATTTCTCCTCATCTGCGTTCCCACAGCTGCTTGTCAATAAATACTCTCTACCTTTCAAGGGAGTCTGAAGTGGAGAATTAAATGTTTTAACTATATGATCTAACCAAATAGACACAATATAAAGATGGGTCTTCAAAAGCAAGTACTTGTTTAATTCTTCTCTGCACCTTCGGAAGTTTCCCATCATCACATAGAAGTTCTCTTGGTGCTAACCCTGGTACAATAGAGGAAATTCCATTAATAGAAAAGGTTCCATGGTGAGAATCTGTACTGAAGGTCAGTGTACACTAATTGCAAGCCCACCAGCCCATGCTCAGTGATGCTGAGTGCAAATTTACTTAATTCAAGAGGGTCACTTAAGCAGAGGGAAAAGGGGAATAAAATTCATATTGCCCTGAAAAAGAAGCATCTATCATGTAATCCACTGGACAGCCCAAATTTGGCAGCTGATACTCCAGAGCCATTTCAGTATTTGACAGCAACTCAAATTAATCTAACATGTTTTCTCCTCAGCAAATTAAGGGTGCTACCTCCCACAAGAGAACTTGGAAAAGTTTGCTGCACTATTATGCCAGCATCACATTTCAACCACCATCCCCAGCAGCTCGCCTGGAGGCAGCCACAGGAGGAGTATGCTAGAGGATTATGCAGAGTTTGAAACCCTGTCAATGACTTGTAGTCATTTGCAACACTGAACAGTTTTCCAGTGGAAAGCCCACAAGCACCTAGGTTGCGTCCTGTGATTTCTCAAGCTTTCTCTCAGCTCCATTTTTCATTTCATTTCACAATGATTCTGCTCTTCTAGAAAATAAAGCCAAGAAACCTTTCACCGAAGTGAAGTGGACACCACCTAACTCCAAATCTAGACCTGCTTTCATCTTGCAGTGTCTTGCAAACACGTGGTACCAGGATAGGGTACAGCTGGGAACAGTATAAGAGTATCTGCCTCCTCAAATTAGTTTTATTTCAGTCTTTAGACAAAGAGAGGACAGAACTCATTCTCAGTGATGTGCAATTGCCTGAGCACTCTGAACTAACTTAAAAGAGTCTGGAATGAGAAACTGTAGCATTCTCCAGGAAATTACTCCAAGTTAATACATACTATACACATAATTCTTCATAGCAAAAACATTTGTCTGGATCCCATTTTGAAGTCCATTTTACAAGAGACAGAATGCAGAAAGGACAATCTGAATCTAACAGTGATCAGGGAAACTACAATAACAGACTAATGTACATACCTCTTCCTCTGTCATTGATTCTTCAACCCCTTCCTCTTCAACTACAAAACTCTCCTTCAGCTTCAGGTACTCTTCATACTCTCTCTTCTCCTCTTCTTCCTTTGCCTTCCTTTTCTCCTCTTCCTAGAGAGAAAAGATGACATGTGGTCAGTTTTTTCCTCCTGAAAGGGGGTTTAGTTTTAAGTACAGCTGCACTTCCTTTATCTGCACTCTGGTCCTACTGTGACAGACTGCAGATAAAAAGCTTCTAAAGCATGTCTGAGTTCTCCCTTGATGGTATCATTCATTTCAAAAGCTGCTCTGACACTCTTAAGATTGCAGTCATCCTAACGTGGTGTTGTAAGCCTGCACAAGACACCTAGGCTGGTTCTTAACAGGTCTGACACGGGAGAAAACCACTCTTATATAGCAAGCTGCTGTTGTAATTTGCATGAACGTGTTTCTTCTGAAGACCGAGCGACAGGAAGTTCCTGCCCCAACTGTACTTTGATGCAACACCCACATTTCTGCATCCAGCCCCAATTCTGCTCTGACATGCACCAATGTGTGGGAATGAACACAAAGAGTAATGGAATTACACTGGTCTCCATCTGCGTACATGAAGAAGTTGGCCTGAAAGAGCTTCAAGTAAATCTCTCAAGACATACAGCAAAATACATCCATACTGAATGGAAAGAACTCTGCTTTATGCCTAGGGAAAATGTATTATTACATAAAAAAAGAGTTTCTTTTGTAGGTCTTGATAAGTGGGCAAACATAAGTTCCACTCTTAGTTATGCACAACAAGAACAGTTTCAGTTACCTATGCTGAAATAAATGCCTTTCAAAACCATGTGTGGGGCAGAGAAACTGATGCTTGTATAGCACTTGGTACAACGAGATGCCAACTTCCCAAACCTCTGCTTGCTATTACAACACAAAGGATTGATTAGTACTTAGAAACATGAGTTCTTTGGATATTACTGTCCGCCTCTGTCCTTTTTCTTTACCATTAGCACGGGAATCAATCTCCTAAAGAACAACTCTATTGATTCCTACATGCTTGCCATGCTACATCTTCAGCACTAATATGGTAATTGCTTCCTTAAATGGCTCGAAAGCAAACTCTTGTACTGTTAAAACAGGGAGACAGGAACAAGTCATTAAGTGTAATGTGAATGATTTTCAGCAAAGACATCATGTAAGGTGCCGAGGTGCCAGAAACAGGTGTAGCAGTGTTGCTCTTAATTAAAATCCCAGTAAAAAAAGTGTATTCAGCCCTAATTGCATTCAGCCAAACTCCGAGCAAGTCCTAAGGAGGAAGCATTTTCCACAGTGACGTTCAAGGATGAGAAAACCAGAGCTGAAAGGATCTTGCTGCATGTGAAAAGTCAAAACCATTTTTAACCATTATCTCATGAAGAAATCCCGCGGATCTGAGGAAGCGCTTGAGACAAAATGAGACCATTTTCTAGGTCATTCATCACCATAACGATTATTAATAAAAGCTCAGCAGCAATTTCTGTCCTTGCTTTACAGGTGCCAAGAACAACACAGCCATCATTCATTCAGAAGTGTTCAATTGGTCTCTGCTTGAAAGTACATCCAATTTCATCTTGATCCTGGAAATACAAGAGTAAGGCACTTAGCTAAGCATTTCCAGCAGCTTTTTCATCAACCACCTAGGATAAAAAAACGCAGCCACTCCTTGCACGTGCTTCACCCACCTAAATTCAACCGCAATTCAAACTACAGAAAAAAGAAGGATTTAGGGAAGCTGCAAAGTAAAAGGAATCAGCAACAACAATAGAAGCTGTGCAGGGGGGAGCCCTGCTGAAGTCATGTTGTTTGTTAACACTCATTTTCAGCTGGTGTTCCACCACCAGCACTCTTTCACATGCCCAAGTCATGTAGCAGCTGCATGGAAGGTGCAGAGTCAGACGTAGCCAGGTTCCCATGAAAAACAGCCTGTGGGTTATGCATAACCCACACATGGAAACACTCTCAGCACCCCAGGGCCTGCTAATTAAAACAGAGCCCAATACTTGTTGCCTACGAGTCACACAGAGGGCAACTCAGCTCAAACATGATTGTTATAAAGCCTGTATTTTTATCAGCCAGGATTTTTTTTTTTTTGCCCATCCCCATTCTAATTTCATATTAACCACTGTGGAGTTAAGTGGTAATGCACGTCTGCTTAGAGGAGAGAGAAGAGTTGGGCCACCTCCCTTCAGCAATGGGTGTGGTGGTGGGGAAATCCCAGCTCTATGGAAATTTGGTAACTGCTGATGTTCAACTGTCTTTTTTCCCCCCCCCTAAATTCTGTAGTGGGTCCCCCGCTCTTGTCACCCACTTCACCCTTACCAAAACCAGGGGCTTGTTACAGCATAGATATGTTTTCTAACAGCTTTCTATATCACGCTTGAGGAACGTGGCTCTAGGCAGCCTGGTTTGGTGGTTGGTGACTCTGTCCGTGGCAGGGGGTTTGAAACTAGATGATCGTTGTGGACCTTTTCAACCCAGGCCATTCTATGAATGTACCTTCTCATTGCTCATCTCTTACCTTGAGTGCAGTGATTATTTCCATGCCATCAAAAACATGAATTGTGTCAACGGCACAAAATCCCAATCTTTCATCAGCTCAGACCCAGAGGGACCTGAAAACTCTTTCAGATTTATAGCTGGAAGCAGACCCTGACTTTGGGGACCACAGAGCCTTCCGGAGCCCTGAGATGCTGATGAGTAACTGAAAGATTACAACCTTTAAAGGCTTATCATGCATGAATATTTTGAACAAAGGGTGAGTACCCTTAGAGCACCATTTAGCCAGAACACAGCAAACTGTTCCTAGCTTTCCGTTCAGTGCACCCATTTAAGGTGACACTGACACTAAGTGGCATTGGCCTATACACTAAGTAGCTCTTCTGAGAGCTTTGCCTAAGCAGCTTTCCCAGAGAGCAAACTGCTAGTTGTGTGCTCCGCCACCTCTCCTCCAAATCAGATAAAGGACTGACCTGCTGACAAACAAATCATTTATAGGCAGCTTATTCCGCTGTGAAGTGGAAGAGATCTCACTGCAAGAGGAATGGAAAGACCAAAGAAATCCTCCTCATGATCATTTTATGATTCCACACCCAGCTTTTGTGCTGTTAGTACAGCTTCTGCAGGAACCAAATAGGGACTTTACAAATAACTAATATGACACTGAGTAGACTGAATCCAGGCTGGATGTGGCTCTGGGCAGCCTGGTCTGGTGGTTGGCGACCCTGCACATAGCAGGGGGGTTGAAACCAGATGATCATTGTGGTCCTTTTCAACCCAGGCCATTCTGTGATTCTATTATGAATAAACATCCCTTCCCTGTCACTGTTCAGATAGAAATAAAACCTTTAGGAAGATGGGAGTGTTTCCTCCCAGTTCTCATCTCACTAAAATCCAAGTAGGATGAGCCTTCTGCAAGCTTTTCAGCCTTGTACTTCCTTAAAGGGAAAGAAAATATTCCATTATTTGATATAAATATCAAATAACCAAAACTTCAGGGTCTCAGTTTTCAACAGCTTCAATAGCACCCTGGGGGGCCACTTCTCCACCCCTGAAGTTTTGAAGATCCAAACCATTCTTACTCAGGTACTGAAATGCAAAGCCAAAACCCTTAATGACATTTCCTGACTTTGGAAACTTTGGGCACAGCTGTGCTTGAGCAATACAAACCTTGTGCTAATACAGCAGCAAACAAATGCCAGCCCCCACTCCCACTGTGGCTTTTTATTTCACAACCACTGAAAGCTCGCTCAGTTGAAGATCAGTAGTTTCTCTACTACATCAAACTAAGTTTCAAGAGCAGCTCACGCTGCAGTGGATTTGCAGGCAACACACCCTGTTGAACATTGCATTTTAGTATAGAAGAAGAGACAGAATCACTGTGAGCCCTGCATCTGCATAAACCATATGCAGTTTCCTTTAGCACAGCAGAGGTAGGCTAAGGAACTAAAATCTACAAAAATCCCTTTGCAAGGTGAAAAAAAGCTTTCTGGTTAACAAGCTGCAAGGCTTTTTGACGAAGACACTGTTTTGCAACATCAGAGGAAGTTCGCTCTCATTGATAAGGTGTCGGTTGGTAAACCATCTCACCACTAAAAAACTCCAAGAGTGAAAGGGAAATCCCCAGGGTAAAGCAGAGCTGAAGCAAATGCCAGTTATAAAGGAGCTTCCTCGCACACGTAGCCAATCAGGTCACTGAACACTGGAAAGGAAACTTGAATTTAAAAATATATATTATTTGGTTCGCAACACAGAAGCCAAGGGGCAACCACATTTTATTTATATGTGCATACAAATATGTTTGGACAGAACCAGGGGGGTGTTTTTCTCAAGAATACATAAGATTTTAGCCCCTGCAGTCTCCTTAGAAGGGCGAGTTACCACTTATACTGCATCACACTATAGAGCTGGCCAACAATAACTGCAGAGAGCTATCTTTGCCTATAGAAGAAAGAGGGGTTTCATGTGACTCAAGAATTCATCATTTCCACTAGTCTCCCTATCTCAAACCACTTGCAGGGGATGTGTGTGAAAGGTTTAGCAGTCCCAGTGACTGTATCATAAAGATTAGAACTGGGTGGTGACACACTGGGACAGGTTGCCCAAGGAGGCTGTGGATGCCCCATCCCTAGAGGCATTGAAAGCCAGGCTGGATGTGGTTCTGGGCAGCCTGGTCTGGTGGTTGGTTACCTTGCACGTAGCAGGGGGTTGAAACACAATGATCACTGTGGTGCTTTTAACCCACGCCATCCTAGGATTCTATCATTTCCACAGGATCCACAACACAATTTTGTATCCTCTTCTGTTTGGCTTTCCTCATTATTTGGAGGACTTTCGGACAGCATTTAACAGAGCAGGAATCATCCAGAGCTACTGAAAGGCTGCAAAGCAGCTCTCCTTGACACAGAGCCAGTCTCAGTGTTCATGGAAGACAGCACAATTCTGGGAGCACTTCTTGGGAGTGGGAGCAAGGAAAAAACAAACAAGCAAACAAAAAACACACAACTGAATTTTTCCCTACTGTCACTCAAACAAGACTAAAGCAAATATGAATAGCAAGACAGGTTTATGCATCCGAGCAATATTTGAGCCTCTAGTTGTCCTTTGGACTGCCAGGAACAGAACTGAAGTAAATCAAAGCCTTAATTCACATTACTCATTTTCACTTAGCCTTGCAAAATGGGGGTGAAAGCATTGTAGTACAATCTTCATTAGGTATACTGAAGATCAAAATAAAACCAAATGAGATTTCCCTCATTCAACCAAAATAAATTATTCAGCTCTAAATTGAAAAGAAGGTGATGATTAAAAAAAAAGTTAAATATGTTAATAAGCACTTACTTCATGAAGAGATCTCTCTGTCTGGGTGGAATTACACCCTTATTTGCTATCCAGCTCTTCAGTTGTGTCCAAGTGATCCTGATTAGCCAGCTGTACTGCTAAGTCCCAGGACAAACTTGGAGGTAACCAATGGGACAACTTCTTTGTCCTGGGTTATAGCTCACTTTGAGCATGTTGGCCCAGTTCAACTGCTGTGTGATTAGCAATCCACCTGTCTTATGGGCTGCCACTCTGAAACTGAACTGCTCTTCGCCTTGTCTAAAGGAACTGACACCAAAGCAATGCTAGCATCCAGCCAACGTGCCCTCCTAATCTCCCTTAGAGCACTGGACTGTTCAAGTTCATCTCAACCAACTCTTCGGGGTTTCAAGGATATTAAATTCCTGAAATCTGAAGTATTTGAAACGTCAAGGAGCTGGGTGCAGACAATATACTTATTAAAAGAATACACCACTAGAAGAAAACTTGCCATCTCTGTTCTCCCTTATGCTTTGACAAGTCCCCCAGTAAGGATGGACAATGGATGGGTGCTTTAAAGGCAGCCACAGTTCATCTGGCCTTTCTGAGCTGGAAGCATAGAGAGAGAAAAGGGAAATGTTTAGAAGGAGAGCAAACTGCAAGGCGGAGGCTGATGCTACTGAAGAGCATGGGAAGGGGGAAGCATTAGACAGAGATCCATAGAAAAGCCAGGTCTGATGGTTTTACTGATGTGAAACAACTCTGACTAGCCAAAATTAGTCTTCATACCCTCAACAGAAGAAGGGGGGAATAAAAAAAAATGTCTTTTCTTCTTTCAAAAAGTTATCAGCAGAACACCCTGCTTGCACAGTCTGCACTTAACAATGAATTCAAATAAATCTGCTCACCACAAAGCACAGATTTGCACATTTAAGCATCATGGAAAATTCACGCTGAATGCTGGGGGCTACACTCTCCTGGGACTGCAATTACTCAGCTCAGGATTGAACAGAACACCTTGCTCTTTGCCTCCAAAAGCACGCTGCAAAGCTGCAACACATCTTACTCAAGCACCAAAGAGCACGAAGCTCCAGTTCTTAGCCAGTAGCACTGACACCTGGAACACACAAAGCAGCTTTGAAATCAGTCTGCCACCCCCACTGATGAAAGGCTTTTAACAAAGACACTTCAGTTGCACAGGATCTGTTTTTCTGGGTCACTCCTAACATGCACCTTCATACATACAGGTTAGAAATCTTTAATTATAAAGCATGTGTAAGTTTGTGTAATTAGGACAAAACAGTACAATTTTACATGACAGTTGCAGAAGTGTTTAATAATGTCTTTCACTTTCTGCCCTGCTGGTTACAGCTGTCAGGCAGGCAGAGCTAATGAGCATCAGCAAAGGGCACAAGTTGCAACATGAAGAATCTTATCATGCGTGTGATCACCTATTGGAACTGGGGCTAAGCATGATTGAGACATTTTCCACCCCTAGAGACAATGTATGCTTATCTGGGCAAGGTTCTGAGCAGCCTCCACAGATCCCTTCTAACCTATGACATTCTAAGGTTCTGAAAACTAAACTTCTATCAGACATCAAGCCAACTTCTCTTACAGTGGAGTACAACTCCTTCATAAACGTGCACTTAAATAGACCCCATCAGACTAAGGGCCAATTTTAAAAGCTATGTTTGTCAACGTAAAACTGAACAAACAATCTGTCACTATGGAATAGGAGGCTCACAAGCCACTGGATCCACTACAAAAGAGGTTTCATTTAGCACTGGCCTCGACTGTGGGTTGGTCCTTGCTGCTAAGATGTGTGTGCTGATGTTTGGATTAAGACCTTTCACTTCTGCCAAGCACCTGGGGAAACACTGGGCCATGCAGTTGAAATCACTGAGTATCACATTAATTCATAAAAAACAGAGCAACAAAACAAACAAAAAGATAATAGCAATGGATACCAAAGAGTTTTGCTATCACAGAACTTACAGCGATGCAATCTCCAAGACAAACTTGGTTCAAACTTTCCACCTATGAGTGCAACCAATCTCACCTGTCGTTCTTCCTCAAGGCGGATTCTCTCCTCTTCTTTCCTCCTTTCCTCCTCTCTCTTTGACTCCAGCTTTCTCCGTTCCTCTCGCTCTGCTTCCTCGGCCTTAAATGCAAACAAAGAAACCCTTAAACAACCAACAAAAGAAATGCAAGACAGGCTTCAATCTCCCTCAATACACATCTTTCACTTTCATGTTGTAAAGGCTAAGGGGGGTGTTCCTGTGTGCATGTTCAGAAATAATAACCCAATACAAGTCGTTATGATTCAACCCGTCTCTTCAAACCTACAAATTCCTACCATTTCTGACCAAACCCAGCAAAGGGAGATTGACTCAGAACAGTAAAAATAAAGACATTTTGTGTATTGTTTAGGAATCTTTTGTTTCTTAAGCTGTGGTTTAGTGGATTTGAGGTTTTGAATGTTTCAGCAATGATGATTTAACTGAAAAATTTATTTGATCACATGAGACAATAAAAATTAGCACGTTTTACAATGAAACAAAAAGATCCTTCGTTCAACATCATTTGACTTTGCTCACACTTTTCACACACACAAAAAAGAAGCTAATTAAACAGAATGACTACGGAAAGCAATGATGCAAAGGGAGCAAGTGAGAAAAGGATGACAAGTTTATACAACTCATTGGGTTTGTTGCTAACCAGCCATTCCTTTCTATAGGCCAAACCAGCATGGTGTAAAACAGAAACTGCATGGATACATCGGGTACCTCAAAATTCTCCTGGGTGTCTGTCACCACCAGTTTTTGCTGAGCATCACTGTTCAGGTTTTGCTCTGAGCTTTGTATGGGGCAGAAATGCTTACCTCTCTCTGAGCTTTTCTGGCTTGTTTCTCTTCTAACTTCCTCTGCTTTTTTGCTCCAATCTTCCCTGTCACCTGAAGTTCTGGCACCTCCTCAGCATCATCTTCCTCTGCAAGATTGCATTAAAGGGCAAACAACAAGTTGTAAATCATATGTGAGAAGTCCATTCAGGAAACATGACTGCTTCCTAGGAAAGCAGCAGCACATGAATAGGATACACACGTGTATTTCAGACAAGACAGATGGAAAAAGGCAAAAAAACCTCCACAAAGTAGCAGTAATGAGGCAACACAAACTCAAGTCAGAGGTGAAAAGATAGTTGATATTTAAATCCTGGTCTTAGTTGCAACAACACCATACATAAATAGTTCACTGTTGTATGACAAATGGCTGTTTATAAAGGTGATCTCTGCAAGTGTGCAATATGAAAGAAGAGCTTTTAAAGATGGCAATCTCCCTTCCCTCCTCATCCCTCACACATTTCACAAGTATTTTGGCACTTTATTTGCTAACTGAAATTAGCCCTGGATCTTCCCACAGACTGACCATGGCCTTCAGAGGGAGGTCATCAGCTCACTCCATCAAACCCTACCTGGAGATGACTGTAGTGTGGCAATTGTCAAAGTTGGTTTGGCAGGACTGGCAGCAGGATGTTTCCCCATAGAGAACTCTCTCCAGAGAAAGTGATTCTTTCTTATTGCTTTGAAGGAACCCAAAGAAATCACTGTTTAAGAAGCACATGGATGAACAGTGCTCACCCTTCTTTTATACGCAGAATTAACTCTGAAACACTTTTGTTTTACTAATTTCAATACACAGTGTGGTACTATGGTTAAGCCACTAAGACACATCAACAGAACCAAATGCAGCTGAGATCTGCAGAGGTGGCTCATGTAATTTAGCAGTTTTCAGGATATGGAACTTAATATGAGGCAGGCTTGCTAGTTTGGGCTTCAGAAACCCTAGCATCTAATCACTGATATGATCAGAAGGGTTCCCCCTTCCTCCATCTCAAAGAAACATTGTCTAATCTGAGTGTCCCCAATGCACAGTTGCTTCCATAATCTTGCTGAACCTTAAAAAATATTCAATTTAATTAATTAATATTGATTTTTAATCCTGGTCCAAATGCAATGGGTGAGCAGCAAAGCGTTAGCAGTTACTACTTCCAATTCACAGTATAACCAAGGAGGCTGTGGGTGCCCCATCCCTGCAGGCATTCAAGGCCAGGCTGGATGTGGCTCTGGGCAGCCTGGTCTGCTGGTTGGAAACCCTGCACATAGCAAGGGGGTTGAAACCAGTTGATCATTGTGGTCCTTTTCAACCCAGGCCATTCTGTGATTTCTGATTCAGGTATTATCCCCTAGAAAATTATTTCTGGAAAAAAAACACAAACATGGAACACTGCCTCCAACACAATTCAACCCAAAGCTTTGAGTGCTTTTTGGATTTCACCTATATTGAAGATACCCAAGCCAGAGGTCAGGCAGAAGTCTAACAAAGCTTTTAAAGCATTTTTCCAGTCCTGCATCAAGCACACTTATGTTCAGTAATGTCTGCTTTCCTTCAATTTAAAGCATCTGATGTGATCCCTTAGGTCCTACTTCCTTACAAGCTTCTTCTAGCGCATGGAGTTACATTCAACAACAGCAGATGCAGTCTGTGATTCAGCAAAGCATTAAAGGTCAACAATGCACTCAACCTGGGTGCAATTAACATCTGCTAAATAAACCTGAATACGCTGACAAGAGGATAAGCACTTGGTATGAGAGTTTGCTGAATCAATCAGTTATTACAGTGCAAGAACTGCTGCACCAAAAGCAGAGAGGATGTTGCACAAAACCAGATTGTTTTGTGTTCTTAAACAGAAAGAAGCTACTGGAAGCTATAATTTCAGCCACATGAAAGTGCTTTTCACATACTCACTTGTAGCTGACAACAGTCCAGCGTACCACGCACTGTAACTGCTGGTGTGCTTCAAATGCAATGTGACAATCTGCTTTACACAAACACGGCTTTCAAAGAACCTCAGCTTTTCCTCAGTGTTTTAGAGGCAAAACAACATGCAGATGTTTGAATCTCTTGAAATTTCAACAGTTCCTTTTAAAACTATCTTCCAATACCACTAAATAACCATTAGTATACTGATGTTCTCTGTCAGGATAGGAATTTGCACAGCAGTGTACAAGTAGAAACACCAAGTGAAAAGTCCCACATCATGACTTCAGATACCTTTGACATCTACATCAAAAGGCCTTGCTTCCTCCTTAGTTTTGGAAGTGAAACAAATGAACTTCAAGGTCAAATGTCAAGGTCAGGCTGGAAAGGGCTCTGAGCACCTGATGGAGCTGTGGGTGTCCCTGGTCACTGCAGGGGGGGTTGGACCAGCTGGCCTTTACATGTCCCTTCCAACTCCGATCCATCTATGATTCAATGATTTCCATCCCCCCAAAAGAGTGCAAGCAGCAGATATGGCTACTCACACTCAACTCTTCAGGCACATGGCTAGCTGCTTGATTTACTATTTACACAACACCTTACAAAAAGGAGAGGAAAAAGGGAGGAAGGTGCCAGGCAAAACAAAATTAACCCTGAAGACAGCAGACATATGCATGCTGTTGAGACTGAATATGACACCAGCTACTGGAAAGGAATCAGTCCACCATATGGAAAGGTGTGGGCATTCATGAACAACACAGCACTGCAGTGGCATAATAATGACTTTCTTCTAATTTATTTTTAAAGTCTGGTACCTACCCAGTCTAGGAAACAAATGAGACATATGCTTATTAATATGTAGACACAAGATCAGCCTACGCCACAGATAGAAAAAGGACAGTAAACAAGGGACATGAGCCCCTCTGAGCAGAAGTCAAACAACTTCAAGCTCTTTCTTGAACCAAGCCATATGGCATAGCTGAGAAACCACGCACCTACCTCTTCTACACACCATCTGCACTTGTCTCAAGGGCAGGAAGAACACTGTGGATACTTTGATATCACTAAGACTCTATATGAAGGGTAGCAAGTCAAAAGTAACTTTTGATGCACTAGTCAGGATATTAGTAGTCAAAACTTAACTGTACTAGAGAGGTTTTCCTACTGATTGAGCATTGAAATTATTCCAATTATGTGCATTAATATTACTCTAATTTCCAACTGTTTCACAAGAACACCATGGGATCACAACAGCATTTATGCACCACTAAGATAACAACTGCAATTCATTTTAGGTATTATTCCTCCTCCCCAAATATTCATGCAAGACCTTTTCATGTAAGAGTTGAATGCTGGATTTAAAAAGCAATAATGGGCTTTTTAACATGGCCAATCACTACAGATTATAAATGTACATAGACGTTATTATTTGTTTTGTGCTTTGTTTCTCAGTTGTGATTAGTACTTGTAGAGGAAAATATGAAATCCTAACTCCCAGTGTCTTGCCAAGCAAAAGAAGAGAGGAATCTATGATTTAATTTAAGCTGGAACCATCAGCGTTACCTTATATTTTAATTTACAAGCTAGAGGCTATGACAGGATTATTAAAAGCTCTTGGCTTTATCATTATCAATTGTGTAGAGATCATTTAAATTTAACCCAGCTTTCACTGCACTGCATGTTCCACTATCTGTTCTCTGATGCACAGGGCTAACTACTGAGAGAAAGGCAAGGAATTACCTGCCCAAGGAGGTTGTGGATGCCCCATCATTGTTCTCTGACAACAAATAAATGGGATCTGAAATTAACACTATTTGTTCTCATTATTCCATGCCACAAACAATCCACAACCTGACACTATTCATCTCTTCTCCTTCCCTTCCTTCCACAGCTTGGCTTGGCCCTCTCCTGCTCCAATTATTAATATCTGAAATCCACATATAGTCATTCCTTGCAGTAAACGTTTGTCTTTGCCATAGCTAGCCTCACAAAGCCACCTCTGTTTGGGTTTAGTTTAAATTAAGATCCGACAGAGATAATCAAGTCTGCTATCAAGCTGGGCTATGAGGAGCAAGCCAACCAGACAAATACAGAACTCTCCTTCCAGACTCATCTTCCATTGGGAAAGGCACATGCACTGTGCTACAAGCATGCAGTACAGATACACTTTGAGGCACACAGATTTGAATGACGGCTGCCTCCATTGCAGTGGGTTGCAAGACAGCAGCATGATGACTGATTTGAAGTTGTGGAACACAAGCCAAACTCTTCTGTTTTAAGTCTCATTGAAGGAACACAGTTCAGGGGCTTCAGTCATTTGGAGAATTACTTTGTCACCCATGAATAGTATCTCCCCAGCAATATTTGGTCATCAGAAAATATTAACAGATGTTGACTTTCTCAAAGGAGACGACCTCCTTTGAGTATTTGACTAACCACTGAGAAACATTACTCAGCGAAACCGAGCCAGTGTAGGCAGCCGGCTAGCGGCTGTGTCCCCACAGAGCAGTGCAGCCCACATGGAACCCATGAATAAGGGACCTACATACATAGCGTGGGCTGCAATTCTGGTATGAAAGTCAAGGCATTTATTGCTTCCCTCTTTCTGTCTGTACCAACCTGCAAGTCATTTAGTAATTTAGGTGCCTTACCCCACCCAAGCTATAGGAAGAAATTAAACTCCAACTTAAATCCACTTGCAACGGGTGGAGATTTGAATATTCAATCAGTTACTATCCCTGTCTGCATTAAATGACTCTTCCCTACCTGGACATGCAAGGAAATAAATCTAGGCCTAACAACTACAGAAGGGATAATTAAAAGCTACCAAGGTTCTGATCCTAGTGCCACAGTTTTTGCCCCCCCACCCACTACTCTGTTAGAGATTTCAATACTGGCACAATATGACAACTCAGCAACAGCAGAAATTGTGGGCTACTATTTTACCCCACAAGCTCAGGTTAGATGAAAAACAAAAGACATTAATGTTAACCACAACTCCAAAGCCTGCAAGGGTTGCTTTGAGCCCATTTCCTAACGTCAGCAGAACTGGCTCCTGGCAGGCAGAGTACTTCAATGGTAACAAGCAGTTCCTACCTGACACCACTTCTATGTCTGTGGCAGCAACATTGGCAATGAAAAAAATCCTCTTCAGCTGCAGATGTCTAGAAGCCTTCTAAAGCAACAAGAACACTTACAAGTCAAGAGCAAAGAAACCAGATTGGCTGGTTCTTAGTATGTCTCTATACCACCAAATAATTTCACTCTTCAGCCATGAGTGCCCCAACTGGTCCTACACTGCCCAGCTCTGCATGCATTCTGGGCTCTATTCTCACGCGAGTCAGCTCATTTTTGTAACACAAAACTGAGCTGTGGTTGTTGAGACAACCTGCTATTTCAATAGGTTAAAGGGACACAGCAACGACACAGAAAATGCACATGGCCTCTGCCCAGAGGAGACAAATCCTACAGGATATTATGTCACATGGCCACAGAGTGAGCTTCAAAACATGTCATTCATCCTTCTTCAAGGGAAGAAGGAACTAGGGGGGAAACTAGGGACAGATGCTTCTTTCCACAGCTATACTATTAATGCCCACATGCAGTCTCCAAAGGCTGTGCTACTGCTGCATAGTAGGGCTCAGGAAAAACCATCCCACCATATGAATGGGAAACAAATCAAAAACATATGGAAGTAGAAAACAGAAGAAAAGAGTATGAAGCAGTTTGAATATGAAAGAAACATTAAAAAGAACAGAAGAAATATCATTTCAAAGAAAACTTCATGCAAGCGCTGCAACACTTGCATCTGATACACAGAAGGCTGCAAAAGAATTATTTATAAAGCCCAATGACACAGAGTCACAGACTCACTAGCAGTGACAAAATAAGAGAAGTCGTTTGCTTTGACAGCTCACTTTCAGCCTTTGGCATAAAAACTTCTGATGCCTGGAGCTCAAGGAAAAAGCTTTTTTGATCTCATTTTCTTTGCAGGATGTTCTCAACGTGGAAAGAAAGAAGCAAAGTTGAAGAGTTCAGGCCTGTCAGTTTTCCGTTTGCGCAACTGTTGGACATAATTAGCTTGGAGAGCATGTTTACCTGCCAACCTAAGTGGAAAATGCTTCCTACAAACTGCATGACAAGAAAGCCAGGAGAAAGTGCAATTATCCAATTACAGCATCACCCAGATACGTGCTCACCACTTCTCACTAGTCTAGGCCAAAGCCATTATTAAGATCCCCACTGCAGGCTCAAGTGAAGCAAGGTCCACTTCTATTAATACTCAAGTAGAAACCTTAAAAATTTAACCTACTATCTGAGAGCAAAAGGAAATCAGTTAGAATCATGGTGGTACCTTCTTTGTGGAGTAACAGAGATGTGTTAAGTTTCACCAGAGGAGTGAGTGGGATGTGTGGGCTATAGAAAGGTGTTATTCATCATTGCTTTCTTGCTTATAACCACACTAAAGAAGTATAGCTATTAACTGTAGATCCTGCACAGGACCAAGGGACTCTTTGCCAACAATCTGCTGGCAGGCAGAAACAATGCTGCAGTCAGCAGCGATCTCAGCTAATTGGGCTTGATCCTGATCACCATCCAGATGGTTTCTCTGAAAGTAAACTCCAGATTCTGCAAAGGTTACATTAGGGAATTAATTCTTCACACCAACTTGCAATAAATATTGTAGAGCAAGGTGATGATTCTATTTACCTCAATAGAATTACTTCAATTTAACCTGCATGTCTAAGAGGAAATACAAAAGGCAGCTTCTGCAAAGCAAGAAGAGAAGCTGTAAAGACAAACAGACCATGGTCAAGCTTCATATGGTTCTCAATCCATTAAAATGAACACTTTTCTTCAGGAGCCAATCGTACCCCACAGCATTTCCCACTGAGGCCCTGTCTAATGCTTGGAAGCTGAACTGTACCAAGCATTACCTTCCACCCATTCCTCTGCCTGCTGTGCTCTCCTCTGGGCCATCATCCGGTTTCCCAGGTTCCTCCGGCGCCTTGGCATCCCATCGCCCCGCTCTTCAACATAGGGCCGAGGTCTGACCGCTGCAGCCACATCTTGCTGGTGCTCCTCATCAGCTGCAAAAGGGAAATAAAACCAAGCAGAGCTGTTATCCTTGCTTGCTACAGTTGTCTTTTTGCCAGTCAGCTTTTGCAGCCAGAAGCACAGTACTAATGCCATGATATATGCTTTGCATATTCCGCTGATAATTGCACATTCTGTTGATAAGAGAAACTCGTATTTGTGTATGTTGTTACTTGTTCAGTCCTGCAAAAGTATTAACCACTCTGACCCTCACACAGCTCAGTACTCAATCTGTCTCAAAAACCCACAGAACTCCTCATTTACTTAAACTCAGGACATATTTTTGGGCCTTGCTGGATCATGTGGTGTCCCAGCAGGAGTATAAAGTGCTCTCTACACTCTGCCAAATCTCCAGCAGCCTCTGATCCAAACAGTGCCTTCCTAAATAAAACTACCATTAGCATATCTGTCATCAGAAAATAACATTCATTATAACTGCATCTACATGACGATCAAAGGTGTGCTTGCAGCTCATCCCAGTATACCTCAACTAGCTTCAAAGCAGCCAAACTTCAGTGCTAATAACAACGTAGCTGCTGCAGCACCAAGCTCAGAGTGAGCAGGGAAAGTATTTGGCCAGCAAAGCTACTTGCAGTTCAGGACTGCAAATAGCTTTATTTGCAGACCCCCAGGAAGCTCTCAGCACAAGCAGGCACCGTGACATTTTGAATTGAGTCACTGCGCTATCATCCTGCTGTCACCCTCCTGTTCTCATTCACTCCTTCTGTCTGGGGACCAAACCAGAGCTGTAATAAATGACAGCACATAGGCTCTAGCAATCAGATAACATTGCTTCAGGACTTGCTCAGGCTTATTTGTAGAGTGTGATGATGCTTATTCTGAAGGCTACTCAGCAGAGAGGGAAGCATCACGCAGCACAACAGCAGTTCACTTACTGGGAACGTTACTAAGTGCTAGAAATATTCTTAGTCTGCAGAAAGAATTGTTATACATATGCAATATTTCTCTCCATAAATGATTGAGATACTCTGCAATTCAAACCTCAGCATCCCTCCAGCTGAAAGCTTCCATGTGTCTACCTCAGTATTTTTCAAAGGTGGTTCTGCACAGCATATCAGCTGTAAAGCTCTAACGTCCATCCACCCCGGGGCTTGGTTTTGGTTTCCATCATCCTGTGAAACAGAGACTGCTTTGCATTTTATGAAAGAAGAATCTATTTATGAGCCACGTATTCATTTCAAGTTGGCATTTTTAACCCTTCGCAGAGAAGCACATGTGAATGAAGCTATCCTGTTTCCTCAGTTTAATTCTCTCCAAGTGACACAGAATATCTCAAAGCTGACCACTTTTAATGGGGCTCAGAAAATAGTACAAAAAAACACCCAAAACACCCCAAAACCTGACCTATATAATGGTCAAGTCCATGAGGCAGCTGTTGGACAATACTTATCTCTTCAGATCTCCAAAGTACTGAAGGAACAGATGACACCTAGACATAACAGCTTGTAATTTAGCAGGAGATACACTTTACTGCATCCCTTTCTTTCCCACTGCCTGCAGCTTTGCTTTGCAAAGAGTTCAGCTAGAAATCATCTGGGAAACGTGATGTTTATTCATATCCATCCATCCTTCATGAGGGGGAGGAGAAAAGAATCACCTCGTCTATGTGCAACGTGCTTATACCTGCAGTTTGTCAGGGGTCAAAGATATGTCTGCGCAGCTCAGGACTCACCTGCTCTTTCCAATATACTTAATGTGCTCTCCTTCTCTTTCCACTCCCCCATGCTCTGGAAATAACAGACTGAGCAGGGGTGTGACTGATGGTTGCGAGCAGTGCAGAGAATACACTTAGAAACTACTTTACTTGTATTCTCAGAACTGGATTGACTGTCAGATTTGGGGTCAAGCATGACTTTCTGTCAGGTTAGGCCCTGGTGTTTTTCCCCCCCCCCATCCTGCAGCACAGGGTGTGGTTTAGCTGCTGTGATTATCTGGATATATCTCAGTTCATTTTCCTGTAGCTGCAGAGGTCTCAGACTGAGCGGCACCCCAGGCTAGCCAGTTCATGCATAGATTAGTCACACAAGAACTAATTAGACTTGATACAGAGCCATCCAAGTGAAACTCAATGACCAACGTTATATAGGTCAGACAAATCGATCCGGGAGTTGCTTGATGGTTTGCAGAATGGCAGGCCAGAAGAAATTAATTAGATAAAGCCCTCAATTAACAGGCAATGCAAACAAAAAATTAAAGAGATGTCTGGAAAATGAACGCTGCTTCAAAGCTTGGTTTAGCTTTTATTCTAAGCTTAAAGATCCTTGCTTTCAGCTTTCCAAAAGGCCAAGGAACCAAAGAACAGGAGCAAAAACCTCATTTCAGGGTGCAGCAGGGGGGGGGTGATGACACACTGAAAGCTCTGCATTTTCAGAGACATCTGCTCAGTGCAGAGGCAGTAATATTATTTCACCCAGCTTGTCAGGCAGTGCATAGCAGTAGCTGTGAGTCTGCGCTTCTGCTATCAGAGCTCTTACAGAAACAGAGCAGAACTTTGCTCTGAGAACTCTTTCCTAAACTGGATGTGAAGCACCACTGTCCTATCACTGCAATGAATACTGTGAGATCTTTCAGCACCTTGGCTTTCTAGGACTTAATTTTACAACCCCCAGGTAGAAACCCGCTCCTTTCCGAAACTATGCAAATTTCCCACTTGCTCAGAGCAAATATGTTTTTCCCTGATAAGCAATCTTTTGCCTATCGCAGCACGTTGTGCTCAGTTCTATCAGATAAGAAAGTCCATCGGTGTAACACCTGGGCTGGCAAGTTTCGAGACAGTCCTCAAGACAGCAGGGAGAGCAGAGCTCCACCTGCTGCACCCTTAAGCACCAGCTACGCTTTCCTGCGCACTTACAGCATCCAGCATCTTCCACCTTCCTGCAAACCCATCCTGTGAAGCTCAATGAGAAAGTGACTCAAAATGCAACAGGTGGAAGCTTACTCAGTGTCCCTGAAGCAGCACTTTTGCACGGCGCTGCTTATCCTAACTAGGGCCCGTTTCCAAACAGATATGCCACACATGCGTCAAACCCAGCAAGGCTGCCTTTTTTTCTACCCTCTGCAGAACAAGCTCAGGCATGATTTTGCTTGAAGTGACCTTTCTCAGGAAATACAAAGTTAGAGCAGGTTGTTTCTGAAGATGTTAAAGGGTAATTCTGCAAGTGAAAGCATAAAGAGTCATCATTCCCCAAGTCTCAAACATCTAAGAAAAGAGGGCTACCACCCTAAGGTCAAGCTTCCCTTGTTTCAAGTTCTTTCCATGCAGTAGGATACATTTCGCAGCAGGACTGCAGCTGCTTCCTTTTCTACCTAAAACAAAGGAAAAGGAATTAACACACCTCAGCAGTTGTGAAAAACAATTTCTGTTGTGCAAGGAGAATGAAGACAGACCCGCACGCTGAAATGCCACAGAGGAGCTTTTGCTGATAGAAAACAGGCTGCCCATTCTCTTCAAGCAGTAAAGTAAGGTGAGACCAATCAGGGAGCGTCACAATGATGACGCTAAAGAAATGACTTCAAAACAACTGCATTATTCTTAATATAAACTAATTGTAAGCAGGCTGCTCAAAAATAGCACGGAAGCTTCCTGAGGAGTCAGATCAGAAGCTCTGGGCTTCAATTTAGTTTAGATTTTATAGGCTTGAGAGGGAGAGAAAAAGAAATCCTCCCCAGCCTCACTGCTTATGATTCGTGTAAGTTATAACACAAGTCAAGCTCAGGAAATAATTCATCTCCAGCAGCCTCATTTCTCTGGGGCAGGAATCACAGAGTGTTCCCAGATGATCAGCTCTAAGCAATGAGGAGTCAGGATAATCAGAAGACTGGAGCACCTCCCTTATGAAGAAAGATTGAGGGAACTGGGCTTGTTTAGCTTGGAGAAGGCTCTGGGGGGGACCTCATTGTGGCCTTCCAATACTTGAAGGCATAGTATAAACAGGAGGGGGAATGGCTGTTTATGAGGGTGGACAGTGATAGGACAAGGGGAATGGTTTTAAACTGAGACAGGGGAGGTTTAGGTTGGATATTAGGAGGAAGATTTTCACACAGAGGGTGGTGATGCAATGGAACAGGTTGCCCAAGGAGGCTGTGGATGCCCCATCCCTGCAGGCATTCAAGGCCAGGCTGGATGTGGCTTTGGGCAGCCTGGCCTGGTGTTGGTGACCCTGCTTTTCAACTGATCCATATAGACTCTTATGACTCTGTGCTTGCACTAAAGGTATTTTCTCCAAACAAACAACACTATTAAAGCTACCTTACTCCCCACAGCAGAAACAACCAACACTAAATAGAGCCCTGGGGGTGTTCACCTGGAAAAGGCTGAAAGGGATCTGATCAGTGCTTATCAATATTAAATGGATGGGTGTCAAGTGAACGGGGGGCCAAGCTGTTTTTAGTGGTGCCCAGAATCAGGACAAGGGGCAGAGGGCACAAAACAGAGCCCAGGTTCTATACAAGAATAAGGAGGAGTTTCCTTGCTGGGAGGGCAACACAAATGCCCACAGGGGTGGTGGGGATGTATCCAAACCCACCTGCATGCTTTCCTGTGTGCCCCGCTATAGAGGGAGTGTGGGGGGGGGGGCTGGGGTTGGACTGAAGGGACCTCCAGAGCCCTTTGAAACGAACACAAAACGACCCCTGAAGCACCATAACTCCCTTCCACTTGGAAACAAGGCCACGCAGAGTTGGATATGCTGCATCATCCCATCCCCAAACGGAGCTGTCTGCTCAAATTTGGGGTGGCCGGGAGAAGGAACGGGCGAGCCGTGTCCATTGCAGGGGAAGGCCCGAGGCGAGGCCTCACCCCCCCCCACACACACACATACAGTTACCAAGGAGACGCCCCCCAACCCGTCCCTAGCAAAAAGGAGAACCAAGGCTCGAGGCCGTGAGCCCGGCCGTGCCGCCCCGACCCACCTGCCGGAGCCGAGTGGCGGAATCGGGTGGCGAAGAAAAGAAGGACAGCAAGGAGCACGGCCACAACAGCGAGCAGAACCGCGTCCATCCCCAGCGCCGGCACGGCCCGCCCCGCCGCAACCACCGCGCCCCCGGCAGCGGGGGGAGGGAGAAGGAGAAGGGGAGGAAAGCACTTGGTACGTTCCGCTCGGGCTGCCATGGGGGAGGAGGTTCCTCAGGCCGAGTGCGGGCGGCTGAGCTAATGTCTAATCTAACCTAAGCATAGAATGGTTGAGGTTGGAAGTGACCCCGAAGCCTTCAGTCCCCACATTCACCCATGTTACCCAGGGCGCCATCCAGCTTGGTTACAGAGCACCCACAGCTGTTGCAGCTCCTCACCGAAGGCTCTCTGTGAAGAACTTTCCCCTCACGTCCAATCTAAACCTTCCCTCCTTGAGCTTAAAAGCAGCTTTAAAGAAGTATGACTGCCGTGGTTTTACTTTTGTTTGTTTGCTTGATGAACTTGCTGTCGTTTCTGCTCTGCTTGTTAGCAGTAGGCTGGTGTAAAAAAGGGAGCTGGTTGCTCCTGGATGCTGTTCTGTCATCATCCAGCTAAACTGGATCCAGCCTTGGTCTGCAGCCAGCCCTTGTTTGTACGAGTGGTACAGCTTTTATTTGCTTACGTGATCCTTACAGCCTTTAACAGCACGGTCATGTTAAAGATGTGCTGTCATCTGAGCCTCGGTGGGATGCAGAGGTACAAGATGAGTTTTTCCTGTAGGTGTCACCATTATGCCATATAGAAACAGCTTCAACTCTGCAGGAGATGAAAGTGACTCAGTTACCCAGCTCGGTTCGGTTGTGCCACCTGGGTCTTCCTCAGAACCATATTGCATCCCTGGGGCTCTGTCTCTCAGATGCCTTTCTGTATTTTTCCTTGTTTAGATCTGTGAAAAGTCCCTCTGGTTCCTTTAATAAGCAAAGCATTCCTCTGGTTTCTTGCATAGTCAAAGGAGGCTTTGAGGCTGACTCCCTACCAAGACGCTAAGAAAACCTATGTGAATTAGCAAGGCTGTGTGAAGGCTGTGACGAGCTGTGGGTGTTAGCGAGTTAACCTCATCCCACTCAGTGCAAATACAGTGAGGCTGAAGCAATCCCAAATCTGCAAACCCAAGTGATTTCCTCATTGCTTGATCCTGACGCTGACAGTTTTGGGGGCCAGGTAAGAAATGTGCCCTGAGCCCTTTGGCCAGCTGGCACTAAATGCCTTCTTCCTTGCTGGTCTTGGAAAGCATTTTGCTTTCCAGAAGAAGGTGGCTGGATGTGAGCTGGCTGCTGGGAGGTATTCTTGGACTGTTCCATACCTGGTAATTATCTAGGAAAAAAGCAAAAGAGCACCCAAATTTGTCCCAGGGAACTTTCTCACACTTCTCCTGCATGGATGATTACTTTCCAGTACTTGAACGTGGCCAGATTTACAGTATAGACGTAACCTTTATGTAACAATATATTCACAGGGTGAAATAACACTTCTCTGTGCCTGCTCCCTGCCACTTGGATACGTACCTATGGTAATCTTCCAAACACTCATCCATAAATGTGTTAGCGAATGGATGCATTACTGCATCCACTTCTTTGTGCCAGCACCTTCCAGGAAGCACTCAGAATGGCAGGATCAGATGGCGAGAGGTCTGCACATAGCAGGGGGGTTGAAAATAGATGATCATTGTGGTCCTTTTCAACTCAGGCCATTCTATGATACTATGAACTTGTTTCTCACCATGGGATAGTTCCTATTCATCTCCGTCTTCTTGCTTTAGAGTCCATGGCACGTCAGGAGGTGCTCTAGGTATGAAGCCATCACAGGGTTTGCCTGATGGTGATGTATTTCATGGCCATTCATTTCTGCTCTGAAGATCTGAGTGCCTGCTCATCCCAGCTGCTTCTGGGACAGACATTCAGATATTCCCAGCTGCTATCTGGAACAGATATGCACCTGAGTGGTGCAGGCAGTGAGCTCTGGAGATCAACTCAAGGCCTCTTTCTTCTTAAAAGCTGGGGGAAGATCTGAGACAAATAATGCCATAAAAATAGAAATCTAAAAGCAACCCAGCGAGGCTCAAGATTTCCTTGAGTGAGCCTTCAGAAGAGTTTGGGGGATGGGGGTGGGGAACTGCTGTGCTGATAGGGGATTAAAGGCCACACATTCGTGAAGCAAAATCCATAGGACTGAAATTCTGAGGCTCTCCTGCTGTGTATCTGCAGAGGAGGATTTACCTTTGTGGCATGACTCAGCCCAGCAGGCAGGGCGCTGGGTTAAGCCTCAAGAGCAGCGTGGGTGAGAAGGGATTCTCCACCATTTCTTGGTGTGTACTGAAGCAAAACCAAGACCTTGATGAAGCCGTGCAAGGTGTGCAGGTTGGTATGTCCTCACTCTCAACACCGGGGAAGTTACTATTCAGTGCCTGGCATTTTGTGGCTGAATATCAGAGATAAAATCATTGACCTTCTTCACAAAGTCAGTCCTGGGGAGGACAGCCATGACACAAACAGCAGTGTGATTAACCTCCAAGTAGCTGCTATCATTCTGGATATCTTTCATCCAGTGTGGCTGTGGTGGCACAGCCACCTTCCCCCTACCCCCCCTCAGCCTGGCCTGCCAAGCTGTTTGTTCCAGCTTTAATGAGCTTCCTGTATCTCTTCAAAATGTAAATCGTAACCGCTTTAGAAGGCATTAGTTAAGAAGTCTGTCACTGCAGCCCCGGTTTAATTTCATCTGTCGGTTCACTTGTTTCAATTAAAACGCATTTAATTAAAAAAGCTGTCTTGTTCTCGGGGCAGTCATCTCCATCTGAAGCAAAAGGGTGACAGAGCTGTGACTCAGATGGCAGTGTGAGTGGCCGCTGGTCCTTAGCGGCACTGGGGTCGAAGTGGTGGAAAAAGTGACTCTGTGATTTTAGGCTGTCCTTTGTAGCACTGGGAATTGGACTCGATGGTCCTTCCATCCCTGGAGGTGCTCAAGACCAGGTTGGATGGGGTGCTGGGCAGCCTGGTCTGGTATTAAATGTGGAGGTTGGCAGCCCTGCCTGTGGGGGGGCAGGTGTTGGAGATTTATGATCCTTGAGGTCCCTTCCAACCTGGGCCATTCTGTGATTCTGTGATTGTGATCTAAGCAAAAGAAAGTGATGTTGCAACACAGCTTCATTTCTGCTGCACAGAGGCACATTGGAGAAATCCAGGATAACCTGCCCTGACCTTTGCTGTGCACAACCCTGCTAGAAGAGCACTGTTGCTGTAATGCAGCAATATGTCTTGAATTGGCCCCAGGAGCTGATGAGAATTTGCAAATCGAATGTGATTACTGCTCGAGGTAAGGCTTTAGCTGCAAAAATATGTTTTTCTAGCCAAGTTACTTAGATCGAGTGCGCTTAGCTGGATTGCAAACTCCACTTAATGCGAGTGTTGCTCACCATTTAACATTTGGTTTCAGCATTAGCTGCTTAAGTCATGGCCTGCATTTCTCCTTCTGGATGTAACACATGAGCCGTTTTTGCTTTGCCTTGGCTGGAGGTGAAGTTCTGGTCCTCCTAGATGTCTCCTCTGTGGCAAAGCTTCTCTCCTCCTAAAGACTTCTTGCTTTTCTCAGCATTCCTCTGCTTTCCAATGAGCTCATGATGAAATAGGCCAGGGAACTTATCTTGCCTCCTGATAACATCTAAACCACCAAAAGAAGTGTCTGTAGAACAACAGCCTTACAAAAGTACTGGTGTAATCTCAAAGTGAACTGTTTGCTTGAATTCATCTCCCTTTCAGGCTTCTTCAGAAAGGCTGAACAAACCCAGGTTCTGCAGTGCTTCTGGTGATGCCAGACTGCTCCATGCTTCTTTATGTGTCTGTCTGTCTGTCCTGAATGAGTACCTGCATGAAGGGATAGAGTGCACCCTCAGCAGCTGATGGCTGGCCAGGAGCTAAGCAAACTGCATCAGTGAGGTGGAATATTTGCTTTCCTACTTAAACGACATGAAGCACTGAGAACTGGCAGGCTACCTCTCTCTCTCTGGGACTGATCTAAATAGATTATGTTGCTGGAGGGAGCAGGTACTGTTGAAAAGGTACTGTTTTTATTGGGAAAAACAGTCCTTAAAATCAGAGCTCTTTGCGTGGGTCCAGCAGGACGGGGAGCTACTTGGATCTTGCCGGTGCTGTGTTCATCCCTTGCCTTGCACATCTCAGCTGAATTGCCTGCTGTCTCCAACATGTGGTGCTCCTCACTAGTGTTAATTTGGCAGTGTGAGAGAAAGATCAGAGCAACTGTCTGTGCTGTACCAAATCTATGGATAAATGGGGGAATGTAGGGCTGCAAGGAATGTTAGGCTGAATTAGGCTTGTCGTTGGCACAATGTCGTTGTGTACCTTGCTGTCTTCAATAGCCAACACAGCAGGGTTTCATGGCTCATTTCAAGATGCAGAATGTTTTGGAAGACGAATCAGATCTTTCCTTGAAATACTGTCTGGTCTTCCTTCCTTGTGGGGTCAATGTAACAGGCTACCCAGTAAGGTTGTGGATGCCCCATCCCTGGAGGCATTCAAAGCCAAGCTGGATGTGGCTCTGGGCATCCTGGTCTGGTAGTTGACAACCCTGGACTTAGCATAGTTGAAACTAGATGATCATTGTGGCCCTTTTCAACCCAGTCCATTCTATGTTTCTATGATAACTTTCAACTATCAGAACAATTCTGAAGGCTCTGTAGCACATTTTGTTAGGAAACACAGCTTGCTTCCCACGGGTAGGTGAGAAAAGATGAGCACTGATGGATAGCCTTCACCAGGGACTACCAGAAGCCTTTTGCTGTGTCTGTCTGTCTTACAGCATGCACTGAATTGTGAAAGCTTGGAGCCTCTAAAAAAAAAGAACAGGAAATCCCAGGTACCATTTATGCCCACATAGCAGCCACAAAAGCGCTTTTGTAGGGGTCTGTTTCTGCAGAGATCTGTCTCCAGCAGAAGTCAAGCTGTTCAGGAACAATCTTTGCTCCAAGCTGCAAAGCCTAAAGGAAAAGAAGTTGAACTGGATCCCCTGGAGAGAGACACAAAACCAATGGTCCCACAAGACATTTCATCTGCCACTCAAAACCAAATGATTAAGGAAAAAGCAGGGTATGAGGTGAAGTAGGTCCCAGGTCTGAACTGGGTTTTAGAAGAGAATGTTACCACAAAGGTTTGAAGTTGCATTTTTCCTTTGTTTTCTCAGCTCCGTTCCACACAAAATGACCCAGCAAAGGAAAACATTCCCTGGTGTTGTGACTTCATGATTTCTGGTTTGCTGAGAAATAAGTGCTTAGTGCTGAAAACCAACAACTTCTATAGCAGAACACCCGATCCTGTTCTTGCCTTAATGAAACCATGAATTCTGAAAACAGAATCTGTGGCAGCTCTGTTGGCTGCCTGTATTCTTGTAATGGCTGGTCTTTCAGAGGGCTTATTGCTGCTTATTTTCTTTCTTGATATGCTGTTGTGAAACTGGAAACACTCCTGCCGGCGACAGTACTGAAGAATACCTGCTTTCCCTGGTATGACTTTCAAAAGTAACAAGTCCTTTGGGGCATATATGTACTTGATCCGTTGTTTATTATGGGCTGTCGCTGGCTGGCAATGATGCAGGTATTTCCATTTGCTTTCATCTGATGGAAGGTAAATGTTTACCTGCTGCTTTGCCTTTGGAAATCAGCTTTCTGAGGGATATTTCCTGTGACACATCTCTAGGGTTGAATCCATTGCTTGATGTTTGCTAGATTTGTTTTCTGATTAGGCAGCTCATCGAGTTGGTGATGGCTCACAATTAGCATGAGATGTGAGAAGAAGATGGATGAGAACCTGCTGAATTTTAAGCGTGATCCAAAAGAAGTTTCCAGAAAGGTGCCAGGGATTTATCTCAAATGCCTGATGAAATCCATCCTAACTTTTCTGTCTGCCATATTGGAGAACACACAAAGACCTTTGGGAGGTCACAGTTCCCCTCACTGGACAGTGGAGGGTTTCATTGAGGTACACCAGCAGGATTCATTGAGGTACTGTTGGACTTTTCCTGTAGCCAAAAGCATTGATGTAGGAACTGGGGGAGTAATAGATGCAAGACAGCACTCCAGCGTGACCCCCGAGGACGCTGTTCTCAAAGCTGTGCTTAAGAAGTCCCAAAACAACAGCAATCCATGCAATGTCATTGCAGAGCCAGGATACAGCATAAATGGAGAGCAGCACAAACAAGCTGTTTGCTGCCTGAGCAGTGTGTTTGTTCCAGGTGGGCAGCCTGCATTTTTCTCCTTTGCCTCCAGAGGAGGTTAATGATGAATCCATTCAGGATTGTCACTTGGGTAATGAAGATGAGATCCAAGCTGATAGACATGTAGGTGGTGAACTTCATGATTAAACTCCATGAAGAACTTAAACGTATGGTGGTAGGAAAGCACCCAAAAGTTTCTTTAGAGGTCCTCTTGGCTGTGGTGTTGTGCTGAAGGCAGTGGATTTGGAAGACAATGCTGAAGATCCAGCAGCAAGCAAGGATGCTGTTCATGTACTGCCCCTGGAGACTGCTGATGAACCTGGACCAAAGATAGTCAAATATATGGATCTTTACCAAGTGGAGGAAACCTCTCCACTGTCCAGATGGGAGGAATACTGGGGCCTCTTTGAAGCAACAGAATAATAGGTTCATCAGGACCACATTGACTATAATCCAGTCCAGGGGCTGAATGACTTTGTGCTGGATGGTGTTACTGATAATGGCGAAGAGCATAAGGAGGATTGCTTGTTGTGCCAGTAAATGCCAAGAGATAAGACACAAAAAGGCTTACGTACCATTACTGGTGTGTGGAGAGGGATCCACTAGCGTTTCTTAGCTTCTTTCCTTGCTTCTTCCTCTTTGCTTTGGCTGGTTGAACTTAACACCTCTTGCTCTGTGCCCTTGAGCTCCCTGTTCCCAGCAAGGCATGCAAGCTGCAGCCCCACCAGCTCTCATTGCTACACACCTCTGCAGCTACTGTTACCTTGCATAGAAAGGTAGAGTGGGTGGAGATCAGCTGGGGCTGAAAACCTTACCTATGGAACAAGATAAGTTTGCAGGTGGGAAACCCCATGAGGAACAGTGGGGCTGAGGGTGAGCTGGAGAACTGCAGGGAGGTAAGGCTTTCATGACATTCGGGTGCAGAGATCCTGCTCTGATCAGTCAGGCATTATCAGCATGGCTGGTATCAGCTCATCAGACCCGTGGCAAGAGACAGGTGTAGCTGCTCAGCTAAAAAAAGAAGAAGTCTGGTGCAATAAAAACAAGAGGCAAAGTCTGGTTTCACATCACTGCTGTCTAAAATAAAAGTGAGAAGAGCTCAAACGAGTTCATATCTACCTCTCAGTCTGTGCTTCTAGGGGAAGGATGCAGTGTAGCTGTTGTAAGCACTGGGATACTGTGCTGTGCTGCAGGGTGAATGCTGGTTGTCCTGTGATGAGGTGAGGGCTGCAGGTGTGTGCTGGTGGCTGAAATTAACTCTGAGAACAACTAGAACCTGGGGCTTGTTTGTGCTTCAGACACCCACAGCGCTCATTCATTTTAAGGTAATATTTCAACCTCAGAAGCAGTGTTTTTGTTTTTTCCATGCAAAACATTAGCCCTGAGAGTTGTTTCTATTTTAAACTTTAAAAAAATCAAACAACCATTTATTTTACCGATTGGAAGTGGAACATTTTGATTATTTTCCCCTCTCCTTGCTTTTCTCCCTGATGACACTGGCTCACACTGGCTGGATCACAGTGGGAGAAGGAAACCTCCCATGGTGGAGGGCAGTACGGTTGTTGAGGCTCTGTGGTCAATGGATCTTTTTCCCTTAGATTTGCATCTTTGTTTTCGAACCCATTTAAAGGAAACCTGCTGCAACAGGAGGCTGCAGACACCACAGCTGGAAGATGTAAGGCTGTAAATCTATGGTTGAGAGTCCAGCCTGTTCTGCAGGCACATCTGACCCCAGTGCTGGGCATTATTCCACCCACAGCCTGAGTGCAAAGTGTTGGGGCTGAGCTCAGTGTGGCTGCTGGAGATCGATGAGCACATCAAGGCTGTGGTGGGGAGGGGTGATGTCTACTGTGCCATTAACATGGGGATGGAAGCGTGCTTCTGTGGCTGGTGGTGACAGCCCAGCTTATGGGTTGTCTTCTCTTTGATTTAATCACTGGATGATTAGACCAGAGCTTGAGAATTAGGCTATTAAACATTGTGCTCTTCCTTTTATTTGATTAGTAGTGGTAGAAGTCATTGGAAGGCTTCCAAAGCTCTGTTCTCATGGTATGCAATGGGTAGTTAGCAGCCCATCTCTGTGCCCCAAACCAACCTCCATTCTGTCCACTGCATCCCTGGTATTTGTCCATGTGCCCCAAAGCCCCCAGAAATGGGACTCATCCCCCACCCCAAACCCTTCCATCTCATCACACTCGCTATCACAATAAAGGTCTTCTTAATAGCTGAAGAAAGCATTCCTGGGGACATTGCGAGCCCAGTGTGATCACTGCTTGGTAGTGAATATTCATTATCATTCTGTAATGAATAGCAGAGGTCGGTGCTCCTTAATAAGAAAGAAGACAGGCATGCAGGAGGACCATTTGGTGACAGAGGTGCCTGGTATACGAAGCTTTGAGGTGCTATAGTTATTATCACAAGAATCACAACGTGCTAAGGCAACTCCTGGCAAGCAGATGAAGGCATGCCGTGAAATTTTAGCTTCAAGAAGTCAAAAAGAGCACTGGCTGAAGTTAATGGAAATTCTGCCTGCATAAGAAACGCAGGTGGAAAGGAAAATCAGCTTATTTTAATCAAAGCAAGAGGAAAAACCTAATTTAAATCAGTCCAAGTGATTGCAGACTTAATTCTTTCCCCTTATTAGACTCTTCAATCCTAACCCTACAGCCCTAAGTGATCTCTTAACACTGGAGATGCAGGAATTTGATTTGTATGCATGTTGACCCCGCAAAGTGTTGCAGCGAAGCCATCCTATCCCAGCAGGGTGGCATTCAGGCTCAGTTTTTTGGTGAAGGTGATTACACTGAAGCTATTTCTTCCTGTAATTTACAATGGACAGGGAGGAACTATAGAGCTGAAGGGTCAGCAGTGCCCTGTATAGCCCCTGTGTCAGAATGGGATAGTAACATTAGAGGTAGCCAAATGGCTGGGAAAGGTGGTTTTTGCTGGGGCCAAGGATGTTGGTGCAAGGGAAACTTCGAACAGCTCTCACCTTTCCTCATTTCCTCTTGACAGCACAGCACAGCACAGCTTTGCCACCCTTCCATTTCAAGTCTCATCAGACTGGTTTAGAACTTGTTCTTGGCTCTTCAGCATTTTCAAGGAGAACGTGTTGGTAACACTGGTATGGGTTGGATGCCCGTTGTCCCACAGACAGCAGATCAGGAGCTCTTCAAGAAAGACTCTGTGCCTTGCCTGGTCTTTGGGAGATTCCCCTAATCAAAGGAAGCATTTGGCTCCATGGATTCAATAGGGAGGGGGACGGTCAAGCAGGAAATGTTTATTCTGTTCATTTATATATGCAAATAATATCATATTCCTTATCTATTTCATTTTTCCCCCTTTTTTTTTTCCATCACAAAAATGGCACAGATGGAGAGGTTTTAACTAGCCAATTCAGCTGAATAAATGGAGGAGAGACCCCATTTCATTCTGGCAGTCCTTCTGGAAACGAGGCCAGCTCATTATCTAGAGATCTCTGCATCTCAGCACTGCCTTTGCTTCCTGCCCTGCACGTGTGAGCTCCTCCTGCACTCCTAGAAGCGCTGCAATAAGTTGCAGTAAGACCACAACTCCATCTTACAGCCTGATCTCACACCTTGCCATGTTTATATAGCTTCGTGTTAACAATAAGTAAATAAATAAGCTTGCTTTTGCAAACATTTTCATTCTTCAGCCTTCCCATCCATCATTCCCTGTCCTCAGGAAACATCCAACCCTGGGACATTCAGCCAAAAAGAAATGGAAATATCCTGGCGTGTCGTTGCAGTTATATTGTGTGGCTTTCTTTCTTTCTTTCTTTTATAGGCATTTCAACAGAAGACCAAAAATAACTCTGAGAAGTAGAGCTGAATGCAGACTCCTGTTCCCAGGCAGGGAAACACCAAAATGCTATTTTACCTCCACTTAGCCCTGTCCCTTCACTGTTATCATTGAGTTCAGCTCTCAGCCTGCTGTGTCCTCTGGTGCCATCTGCAACCCTATGAACAAGAGCTGGGAAAATTGGTTTTGGAGACTCCCTCAGAGATGGATTTTCCTGTCATCCTGTAGTCATTACTTTCTGAAGTCCCTGAGGTCATCTCTATCCCATAGTAAGTCTGGCGAGAATCATAGAATTGTTTGCATTGGAACTGACCTTTAAAAGTAACCTAGCCAACCCCCCCTGTGTCACTGATTAGGTGATCAGAGACCAAGCAAGCCTGAAAATCCCCAAAATACCCTATTTTCACCTGTAGCACCAAAAAACCTATAGAAATCAACCCTTAGATTTCGAAAGGGATTGTGGAGGAAGGCTGGGAGGCTGAAGAGAAGTTTCTCAGCTCATTGCAATGGGTGCTGCTTGCCTAAAATCAGTCACGACTCTTTGTGCCTCAGTTTCCCCAGGTGCAGGATAGAAATGATAAAACCTGCGTGGAGGGATGCTGCAAATGCTCATGTGGTCCCAGCAGGTCCCTGTTTAAAGCTTGGTGTTTGTTCTTGGGTTTGGGGTATTTGCTGATGGAGTCATTTAAACAGCTTCAAAGTTTTTGGTCCAAATCCACTCAATGAAACCCTGGCCAGAACCCAGCCATGTGCTAGAAGCTCTGACACCAAGTATTTCTGTAAAACAAGCCTAGTGAGATACTTCATCTTCTGGGTCTATTCACTCTGGTTGCATCTATGAGTAAACCAACCAGGACCAAGCTGTTCTTTGGCACTGAGGCCAACTGGTCTCCTCCAGTCATCTCAGCCCTTAAACTGAACTCAAGAATTGCTGTAGGATTGGCTCACTGGCTCCAGCGCTGTCAATTTAATTGTTTGGGCAGTTGTTTTGGTTCTTTAATAACTAGTGTGGATATAACGTGTGTCAGATCACAGATTCTACAAAAAGCAACACCTTCTGGATGATGCACTGTATTTCAGCACTGAGGATAATTCTGTATTCCCATCTGCTTTATTTTAAGCAGCTCTGGGGATCGAAGGAGCCACCTTAAGAGAATACAGCCAGAACCATCCTGCTCCATCCACCCACGGGCTGACAGATTAAATCTTGTTTGCTTGTGCCAGAAGTCTTGCTCACTTGTTTGTCATTATCTAGAGCTTTGTTAGGCCATGTTAAAAAAAAATTATACACAAAACAAAACTGTTTTTTAATAAAAAATAGAAGCAAAGCCAGGAAAGGAGAAAGTACAGACAAACTCCCACAGAACAGCTGAGGATCAGTGCCTTGATGTCTCTGCCAAAGACATTGGAGGGACATATCTGGAAGAGCAAAAGCAGGAGCACCTGCAGTGCCACAAACCCCATCTTGGTCACCCACCTGTCCCCGCAGCCCATCTGCAGGTCGTGCAAATCTTCCTCCACTTCTGATTGCAATTTACAAACTCCTTTCAAAATGTGCTGTTAGCTTCTAGATACCTGATGCTGTTAGATGTGCCACTGCAAACATCCCACCCACGCTGGACACCAACACTGGAATACAACAGCAGATGATATTCTCCATGAAGATACAAAAGAAAGAAGTCCAGATAAGAGCTGAACTAACACATTATATCACAATGTGTTTAAACTTTCCATGCTGGTATTTTCATCTCCTTTACTTGGCTTTAATTTTCCCCTTTCTTTTTTTCCTTTCTCTGCTGGCTTTGCATCCTGATCCAGAGAATAAATAAGGTGGACTGGACTTTGTTACTTGGAAGGCCACCAGTTTCCAGACACATGCCAAATACCAGCTCTTCATAACCTCACCGTATGCTGCAGAGCTAATTTTGACAGTTATCAAAAAAGCTTAAAACCAGAAGATCCGGAAGGGATGCCCCACATTCCTGTAGCTCATGTAACCAAATCTGGCACCCCATCCTCTGGGACGCATGAGGTCCATCCAAGTAGTGAAGTGCACATCTGTAATACAGCCGTACAGCTCAAAGCACAGCCAGTGTTCCCCTTGCTGATTGTAAGCCAGCTCTGAAGGAGAGACCATAAAACTGGCAGAGAATATTAACTTGGAGATCCCTGCAGGTGTAGTGGCCCTTATTGTGTGCAGGTTTGGCCACTACAAGATAAGAAGGACATAAAACTATTAGAGAGCATCCAATGGAGAGCTATAAAGATTGGGAAGGGTCTGGAGGGCAAGAGGTGTGAGGAGTGGCTGAGGGCCTTTGGTTTATTTGGCCCTTGTGGGTCCTTTCCAGCTTGAGCCCATGATTCTGTGATGCTATAATTCTATGACTCATCCATCCACAACCTAATCTCCCTGCAACTCAGCGAGCACTTTTTTAACACACTCAGTAAAAGCATTGGAAAAGTTAAATTTTCATTAATTTTGAATGACCCTTACCCGCTCTGCTACGTATTTAAACACGATGATGGCTTCTCAGGTGGATCAGTCCTCTTTCTGGTTGCTCATTAAAACACTGGTTAACAGCGAGGTTGCCTGACTACATCTAAGCCTGAGTGACTTTCTCAGGGACATGGGAAGTGACATTGGTAGGGTAGGGAGCTGAACCCACGTGTCTGGATTTCCAGAGGGCTGAAATGCCAGCCAGACACTCAGTAGGCTATGCAAAATATCTGCATCAAGAGCAAGGCCAATTTTAAGCCTCTGTTAACACCCCTCATAGCTTGTGGTACATAAGTCTAACCAGCACCATCACTAAACCAACCCTTTTCACTAGTGGGAAAGAAAACCCCACGCACAAAACCAACTTTTCCCTTTCTCACTCCACCAAAACAGCACTTGTGAAATGGAGCTGCACTTATCTCCGGAGTGATTGGTAATATGCTAAAGCAAACTGCTTGAAAGACCCGGAAGAGATATTCTTTTATCATCAGGGATAGAAACAAAGAGGGACACGAACAGCCTCTGGATAGACTTAAGCATGGAGCATCTTGTTTTGTCTTCATGGCCCATTTAAGTGTTATTACATCTAGTCAAATAAATTGCCCAACAATCAGGCCATTCCTTCTATTGACCTCTAGAGACTGAAGACAATAAAAGCTCTAGCACTTAAATCAGGCCATAATGAGAAGATTAATGTCTTTGGAAGGACTTGCTGACTACAGTCTGGACCACTCTGTGTCATGAGCTCCTTGTAATGGCCCAGCATAGCAGAGGCCATCTGGCTTCCCTGCTCCTTCTTGCCTCCAGCCAGCCTGTTCTGGGGCCTTTAGCCAGACAACTCCTATGGGTTATGCCTGTAATTCCCTCACTTGGCCATAGAATCAGAGAACTGTGTTAGTTGGAAGGGACCCTTGAAGTTCATCTACTCCAACTTTGATGACCAATGGCTGAGGTTTTCTTCACGTGGAAGCTCCTAGAAAGTGGCTTTGATTTGTTTTGGGGCTGGCATCCAATATCCAAGCTCATCACACAGTTGGTTGGAGAAAGACAGGGTCCTGATGTCAATCCAAGTGCTGGGAACTATGGGTTTTATCATCAGGGGCTGCCTGAGGATGGATTCAAACCCCAAAGAATATGATGGGTATGAGTGTATTTTCATACAAGCATCTAGGAGGAAACTCGTTGTGTCTCTGAGTCTCAGTCTCTATACCTGTTTCTCTATCAGCTCCACTGTGGTTTTGTTGCTTCAGAGAAAAGCCTAAAACTGTATTCTAGGTTGTAATCAACACATTATGCATCAAACTGGTGTGTGTTGATTGGGGGGAATAAAGGCTTTCAAGGAAAGGAATTTATTTCCAGCCAAAACCCTGGTTTAAAAATGCAAATCCAAACCTGTTTTCAGAAGCAGCGCTTGGATGAGGTTTACAGCTGGGTAAAAGGGCAAAGCTTGAGAAGTGGGAGAGCAGAGTCATCCTCAGCCAGAGCATCCAGTATTCGCTGACACAGTGTCCTTGGAGCTATTCCAATCCAAGCCCCAGTTTGCTGTGACAAAATAGTGGGTCTTGGCTCAGACCAACAGGATATTTTAAGGCATGAAAAAATGCATAAGCAAAAGCCCTGCAAGAGAAGAGTAAAACTAAGCAGAAGTATGAAGATGGTGATAGCAGCTTGAGGAGTCAAGGGTGAAAACTGTGCAAAATGGTTTAAGATGCTAAGGAAAAAGGCAGAGAATTGGAAAGCGACAGCTTGGCAACTGCTGGGATGAATTTCCAGGAGCTCATGGGACAATCCCTCTCTGGATGTCTCATTGGGGATGGTGTTTCAAATGCCTTGGTCTACTCTGGGCAACAGTCAGCGAGAAACTGAGCACGTGAGCTGTGCACATTGTGCTTACGAAACCTCTTTGTGTGTGGATTAAAAGTGACTTTGTGTTTTTACCTTCTCCACACGCCACTGGTCCTTGAGACAAAGCACAGACCCAGCAGCTCTGACCAGCTGAGCTCAGGGGGCTTTCATCTCTGAATCTTTCAGACCAATCCTGACGCCATATCCTTACCCCAGGGTAACCACGCTGCCCTGCAATAGGCTGTTGCCACTGCTAGAAACAAACCACGAGGTTTGCATTGGATTTGCAAGTTGTCATCTATGCTCTGTCTGGACTTCTCACCTGCCTGCAGCTCTCTTGCACTTGGTTTAGCCCTGATAGCTGTTCCTCTAATTCACCATGTATCTAATGCAGCTGAGAAGTGGAGATGTGGGATACAGGAGGGCAGGCAGTGGACGGTAAGGGATGGGGCATCAGAGACCCCATGGCAATAAATAACACATTCATGGTCAGGAAATAAATGTGATCCTGTAGCTGGGAAAAACTGGCTTTACTGATAACAAAAGGAATATGTTACCTAACCTGCGTTAAGGGCACCACATATAGTAAATTTTGATGTAATATGGAGTTGCAGACCAATGAAGAAAGTGCAAAGGTGTAAAAATATGTTAGCAAACATACAAAAGGGACTCTAAGTGGATCCTGGAACAAGCAAGAAGAAACTAATGACATGAACATCATATTCCTCCTAGCAAAGGACTCTAAATAAAGCTGAACCACTGTATCATCAACAGAAGAAGAAACTCAGCGTGCAATTTTTTTGGTAATAATTAGATATGGATAATGATTTTACATTATTTATGCCTTTCTCCAGTGTCAGGTGCAGCTTGCAAGTGGCAAGGAGACCAGTGAGTCAAAAATACTAAGGGAAACAAATGCAGAGTGGCATTTCAGTCCCTCTGAATTTGCCCACAATAAGGCAGAAGATCTGATCTGATTTTTGGCCCCCTCACTTTGCAGCCTTTCTCTACTTGCAGCACTGAGCTAAAAACCCATGGAATTGCTAATTGAAAACTAAGTGTCAACAGCAGCTCAGCACAGAAAGAGTTTCAATTAAAAGCAATCTCCTCTTGCCATCCGAAGTAATATTTTCCCTCCTAGCTAAATTTTAAGTGAAGCACAAAGTGGTTGCTTGTCATTGCTTTAATGGGCTCTGAACTACTGTGTGGGAAAACTTCCTTTCATTTGGAGGCCAAGGAGCTTTAATTTATCAGCACCAAGAGTGGAAGATTGCTTTTATGTATGATCTGGCCAATTTGCTTTTATCTTCTGCTCTGTGTGGGCAAAGAGTGAGGTGTACTGAAGGTCACACTGGGAAGACTACTTAAAAGTCAGAGCTGGATAGGAAGGAATCAGTTTTTCTCACTATCAGTCCTTTATGGACCTCCATCTGCCCCTCTACATGTACTCAGCTTGGTTCTAGCATCCAGGCTGGGTGAGCTGGGACAAGCCATAGCCAAGAGATCCCCAGGTGCCAACAAGCTTTGATGAGCTTCAATTTGGGTTTCTGACCCCACATGGATGAGCCACTTGAGAGCATGAATGGAGGACTTCCAGACAAGAAAAGCAGAAGAGGAAGCGATGCTAAGAGGGCGGTGAGAGATGCAAGGGGAAAGTTGGGTCTAGGGATATGGGAAATGTTGATACCAAGGCTGGTGACATCCCTTGTGGAGAAGATGCCAGCAAGTCTTATGACACCTCTTGTGGAAGTGATCCATAAGGGAGATCTTGGGACAGTTTCCCTGGAGGAATTTGGGATGGAGACCATGTGGCAGTAATGAAGAAGCAGGGAAAGGAGAAGTTGTGGGCTGGTGGATGTGGTTGGTAATGCTGGGAAGAAGCCATGGGGCTGGAAACATGAATGTAATACAGTCAGACTGAAAGATTCACCACCCCATTGTGGTAACAGAGGAGTACATCTGCATGGTCAGGCTTGCATGCTGAGGGCAATTTCTGGGGCTTCTGATTGCTACTGGAAGTAACAATGGAGCAGAACCTGTAATTCCTCCATCCCTACAGCCTCAAATACCCCATCTTGAGTCTCGTTCCTTCCAGAGCCAGCCTGGATAGCCTCACATCAATCACTTCTCCTCTTAGTCCCCAAGTGCAGAGAGAGGATATGGCAGGGTGTCACCTTCCCCTTTCTCTATGTAGTAACGACTAATCAAGCGAGCAGGTTATTAAGAGCATTTCCAGATTTATTTTCCTGAAAAAGTGTCTGAAACACTAAGAGGAAGTGATAAAAAGTGACAGCTGAAGAATAAACTGCTCTTCATCACCGTGAGACAGAGAAAATGTTCTGCCTACTGTTTTAGGGCTTGCACATAAAAAGCATTCAGAGAAGGTTATGGGGGTTGCGTCTCTTTGAGTCGCTCAAAAGCAGCGGATCCTTTTAGGAATACAAATACTAAATGCTTCTTTGTGCTCCAGCTTCAGTCTAGCCAGCACTGAAATCTGCCTTAGCACAAAATTAAGGATGCGAGGTTCACATTACTGCTGCTCCTGGGCAATCAAGGGGGGAGAAAAAGGGATGGGCGGACAGGCAGACTCTCAGTTTTGCCGTGATTTTTTTTTCTTTGTGGTTTGAGTGAATCTATCTTAATTACTGGTAGGGACTGCTGCACGCTGTGTACAGCTTCACTGCATGGGTTGGATGTAAGAAAAAGCTTCTTACCTGAGAAAGTAGATGGGCAGTGACATAGCCTGCCCAAGAAGGCAATGGAGTCACTGTCCCTGAAGGCCTTCTAGAATCATGGAGATGTGGCATTTAGGGACACGGTCAGTGGGCATAGCAAGGGTGGGTTGGATTTAGGGTTCCTAGAGCTCCGTTCCTACCTTAGTGATTCTGATTCCTTTCTGTTTTAGACTATGAAGGAATCCACAAGCCTGTGAAAACATGAGGTACTTTTATGCTTTTTCCAAAACTAGCGAACAACTTTGTACGCAAGTTGGACCAGCATTTTAGAATAGAATAGAATAGAATTACCCAGGTTGGAAAAGACCTTGAAGACAATCAATTTTGCCTCTCCCTCTCAATGCTTGTTCATCTGTTACCTTTGGGGACAGCAGTAATTAAGCAGGTCTTGAGATCCCACAAAGGATGAGCTCTATGAATATCTCCATTCCAGTTTCGTGCCTGGATATTTCCCTCTTCCCCTTCCTGTTTCAGGAGATGAGCTACACGTAATAGGCTGAAATTTATCTCTGCAAATGACAGATGCATTCAGCAATACCCATAAATCACTCTTGAAGCAGGTAGAGTGTTAAGAGCGGGAGCATTTTCATTTTCTTTTGTTACAAAGCCTGGAAGAGTCATGGCAGGATGCCTTTGTGTTAAGAGACACAATGAAGTTGATAAAGAACTGCCACGCAGGCTTGATGTCAAGAGAAAAATCTCTGCAAGACAGATGGGGCTTGGAGCAATGAACACGGATAAATGTTAGCTGCAAAGTTTAAAAGCAATCTGAGCAGTCACTACTTGTCCTTGTGAGTTGTAAAGAGAATGATGATTTCTCTGGATGGTACCCTGGAGACATGTTTCTCATGGCAGAGCAAACAGTGGAAAATGATAGGGCATTGGGCAACGCTCTCCATAGAGAGCTGTCATCCCTACACCATGGTGAGCATCAAACCATAGACCATCTGAGGTTCCCTAACTGTAAATCACAGATGTTTCTGCTTGTTGGCAAGATTCAGCTGTTCTTCACATCCATCTATTCAGCACAGCCCTTCCATCCAGTATGTTCAGACATCAATCTAGAAGTGATGTGTCATAGCAGGGAAACAAAACTCATATGGCAAATTTAGGCAGAGGTGTGGGGCTTTTTGCTTTTAAGGCTTTGGCTATTCACAGAGCAAAAGTTTCTCTGCCAGAGCAGACAGGCAGTTGCTCCCATTGCCAATAGCTTCCCATTTGGCTGGCAGTAAGCATGTATATTTTGGTCTGCAGATGGGCACTCATGATCAGCCATCCGATGCCCATAGGGTTAGAATCACAGAACCACTGAGGCTGGAAAAAGAGCTCTAAGAGCACCAAGTCCAACCCCAACCCACCCCCATCATGTCCATTAAATCATATCCCCCAAGTGCCACATCTCCACAGTTCTTGAATACCTCCAAGGATGGTGACTTCACCACTCTCTGGGCAGCCTCTGCCAGTGCCTGACCCACCTTTTCTAGAAGAAATGTTTCCTAATATCCAACCCGAACCTCTCTTGGACATAACTGTAGAACCATTAAGACTGGAAGTGATCTCTGTGATGCTGGAGTCCTTCTCCCACAAAGCTCTCACTACAAGAGCCTGCATATAAAAGAAGTCATAAAATCATAGAATATCCCCCCATTGGAATGGACCCATAAGGACCATCAAAAGTCCAACTCTCAGCTCCACAGAGGACCACACAAATCAAATCATATGCCTGAGAGCTTTTAAAGCCTCTAATTTTCTTACAATCCTCAGAGGATGGTAAGCTACAATCCGGACATGAGCAGATAGCTTTACACTGCTCTTGGAACAATAGGACCAAGGTCACATAAAGGAAGCAGATTTGGGACTCCTTTGAAATGCTAATGTTCTGGGAACATGGAACTGGGAGAAAATGCCAGCTGCAGAGCCTCTAGATGTCAGACATGAGGCTAGAAAGGCTTAGGCTGTACTGCAGTGCAGTTGCTTCAATGTTCCCATGCTCAGCAATGGGATAGGCCCAGTTCTGCTCTTGCTCACCAGACTGTATGAAACAATTAGCAAAGAGCAATTAAAGGGGAAAAAGCCTTGGTCCTGATCTCCCTTGTCTTGGCAAATCAGCCTTCACCAGGCTGTGAACATGCACACTAGAGAGAGTGAGCCAAGTGGGGTTGATGTCTCCCATGAAAACTCCTGCATGACACCCTGGGGAACTTTTAGCCCTGCTTTATTTTGAGCATTCATAAGCCTTTCAGTCACAGTGATATGCCATCAAATTTTGATGTCTAACGAAGGAACAATTGTCTCTTTGCTTCCCTTTTATAGCAGCTGATGCTTTCAGTAACGTTATCCTGCCATGTTTTGACATCTGGCTTGTCAGTGAGAACATTATCTACCACAATATGTTTTTTCCACGAGCAAAACTTTGACATAAATTCACTGGCAGGCTGGCTAGATGCTGCTGTGTGCAGCAACCACCACTTCCAAACAGTAAACACATCCCCAGACGCAGAGCTTTGACCTTTTGCTTTACTCCAAGGAAAAGCAAAATGTGAAGCACTGCTCTGAGCGTCGCATTGACCACCATTGGACTATGCAAAAATAGGATGACAGAAACTTGTTCCCTTCATGTGTAATATCTGAGGACAAGGTGCTCTGCACACACCGAGATGTCCATAGGATATTTCCCATGTTGTAGTGAACTCCCAGAAGATCTGTTTGGCTAACCATTTACCTTACCACCAGCTGATTCTGTTTTTCAGGCTCTCTCAAGAATGCCATGCCTCATAGACACATCCCCATCATCATTGTGTTTCCATGACTTGGAGTCATCCACTCCATTCCTGGCACCAACACCCCCACCCCACTGTAGGTTTCTGGGTCTTCCACAGACTCTCAGATCATTATACCATCATCTCTGCCCTGGGCTGACTGCACCTTAAGACCACTAAGATTACCAAGTCCAACCACTAACCCATCACCACCATACCCACCAAACTTTCTAAGAGCATAGATCTTGGGAACATCTACCAAGCCCAGATGGTATTTTCACTTCCCCTCAAGCTCCTATCCATGCCCTGACCAGCACAAAGAGTGAGTCTCTCCAAATTCATTCTTGAAGACTACAGGAAATTCCAGCTAATCTCCCTGATACTCCCAGAGTAGATATCAGCACATTTCCCATCTAATTGACATCTCTCTTATCCTTGCAGCTTGTAAGTGAAGCTGGTAGATGCATCCCCCTAATCCTGATCACTGAGAATGCTCTCCCTTTTCCAAACCTCTTTCCCTTGGAATTTTAGGCATTTAGGGGAGGTTTTCAGGGTCATCATTCAAACCTCACTTGCTGCTCCCCAGATAATTAACCTGGGCACCAGACTTCTGCCCCAAGTCATTGAACAGTAGTATGAGAGAAAAATAAGACTACACCATTGAAGGAATGCAGTATTTCAAACCACAAAGGAGGAACTCATGCATTACCTGAAGGGGTCCTACAAGAAAGGTAGGGAAAGACTCTTTGTCGGGTAACAGGACAAGGGATAACAGATTTCAACTGAAAAGGAAAATAAAACACAGTAGTTTTAGGTTAGTTAGTAGGAGGAAATTCTTCACAGCAAGAGTGGCAAGAGATGGGGACAGGTTGGGCAGAGAAACTTGTTGTACAGACCACATGTGCACACAGGTATGTGGGCTGATGGCAGCCATAGATTCCCTTGCTTTATCTCCCTGTTCTCAGCCTTGCCAAAAAAGTGCTGTAACCAGCTGGAATTTTAATACCGAGACCACAAAATTGTTCAAGCCTGGATCTTCTCAGAGCACCACGGTTTAAACTTCTGGCCCCATCTTTAATGCTTGCAAGAGGAGTTTGGGGATGGATTTGTCTTTCATTTAAAAAACATGACCACAGTCTGGCTGTCAATGAGCTCAGTGCAGGGATGCTGGGTCACCAGTGGTACGAAGTAAATGAAAAACACATTATTAACACTTAAACACCAACCTTCCCCAAGCACAGCTCTTCTTCTGGAGGCTTCTTATTCAAACGATGAATCAGTTCACCTCCTCAGGGCCCAAGAGATCTTAGATAAATGCTGCAAGAGATATATGCTACTTATGTCGTGGTTTAGAAGCCTTGTTTGGGCAATCTGCAAAGGTGTGGATGACTGGGGTGCAGATATTGCGTGAACACACCTGCCTTGAGCTGCTTCCTCATCCCCTGGATTCTCATTTTCCCCCCTCCCCATATAAAAGCCTCTATGTGAGAAAAGGCTTGAATATCTACTAGGACTCAACCTTCAGCAGCACCACAGTGGCCTCCCTCAAGAGACCAACATCTAGATTCAAAGCAGAGAAACCTGTTTTCTCCTCCTCCCGTTCCTCTTCCATGGGACTGGTCATTCTGCAGCTGGGAAGAGGCCCCATCTTAGGCTGAAAGAGATGCCCCCATTGTGTCCCTAGAGGGAGACCAACTTTGGACAGAGGATTTGTACCAACAGAAAGATATTGGGTCAGCAGCACATTTCTCCCATGCACTACATTGCCTTCCATTACCAGCAGACAAAATACCTCATTCTGAGGCTTCTCCCACTCAGCAGCCCTGGGTGCTGTCTGTCCCTAACACAATGTGAAGGCAGGCATGCCCTTTGCTGGTGCATAGTCCTATTTTTGGCTGTAGGAGGACTGACTGCAACTCCTAATTGCATAAGCATTTGTATAATTCATTGGCACTAGATTTCATCATTGTGAGCCTCAGTGTACAGAATAGAAAAAGACTTGTGCATTTCCTCTCTGTCCTCTATTTTCTCTCCAGCAACCATTCTGCAGGCAATAGGTTTCCTGCCAGGTCAAATTCACTTCATCTGCAACCCTTGGTCAGCAGGAAATGCCCTGTTTCATCCCTTCCTTTGTGTCTTGAGGAATTCAGGGCAGACCCGACTTGAGCAAGCATTTCCTTTAACAGATTGCAAGGCACACGCCTTGGATCCATAGCTTAAAGCCAAATGGACAAAATGGCACACAAAGAAAGGTTTATAAAGTGACATGGGCCAGTTGTGCACTAGGAGTGACTCACACCTCTAAACCTTCCTGATCTCAAAACGCTTTGAAACGACACCCAAAATCAAGCTGCCACCCACATTCACTCTTCAAGACCTTTTAAGATTAACAAGTCCAACCCTCAGCCTGTCACTATCGTGACCACTGACCTCATCCTTCAAACAAATAATTACACAAACAGGAAAGCTCTGTGATCACTTGATGCCTCCCAGCCCTGCACCCATTGAGAGAGCCCAACCACCAGCCCAAAACATTTCTGAGGTTACAGCTGGGAGGTTTTGAGGTGAATGGGGTGAGCCCAGAGTTGATGCCTCTGAAGGGACTGAAAAGCCTTAAACAAACAGCAAGAGGCTAAAATTAAGCTGAAATATGCCTTGGAAGCCAAAGTGAGATAAGATTCATACAGGCTCTGACTGCTTTGTGTTGAAAGAGCTGTTTTAGTACAAAGCACTCATATCATTTTAATAGAGAAAGCTTTCTAGATCTCATAGCATTATTTTTTGATGCTCCTAAAGAAAAGCTGTAAAAGAAACCATTTCTTAACAGCAGAAAGAAGAAAACCACCAACCTGCTTCTCTCTCCAACTTCTCCTTCAGAAGACCCAAACATCCTTATATCCTTCCAAATATACCAATCAGTGGCTTAATTGCACCTGAGCTGCCAGGTGGGTGAAATCCAAACATTTGGGGGCTGCAGTGCTTTCAGATGTGGACTTTGTCTTCTTCCTGGGGGTGGGGGGAGGTGCATTACTGGTTTCCTTGTGGTGTTAACTGCGGTTGATGGAGCTGAGATACATTGGCTACGTGTTATGCGATGTCCTACATGATTACTTAGCTTTTTCTTGTCCAAAAATGTCACTCTTTTCCAACAGTTTATGTCTGCTGTTGAAGATGAGCAGATGGAAAGGTGTCTGTGAATGGTGTTTCTCCCTTCCCTCCTTCCTGGATTCACAGATCTGGCCAGCTACCAGCACAAGAAAACATGTTTGTGCTCATGTCATTTCTAATGTCTATGTGACAGTCTACACTGTCTAGTTTTCAACTTGGAGCTCATCTGGCTGAAAAATACCTCTAGAGGCATGTCTGGCACTGCACTTCCCATTCAGGTAGAGAGGACACCCTTCCTGAAGTACACCTAGGGCTATATCAGCATATTGTGTTCCCCTAGAGAGTTTTTGCATGTCTGACAAGATGTCTGTCATCCCATGGCCATGTCTCCACTGACTGATGTCTCCTTGCATGAATGTTACCCCAGCCTGGACACCAGTCCCTTTTGGCTCTTGCAAGGAGCTTTGCAAGCTCATCCCTTCACAGCTCCACTCAAACAAGAGGTACTGAGACCTCCTGCATCCCACCTCACTTATGGCTTTTGGTGGTGGGGACTACCCCAAGTCTATCCTGAGCAGAAGGCGGTGGCATCTTCTGAACAAAGAAAGGTCTGTGCCTCTCCACTAGAGGTTGCATAGCAGACATTTCTGTCCATTCTCTGTAGGGTTGTCCTGGATATAATTTTCTACACAACTCCACAGCACAAGCCATTCTCACAGACTGTATCACTGAGCATGGCTGGAAGAGGAACGATGGCTCAGAGTTGGTGCACAGAGATGCTATCAGGCTGTTCCACATATGCCTACAGTTTTGTGTCCCTCTCTCTTTGATGTATAAACAGGATCACATATTGCCCCCAGATTTCTCTCCTCCTTTATAACTAGCTTTCAAGCACCAGAAAAAACATTTTGAGGGCTTTCTAACAGCTTTGCTGGTTTGGGTCATGTAAAATCTCATCTCTTCCTTCCCATCCCTCCTTCACCCATTCACAGCAGAGGACAGTCCAGTGAGGATGTGCTACTCCATTCTCCAGAGGTATCTCTGGGACCATCTGTTTTGCTGATATTCCTATCAGAAATGTCACTCTGCCTCCACCCATCCCATGTCTTGCAGCTCATCCCAAAGCTCTCCACCTTCTGTTTCTTATCTGATGTGAGTTAAGCATCCCTGGAATTGGTCTTAAGGAAACTCAGCTCCCATCTTGGTTTGGCCTTTGCACTGTTATGGGAGGAAGGAAGAGTTGATGCTGAGATAGAGATAAAGACAAAAGCAGGGAGACTCGCAGAGGGAGCTTCTGCCTGATTTCCCACATTTGCACCATGGACAAAGCTGGTGTTCAACTCAACTTACCTGGGAGCTAAAACCAGAGCAGGATTTTGGGATGATCCAATGGGAAGTAGATATAAATAGTTTGTTCTCAAATCTGAAGAAGGTGTAGATAAATCTATAGGTTTGTACAGGAAATTATTGTATACAGGAGAATACAGGAAATCCCGAATCGAAGACAATACACTCACGGGAGGAGCAAGGAAGGGATGGAAACAAGAAATCTCTTCTCCCTTGGCAGCAGACTTATGTTTGTTTTAGTTTCATTTACAGTCTTGTGAGTGAAACACATTTCCTGGTCAGGCAAGGTCACCCAGGGTAATTTGTGAGGAAGGCAAATAAATTCCTGGAAAGCACAAGAAGTTTTCTGCTATACCTCTATGTCCTGTGTTGATGGAACAGGAGTGTTTTGGGAACAACCAAGTTGGTAGATGCAGTGAGAGCCTGAAATTGAGTGGAAGGTGACGCAAACGAAATTGACACCTTTTGCGCCCATGTTCAACTTCTGGAAGCAGCGAAACCACAGAAATGGAGGCAAAGACACAACTGTCCATGCCAATGAGGCTGGTGGAGATGTCAGTTTGATCTGCAGCAGTGCTAAGGAGGCAGCAGAGATGGAGCAGTGGGTGGGGAGCGCAGTGTCCTCTACCCACTGAGGGCCACCCTCAACTTAAGTGGTGCCTCTGCCCAGGGAAATGTGTGTTTCCAGGTCTGCAAAGGGCTGGGAAAGGCTCATTCCCAGGTGGGAGAGTTGCTGTAGGAAAGGAAGTGGGAGACGGAGTTTAGTGTGCCTTGTTCCAAATGTTTGGATAGAATTGATGGTATGACTGGTTTCCTGGAAGGGGCATCCTGCAGAACATCCCAACACGAGTGTTCATACCGATCCTTGTTTTTTTGAAGGATGAAGAACTTTCTCAGCATGTTAGGACTCACTGATTGTAGGTTATGCAAAGACATTTGCTGGCACACATCCTTGTGCAGGTCTGCAAGAAAGGATGCATTCTGCCATCCCCTCCCACTGTGGGTCCTGTTTGTGTTTTGAATGTTTTCCACGTTCTGCCCACCATCATGAAAACACAAGGAACTCTTCAGTATCTGAGTGGTGTGGGCTGTGCAATCACATGCATAAGTGTCAACAGCAGACAATCGTGGTTTGGGTGTTGATAGGAGAATGAGCAAATAAGTGGAAAATCCACTGTGGTGGAGGAAGTCAGGAAATAGGTATGAAAAAGATGTCCAAAGACACTCTAATAAGCTCTTCAGGTCTGGTGACGGGGAAGAGTCAGTAATAAACTATCCAGGCAGGTTCTGATCTGGTTGTCTTAATAATATCTTTGCTTATTGACTGCTGTTCACTCTCCTCATCACTGGATAGATCTCAGGAGTGCATTAGCAAACTGTTTGACTTAATTATTCTCCTCCTTTAATGAGAGTGAAGCGAATGAGCCTTGGCTGCCTCACCACCCCTGAGACAAACGTGGTCGGATCATCCCTGGCGAGGACGGAAGGGAAATCCTTCCATGGATATTTCCCAGGAGGTGCAAAGGTAACAGATAGAAGTGTGTCTGCTGGGCCAGGCTCTGAGCACCTGATCAAGTTGTAGATGTCCCTGCTCATTGCAGGGGAGTCGGACCGGATGGTCTTTAAAGACCCCTTCAAACTCAGGTAGTTCTATGACTCTCTGATTATGTCCAAACACAGGCCATCTGCATATTTCATGCAGTTAGGGTTACCATACAGAGAGGACAAGGCTGTATCCAGTGCTGTGTTTTATTTGGGAGCAAGGAGGAAGCAGAATAGTCCCAGTTGCCCCTCTTTCTCTTCCAGTCCCCACTCTCTCTCCAGATGAGCTGCACATTTCCATCCGCAGCCCAGGACAGCCTGGCCTCAGATGAACGCCAGGGAAAGACTCTTACATAACCCCCCTTCATCCATAATGGATGAACATCATCAAAATTCAACATCAGCCTCCAGAGCCTTTCCGGTGCCTCGCCTACAGATTTCTCCAAGAGACTCAAAAACCCTGATTTAGCACTGCACGTTGATCAGAGAATAAGCTGGTAGTTTGGTCTCTCTCGTGCCTAGGGAGTCTCCATCCTCCAAGGTCTTTTAATGCAATCAAGTCCTTTTTAAGTATGAAAATGATGCTCTGTTCTGGGCAAACAGAAGTCCAGCTCTGGGCTCGTTCAGCCCTGGAGAGGATATGGGTGAAGCTGCAGCTGGGAAAGATGGAGCCAATAAAGCCACCAGGAGCTCTTGGCACCTTCCCTGGCTTGCCCAGCTGCTGTCTGGTCACATGGAGGCAATTTGGGGCCTGAAATATCCCTTTACGCTTTAGGCTGTGATTTGGGGATGGAGGAGGATGGAGATTTCAGAGCTTCAGCTTGAATTGCTCAACTCAGAGAGCACAACTGAAGAGTCATGGAATTATTAAGGTTGGAAAAGACTTCCAAGATCATGAAACCCAACCACAACCCATCCCCATCATGACCACTAATCATGTCCTTCAGTGCCACATCTCCATGGTTCTTGGACACCTCCAGGGCTGGTGACACCACCACTTCTCTGGGCAGCCTGTTCCAGTGGCTGATCATGCTTTTCGAGAAGCTTTTCCTAATATCCAACTTGAATCTTGGGTTTCTCCTGTTCTCAAACCTCTGGTCAAGATTTATAAGTAGAGCCACGATCTCATCTTAAACCATCTGTGGGAGAATTCAGACTTGTCTGCAAAAAATCCCAGGACCCTAAACAACAGTTCAGTGCCTACTTAGGAATTTATGATAATGATAATTTCCGTGGCTTATCCCAATTTAACATCTGCAGTGACTCTGTTAACATTATGTGACAATGGGGGAGAGAACATAATTTCCAATACCCTTCAACATGAAAGCATATGTTCATGCAGCCTCCAAGGGAAAACATTTTTGCTTCCAGTGATGCTGAGCTTAAATGACTGAAATGAGACATATCTGTGGGGCACGGCATCTCGTATTTCTTCTTTTAGATTGGATATGAGGAATAAGTTTTTTACAATAAGGTTTGTAAGGCAGTGGGACAGGTTGCCAAGAGAAGCGCTGGTGTCCCATTCTTGGAGACACTCAGTTTCAGGCTGGATGGGACTCTGAACACCTGATGGAGTTGTGGGTGTCCCCGTTCATTGCAGGGGATGTGGACCAGATGGCCTTCTAGGATCCTTTCCAAATCAAACAATTCTTCCCTTCTGTTATCCTAAGCCAGACCAATGTTGTCTATTTAGTAATGGGTCTGGCTTGGACCTGCAGGATACAGGTCTTTCTTTAATTCCCATACCTCAGGTCAGCACCAAAGCTGGTCAGTTCTTGCAACGGGACACTCATCACGTAATATAAGCCTTCTCAGAGTTAGCTGTGCCATCTCAGACAGCTTTCCATGCTTCCTCTGCAGGCAGTAGAGAGAGCTCAGTACCTGCAGGTGGTTCAGCCCTTGCATTTTGCGTGGTTACCATGGGGTGGGAGGAGTTCCCTTCATCAAAGCCATCTGTCCCTATGGACCACAGAGGAAATCCACGCAATGCCCTGAAGCCCATCCCTCCTCCTTAATTCTGGAATTAAGTGTGGTATCACCATTAGTGCGAACGGCCAGAGCTCGGGCTCTGCCAGCATCCACTGGGCTGCTTTTTCATCACTTTCATCTGAGACACACACAAAACAAGCTCCTTATCCTCCTATTACACAGGGGCTCCTTGGATGCAGATTTGCTCTCCAGGTTTGCTGACAAATGAGCCTGAGGGCAGAAGTCACAACTGGGGAAGGCAAGAGTCAGGTCTTATCTCAGTAAGGCTTAACAGCAACTGGGAGATGTTGGTGGTGCACAATATGACCCCTTCTCTCAAGAGTCAGAGGCAATAGGAGGTACTAGCAAAAAGCTGGTCTGGTTGTCAGAAACACCTTGTGAATTCCTGCTAATTCATCCATTGCTTCAGCTGGAAGGAGCCCTGCAAACGCTGAAACATTTTGACAGCTGAAATATTTTATCACTCTTGCATGAAAATGCTTCAATTTTCTCATTCAACAGCTACATTTAAGCTTTTCAAACTAAATTCAATTTTTGTTAGTAAAAATCCTGGGAATCAGCTTTTCAAAAGAAACAAATTTAAACAATTTAGATCATAGATACTTCTTACGAACCTGGGTTGTTTTTTCTTTGTCTTTTTCCAGGTGTGGTAATAAGTACAGCTTTGGTAAGAAAACGATAGCGGCATGTAGCATCAGGTCTTGAAGCAGAGTGCTGACCACCTTGCACCTGTGTTGGTCTGTAAGCCATTAGGAGGAGACCCACAGCACGATTAGAAGCAATCTTCCCAAGTTTCAGGTTGGATATTAGATATTAATATTAATTAGATATTAGGTTGGACTTGGGCATCCTAGAGGTCTTTTCCAACTTGAATGATTCTATGGTAGAGAGGTGAAAATGGTCCTTTGGGGGCTCTACAAAGTGTGTGTGTCATCATGTCCAGGGGACGTAGGGACCAGTAGACAAAAAGCACCAGTAGATCTGCACCAGGGTTTCTGCATTTCAGTTCTCCATCTGCAAAAGATCAACTGCCTGTGCTGCTGGCACCTCTTCAGAAGGAGGTGAATCCCAGGCTGAACTGGAAGCAAAATTTGGGATGATAAAACTAAGCAAGCAGCAAAACTTACGATGCTAAAACCCCAGAAGGAATTGACAGTTTGCTAGATGAAATCCACCGAGGTGCCAGGAAAGAAAAAAAAAACAAACCAGCGCTCTGGGGCCTTTAGATGCATTTTGCACAATAACTGCCTTTTGAAATGTAAAAAGGAATACCCAGATTCTCACCGGGAGCGCGTGCTATATTCACATGCAGAGCTAAAGGATTCTCCCTTACCAGCTGTGCTGAGATGAAAGAACAGCCTATCTGTTATTCAGGAAGGCGGTGGTAGTGAAGATGATTAACTGTTCGTTATGAAATACTGTCCCAAGGACTGTGCTGTTTTACATACGAGCTGGAAAGTTGCTCAAATGGAGATGGTTTGATAAAGACGTGCAAGCCAGGGGGGAACCTGGAAGATGTGTTGTGATATAATGAGAACTTTCATGAGACCCAAAGGGAAGAGGGATTACGTTTTAAATTATGCATCATTTGTAATGAAGATTTTATATAGTGCAGTGGATCATTGACCTGTGCAAATAAAGCATCTATCACACCCAAACAGAGCTGCCGAGCGCTTTGAGCTTTGGTCTTGTTTCGCCTTCTTCTTGGCTTTCCAGCTAAATTCATGGTTTAAAATGGAATGAAAAAGGGCAACCCCAGATCTGCTGTCCCCATAGTTCTGTAGTATTGGTTTTCAGGTCTGTGCAATGGGAACCACTGGGGTAATCTCCTCTAGTACACTGTTTCTGAAAACATGTGGAGAAATTGGGCAAATCAGATCCTTGAAGGAAATGGCCATCACTGAGAATTTGATTGAGATGTTGTCAAGAGTCTGGTATAGGTGTGAAAAAAAAAAGGTCAGGAGTAAATTAAGTGAAAAAAAAAATAGCATTCAGCAACCTCCGTCACTATTAGCCTTGTCTCTGCATGAGGTTCCTATGGGCGCGTCGTGTGTAGGACTCACCCAGCATTAAATTCCCAATGCTTGGATGTAAATACTTGAGCTTCAGATCCTGGGCTCCTTCCCAGGCTGGTGGAGTGAAAAAGTCACTGGAAGGGCAGTTCATCCAACCTGTTCTGGATCTGTTTGGTATTGTTCCTGGGTAATGCTGCTTTGTGTTTTTTGGCTGTAAGATCTTGTTGGCTGTGGGTCTTTGTTGGCCCTGGAGCAAAGCAGAGGCAGCCAGCTGAGATGCAGGCAAACACCTGAAAAATACTTGCAATGGGGAACCCAGTCTGTGATACAGACAACTCTTGAACCCCAGGTTTGATGGAAGGGGAGCGACCTCAAAAGATATTTGTTCATGAAAAGATGACCAGAAGGAAACCTCAGTTGTGCTCCCACTGAGAAGAGGATGCAGACTGAGATCTGCAGTCCCTCATGCCCAGTAATTCCCATTGGGAAACAGATGCTTATTGATTACAACAAGCAAAGCCAATTATCCATGGATAGAAACATAGAGAAAGCCAGTTCTTATTGTGTGGTGCACACAGAATTATGTATTTTCAACCCAAGTATCCCTGAAGTTGCTCTTTTAGTTGCATGTTGGCTAAAGACTCCAGCTGGTGTGATCTTGTCCAAGAGAACAAAAAGATGGAAGATGTGGGGACCTTGGATCCAGGCTAGGGCAGGTCTGTGGTTTTGGTCCATCTTTGTAAATAAAAATAAAAATACAAAAAAAAAATGCAAACAGAAAACAGGAGAGGGTATATCACTGCAGGGGAGTTGGACCAGATGGCCTTTAATGGACCCTTCCAATTCAAACAATTCCATGGTGCTATGATCTGAGATGACCTGAGATACCTGAGACATCCCTATGGGGCTTTCAGCTTCAACAGAGGAGCTCTGGGATGCTCTCACCTATACTGAGACATGACTGGAGGTCAGTTGAGATAACTCAGAGCATTTCCCATAGTTCTGTGTTTAAAGAGATGAACCCATCTGTGTGACTACTTATCTTGTTACTGGAGTTATCTTTCATGCTTATTTTTGTGATCAGGGAGTAGAAGGCTTTGTAGGAACTTGAGATAGCATGCTGTGATTGGCAGGGCGTGGGAGACATGAATCCATAAATCCGTGCCAAGACATAATTGCTCAAGAGAGTTTTTTCCTTAGCTCTATACCAGTGAACATATATCACAGCATTTCTAGGTGGGCCCCTTGAGGACCCGAGGAAATGACTTGCTCTGTGCTGTGGGAAAACAGCACACAGTTACCAGGAATCGTGCTGGGATCACAGATTCTTAGGTAAGGGACAGAATGGGTCCGAGGGTGTTTTTGGTCACTGGGATGCAGACCTGAGGTGCAGAGCAAGCCACATTCATGTCATTGGTGGATGGTTGGACCTGATGATCTTGAAGGTCTTTTCCAACCTTAAAGATTCTATGATTCTAACTGCTTTCATGCTCTTTACCTAGGCTGGAGATGCAGTCATGTCCCTGCACAGCAGAGACAGAAATCCCTGCACAGCCATGGCAGAGACAGAAATAAATTGTTCTAGACAGGTAAAAGAAGATCCCCTCCCCTATTTTCGTCTCCCTCCCTCTAGCATTAGTTGTCTGAGACACGGCTTGCTGTGCTGTTATTGTTGCTTTTGTTTTATTTTTGCTTGCAGAGCCAAACCCTCAGAGGCCAGCTTTGCACCGTAACAAGCAAAATCCAGCTGACAGGTAAAGACAGGCCTGGAGAGGAGAGCTGGGTCATATGGGCTCATATGACTCACATTTGAGGCAAAAGCTTCCTCCCCCACTCTTTCCCATCTCATCCTCACAACAAAACACACTACGCAGCATCAAAATAGTCCCAAGGAGTCTCTTGTCAGAGCCACTCACGGTGATAAGAGGTGCATTTCCCACTGGGGAGCCAAGCCCTGAGATAAGTAGAGATGCTCTTAAAGGACACGGCTCTATGGGTAGCTCTGCAAAGTGCCAGGAGATGTCAGTAGGAGAGGGAAATGTCTGCCTTTGGAGATCTGTTGGGGTGATTATAGCTGAGCTGGGGGCAGGGCTGAGCTCCACAGTAAAACCACGTGTCTCCAAATTCAGAGATGGAAAAGGCTGTGGTCAATAGAGCTAACCTCTGTGTCCATGTTTTAAATGAGCCAATGATGCCTATGTACCTGCATCTGGGAGCTGAGAGACCCCAGTTTCCATAGGTTTTCCCTGGTAAGCATTAAAATGGATGCCTGTTTTTATTCACCTATTCATCATCTCTCTCACTCCTGGTCAACAGACCTGGTCACCAGACCAGCCAAACAGTTTGGCTCCTGGGCTCCAGCTGTGGTTGAAACATGAATGTACAGATCAAGCAAACAAGGGGCAAAGGAGTGTCATAGAATCATGGAACCATTAAGGTTGGAAAAGACTCCTAAGATCCCCAAGTCCAACCCCAACCCACCCTACCATGCCCACTGACCACATCACTCAGTGCCACATCTCCACAATTCTGGAGCACCTCCATGGACGGTGACCCCACCACTCCCTGGGCAGCTGTCTCAGTGTCTGATAACTCTTTCAGGGAAGCATTTCATATATTATCACAGTCTTTCCTAGCCTAGAGTTCATTTGCTTTCACAAACACTCCAACTTCACAGAACTTCACCCAGCAGCTTTAACGCATGCAGCTATTTTAATGCAAAGCATGCTTCTCATGGTTTTGGTTGCTGCAACCAACCTGTGGCCCACGTGGATATTTCTTGGGCATTGGTCAAGTTGGCAACTGCAAGCATCTTATCCATGCAAGGTAAAGCAAGTCTGCAACAGAAATAAGGCTGTGATGCATGTAAAGTCATTTGAGATGACCTAAGTTTCCTAAGACATCTGTATGGAGCTATGTACAGCACTGGCATAGGGGAAAAAAAGGAAGCTTGGACCATTATAGACTTCGTCCCAGATCCAATCACAACAAGGGAAACAATTTCTTCCCTTTGCTTGTGTGCAAATTTGTGAAAGATCTATTCTAATAATTTTTCCACTCCAGAAGAGACAGGAAGAGACTGCTTGTTGGCTAACTACTTGATCAGGAAGGGTTAGGAGGAAGTTTTACACCCAGAGGGTGGTGATGCACTGGAACAGGTTGCCCAAGGAGGCTGTGGATGCCCCATCCCTGCAGGCATTCAAGGCCAGGCTGGATGTGGCTCTGGGCAGCCTGGTCTGCTGGTTGACGACCCTGCACATAGCAGGGGGTTGAAACCAGATGATCCTTGTGGTCCTTTTCAACCCAGGCCATTCCATGATTCTATGGTTACCAGCCAGAGCTCAGCTGTAGGCAGCCTGCAAGACTTTGTCATATGCTTTGGGATTCTTGGATGAACAACAGGCTGGAACTGGCTCTTGACATGGCATGTGAACTCACCTCTTGCTGTCATAATTGCATCTTTCAGCTCAGATATCAGCCCAGAGCTTGAGGTTTTGCAGTCCAATAAAGAGAAAAGTTCACTTTAGGCTGCAATTTTTGGTCATCGTGAGTAAAGCAGCAGAAACTTAAAAAAGACTTTGGGCTTAAAGATTTCATAAATAGCTGCTTTCAGACTCAGATAAGCAGCTGAAATCTTGCTCAAGCAGCTCCAAAAATAAATGGCTTCCTGCTCCTTGAGCTCAAGAGAAAATCAACAACTTCTATGCATGAGCAAATTAATTTTTACCACTTGCAAAGCCCCTGTGATGGATGATTATGCATACGAAAGTGACACAGCTAGCAGGATAAAGGGGGGTTCTCCCCAGGCTTTTGGCCAGGCTTCCCATGCTGCTGATGTTTTCCTTGGCATTTCTGCTGGAGCTTAGCTGCTCCAGGGGAAGACTTTGCTGGCAGCTTTCCCAAACCAACCCCGCTGTGACAGCTTCGTTCTGTTGCCTGTCACTGCCATGTGCGGTGCCCATCTCTTGGGGTTGGGGAGGTAATGGCTGGGTGATCCTCAGGTCACCTTTATCCAGGCTGGATATTAGGGAGGATTTCTTCCTAGATACAGTGGTTGGGCACTGGCGTAGGCTGTCCATGGAGATGGGGGAGTCAGTGTTCCCTGGGGTGTTCCAGAGCCATGGAGATGTGGCAATGAGGGGTGTAGTCAGTGGGCATGGTGGGGATGGGTTTGGCTTGGGGATCTCAGAGGTCTCTTCCAGTCTTAATGATACTAAGATTCTACAATTCTATTGCTGAGCGCACTGGGACTTCAGCAACGGAAAAGATCAAAGATGCCTGTGGCCAGCCTTGGTCCCTGTTAAAAGGGGGAGGAAATAATGATAAGAAAAAAGCTAGCAGCTCTACAAGCACTAACCCAACTGGATCTGGAGTTCCCAGGGCTCTGCATCATGCCTTGAGCAGCAAGGAGCCTCTGTTCTGCACCTCACCAGGGTCTGGGTTACCCATGTCACATCAGGCCTGGACTCTGACTCACTTTCATAGAATCATAGAACCATTAAGGTTGGAGAAGACCTCTAAAATGGCCAAGTCAACCATCAGTTTATCCCCACAGTGCCTAATAAATTATGTCCCTCAGTGCTGCCTCTCCACAGTTCAGGAATGATGACAGCCCACCACTTCCCTGGACAGCCTGTTCCAGTGCCTGATCACTCTCTCTGAGAAGAAACTTTTCCTAATATCCAACCTGACACTGCAGGGCACCTTATCCACACTGAATTATGCAGTGGTTGATCCCGTGCCATCTCCATCTCAGAAGGATTCAATAGTTTTCCCTTCCTATCCAGCATCACACACCAGGGTTTGGGTTTCCAAAGCGCCAAGCATCTGCTGAGCCTGTTGGTATCAGTGGGAGCTGCTGGCACTCAGCCCCAACCAAAATTGTACCCATTTAATGTGACTCAGCTGAAATACAAAATTAGCCAGAAAGGTAGAGCTGAATTGGAAGATCTGAGCAGTTCTGCCTTGATTTTAATTCTGGCCATGTATATCCTTGCAATGTTACAAATGCTACTACACAGATTGCGGAAGGCAGAGACACACACGCATCTGATTTTCAGAGTAGTACAACAGACAAAGGGAAAAGCTGGGTCATATTGTCCCCCAAAGAAAAGGTTGGCTTCCACATGACTCAGGAATGTCCTAGAGATCAGCTTTATCTATTTATATATTTATTCCGGCTGGCATCTGTGAATCACTGCTAATAGCAAAGGGTTGCATAATTGCAGTGAGGATGCTTTTGTGATGGCTCTGACCAAAGAAAATACATCTATTTTGGATTGTGCCTATGAATAGCTACCCTGCTCTGACTCTCTGCATTTGCAAACCTCAGATACTACTGAAAATAAGATATGATTGGCAGGTACAACCTGATTAGCATGTACAAATTACCGTGGCCTTTCTCCAAGCAATCATTTGTACAAATTGTTTCCTCTGCTTCGTATCTGAGCAGCAGCAGAGCTATTAGGTAAGCTGAGACTCGAGAAGAAGCAGCGCAAGGCAAAACGCTCACGCCATCTCATTTCACACCCTTCTGAGTATTTGGCTTTTTCTGAACATTGCCCTTTTCCCCTCCTTCAGAAAAAGGCCAAAAAGGCTTTGGGTGAAGAAGGAACTGTTTTGTGTTGTTGTTGTGTTGTTGTTTTTTTTTCCCCCTGAAGATAATCCTCGCTTTTTCTTTTCTATATATATTTTTTTTTTCACAACTTTCTTTTTTTCTTTTTTCTTTTTTTTTTTCCCTCACAGCAGCTGTTCCTAAAATATTTGCTCGTTCTGGTTTTCAAACAGAAGAAAAAACATCTTTAAAAGTTTCGAGTGCGGGTATTTCTTTCCAAATCGCATCAAAATGGAAGAAGGGGAAAGGAAGAGAACCTTGCCTGGCGGAAAGTGCCTCAGAGTGGGTTGGGGATTTTATGCCTCCCTTCCTTTCCAAGACAGGAATAGGTTTCATGGCACTTTTTTTTTGAGTCATTTCATTTCTGCACACTCCTCTTAAGATGTTTGCCAGTGCTAGTCGTGGAGATGCAAGCCACGAGTCGGATATGCCAAGCAGCTGAGACTGGCTCCAAAGATGTGCACTCACTCCCACTCATAGGAATAATTTGCTTGGCTTTATGGGTGTTGGAGATTGTGTTGCACCATTTCTGGCAACCAAGAGAGCGTCCAGACACTGGGATTTTTAGCAGGGTCTGTTGTGAGAGGACATGGGGAAATGGCTTTAAGATAAAAGAGGGGAGATTTAGGCTAGGTATAAGGAAGAAATTCCTTACAAGAAGGGCAGTGAGGCACTGGAACAGGTTGCCCAGAGATGTGGAAACATGGTGGGTGCCCCATCCATGAAGACATTCAAGGTCAGCCTGAATGGGGCTCTGAGCACCTGATGGAGCTGAGGGTGTCCCTGTTATTGTGGGGGAATTGAACTAGATGGCCTTTCAGGGTCCCTTCAAACCCACACCATTCAACGGTTCAATGATTTTCATGGTGGTGAAGGTTCCTTTGGCTCCAGGAGACAAAGGTTTAGGACCTTCCTGTTCTCTGTAGGCAAAAAGAGGGGCAGCCGGAGAGTGAGTCAATGGGATCCCTATCACTGGCTCCTTTTGGGTGAGGATGTCATTGCAGGAATTTGATCCTACCCAACTTAATTACAATAACAGCAGCACTTTGTAGAACAGCCCATCCAAATTTCATAGGCTTTTGAATCAATAATTAGGCATCTTAATGCCAGTTACGAATACCAGGATGAATTCTGGCTGCAACCTTAATTAAAAACATCTCGCAGCAGGATAAATAAATAATTCCCTTTTAAGTGTGAGGCCATTTTGTGCTTCAGATTCCGCCGGGCTGCAGGAGGGCTGGTGTGTGGGAGAGGCACGATAGCTCTGCCTCGATGAGATAAGCACTGGAGAGACAGCATGAGCTCTCTGATGCGCTGCAAACCACGGGTCTTCCTGAGCTCTGCAGACTTTCTGGCCACGATCGCTTTGCTTTTTCTCTGCTTTCTCAGTGATACGTAGATATATTTATTTCTACCCTGGTCGGTTCTCTGAGGGCTTAAAAAAATAGAGTGTGAGTGGGTGGGTGGGTGAGGGGAAGAGGCGGCGCTGGGAAGCCAAGAGAAGCGTGTTGTGTTGTTGACGCAGTCATCATCTCCCATTTGCACAGGGATGTGGTGCAGTGCTGCCCATCCCAAAGCACGGGTCAGCCCCTGAGCCCAACACTACGTGGCTAAAATGCCACGTGGACACTAGGCATCATCCTAAAGGGCTCTTCTTGGCTGTGACATTTGTGCCGATAACTCAGATGGTGATGTAAAATGAGTGATGGCTTCAGCTGGGAAAAAGGTTAGTGGCGTAATGTGTAATGAAATGGAGCACACAGAAACACTGCGAGTCATGTGGGAAGGGCTCTGAACAGTATTTTTGAAATAAATGAAGAGGTTTCAGAGACCACAGTCCAAAACGAGCTTGGAACCAGTGTGCGTATGTCAGTTCAGATCAAGGTAGAAGATGAAGGCAAAGCAGGACCCCAAAATGACAGTCCTTAAGGAGCAACGCTGAGGAATTCAAGTCAGTGAAACCATAAACAGGTTTTCAAAATGCATTACTGCATGGAAAATCTCTGAATAACGTGTATCTGGGTGACAGCTCCAGATTTACTGGACAAATCTGAGCTTTGGAATGGTAAGTGGTGATATAAAGGAATAATTGAATAGGAAATAAAATAGAGGTGTTCTAGAACCATGGAGATGTGACACTGAGGGACGTGGTCAGTAGGCACAGTGGGGATGGACAGGGCTTGGATTTGGGGATCTTCTCCAGCCTTAATGGTTCTATGATGAAACCTCCAAAGGAAGGCAGTCCCAACCCCCAATGCACCAATTAATCGTGGAGCACACTTTGCATTTTGCTGGCTGTGGATTTGGTGGGCAGAAAGGTTATCCTCCCAGGTTTCTAAAGGGTTGAGGTTGCCTCTTTGGGGCTGTCCAGATGGCCAAGCATCGATTCCTTGTACTGGGACATACAAGGATTGATAACCTTTAATGCTTTTCTTGCTGTTTGAAAGCGAACATTTATTCCCCTGCAATATTTAACACCTTGCTATGGATCCTGAGGAATATCTGCAGCTTTATCATTATAATTAACAATAACACCATGCTGCAGGGGATGAGACTTCTCTAAATGCTTTCAATTGTTAATGACTCAGACCTTAAGGTTTAATCCATCCTATTCCCTCCTCATTAATTAAAGGCACTTGGTCTCAGACAGATTAAAAAAGAGAGATGCAGGGCAGTTGTTACTGCCGTGGCACTTTCATAAGAGCTATCCCAGCCCCAGATACTCTGGGAATGGGGATCCCCATCGGCAGCAGTTTGCTCCATCCGACTGGCTGCGAAGATGGAAAATGTGCAACGTGGTGATAAACCTCCCTTCCAGAGCTCCTTAAATCCCTTTCTTTACAACCCAGAGATTATGGCTACAGCTTGATTTCAGCTCCGATTCCTTGATAGCCAGGGATTTTTTATTTTGCAGCTGTCAGATTGTATTTGCCACATGCGGAGCTTTTCTATTTTGTCTGTCTGAGATATCCTGGGGTTTTATACCTGAGTTTATGTTGTCTGCAACTCCCTTGGAAATACGACGAAGCCAAAAATAATTGTGTTTATTAAAACTCGTATTGCAGTTTTACTGCCAAGAGGTAGCAGAGGTCGGGACCAAGTGGGATGCTTTCCAAGCAGAAAAGGGGTCAAGTGACAAAAATCAATGTATTTTTAAGGGTGGGCCATTTATTGGCAGCGGTGCTATATTGAATCCAATGATCATTTCCAAGATCTAGATAAGATCTAAACCAGACTCTACTAAAAACAATGAAATTTATTTGCACTGCTCCATTCAGCAAGATTACGGTTGAAGTCAAAGACGCCTTCAGTTGGTGGCACCTTCTCAGCCCCTTTCCATAGATCCTCATATATATTCCGTCCTCCCAGCTTTGCAATGGTTTGGTGCCAGAGCCAAGATGCTGTTGAGTAATGGAAGGCTTAGTTAGTCCCCTCCAGGGAATACATGTCAATAAGAGGGGTTTGGCATGAGGTCTAAATGACGGCACATTCTTTGGGCAGTGCACAAAAAAAAAGAGAAGAAACCAAATAAATTTTCTCTGCTTGAAAAAAAAAAATGATACTTTCATATGAGGCTGCAAAAATCCTCCTGGTATTTTTGTATCTCCGGGGTAGCTTGGAAATGAAAGCAGCTTTGCAGAAAGGGCTTCAGAGGGGAATTTGTAGCTGCCTGAATTATCTCCTTCGGTCCTGCCTGGATTCAGGCAAAATTGGGAATTTTTGCTTCAGAAGTTAAATTCTGCTCGGGGATTTGAACCCACTCCCTGTCCCTCCTTGGGCTCCCGCTGCTGTGGGAGAATCACATCTGTTACCCTTGAAAATCAAAAAACACACACAGAGATTGATTCATCCTCTGCCACCTGATGGAGTGGATAAAGAGAAACTTAAAACCTCTGCATATTTCAGAAGATGCCACTTCTCCACCTCCCTACAGCAATCGCTGCTTAGAAGTAACTCAAAGCAGCGAGAACCAAATTGTCATTGGTTAAGCCAAGGTCCTGTTCAAGAGCTTTTACACCAGTCACAAATCAAAGAGTCTTTTGAGCTGAAAGGGACTCTAGAAGGTCATCTGTCCCAATACCCCTGCAATGGACAGGGAAATCCATAGCTCCATTGGATGCTCAGAGCCCCATGCAGCCTGACCTAGAGTGTCTCCAGGGATGGGGCACCCACCCCTTACTAAATCAGAACCAAGTCCTTTCTCTGGAGTCACAGAAATATAAAAAGAATATATGAAAGACCTGATTTGTTTTTTAAGCTAACTTCCATGGTGACAACCAACTTGACCTCAGGCTACCAAAAGAGGGGAAAAGAGCTAAGAAAGTCTTCCCATGCCAAACTCCATCCAGATTTAAGGGTTTTTACAATGAAGCCAGAGGTTTGCTTGGTACATCTGTGTGAGAAGGAAGTCTTTGCTGCCTGCCTACGTGTGAGATATCTGCAGCTTAATGGAACCTCCAGACCTTCCAACCCATGGTGCCACTATCCCACCATGCCCTCAGGTCCCCCAAACCCCACCAGATGATGGAGTTACAGCAGTGCACCCACACGTGGCATGGAAGGACAGATGGAAACCCACCTTGCCTTACGTAAAACCCAGCACTGAGTTAAGCAGCCAATTTCTTCCAGCACAGCAGGAATGCACCCATAACAAACTGCTCAGCAGTTCCTACCCCATCCAGCATCACACTGTGCACATGATTCATTGCTGGCACTCCTGTGTTCTTACTGCACAGATGTTACATTCAAACAGTCCCACTAAAGACCCCAAGTCTCGAGTATCTGCAGTCATTATAGCACCAGGAATGCATTTTTGAGCAGCTGTTTCAGTTCTCTGTAGGGCAGAAAAGAAATTGAGGAGAATGCAGAATTACTGTAAGGGTGTTTGAGTGTGAGAGAAGGGCTGCAGTCACTGGTGGGCGTTGTGATGTGATAGGGACCATGATGCCATCGTCTGTCATGGTGGGAAGAAGCCTCCTGCCCATGAGCACTTTAGCCTCTTTCTCCATTGCTCACTGGATTCTTGGCTTCATTACACCAAGTATAGCCAGCAGGTTGAGGGAGGAGATCCTTCCCCTCTGCTCAGCTCTGGTGAGGCCTTATATGGAGTGCTGGACCTGGTTCTGGGTCCATAGAGAGCCCTGGACATAGTGCAGCCCTGTGCTGGGTCTAGTGCCAGGCCAGGGTGACCCAGAGGGGCCTCCAACATTGGCCAGAATAGATTCTGTGGTTTCTGGGATGTGTGAAATTCTTTGCCACTACAGTCCTGGGTTCCCAGAGATGTAATAATCCTCAAGACGACAGAAGGAAAGAAGTGTCACCACTATTACGCTGTTCTTTCCAGTCCTCTTATGCATTCATAGAATCATTAAGGTTGGAAGAGAACTCTAAGATCATCAAGTCCAACCATGCCCACTGACCAGGTCACTCAGTGCCACATCCCCACAGCTCTGGAACACCTCCAGGGATGCTGACTCCACCACATCCCTGGGCAGCTGTGCCAATGCCTGACCATTTTTTCCTAATATCCAACCTGAGCCTCCCTTGGCATAACTCGAGGCCATTACCTCTTGTAATTCAGATCATTGCCTCAGATGTAAATATTCTCAGAGAAAAGAGGAGTGTCCTTCTTTAGGACAAACTCTCCCCTTGCAAGAAAGCAAAGCACTGCAGAGCAGGAGTCTACGGGAGGAGCAGGGTGCTGCTGTGCCTGCAAAGAGCTCACAGTGCCTTGGGCATGGCTAAGCCATGGTTTTGGAAACTGCTTTGTGCCCGTTTCCCTTCTCTGCTCTTCTGGGGGTTGGCATCAGCCAGGGTGGAGATGGCAATTTGTCTCTGGAAGCTCAGAGAAAGGTTTTGCTGTGCAAAAGGATGAAAAGCAAAGATTTCTCTGTGGAACGAGCATCCTGGGGAGAAGCCAGCCTGGAAATGCCTTTGAGCTACCTTGTTCTGATGATATCTAACTTCCACTTACAGATATACCCTACTATCATAACATTGACTCATCACGAGGGCCCAGCACTGGGTTATAAGGAGTATGCATATTGAAATTAAGCCCAGTGAAGGCAAACAGGGGCTCATTCAGTGTACTGATATCTAAACTACCTTTGTGAGTCTCTCAGACCTTCTTCCATGTTTCTGTTCCCCAGCACACAGCCTGGAGGCAAAAAGGGGTTTCTTAGACAGTGAGAATTATTTTCACTGAGAGAAAGGAAGAGAAGCTGCTATTTTATGCATGAAGATGCACGTATTTGCTTTGCAGTTCAGGAAGAGAAGAGAGGTGGATGAAGATAAAAGGAGAAATAAACCCTGCCAGCAGTTCAGCCATCGTGACAGCAGAAGGTTGTCTCAAGCAATTAGCAGAAGCAACCAAATCAAGATCCAGTGGAAATGGGATCCCTGGGCACGCCAGCATTTATACATTCCTAAATCCTCCTCATTCAGGAGGGTGATCCTCTGGTCCTCTTTTATGTCACCTGCAATGCTGATGTACTCTTTGAATTATTTGAACAAAAACATTAAGGAAGACTGTGTCAAAGTCCTCCTTTTAGCAGTTGATGCTGTGGGGTGGAGGTGAGTGACTGCTGTCATCTTGGAGGGCTGCTATGGGCTTCACGTTGGCCCAATCTTGGATGGGATTTTTTGTCCAGGCTTGTGTCTGTCTCACTGAAAGGAGACCTTGGGGAGCTGGATGTTCCATCCAAACAAGGAAGAAGACTAATGCATCTGGGGAGCACAAATCATGAGGACAGTTAAAACAAACTGAGCTAACTTATTTTAGAAGGGATGGGACTAGGAGGTCAGGAAAAGATCAGCTTCCCAGTAGCTAAAGCATTGTGACATATAGGACTGACTGAATGCTCTTGACATCCACTAAGGAAGGGCAGGACAGAACATAAGAAAAAAAGAAAGATTTTGTCTAGTAGTTAGGAAGCATGAAAGGCTGTGAAAAGGCTTGGAACTAGCTGTGAATATTTAAGGCTTTTTCTGGGAGCAGGCATCAGAAATAGGTTTAAAATACCACTTTGAACAGGCACATCCTGTTAGTGAGCAGACCTTCCGCGTGATGCTAGCTGCGAGTGACCACACTGTGGGGTCAAATTTATAGGACAAAATCCACAGGCTCACGGCTCACAGAGGAGCATCTCCATCCTAGTATGAAGAGAGAGTGAACAGATGCCTCTTCGGGGCTGTCCAGATGGCCAAGTAGCTGCAAAAGGCATAAAGAAGGATCATAGCCTACAGCAGCTTTCAAGTAGCCAAACTGATCTGAAATGAACAACGACCTTCATAAACTCACTCGATGTAAAATACACCCTTGCAGCAGGGTGACAATGAGGGGGAATCTCTGTCACTCTCACTCCACAGATAATTCAGACAGAAAAAAGATGTCAGAGTGAGAACAAGGTGCAGTCAGCTCTCACCACTGGAAAATCCACTTTTCCACACCAACTTCTTGCTTTCTAGGCAGGTTGCCAGTGGGTACCTGGCAGCCCGCTTGCAGGGCACCACTCCTAATCACATTAGAGGAAAAGCACTTCCTTGGAAGGGAGACAGACATTGCAAAGAAAGGAGAACGTGGGCTGATCTTGCTAAGGGAAGTGAGCAAAATTACCACCCGAAGTGTGGTGTGAAACTTAGCACTGCAGAAACGGCATCTTTGTCTCCAAATGCTTATCAGATACAGGAGAAAGAGAGCCTGGAGACATGGAGCTTTGGGGGTCTTGCATCCATTCTCCTGCTGGAAGGACTCTCCCCAGTGCTGGGTCAAGCTGATAAGATTTATCTGTTCCAGCCTATAAAACCACCAGGAATGGACCTGAAATATGGGACCTGCTGGCGTCTACAATGGCCGTAATGTTTTTATTTTGCCTTCAACTATCCTAGGTTGGGACTTTTTCATATCATCACAATAAGGAGTGACTCTAACAGCAGAACTGTGTTAAATCCTCACTGGCACATTGATCTCTGCCATCGGAAAAGCTGGGACCATTCACTACACAGATGGTGTAATAACAGAAGGCAGCTTTGATTAGGTAGGTTCCCACTTACCTAGTTGCTGGAAGGACTTGTAAATGTCAGGACCCAAGGAGATATAGATGCTGTGGCCACATCTGCAGCATTTCCAGATGAAGCCCTGTAAATCAGCACCTGAAAGGAAAGAATGGCATATCAGCAATGGGAAACACGGTCAAGTAGAGGCAAATAGACTAATCTGGGGGGGTGGCTGTCAAGCGAGCAAAGGCAAAGAGAAGAGTAGGACAGACCTCAATGGATGCATGTACCTTCACACACTTGAGATGAGTCCCACCACCTTGCCTGCTTTGCTTGTACAGCCACACAAAACCTTCTGCTATTCCAAATCTACTCCACATCCATCACTCCTCCTTACTTTTTCTCCCATTAGGCAAGAAGTTATTGGAGCCCAGAGCTTTGATGCCTTTACAGCTTTGCTACAGCTGGGTTGTTTGGGGTCTGGATTATTTGGGGTCTGATGCTCAAAGGCAGCACAGCACAATCTGGATATTATTGGTGCATTTGGAGGTTTCGGTTCAGTGGAGTGTTGTGTTATGAAGCAATCCAAAAGCCTTTAAAAAATGACTTTGAGAAAAGGGTTGGTGTGTCACTTTGGGGACACGATTTAGTCAAGATGGTGCTGATGGGTTGGGTTTGGACTTGGTGGTCTTTTCCAACTTTAATAGTTCTATGAAAATACATAGAAACAGACCTTTAGGATTTCGTAAGCTGTGTGTTTAAATGCCTTCCACATAAAACGCTCCTCATTAAAAAATCATTACAAGTTTCTTTATCTGGAATTAAACTCTCTTTGATGTAAACCAACATCTTCCATGGGAAAACTCCAAGCATTTCAGTGGAAGATGTCCAGTCAGCTCCCATGTCGGATCTCACTGGAATGGTTCATACGCAATAAAACGCATGCGCCTCTGCAGTGAAATGAATGCAACTGAATTAGCTTTTGCAAAGGAGAAAAGGCTGGTTAACCACACTGAAATTAAGTTACTTTCTGTGAAGGACTCTTGCCTGTCACAGTGTAAAGTTGCACCCTGTGAGGCATCAAGTGCTTTTTTTTTTTTTGCTGGCAGGGCTCCTAATCCAAGTGAGGACTGATGGCGAGTTCGGGCTCTTGCTTCTGAATCTCTGGCAGCACAAAGTGAATGAAGAGGTGCATGAAATGGAAAAGACAAGATTGGTCCTTTTTCAGAGAGAAGGGGAGAGCTTCTGAAGAGCTGGGCTTTCACAGCTTGCCAGTTGGAAGCAGAGCCACTGGATGAGTTCTATTTGATGTGAGCAGATTCCTCCTACTGCTGCACTTGAAAGGCAGATGGAAAAACCTTAATCTGGTCACTCCCGTTTTAAATTATGCATCCTCCATCTGCTGACTAGAGCACAGACTTGCTGACAGTAACTGCAGCACTTCTTAAAATAATCTCCCCGCTGCAACAGCTACTTGTGGAGAGGTTTACGCATCTTTGACCTATGAATGGTGAATGCACACAACACCTTAAAACCTCTCCTGAGGGCCAGAACCCAACCCAGAGCCCTGCCTTGCCTGAGATCTCCAACCCCCAATCCACAACACTACTTGCCATGGGTCTCAAAGGCTTTTGAGACCACAGCAGCCAAGCTTGGTTTCCCATCTATTAGGGGAATCTGGCTTCAGATTCAAGCATATTGATCCAGTGGGTCCACGGAGCAGAACCAGAACTTGGTGTTGGATGGGGACTGATGTGGTGTGCTGCAGTCACTTGCAGACATCTCACATCCCTGCCTGTACTCCACAGTGAACACGCTCAAGCCTTTGCCCCTTTCTTCCAACTCTAAATCAGTCCTGTCAGCTCCTTAATTATTTTAATTTTTCTTCCTTCTCCAAATCCCTCAAATATATTTTATACATTGGGTACAGGCTTAAAAAGGAAAGCTACCACTGTGCCCTTGCCTCTGAAATATTACCAGAGAAATGTATGTATTTCATCTCTACCTTTCATTTTCCCAGACAGTTTTTGCTTTGAAGAAGTTTGAAACAGTAATAGGCTGATGGCTACTTTCCAGCTCTATTGATTAACAGTGAGCGGTCAAGATCTTCAGTGCCTGAGAATATATCCAGAAATAAGGACGGGTGAATTATTGCATTTTCCCACACAGGGAAGGAGAAGGGAAGGATAAGACCTACAAGAGGGAGTCCACAAGATCAGCCTACCCCTCGTGCACATCCCCTTACTTACAAAGTCCCAGCATAGGGAAGAATCAATGATTATTTAAGTGTTTTAGCACAAAACAAGGCTAAATCATTTATAGATCCTGTGATTTCAGAGTGTTTCTGTGGGTTCCTCCAAACATGAGGCAAGGAAGGGGGTTGGAATTAGATGATCCTTGAGATCCCTTATAACCCAACCCAGTCTAAGGCTTGGAGATCACCATATCCACACTGCCATTCCACCTCAGTGCTCATCTGGTAGAGGTGCAGTTTTGCATTGAACTTCCAAGAATCTATTCTACTATCAGAAGGATGGAGTATTTTTGAAATCACTTGCTCTCTTGGGACGGAAAAGCATTTTTTCTCACTTCTCCCATGATATCCCAACACTGAAGAACAAGGAAGGACTGATGCCATGGGTGATGGTGAACAACAGGTCCCCACAGTGTGCGCAATTGCCTGTGAGTGTGAAGTTGGAAGCATTTGGAGCTTCTCTGCAAGCTGTTGGTGCTGGGAGTGTTTCCGAACTATCTTTCAGCTGGGCATCCAAGTGAAGTTTTCATCTGCACGTTAAGTGCTGCTGCATCAGCCTCCAAGGCCATCCAGAGCACTAGAAAACTGCCATTTCCAATCCCAGCGCAGCTAATAGCGAGTGATGCTTGCTTCTATGATATATATGACAAAACTCGGATCCTGACAGAATTAATGCACTGTAAAAAGACTCACGATCTTCAGTGTGGCAGGATGCTATTTTAACACATCAACGTTATCGGGCCCACGAGCGCCTGGTTTTGGAAGAATCAGGAATCCTTAAATGAAAAGAAACATAGTGAAGAAAAACAGAAACAACTGCAAAACAAATAAGCAACTGTAGAAAGTAAACTATGAAGAATTTTCTGGTTTTTGTCTGTCAAAATGCTTTAAGCTGATAGCTAACTGAGAGGTACTAGCATCAATACATATTGGAAAGCTGTGGAGTCAGAAGGAAAGCAAATCTTTGTGTACAATAAAGCGATACGTGTGATATATATCACCAGGCAGCTGAAACACTGCAAGAAAATCTTGAAGTAAAGGCATGCTCTCCCTCTTTCTACTTATCTTTTTATGGAATGAGATTTATCTTATATTATCTCCATTAAATTCAAGAGAATTTGCCAAGGGGGTTTCATCTGTTCTGCACAAATCTAAACTACCATTTGAAGGCACAACGTTTCCCAAAGCATTTTTGCAGTAGAAATAATGCATCTTCTCGGAGAATGGGGATTGAAACATCACTGTGACAGATTCGTTCTCCTTGGCTCTTTTGACTTATATCTTGCCCTGTTCACCCTCAGCTGTGTATGTGCACCTCTCTCTTCTCTTTTCCTTTCTTTGGAGGGTGCCTGCTTGTTATCCACTGACATCACAGTAGGATCAGCAATTTACATACTCACCCAGGCTTGGGTCAGCTCTGCTCTCTTCATTTCTGTCCATCAGTCTCAACAAGAGCTGGGTTCAATCCACGTGATACCCCTGGGGATTACCCTTGATCAATCTAGGGTTCAGATAATACTTGATCAGGTTTAGGATAAGCAATAAGGAGGAATAAACTACAGCCATGTATCTTTGACATTAGTAGTCAAGAAGCATCCCAGAGTACTATTTCATTGATTTCAGTGGAATTATGTCATGCATTAATTTGAGCCAAAACCACAATACATATTTCAGTGCTCCTGAAAGCCCTGTTAGAATTTATTCTCCAGTGGATGTTCCATTAAAAGAAAAATACATGATTTTTAGCCATTGATCAGAATATATTGTAACACATCCGAGCAGAGAGATTACAGAATACCTCATGGAAGAATGACCTTTTGATATGTGACAGAAAGATTGCTGGAAACGAGGGAACAATCCAAGAGTTATTAACTGAGAGCACCCAGGGGCATTAAAATCACTGCATTATGGCAGGCTTGGACTCTCGCCGTGCCCTTTATGCGCAGCTAAAAGAGACTTGCAAAAGAAGCTCCTCTGAAGAAATAGATCCAATATTTTTGCAGCCAGTGACAAGAGAGTTTTGACAAATTTTAGATCAGCTCACTTGGAGGGAACAAAGGCTGCCGAAGCGAGTCAAGTTCACTCTTCAGTAGTCATGACAACACTTTCAGGAACTCACAATTTAGGGAAGAAGAAAAGGAAATAAATACTGATTGGAGACACAAAGCTATCCATTATTGCTTGTAGGTTATCTCTCACCACCCGTACGGCTCTGAAGCTATGAATCCAATGTTTGGTAGCATCCTGGTGGCCAGGCATTATGTGCTATATCACAGCCGAGGTCAGAGCTCAGCAACTGCTGGGTAAATGTAGGATCTCTGAGCAGAAGTCTCATGGTTAGAGCCTGGGATGCTGTGGACCCATCGTGAGAGCAATGGAAGAGGCCAGTTTCAGCTCCTTCCAGCTTTTCAGCTGGGCCACCATGGGAGAAGACAGCACTGGTGGACAAAGGAAGGGCAACTGATGGCTACCTGATGCCCTGGCTGGCAACCCTGTCCACAGCAGGGGGTTGGAACTGGATGGGCTTTAAGATCCCTTTCAACTTAACCTTCTTTGATTTGATGTTACGTCTCCCAGGGTTTTGCATCATAGGAACACACTGGCCATCCTGAGATGGTGAGAGTCCAAGAGGTAGGACCAACTGCTGTGGCTAATGCAGAGCAGTCAGACTTCATACTGAGGGCAATGAAGAATGACGGGCATGCTTCATCCTGCTGGCCCCTGGCCTGGCCACATCATAGTTACAGAAGGCTGGAAGATAGGAGTATCAGAAACAACTCCAACTGCTTGCTAAATGGAAGTGGATCTGTGCAAGTGCTTGCCTTGCAAGTCACATCTGCTCTTTGAAAGTCTATTTCCCTTTTTCCCATTCCCCCAGGAAGTTTGCTAGAACAGTATTAGATTTTCTTTTTCCTTTCTCTCTCTCTCTTGTTTTTTTTTTCCCCTTCATCTCTTTAGATGTAATAGCTTCCCTCCAGCTAAATCTCTTCTTTGCTTCTTATCCAGACAGCTTCTGCTAATGACCAGCTGGACTAAGGGAAACCAGAGTCCTCACTGAGCAGTGATGGGCCAGTGGAAGCTGGAGGGGCTTCATGGCAGGGGAAAAGGGGTTGGGATTGATAGTTGTGGTGTCCAGGCTCCCTTTTGCAACCCCTAAATGGAGCTGGAAAAAGAACAAACATACAAAACAACACCAGAGAAACAAAATCACAACAAACCAAACTGAATAACCACTACCAAGAAGAAAGCTACATCCAACAGCAGTGATGGAGGATCAGCCTCTTTATGGCCACCAAAGCACCCAAGAGATTGCAAATGTGCATGCACTGCTTTCCTGGGCAAGGGGTGATATGATCTTAGGGATATTGAGACGGAAAATGGGTGAGATCCACAGCAGACCCAAATCCCAAACTGGAACAGGTCACAAGCACAGCCTCTGCAGACTGGTTTCCATGGAAGATTCTCATTTCCTCTGCCCTGCTTCAGCACAGCTCTGACGCCAAACTTCGCTGTGCTACAAACAGATGAAACCATAATTTCTGTAGGCATCAATTATGTTTACTACTATATTGATCTAGAACATGAAATTTTGACTAACTCTAAAATGCTTGCTAACAGTGAGTTTAAATCTAGTCCTCAGGCAAACAAACAATACCCTCCCCTTCTGGTGAGTCAACCAACTTGGCTGTACATGGAGGTAATTCTCATCACCACATTGAGAGCCAAGGGGAAAACTATTGCTATAAGCTGTACAGAAATCTGCAATTCTGATACTGAGTTTTGTTCCAGACAGGATAAACTTTCCAATCTTACCCACAAATAAAAATGCAAGTTTTCCATCAGGCCAATGAAAACTTCCTCCTCTTCACTCAAACAAAATGTTTCACTTCAATTTCAGTCTTTTTATAGGTTGTTCTTTATCACGTAAAAAGAAAACGCAGTTTTCTTGCTGGTTTGTTGCAGTTAACAAAATTATATTCAGCAGCAAGAAAATAGCCTATTAGAGGAAAGACACAGTTATAGGCATAATGCCTCTACCAACACCATAAATGTCAAACACCTTCAAATCCACGCTGTATTCCAAAAAGCAATGGATAAAATCTTCTGTGAACATCACCACAGAGAATATGGCTGCATATGGCAGGGAGAGAAAAGTGCTGCAGGGCTGGGAGAGCCACAGGTGTTCTCTGGGTGGTGTTAGGGCTCATTAGCCCACTCACTACCATTTTAGCTCAGGTGAATCAAGTTTGAAGCACAATGTTTTCCTATCAGTAACAATGCCACTTGGCTGTTTGCCTGGAGCTTTGCAGCACATGGATGGACTCTGGGTTAGCTCAGAGGGGGGTCATTAAGGTTGGAAAGGATCTCTAAGATCACCATGGCCAACCCCAACCCATCCCACTGAGCCCACTGACTGTGTCTCTCAATGCCACATCTCTATGGCTCTGGAACTACCCCAGGGATGGTGACTTCCCTACCACCCCAATGCCCAACCAAACTTTTGGAGATGAAATATTTTCTAATATCCATATCCTAATATATATATCCTAATATAATTCCTGACACTCCCCCGGTGCAACTGGAAACTGTGATCTCTTGTACCCTGGTTTGGAAGAGAAGGCCTTGACCTTTCCGATGCTTTTGTTGAAGGGATTGGTTGAAATGAGAAGTGGAGTTAATGGCCTAAAAACTGCCAAAATTCCCTACAAATCTAAACAAGGAAATATCTGCTTTTCTCCATCTTGGACTCATAAAGATGAGACCAAGCAGCCAGTAGACTCGATTGTGCTTTTTTATTCTTTCCCCCCACTGTACCTAATGACATCAGTGAAAATGTCAAATCTTACAGCAGCTCCTTCCTCCCTTTCCTGTTTTATAATCCAACGTGAAATGCAGTTAGAGGAGAGTCTAGAAGCTGGTTTCCATCCCGATACACCTATCCTTGTAGTTTTCCACACAGAGCTAGTATTAGACAGCAAGACTTGATATTTTAACCCAAAGTGCTCACTATTTCATCTGCTTTCACCCATGCCCAGCAGCTGTGGCTTCCAACCTTTACAGACCAGCAGATTTCTCCAGTGCTTTTGGGTACATATTCTTGGCAACAGAAATAACTCATTGGGGAACATCTATTTTTCCGAACCCACGACCCAACCACAGACCGTGGTTTGGAAACCAGATCCTTAAACAAAACACTTCCAACCCTTGAAATCCCTCCTTGTGCTTGGGGCTTTGCAAACCTCCACTTCCTCTTGGCATCCATCTCCAGATTGTGTCACTTGCCAGCTTAGTTAAGAAGCTGATTTGAATATTGTTTTATCACACTGTGCTTCTCAGACAGCATTGAGTCAGCTTAAAACCAGCGCAGTGTGTACTGGCTCCCAGTTAATTATAGTCATAAAACATAATTTACTCCAGCAGAAGGAAATACTTGAATCTGGAGGGCTCTTTGCTGCAGACGCCGGATCCTGAGTTGGGTTTTCTTTTCCCCTTTTACTACATGGGGCACGACGTTAGGGAGTGAATTTTCTGACTGTGGGATTACAAATCGCCGAGGTCCACATTCAGACTACCCACAGTGCATGGCTGATCACAAGGATGTTTTGTCTCCAAATATCTTTAATGCAGCCCTGGGGAAGAAAGGAAAGGAAGTTGTGCCCTCAATTATTAACAGTTTGCATCTTTATTGGGATTTCTTGGCAACCACCAAAGTCCCCAGGTACCCAACCTCCCTCCAGTGGGACCTAGCTCTGTTCCCAGTGGAAACCCTTGACAGGGTTGGTGCTTCCACCCATTTTATCTTTCCGGGGAACTGAATCATCCCACTGCTAGTATTCTAATGGAGAATTTGTTTTCCTAAACGCCACGTGCTCTCAGTGCAAAGAGCTGCATCCTGTTTGTTGTCCCTACCACAGACACGGACTGAATCACTTCATTCAACCCATTCCTTACATCCATGTCATTAAGCAAATCCATCTGATTGAGGCACCTATTGGTTTGAGAGCTGAAGGTGGAGATAAGGAGAGATCAGTGCCCTCCTTGTTGTAGACGTAGCTCTTGGAAACATCTCAAGTACAGGACTCAGGGTTATTTTAGGATCATTTGCATGCATCAGAATCTCTCCGCCATTGTCCAGAAGGGGATTTTTGGCCAGAAACCAGGTCTAAGGTTTACACAAGAGGTTCAGACTTGCACAGCTCAGCGTTTTCCCACCAAGAGGTTGCCTTGGATGAGTGCCCAGCTACAAGGAGGCAGCTGGGGAAGGAGCGTGGTGGAGGACATACGGTAGAGCTGCAGCAACAGCAACCCACTCTCTCCTTCAAGTTGTCATGAGCGTTTGAAATAGGTGGGAGAAGTGTGGGCACAAGCTGGAATATCTTGTGGGACCTCCAATGGGAGCAGCTACTGCTGATGGGAGCCTTGGAGGGGGCAGCTTGTTCCCAGCAGTGTTTGAGGCTTATAGGAAGGGTGAGAGCAAGGTAGTCGTGATTTGCTGATAGAATGGCATATAATCAAATTCGTTATCCTCACCTCTTTCTTTACTCCTCACTGCTGAATGAGAAACTCATCTCATCCACCTTCTTTCTAGCCAGTACTGCATGAAACCATGGTGCTCTCAGATTTCTTCCCTCCGGAGCCCTCCCAAACCAGAAGGAAGAGAGGCACGTAGAGGATATGTTGGCCATGACATCGTGATGGTGAACTTGATCCTCTCCAAGTATTCCAACAGATTCCCTCCTTGTTTGTTTCTCTAGCACTGATGCAGGGGTGGTGGGTGGAAAAGCAGCTGTCTTGGGTCCGTCTGGTCTATATCTTGTGTCTGTCTTCCTCAAATCCCAATAAACCCTTAGGAGATCCCAAATAGAAACTGACACTTGTGGATTCAGCAAGAACAACCAGCCAGACACTCTCCTTTATGTTTAAGTGCTAACCAGCCAGAAATGTGGATCTCTTCCTTATGGGTATACACCCAAGTCCCATAGTGTCATTTACCAATATGTCCTCTGCACCTTCATCCAGCCTTTTTGGGGATGAAAGGAGTTTCAGGACAAGTAGGGAAATAAAAGCAGCTAGAAGAGAAATGCACCTCATGTTTCCTATTTTACCATCTTTCCTCTTCTGCTTTTTAATCCAGTATTAGGAGATGGGAAACTTTGTTCCGAGTTTGGACAGAAAAGACCCTAAAGATGTGAATGACGAAAGGAAAGGCAAGCCACGTGCAAGCCAAAATCCAAAGGCAAGCTGTGGAACTGCAGGCAGATATTTGCAGAAACAAAGCAAGGGATAAAACTAAAACCAAACAAACCACCAAATTTACCCTTAATGTGTTGGTTGGTTTCTCTTGCAGTTGGTTTTTTAATTGCAGAGGATTTTGAAGTTCTCCATTTTCTGGGTGTGTTACAGGAGCAGCAGAGTTGAGACACAAGCTTTTAATGAAGTTTATGTAAATTTGGGTATGTTTATATTTAGCAAACCAGATTTAGGAGCGCTAATAAAGCAGCAGATGAAGCGTAGAAAAAAGCTGGTGCAGTTTTCCACCGCTGTCATTTTTTAGCTTCCTCCCACCATCCCCAACAAAAAGAGTTTGTTTCTGATGCTGGTTTCCCTTGCAAACAAGTGATATAAAAAAACCCCTTTTATCACTGAATGCTGTCTCCTGAGAAAGCAGCAGGGTCCATATCTGGAAGCCATGGTGAAAAGGAATGTGAAGAAGGAGAAAAATTTGGAGGTGCCAAGAATGGTGTGACACCAGGTCCAAGGGAAAACTGGGTAATTAACCATTGCAATTAGCCTAATGACAGACGTGAAGCGTGCCCATCCTGTCCATCTGCACAGCACTACAACCTGGCCATTCAGCTCTTTGATTTTGGGAAGTGAGTGTAATTGGACAGACTGAAGAATGAAGTGAGAGCCTACAATGACCTATGTGAGGCTAAGATGGAGATACTGGGGAGCCCCGTGGTGTCCTGATGCCTTGCTGCAACTTCTTTGAAATACATAATTCATCCAGTCCAACCATCAGCTCATCAACACCATACCACTAAACCATGACACTCCATGCAACATCATCTACTCTTCTTGAATCCTCCAGAGATGACTTCATGGATACGAACCACAAAGTCCCACTTGGCATATTCATGTACTTGGGTGGGGCTTCTAAGGAGCAAAGGGTGATCCCGCATTGAGCAAACCCTTCCTTATCAGAAAAGAACAGCACTCCTTTGTACACACAGAGGAATTCATGTTGAATGCATCTGCCAGTTACAGACATAAGCCAAATGAGATTTACAGGCTTGTGCCTGTGTTGGCTTGATGACCGATGTTGTTTGGGCTGCATCCAGCCTATCTTAGCCATTTATCTGGTCCTGTTGGTTCCCTCTCTGCCACAGGGATCCCTCACTGTGACCATAAAACTGCTCCATTTGGGGAAAGAAAAGAGTCATTAGTACTAGAAATTTCTATATTCGTCAGAGGTTGGCATCTAATGCGGTATGACAAAGATTGTTACAGAATACTGGGCAAAAATGCTACAGAAATGCACATAATTTCTCCCCTTTATGCCATATCCAGCTTCTTATTTTATTAACAAAAGGGACAAAGTCTGATTTTAGGATTAGTGTGGTCATAGCTTGGGTTTGAGACGGAGCTTACCCACATCCCATCTCAAAAGAGAAGCAGTGCAGTACAGCTGGTGATAACAAAACAGCAAAACCCAAGCATTTCCTATCTGTTCTTACATCACAGCAAGGCCAAATTGCTGCCAGTCAGACAGATAGCCAACAGATGGGAGCCTTGCTTCTTGTCTGCATGATTTAATGGGCAGTAGACATGCTGCATGAGAAAACCACAGCCACTTTCCTTGTACCCAGACTAAGCTAGCCAGCGGTTCTCATGTTTTCCTCAGGGATCCCATTCCTACAACACAAAGAGAGTTCCAAAAAACAGTTTAAAAACCTATATGTTGGCAAGCACTCATGATATATATACGTTTTACAGGGACCAACCATCTGCTTTTACCGCATTCACCGGTGCTTTAATGCTCACCGGGGAGGAAGCTTGCCAATGCTGTGTGTTTTAAATCAACACCGCCAAGCTGAGCATTATATCCAGATTTTGGCTGAAAGGCTCTGACATAGAAACAGAAGCATGGAAACACAGATTTGTGTGAGTTGGAATGGACCTTCAAAGGTCATCTAGTCCAACATTAGGAGCATGGAAACAGGCTCCAATCATCATTTAAGTATGTTGACCAGGGAGCTTTGTTTCTAGTTGAACTTAGGGTTATACAGTGGCTCCTGGGTCCGTCTGAAACCTCTTCCCTTGTAGGACTTCAGAGACTCAGTGCATCTGTGCCTGTGTGGCCCATTAATGGATGCTATTCTTTGCTTCTGCTTTCCTTCAGCTTATCAGGAGCAACCAGCTATCCAGCTGAGTTGGTCACTCTGAAAGAGCTGTCTAACATCCACATACCACAGGTAAGTAACCATGAACATGTTTGGTGCATCTGCCATGCTCTGGACAATTTGAACTCATGGTGTTTGCAAGCATATCAATTAATAAGCATTGCTTCCTTGGAGTGGGAGGTACAGCCCAAAGGTGTCAGGGGAACCTGGGTGGGCATCTCTTAAGAATGGAGGTTTCTTTCTTAATATAAGGCATTGTTTTGGAGCAAATACAGCCCAAAACACGGGGTCTGCCTAGGACCTAGATGTGTTTCCTAGATGTGTTTCATCTTCAGTTACTACAGGCTCATCCAACCCAAGGAAGAAGGGCACTGCTATCACAAACCGGACCTACAAGGTTAATGCCTATGTGAAAGATGAAAGAGAGCAGGAGAGAAGCCAGAAACATACCACCTGGTGACCTTTGGCATCTGGTTGTGGTGGTCCAGAAGGGAAGGAACAGGGGGAACTAGTGGACATGTTGCCCTGGTGATGCAGCAGATAAATGCCTCCAGCTCCCAACATGTCAGCGAGTCTCGTTAATCCAAGTTTACATTTTAAACAGAGAATAGGAGCTTCCAACCAAGAGGATTTATACACAAGGACTTAACAGTTAAATTTATTCATGGCTAAACTGAAAAGCCCAGAGTTATTAAGGCATGAAATTGTGCCAGTCAATTAAAGCGTCAATCATAGCCAGGCTCATTTAGTAGAGCTGCTTTAATCCCAAGAAAGGAACATTTCTTTTTTTTGGCCTAGTGAGAGAACACACTGACTTGACTTTGGTTTTAGCGAAATAACTGTTCCTCAGTTACTGCTTGAGATTTGCCAGTTTTTCATTTATTAATTCATTTTGGTGATCCTGTGATTCTGATATTCTGCTGCCGCGCTCTTTCCAAGGTGATACGTGCTATGCTTGTGTAGAGACATAGGTGCAGTTTGAGCTGGAGATGGGGTAGCTCCATTGAGCTACAGAGCAAACAAACCAACAGACAAGAAAACAGAACAATAAGGTATTTAAACCAGCACATATTGCAACTTTGGGTCACCTTCTGCTTTTATTCACATAATGGTTCTTCACTTCTGTTTCAAACTGAGCAATTTGATTATTCTACTTGTCGTTTCATGCAAAACCTGCTTGTTTTATTTGCTCCTCAAACAATTTTTTTTCCTCTCTGATCCAAAATCCCAGAATGCTGATTGCATTCGTGGTAAGGTTTTAACAGATGATGACTGTCATTTGGCCTTAGGTGAAACACGGCTATAGAGAGCAAATCTCATACCTTATCGTAATGAACTGATGGTCAGAAGATACATCTCCAGGGGTGGTTTACGTGGAAATGCTGGAAGAAAGAGAAATAAAAGACCATATTTGGCATCTGGGCTCACATTCATTTCTGACTTAGGGCTGGAGAGTAAACAGGAGCTCAGGGAGTCCAACAACTTGGCCAAGCTTGCATTGGAAGTTTGCAACTGTGAGTTGTACATGGAGCTTGATAGAGAGCTGGTTCTGCTTCCAGTGCATGACACTTATGTTTATCATGGAGCCAGCTTACAACTTTAAGCAACTGTCAGAGCCCTGCTGGCAGTGCAGCAGACTCAAAGACCACATAAACAGTGAATTTAGGCAATCTGATTTGAAACTCAAGTTCTCAGGCTTAAGGAGGTCAAAGCATTCTCCTCAATATCTGCTGTTGGAGTGGAGCATGTAAGTGAACCAGTCCCACCTACAATAGCAGGGTCTGTTGTAATAGGACCAGAGGAAATGGCTTCAAACTAAAAGAGAAGAGACTTTGACTGGATATAAGGAAGAAGTTTTTTATAGTAAGGGTGGTAAGGCACTGGAACAGGTTGCCCAGAGAAGTGGTGGATGTCCCATCCTTGGAAACATTCAGGTCAGGCTGGATGAAGGTTTGTGCTTCTGATGGAACCATGGGCATCCCTGTTCATTGCAGGGGGTTGGACTAGCTGGCCTTTAAAGATCCCTTTCAACATGATTCTACCTCCTTCTGCTTGTTCCAGCGTTCTGAATAGCCCTTGCCCGCATCACTGATAGATGAACCCATCTATCAGATAGATGAACCCATCCTCCTCCTCTTTCTTTGGGAAATGGTTTGTTCCCTTTAAAATGCTACCAAAGCATGGCACAAATTAAAAAAATAATAATTAAAATCACTTGCACGTGTTTTATGAAGTACTACTGTAATTACATACCCATACTCATATGTTTATGTGCTTGTTACAGCCACATAGTTGCTTTATGAGGCCCACATAAGATCAAAACCAACAGTTGTACTGGGTGGGCACAGATGTAGTAACAGTGAAGAGATTCACCTTGAGCACTGTGACTATGAACCCTTGGCACTGCTTGGCTAGAGGGCTCAAGATGTCTTTCCAGGAGTGAGTTCATAGAATCATTAAGGTAGGAAAAGACCTCTAAGATCTCCAACACCAACCTCAACCCATCCTACCATGCTCATAACCACGTCCTTCAATGCCATGTCTCTGTGGTTCTTGAACACCTCCAGGGATGGTGACTCCACCACCTTGCTGGGCAGCTGTGCCAATGCCTGACCACTGTTTCTGAGAAGAAATATTTCCTAATATCCAACCTGTATTGTTGAGAACCCTGGAGGTCTCCCCAGTCCTCCATCCCTGCCTCCATAATGAAGATAATAGCCCTTCAAGCCTTGCAAGGGGATGAAGCACTGAGTACATTACAGATGGAAGAGTGCTGAGATGTGACAGTGATTGGAGCATTATATATACCTGAGAAAGTTGCATCTAGCTGTAATTTGCAGTATTAAAATAAGCCTATTTAATTACTAGGCTGCAGACTATTTCTTCCTGTTCCCACCTACCATGAGATATTGTGAGGAAAAAATAGCACATGTGCAAAGAGAGCCTTAATAAAAACTTGGGAGAAATTTAAGTGGGTCTTATCTCCGTAGGTATCCAGGTAACTCCTTTTAGTACTAAGAAAAAAGTCCTGAGGTAGGCAGTTTGATTTATTGCCTGGGTCTTAAACTAGAACGTTTCTGTCTTTAGCTCTGGCAGTAAGAACAGAAGCGCTAAGCATAAGATGTCCACATCGTGTCTTCATTTTGCTGATGGATGGTTTGACAGCTGAGAGTCTTGTCACTGTGATCTTTTCCTACCACTGATTTTTATAGGACGTTGGTGGGGGGACAGAATTGAACTTCCCATCAGCTGGTGGCAGCGTGTCTGTTGGGTTTTTTTGGGTTAAATCTCAAATAATGTCCTGTCAGCTTTCTAAAAGCTGCCATGTTTTTCAAGTGTCACAGCCTTACATTCTTTGTGGCATGCAAAACGTTGTGCGTGTGCATCTTTAATCACTGACTTAAGAGAAAGTTCTTCCTTTATTTAGGATGACCTTGTTTAAATCCACTTGGACCATCCTGGGTCAGCTTTCACCTTGATTTGTCAGGTTAGCAAGGCTGAGTAAGCTAAATTTGCAAGCAATGAGACTTAAAATTCAAGCAGACACATCTTTTGGGTCAGTGCATCACTGAAGGGAAGGTTGGTGTCCCACAGTCCCTCTGGGTACATTGACATGGCCAGCTAAGCATTTGAGCATAAGCCACACTTAAATTAAGCCAAGGAACTGCTTTAAATGGCCACTTCAGCCCAAGACCTTGAGAGTGGGAAAAGAAGAAAGGGAAAACCAACATGCTGGGCTGTGACTCCCCCAGTATCTCACTGTACAGAAGTAGGGGGAGATATACGCACAGTGGATGGACACTGCAGTTTGATGCATTGGCTTTACCAAGGACCAGCCCTTTGAGAGTTTTGAGCAAGCACTGTGTGCCCACAACTTCCCCATCAATTTAAGGGCCTATATTCGTTATATCTCTCTACTTTTCTGCGTTGTTTAGTGGATGGAAGGTTTCTAACTGATATTGCTGTCTGATTTTAACGACATCACGGACACAGACTATGGCAGTCCCTGTGTATGTGCTATTTCTGAGTCACCACCAGACACTTCTGCCAAGTGTTTTGACACAGCTTTCCAAGACATTGAGATATACACAGGCAGGATAGAATTTATCTATTCAAATGCAGGTAGCTCCAGGGTAGCCATCTGCTCTGGGCGAGTCCCTGTGGGCTGTTTTATAGCGCTTGGAAACAAACAGGCAGTGAAATGCATCTCATCTGCAGCAGACAGCTGATTTTGGTCAGAAGAATAACTTCCTTAAAAGCTTTTATTTCTCTATGGCAGTGACAACAGAAGCATTGTGTTACTACCTCAAACACAGGCAGTAGGCATAGATGACTCTACCTCATTCTCTGGTCCATGGGTAGCTCTAAATGGAACCTTGATGGAGTGTTTTGGTGACCCTGGATGCCAGGGAAGTCAGTGGAGGTAATCATTGCATCTTGGCTCTGCAAGGGATTGGGAAGGGTAAAAGAAACTTATTTTCCAGCCAGCTCTGTTCATATTCTTTTGAAGCATTTCCTGAAAGAAATTCAAGGAAGCACCGAGCATTTTGTATCTAGAGATAGTCCCCTATAAGTTTAGATCCTAAAATGCTCTCTTGAGAAAAAGATGTGGGAAGAGATGGCTCTATCAGGCTGTGCCATGACCCAGAAGAAGAAAGGGAGTGCATCCTCTTTGAAGAAATTCCCCTTGTGCCCTTTGGTTCTGTTTTACTCTGATGAATTATTACTGCTATTCTAACAAAGCCCTTTTGGATTGCCTGGACCGAGTGCTTTAATTCTGTGCAATGGGAGTGAGGGCTCAGCCATGGGAGCTGCATCGAGGAACAGGTTGTGGCTGCTGGTTGTGGCTGCTCTCTGTGCAACTCTTGGTACAAGAGAAGCTCGGATGGGTGACATTTGTGTGACAGTTCTTAGGCAGAGAGGTTGCCAAAAGAATATCCCCCCAGGCTACAAGTGTCCTCAACGTTGTCTTGTGAAATCATCCATTAGAGCATGGGCTGTGCTGAATTCTGGCTAGCAGCTGGCACATGGGAGTGGCCATGCCAGGAGTCTCTCACCTTTAGATTTGAGCACAACTCTTTTTTATCCCTTATTGCCATGTCTCTCTGGAGTAGGGGAAGGCAGAATTCCCCTCCCTGTTCTTCTTCCTGCCTCCTCTTGCAACTCTGTTTAGTGATTTAGGAGACCGAGACATCAAATTCAAACCTAATAATGGGGTCGTGCTGATGTATTGATTTACTCTACATCTGATGAGCAGCGCTGCTTCATTCTTCTCTGGGCTCAGCAGTATTTCTTGTAATTCATCTCTGATGAAATGACTCTCCTTGAAGCTATTCTGAAAAATGTATTAGTGAGCATCATAAAATGCACATGCAATATAAAACACGGGGTGAAAATGTACTACATCACACTGATTTCCAAAAGCAACACATCCTGGGTTGTTATTCGCTTCATTTTCTTTCCTTGATCTTTGGTTCTTGCAGCATTTTCTCACAGCGGTGCTTTTGCTTTCTCTGTAACATTTCTATTACTCCTGCTAATGTTTTTCCAACCACCTTCCTAAAAGAGGTATTATGGGGTTTTCCCTATTAGAAAACAACCTTATCTTGTAATCTGATGGGACAGAGGAAGTCTAAATCCATTATTGGAGGGCATTTGGGCTAAATTATTATTATTATTAATGTTATTCCTATTGCCATGATCATTATTATTGTAAAGAGAAGGAGGAGTAGGGTTACGGCCAGTTCAGATCGGTACTGGATGCCCAAGAGAGAGAAATGTTTCTTCTTTCCAACACTCTTGAATGTTTCATAATGTTCATGTTGTAAAACTGAGGACTCATCATCATTAGACTTTTCTCATTGGTTGTTATGTAATTGCCAGTAGAAAAACGTAAAGAAGTAAGTGAGGAAAAGCAGCGAGACAAACTTTAGGCAATTGGTGTCCATCCTGATAGGGATTTTAAGTGAATTTGGCATTGAAACTCACATGGGGTGGTGTGTAATGAAGTCTACACCTGTTGGGGACAGATGCCTCTTTAGTCACTATATCAGAAGTACTTTCTTTTCTCCCAGACAGACATGAACATCTCCTTATAGAGACAAGTGCTTCCTGAAACCATTTGCTTCTCAGCTATTTTGAAAGCCATTTCATCGCCTTGGTTTGATCCTGCAGTCGCGAACTCCATGCTAATTACTCTTCATTTACATGATGTATCAATTTATTTACACCATACAGCCTTGAGTTTGGATTTCCAAAGTTTGGCAGCAGCCTTGAATACTCAGAGAATCTCTTCACCCTCCTTCTCCTGACGGCCCTCCACAATACCAAACCCAAATACCTCCAAATACCAAATCCAAAGGGCTGTTAGAGTGGTTTCCCCATGGACTGTTGTGTTGGAGGTCATGTATGGGTGGGCTTGGAGGTCTGGATGAGCTGACAGTGAACCCCAGGGTGCTGGTAGTTTGGATTACTCCCCAGGGCATTCTATCTGCAGGCACCATTGAACTTATCTGTCTGTTAGAGTGTTGGATTTGTTCTTGCTTAGGGCTGTTGGCATTCTGATGTCTTTTGAAGATATAATAGAGAAGTGAGTCCCGAGGAGTGACAGCACTAAACTCTGAGCAACGTCTCCAAGGACCCAGATACTGAACCAGAACCGTTTTCTTTAAGCTGCATCAGTTTCCATATGCAGCTCAGATTTTCTGACAGTGCTGTAGGAATATCATGCTTGGAAAGAGAGGTTTATTATGAAGAATGTTGTCCCCTTCAACCGTTAGGAAAAGGCAAAAAAAGTCTGAAATCCTTAAAAACATAAAAATCCCTGATTTTTATGTTCAAAAGTAATTAAAGGTAAATTCAAAAGTAATTAAGAGGTGACATTCCCACCCACTCCCATCCACTCTCACCTGAGCAATATCAAACGCCCTCAGCCTGGAGATTTGCAGACAGTTGTGAGATGAAAGGGAAAAAGCAGGATGATGGGAAGTTAAAGACTGGTGGAAGCCACGGGCGATCATAGAATCATATCATAGAATCATAGAATGGCTTGGGTTGGAGGGGACATTAAAGACCATTTAGTTCCAACCCCCTGCCATGGGCTGTATGCTACCCACCAGATCAGGCTGCTCAGGGCCCCATCCAACCTGGGCACATGGAGCTTTACTAGGACATTGCTGTTCGCAATCTGCTGTTGCTTCTCATGTCAGGAGGACATCTTCCAGACCCATGGCTCATCTGGGTGTGTTCATGCCAAGCACATGACGTAAGATGCTGCCCAGAGCTTTGTCTGTGAGTCAAATGGCTGAGGCATTTAGGAGTCTAAAAATGTACATTTGGCATTCAGATTGTCTGCATTCAACCAGGAAAATCACAGGCTTGGAGCAGAGTCCTTGTGAGCTTGGTTTACAAGCATGAGGCTGTGTTACCAGGTACTGTCACCAAATGGCTGGCATGTGGCCACTCTCTTCCTCCCTCTTCTCCTAATTGCTGTATTAATAGACCACTGAATGCATTCAAAGGCTCAGAGATATGAAGCTGGGAATTAAAGGGAGGCTGAGAAATAGATCTAAGCAATGTGGTTCTTAGGCAGTCTTTCTCATCACCTGGAAAGAGTTAATGTTCATCACCTTTTGCACGGGCTGAAACAAGGAAGGTGGTGGAGCCACCATCCCTGGAGGTGCTCAAGACCCATGGAGGTGTAATGCTAAGGGACATGGCCAGTGGGCAGTATTGGCAGTAGGTGGATGGTCGGACTCGATGATCTTAAAGCTCTTTTCCAACATTAATGGTTCTATGATTCTCTGATGTCAGACCCTGTTCCAGTTCAGGATGCACCTAGAGCCACACAGACTGTGACACCATGTCATACCACACCCCCACATTCCTTGGGCTGGGATACTTTTGTCACAGGGAAGCAGATATCTAAGTAGGAAATGCATGGAATCAGCCCTGATGGGAGTTTTTGTGTGTTGTGAACAGGAGCCCATTGGCAACCAAGGGACCAAACCCAATGTTCATACAGGGCAAAGTACAGGTGCTACCAAGATAAAGACAGCTGTCTGCTTGCAGGATATTTTCTCCTCCTCCCAGAATAAGACATCTGTAGAACATCATTTTTCAATCTCCACTTCTTGTTTCCTCACAAAATTGCATGTTCTATGTGAAAGATCTTATGGTCATTAAAAGAAAGTGGGCCGGTGTGATACGTGTCTGTTTCCCTTCCTGTGTGCGAAAACAGCCACTTCTTTCCTTGTGTTTTGCCTAAGCTCTGTCTCAGAAAGATGCACAAGATGGAGAAAAACAGCAGAGTCCAACAACTGAAAATCTTACATGCTGAATATAAAATATTCTCAAATCAAAATGGCAATAAAACAAACAAATGAAAATCATTTCTTATGTAAGAACACAGGCGGAAAGTGTCACAGTGCTGACAGTCATATCAGATACGCAGCTTAAATATTGCTAAGAGAAGGTTCAAAACAGAAGGAGCTGTTTCACAAGGCAGGTAGGAGAACTCTAAATTGTCTTGCCCAAGAACGGGGTTGCTAAATATTTACATGAGTTTGAGTGGGAGAGCAGACAAATCATCCGATTCAGAAAATAACTCGGTTGGAAGGGAAAGCTTGGTACCTCTGGTCTGATGAGCTGCTCAAAGGAAAGACAGCTTCAAAGGTAGATGGAGTTGCTCAAGGTCTGATCCAGCTGAGATCTGAATGACCCAACTGTATCCTCAGGTGAACCAGGCCCAGCACTGTCAGCTGGTAGAGCATTGAGATGCATCAAGTGAGGGTCAGGTGGGGTTTATGGAAAGGCACTGCCCCATAGGGCAGTAGGCATGGAACAGGCTGCCCAGGGCAGTGGGCACAGCCCAGAGCTGCTGGAACTCAGGGAGTGTTGGGACATTGCTCCCAGCCATAGGGTTTGGGTGCTGTGTGGAGATGGGAGTTGGACTCAGTGATCCTTGTGGGTCACTCTCAGCATCCCATTGATTAGGGCACTGTCCCTTCCTGAGTACTGTGCATCCTCTAGGAGAGGCAAGACCCGCTGTTCCTCTATTTCTTGCCCAAATAGAACTGGGACATTCTGGCTACTGGGAGACCAAAAGGAGAAATAAGGTAGAGGTCAGCAAAACCATAACTGGCCTGGGAATGGTACACAGAGATGACTGGTTCCAAACTTAGAGATTTAAGTTGGATATAAGGATATAAGGAAAAAGTCTTCTACAGTGCGGGTGGTGAGACACTAGAACAGGTTGCCCAGACATGTGGTTGATGCCGCATCCCTGGAGACATTCAAGGCCAGGATGGATCAGGGCCTGGACAGCCTGATCTAGCTGTGCTGTCCCTGTTCATTGCAGGGGAGATGGACTGGATGGCCTCTAATGGTCCCTTCCCACTCTAAGGATTCCATGATTCTATGATCACTCACTCACCTTTCTAATGGCAGGTCTTGAGCCAAGATGAAGAACAGCTTTGCTCAGTGTCATCAAACATCTCCAAACCCCAGCTGGGATAGCTGTAGGGGTTTGTCAGAATTGTCTTTTCTCCCCAGATCTCTGTGTGTGTTTCTGTACATATTTCCACTGCATGCGGAGTGGGATAAAAAGCTGACTTGAGACCTACTCATTTTATGCCTGAATTACTCCAATTTTCTCTGCCCGAGGCTCCTCATTCTTTTCCACTGCGTTGCTACTGGTCCGCTGGGAATCTCTCCTTTGCTGTGAAGGTTTCTTTTGTCCTCCAAGATGGGCACTTTTCCCAGTGACCTCCAATTTTTTGCCTCTTAAAATCTCACGCAGTTCATTCGGACACTTGTGTGCGCACGCCCAGTTTCAAAATGGCTCAGATTTATGTTAAACCAGCTTTTTTGGGTGATGCACTGATTCCTGCCTGATATGAAAAAAATACTCAACAAAACAAGGGTGTATTTTCAGCATGGTTTAGCAGTGCCTCTATGAGGATCTCGAGTTGCTTAACTAAATTACTGATGCTTGCTTGGGTGTGGAAAAGGCCTTGGTGTCTTTGGATGCGTATGACTTTATTTAACCAAAGTGCAGTCAAAAAGCAGAAGGTTAAAGTGATGTGAACACATTCTGGGATAGCACCATTGGAATGTTCATGCAAGATGCCTCACTATTTCGAGCAGAATGTTTTGTTTTGGTGAAGCTATTTCCAGAGTCTGGGACTCTCAGAAGCCAGTCTTAGCACTAAAGAATGAAGCAAAGAAGTTATTCACTTGCTCCACCTCATTTAGCAGCAGACCCTTATTTTCCCTGATCTCCCTTTTGTTATTGATATACCTAAAGAAATCTTTCTCATTATCCTTGATCTCCCTAACCAGGTCTAATTCCAAATAGGCCTTAGCCTTCCCTGTCACATCCCTGATGGCCTCACAACCTTCCTATACTCATCCCAAGGACCCAGACCCCTTTTCCCTTGTCATTCTAAATACTTTCTTTTTCCACTTCAGTTTTTCCTTGAGCTCCTTGATCATCCATGAGGGTCTTCTGCCACCTATGTCTGACTTCTTACTCTTCAGAGTGCATCAATCTGGAGCTTGGAAATGGTGTTTAAGTGTCAACCAAACATCTTGTGCCCCCTACCTTCTGGTTGTGACCCATGGGCATTCCATTCCAGGACAAACATTGATTTTAAGACAATCCATTCTTCATGATCCTTACAAGAAGTTTTGTATTGGATCACCCAGAATCATATTCTTTCCTCTTTTTTCCTCCTGAAGAACCATCAGTTTGAAAAATGAAAAAAAAACCCACCACTTTTCATATGCTTTCATTTAAAAGGGCTCCTTTTAACTCTTCATAACCCTTAGCTCTTCATAGCTCTTCTACAATTTGTTTTTAAGCAGCGCTAGACATACCACCAGAACGGGGATGTTCAGCGGAATTAAGCAAGATTATGTTATTTTGAAGGCAGTTTAAAAACTCATAACACAGAAAATTAGTATAAATTTGCCACTAAAACCTTATGCACATATATATTTACCACAGCAGAACAGACCATACTTTTGCTATGTGCTGAACATGAAGTGCTCCATCTTGGGGGCTTTTGCATCCTGGCAAGACATTCTGAATTAGCATCTGGTTAGTTTTAATCCTGACAGTGCAGTCAAAAGGGCATCATTATCTCCATGGCAGAGAAGAAGATGGAGAGCTTAGGGAGGAAATCAAACCCTGAAGCAAACATACGTCCCTGTGGCCAGACAGATCCAGTGACCAGCTGCTGCTAAAATGTTGTGACAGAGCTGATGGTGGCCCAGAGTGTTTTCTGGGTGAAGAAGACTTGGTTTTGATAAGTCAGTCCAGAAATGGGCAGTTAAAGAATGACCTGGAGGCACGTGAGTGTGGGAGTACATACTGCGTGGGCTTGGAAGCAGAGGCATCATGAAAACTGCAACCTAGATGGGGTAGGGTGATGGGTAGCAAAAGTGCACCAAAGTGACAAGACACTGACGTGGGAAAGCAGGGAGGTCGTGGTAAAGTTTAGCACCTGTTAATGTCATGGCAGTGTGGAAGAGAGTGAGGGTATGCTCATGTCACACGGTGTCCCATTGCATCCCTGGGATCTTTGCTTTGCAAGATGCAAAATCACAGGGGAATCTCAGGGATACCACTCAGTTTTCCCTGGGCAATGGCAACCCTCTTAGGGAGAACATAGGAGAACAAATCCCAACTGCTGGCACTGTTTTGTGTTCTGGGCAGGAACATGTGACTGTAGTGATAAACAGCATCTTTTGAACATACAGAACCATAGACTCATGCAGTACGAGACCCTGTTCCTGGTCTTGCATCTTGCAGGCGCCTATAGTGGAGTGTGGGCAGTAAAACTCCTTCTTGAGCCTTTATCTGAACAATACAACTTTGTTTGTGTTCCAACATCTGACCGCATGGAACAGACACTGTCTACGTCCTCTTTCTGTTGATGCAAGTTTGATGCAGCAGGGTAGGTCAAGAGCAAAGATGAATGCAGAAAGACAAACCCCACCAGTGCATGAACACAAAGAGACACCTTATAGCCCAAATCCCCTGAGAAATCACATCGAAATAAAGAAACCAGTCTTGTATATGTATTTTTTTTAAAAAAGATACATCACTTTTAGTGTATTTGTTCAAGCTGGCTGGACACTGTACTGAAGCACTGTAAAGCTGTCAGAGAAATCATATACTCTTTTTTTTCCTGTTGTCAACGAAAGCGTGCTTTTATGGAGTCAATTAGCCACAGATTATGAACACACATCACTTGTCTGAGAATGAATTACAGCACACCCTAATAAACATATCCATCTTTGCTCACTGCTTATCCCCATGATGGGGATGGCATCAGATTTTCCTATCCAACCAGAAAGGAAACTGCGTGTTCGTTTGTGTTTCATCCTCCAAGTGTGCCTCTTTCAAATGCAGCAGTGCTAAAGTGTGAGGGGAAAGAGGGTCATTGGTGTTACTACTCTGGCGTGCAAACCTGGACGCAAGCTTGGTGTGAAGACTGCATTTACACTGGTGGAAAGAGTTCGTATAAGCTGGTATGGCATGAGTGCTTGGATCTACAATGGAGCCTATAGCTGCTGTTGTATCTGATAGAGAACTGCAGTCAGCATCATCTTTACATGGCATATCACGTGGTTTCCACCGACCTTAGAGCCCTTTTTGAAGGTGGAGAGCCACAGTCCTATCGAGATTTTTTTTGTTTGGGTGGGGGGTTGCTCTTTCTTTCCTCTCTTCTTTTATTTTAACAGGTGGGGAAACTGAGGCACAGAAAGGTGGTGTGATTTGCCCACAGTTGGTGGTAGACCTTGAAACCCCCAGTCTCTCTCTCTCAGCTGCTCAACTCCCACCTGAGTCGTGGTGGAATGGCTGCTTGCTTGGTTCTCTTGAGGAGAACTGCATCTCCTCCAGGAGAGAGGGGAAAAGTGTCACTCCCAGTGGCAACGTCTGGCAGGGGGCAACAGCACCCATAGTTTCTGCCAGCCCCAGGAGGCAGGAGAAGCAAGGAACCTGAAATGGAGGGGCAGGAGTTTGCTGGTCAGGCACTGAGTTGGAGGACATCACTCTACAGGATGCATTCATGTCTCTCTGTGGCTTTCAGGGCCTCGTGCATGCTGGCGGCAGAGAGTCTCCTGTTGATATTCCTGTACCTGCACCTCAGGAGGTTCCAGAAAGTAGTCCTCAAGTCTCGGTTAAAGAAAGCATAAATTAAGGGGTTGATGAGGGAGTTGGTGTATCCCAACCAGAGCAGAGTCCTCTCCAGCCTCAGGGGCAGACAGCTGCAGTGTATACCACAGATAAAAGGCCGAGCCGTTGACATAAGGAAGAACGGAAGCCAACAAAACGTAAAAGCCCCCACGATTATACCAAGGGTCCTGGCTGCTTTTTGTTCCCGTTTGAAGATGGAAATATTCTTCCGGTCTTGCCGGAGCAGTTTGGAAAGCGTGGCACATTCCTCCACTGCCTTGGTGCGCTTGGAGCTGGGATGGCCACGGCTGGAGGCCTCCAGACAGTAGACACCCTCCTCTTCATAATGCTTGGAGAAGTTCATGAAGCGGTGCTTCTCAGCACTCACCTTGGCAGCTTTGTAGATCCGGCTGTACATGACGAGCATGACGGCCATAGGGATGTAGAAGGCAACCCCTGTAGAATAGACCGTGTACCCAAAGTCCTGGCTGATCAGGCAGACTCTTTCCACGGTGACGTTCTTAGCCCAGCCAAAAAGAGGAGGAAGTGTGATGGAGGCAGACAGGAGCCAAACGATGAAGACCATTTTGGCCATCAGCTTCCCATTTTGTCTCACGGGATACGTCAGTGGACGAGTGATCCCCAGATACCTGGAAGAAGAAGAGTTGCAAAGTGGGTTTTGAGGCACCGCTACTTCTTACAGAGTCAGAGTCATTAGGGATGGAAAAGACCTCTAAGATCACCCAGTTCAACTGCTCACCTGTCACCAATATTGCCCACTAAGCCATGTCCCTGTGTATCACATGTACACATTTTGGTTAGCCTTGGGCAATTTTCATTCCTAACTAGTGGTGGTGCACTGGAACAGGCTGCCCAATGAGGTTGTGGATGCCCCATCCCTGCAGGCATTCAAGGCCAGGCTGGATGTGGCTCTGGGCAACCTGATCTGGAGGTTGGCGACCCTGCACATAGCAGAGGGGTTGAAACCAGATGATCATTGTGGTCCTTTTCAACTCAGACCATTTTGTGGTTCTATGAATTTCAGCCTGGAAACAGAGTAAGAAATGAATTTCCCAAGTGAAAACATTCCCAGGGATCTGCAGCATCTTCTGTAAAATTTATTTCTCACCCCTTCAACTCTCTTGCCTAGAGACCCTGTTTCAACTATTCCCTGCTGCTTTCTTGCAGCCTCCCCATGCATAACACAAGAAGACATTGAATTTATGAGCACAATCTGGGATCGGCGCGGTTTCCTTGGGAATAAAAATAAAGCTTAGTTTTCCACCAGAGATTGTTTGTACAGAGAATACGCAACAAATTCCAGCGATAAGATGTATACACATAGACTGGTTTGAGTTGGAATGGACCCTTCAAGGCCATGTGGTCCCATTCTCCTGCAGTGAACAGGGACACCCACAGCTCCATTGGGTGCTCAAACCCCCATCCAGCCTGACCTTGGGTGTCTCCAAGGAGATGGGTGGCCCCATGAATGGAGATCCTTATGGGAGACACCAAAAGCACATGGTGACCTGTGGGCAGGTGTGTTTTAGCGGCTGGAGTTCTGAGTTAGTAAGATAACTGTGTGTATCAACTGCCAGCTCCTGGATCAACAACAGCATGTGATTTTGAAACATCCCCGGTGTTGAGGGGGGTTTGTATGACTAAGAAATGGTGTCAACTGTTAGTAGGGAAATTGCAGTTGTACAAACGGGTAGGGAGTTAGCCACTGTCAGCAAGGGCTCCCACTGGAAAGCTTCTGCTTCCTATTCAGCCCCAGTATGTGCAGCAAAACCCTCCAGCTGTCATAGGGATTTCTTTCAGTTCTTTCAGGTTACGGCCTCTTTTGTATGAGCTCTGCCTGCTGTCAGGAATTTGTAGGCATTTTTTAGGCAGGATGGAATCACCTCCCGCTTGTCTTGGATAAACTGGGTCAGGCTGGGAAGGAAGTGAGAATGGCAGCTGTACGGGCAGCTTTTTTTTTGCTGAAAGCTTTTCCAGGCAAAAAAAAAAAAAAAAAAAAAAAAAAGAAGGCTTTTTTTTTCTTTCTTTTTTTGCCAAAAGGAGAATTTCTACAGAGATGTAGAAACTGATGTGCAGTTATTTCTTTCCGACACTCCGAACACCTCACTGTAAGTGTTAGCAGGTTTTTCTTCCCTGATTCTTTTCCCTTCTCCAAACCCTCCCCCAAGAGTGGAAAAAGACAGAAATAAACAATAATAAATAATCCAATTCTCCCTTCCCTCGCCAGAGCCAAATAAATTCTAAGCTGAATTATTCTCCCCTGAATTCCAAATAAAATGGGTTTTACTCCCATTGAATTGTTCTTTACCTATTTTTCTCTTTATTTTCCTCAGCTGGCCTTAGCTGCAACAAACAAGCCAAACCTTACACAACCACCTACACTGCTGAATGCCTCGCGCTTGCACAGGCTGAAGGATGATGTTTGTAGGCACAAACTCAGTGCAGCCTCAAAGGAAAGCACTTGTAACTCCATCACCCCATGAGAACCTGCCTGGTCACTGCAGGGGAGTTGGTCTCAATGACCTTTAAGGCTCCCTTCCAACGCAAATGATTCTATGATTCTGTGCATTGAGAAGGATGAGATCTGACGGGACAAAGATGGGCAGTGGGACTGGATTTGGTGCTGAGCCTCCAAAAAAATGAGCCTCTCTATCTTCCTGCCTGATCTGAGCTTGGTGAGAAGTGATGAGCTTGGATGGGAGATGAGGCTCCAAGGGGTAGGTGGGAGAAGGGTGCAGAGTTAGGACAGTAGGATGCGAGTGAATGGCATCAGCCTGCAACAAAGGGGTTCAGGTTGGATATTAGGAAGCATTTCTCCAAAGGAGTGGTGATGCACTGGCAGTGAAGTTGCTGAAGATTCAAGGAATTTACAGGCTAGCCGAGCAAAATGCACGGTGACAAGATTTGGAAGGCAGGCAAAGCCAACACATCTCCACTGTGCCATCCCCACTGGAGGAAATGGGGCCGTTCTGAGGTCTTCACTGATGGCTGCGATGAGAGCAGGGAGACCTCAAAATAGGGCAGCATCTGCCGCAGCGCAGAAACAGGCACTGAAATTCAGATCATATTCCCTCGCTTTGATTCATTTTCGTGTGTCTGTCTGAATTGTTGTTAATCACGTTTAGTGGTAACGAGGAATAAAGGGCAGTTCCCACAACAGGGATTTCCTCGTGATTTGTGTGACTTTGCTGTTCCATCAGTTGTTCCAACCCCCTGAACTTCAGCACATTCATTCTGTGCCCAATGGCAGCTACTGGGTCCTTATGTCAGGGATAAAATAATAAAGGGAAGGAAAACCTCCCCAAGGTGCGTGGAGATAGTACTGAAGCTCCTGAACAAGGAGAGGAAAAATTGCACTCACTTGGGTCATCTGATAGGACAAATGGGATCATTTCAAGTTGTGCAAGGGGAGGTTCAGGTTGGATAGTTGGAAATGTTTATCCTCTGGAAGAGAGGCTGGGCACTGGCACAGCTGCTTAGGGAGTGGTGGGGTCACCATCCCTGGAGATGTTCAGGAGGAGATGAGGCACTGAGGGACATAATCAGTGGGCACGGTGGGGGTGGGTTGGGGTTGGACTTGATCTTAGAAGTCTTTTCCCACCTTAATGATTCTGTGATTCTAACTGAGCCCAAATGAGCCCAGAGTTGAGGTTTCTGGCACCCCACTGTTTTACCTGTTCGTTCCTTGTGGCCAAATTCCAGATTCCAGGATGGTGCTTTGCCTGCCTCATCCTGCTAAGGGAGAAGGGACCTCCAGGTGGAGGACAGTGAGCAGCTGGAGGTTGTGGTTTCACACATCCATCCCCAAAGCATCCCTGGGAGCTACTCATCCTGCTGGTGATAGACCACATAGTCCTCCCTACCCAGGGTTGTGTTCGGATGAAGCACATGAGCAAAGCAATCCAGCAAAATGCTGTGCAAGTTTCATCCCACCAACACTTTCACAGCATCGTGAAGGTTGGGAAAGACCTCCAAAGATCATTAAGTTCAACCATGAACATCACCTGTGCTCTCGAAAGTTTCAAGAGGCATCCCTTCCATTGGGGACAAAACCAATTTGGAGCTCATTAACTGATTGGGGGTAGAAAACACCAAGAAGAAGGGAGAGCCCCACAAGGATTGCCTGGGAAATGGATGGGGATTTCATGCTCCATTCCTCCACTGGGAAAATATACAGCGTTTTGAGGGTCTTCGTTTATCCACAGCTTGGATTCTTTACAGAGAGCTTCTTTTAATCTGAATATGCAAAAGGTTTTTTGTTTAATTTTTGCCTTTATATATATATGTTTTTATATATACATGCATATATATATAATAATGAATCTATAGCTTTGGCCGGCATTTACATAAGAAAAATGTAGGGGAAAGATGGATGTTTCCAGCATTTTTCATTTTTGATTTAAAGGAAAATCAATCAAACGCCGCTTCAGACAAGACTCGTTCTACCAGCTTCAATCAAGGGGCTTTTAGAAAGTGCTCTGCATTAATAATCAATAACAGCAGCCTGTATTTTAATAGTAGCCATCATCTTGGGCAAACCAAGCATCTTTTATATCTAAGTTAAGCAAAGCGTGAGGACGCTTCAGCCATCAATAAAAGGGCAGAACCAGGCAGTTGCCCAGCAGTGCTGATCAGGTCAGTATTCAGGAGAGCACCAGGGGAAGATTTCATATACCTTAGGACACGGCAAGGGAAGGAAGCACGAGTGCTGTTCTTTCTTCTTGCAGGGCAGGAGAAGCAGCTCTGGTGAAAATTCCAGTTAACCCCTCACTGCACAACGCTTTCATCTCTTTTAAAGCAAGACTCTCTGCAAGCTCAGCAATCCTTGTACTTCAGCCCTGATTTGCATTAGTGTAGAAGATGAAATGCGCACCTTTGGAGCTGTTTCTATCAGAGGTTAAGCCCCAAATCCCACCCATCCCAAGGTCTTGGATCCATGCTTTCCCTCCATCCACCTCCATCAGGTGCCTGATAGGAATAGAGCAGATGATGGCTTGATGAGGAGCAACAATGACTGAAAGGATGCTTGGAGCAATCCATGCAGACCACAGCCCTTTCCTAGGGATTCTTGAGGGAGAAAGCAGTGGGATGGTGCCTCAGTTTCTCCTCAGGGCATCAGAGGATGTCCAGAATATTCCCCTTCCATAGGCATGGGATGGGCTGAGCCCAAGGTGGGCTTGGCAGAGAGGTTCACCCACCCATCCCTCTGTGTCAGTGGTCAGGCACTGGCACAGGCTGCCCAGGGAGTGAGGAGCTTGGAGGCTGCATGAGATGGGTACAGGTGTGCTGGCCCCATTCCTGGTCTCTTGAAGCCCAAATCTACATGTCCAGCCCCATCTCAGTGCTGAAGGGCAGATCAGTGCTTTCCAGGACATTTGCTTGCACTGTGCCTGCCCACATTGACAGTGGTAACAGGCTGGAGAGAAGTGGTTAACATGTGGGATGAGATGCAGTGATTTTCATATAGGGTCTGTCCTGTTTGTTTGTGTGTTTGGGAGAGTGGTTGTATGTAGGAGGGAAAGAGATAAAGATGGAAGGGAAAAAAGGAAGGGGAAGAAGGAAGGGGAAGGAGAAAAGAGAGAGGGAAAAGGGAAGTTTGGAAACTGAGGTCGATCTAGTGAATGTTCAGCTGCTGCTTTGCTCCTCATGCATCAAGAAGAGACATTCAGGTATCTCATTACTGCATTTGATCTCTTCCTGCTGACACAGACACACTTTTCTCCCGACCCTGCATACACTTGCTTTTTAGGAACAGCCTGTTTGTGAAAGCTACCAGCTCAGCAGCAGAGCTGTGAGGTTGGTGGAGATTTTGCTTTCTGAGCAGCAGCACCCCGTGCAGAGCAGCAGCTGGCAAAGAGCTCAGGAGCAAGATACTGCAGCAGCCAGCTTGTGTCTGACCCTGCTGCTCTGTCACCACACCTGGATGAACCACCAGGGAGCTGTTATGGTCACTGTGGCCAGGGCATGCATCTTGCCAACACTTTCCCTTCTCAAGCTGCTTATCACAACCCAGCTTGGCTCAGTGGTGCCAGCATAAAGCCAAATCACCCTTTCCAGAAAGCCAGCATGCATTTCAGTTCTGGATCCGTCCCACCGGCTCGTCAGCACAATGTCCCTAATGACGCAGGCTGCTATAATTAGACCCAGGGGGTGCTGGCTTGCCCGAGTTGCATTGCTTTGCCAGACATGCTCAGCCTTTCCTTTGGCACTCCAGGTGTGGGAGTTCAAACCAGCAAAACCACACCAAAGCATGCACTGGGCTAAACCAAGGTTTTATTGAACTGGGAATGGGGTGTGGAGATGCCAGCACTCTTGGCCAAAGCACAGGTCCCGAGAGCAGCAGAGCATCCCATAGGGTTGGACTACAGGAGCTCCATAATGTGGTTGGTTCTGAACCTGTGCACTTCTTTGGCTGAATAATTTCATTGAGTTGGACTCAGTGATCTTTGTGGGTCCTCATCCATCCCCTCCAAACTCAGGATATTCTATGATTCTAATTTTATGGGCCAACCCACTTCCATGGTGATATGGATGGACAAAGGGCTCTGTTCTGCAAACCAAGAAAGACCAACATGCTGTCTGAAGGGGAAGGATGAAACAAGAACTTTGAGAAGTTACTTGAGCTGCAGAGGGCACCTTTTTCATGCAGAAAACCCTCACTCACTCTGTGCACTTGGAAAACACATGCAGCATTGCTGCACAGAGAAGTTGTGGATACCCCATCCCTGGAGGCATTCAAGGCCAAGCTGGATGGGATCCTGGGATGTAGTGTTTGGCAGCCCTACCCATAGAAAGGGAGGTTGGAGCTCAATGATCTTTAAGGTCTCCGCCAATCTAAGCTGTTCCATGATTCTATGATCTTGATTCTGGTGGCCCTCAACCAACTGAAAATCCCCATACCCAAGCATGCAGCTGCCCCATTTTCCCTACCTGTCCACGCTGATGATGCACAGTGTCATGATGGAGGCGGTGCAGCACATGACATCCATGGCGATGAACACATTGCAAAACACCTTCCCAAAGAGCCACTCTCCCCCAACCAGGTCCGTGATGGTCACAAAAGGCATGACAGCAAAGGCCACTGAAAGGTCAGCAGCAGCGAGGGACACCACCAGGTAGTTGGATGGCTGCCGGAGCTTCTTGACAATGCAGACAGAGATGATGACCAGACCGTTGCCTGCGATGGTCATGAGGATGATGATGGAGAGCACGGCTCCGATGACGATCTTCTCAGTGTCCCCATAGAGCAGGATCTCCTCGCCGCAGTCCGTCGCGTTGGTGAGGTTGGAGGAAGGCAGGTCTGGCTCGGCAGGGACGGGGGGTTCCTCAGTCATGAATGGATTTGGGAGCAACTCCTGAGCTGGGTATTGCTGCTCTGCGTTCTCCACAAAGAGAAGATGGTGCTCCAGAAACCGCCGGGGGCTGCCCCTCAGCAACATGCTCTGAGCTCACCGCAGCGGGCAATGGCACGGGCTTTCTCCCAGCAGTGACACCTCCAGCAGCAAAGCAGAACATTTTATCACATGCAGCCTAAGGAAAGAAAAATACCACCCTCCAGCCCCTATCTCTTGCCTCCCGGAGCTGCAGATGGAGCTCATGTGCTCGATGAGGAGCTGTTTCCCAAGTCTGCCGAAAGACGCACAGTTTGCTAGATCTGGAGGATGCTCGGAGGAAGAAGCTCGCTCCACTTCTAAAGGAGCACAAGCTGCCCAATCTTCCTGCAGCGACTGCCTAATTGCCTGCATGCTTTTCCAGCAGCACAGATAGCAGCAGCTGATTGCAATTGCTCATGGTATTAAGCACTGCTGCCAAGCTGTGCTGTTGGGCTCGCGCTTCCCATGTGCATCCGTTTGCCCTGCACATACTATAAGTGAATACAAGAGGGCGGGTGACAGCACAACCCTCAGCCCCAGAAGGATGCCCACACACCGCCGGCTGCATCTCCTGCCTGTGTCAGTGCACAAACTTCACCCTATAAATCCATGCATTTCCAACACGGTGATTGCACACACAGAGCTGCAGAGGCAGCACACGCAGCATCGCTGCCACCGGTACCACGTACAGGCAAAGGGAAGGCTGGGGCATCCCTGAGCTGTGGGGTGCCCGATGTGCACACAAGCAAGCAGCAGAGCTCCCATCCATAATATTCACCCCTGCAAATATTTCCCCACCATCGATGGGGAAACTTCGGGACAAGGCTAACCCTCTGAGCATCGCTCATGACCGGCATCCTCCTCTTTCTGCTCTCTCCTTGCAAGGAGTTTTATTTAAACCCAAGGAATCCTGCAACCCCTCTTTGCATTCTCCCCCCCTCCCCTTCCCCCACCCTCGGGTTGTGACGGGGGTCCCACCTTACCTGTGCCGAAGGGGTGAGACATCCTCCAGTCCAACCCCGAGATCTCCGGGCGGGAGAGGAGCCGAGAGCCCCCGGAGCATCATCATCCTCTCTCCCCTCCCCGGTCCCTCCCACCGCCACCCCCCCCACTCCTCTCCCCGTCTCTCCCAACCGCTCTGCCCGAGCCCCAGGAAGAGCAAAGAGAGCTCAGAGTTATTGGAGGGGACAAAAGAAACGGCTGACACAGAACCAAACCCTACCAGTGGAGAGAGCTGGGTGGGCACAACTGGAAGTTGGGCAGTCACCCCTGAGCGTGGTGCTGCGGGTGATGCACAGCTCTGGGGGCGTGCAGGACCATCAGCATCCTTCCCTGTTTCCTTTTGCTGAAAGGAGTTATTTTGTAGGAAGGGGTTTCTATCCCTTTTCCATGCCGTTTTTTTTCTTCTTCCTTCCCCCCCCCCCTCCAACTCCCTGCCAGTAGAAGGTCCCATATTCATACAGCTCTATGCTAAAGGGATGCAAACAGTTCAAGCTGAGCCTTCTGTTAAGGAAATGGAAGCAGAAGAAAATCCAGCCTAGGAAGAGCCACCTCCATGGGTTCAGCCTGGGAGCACTGGGTGCCCCTTCCCAGGGGGGGACAGAGTGGGTTCACATCCTTCTCCTTGCTCCATCCCACACCCCTTGGAGAGGAAAAGGAGCACAGAGAGCAGTGTCAGAGCACTTTGCATAACTGGAAATGGTTTCTCAAGGCCTAGCTTTGTGGAGAACACACTCTGGGAATGCAAGGTGCATCTCCTAGCATCCTCTCTTTGCCCACTTCAGCCCTATGCAGGCCCTCCCAGTGTGCAGCATCTGTGCTTTCATCACAGGGGAAAGCAGCTTTAACCCAAGGTGATGCAAACTGAGGTACATCAGGTCACTGCCAGATGTTCCTTTCAAAGTGCATCTGAGAGTGAAGCTGCACTGAGCTGAACCGGGGCTAAGGCTGAGCTTACCACTTGTGTTTCTCTTTGCTGCATGCGTAGGAGGATGGCTAAAATAGCTGCCTTGCCAGGGCAGGCTGTGCAGAAGTGATGGCTCTTTTGCTTATTGCAGTAGAGGAGTGGTTGCTGCAGCCGGGTGGTAGGATGGGATGGGGTTAGCAGGGGGGCTTGGAACTAGATGACCTTTGAGGTCCCTTCCAACCAACCCAAACCAGCCTGTGATTAGGCTTCTCCATGCTTGGAGGCTCCTGTAGTAGAATATCACCCACACACCCCTCAGCAATGGCTGCAACCAAGCCCTTCAAGGTGAATGCATTGCAACAGAATCCACTTTTTGACCTTGTGGGAGGGAAACCTGCACCAGAAGAGTGTCGCCGCACAGAACTATGAAGCACATTGGTTTTCCCTTTCCAGCAAACAAGAGATGAACCAAGAGCCCCAATCTCTGCCCATCTGTGTTCTTCCATCTTCACCAGTGGCCACTGATGCGGCTGTTTTAATAGCTATTAATTGTCAACATTAATCTCTATCATCTCTAACGATGAGGTAAAAGTTATTAATATGCAAATTCTGAGAGATCTCATTAACTCCAAGGTCTTCAAGCTCCCAAAGTTTGTGGGATTAACATCCCAAATCAGGCTTTCCTGCATTGCAGGTGTTGATATTTCTCCACCTGAAGAGGCAGAGCCAGTCCAGAGGGATAAAATCATTCACTTGGCCCTGTCAGTTTTCATCAGCAAGGTCTGCTTTTGCTCCTAGGGAAAGAGTGCTCAGAGAGTCACTAAATGAGAGATGTAGACAAGGAAAGGGATTGGTTTTGGTTGGACCAGGACAAGATTTCTTGAACCTCTTCTTCAGCATGAAGTTCTCAAGCCAGCCTAGGATTCTTCACCCTCCCATTTCATTGGCTTCCCCCACAGCAGCAATACAGGGCATCATGGAATCATTAAGGTTGGAAAACACCACTGAGATTATCAGACCCAACCATCAACCCATCGCCGCAAAGCCAATGGCCCTCAGAAACTCATCTATAGGGGAGGAGATGGAGGCACTGTGATGGGACACTGCTTATAGAGCCCCATGGGGACTCAGGGTCTGCTCCCACAGTGCTGACAACAGTAAACAAAGGATTTCAGCAACAGAATCCAGATAGCAAAGAGCTTCCTGCATAAAATTCTCTTTCTATGTAAGGAAAAGCCAAAGAAGGTTTGGGACATTCACAACTAATCTATGATTTAAGGTTCTCAGAACTGGGCTGTTCTGGATGTTATAAAGTGATCCCATGAATTGTGTTGTCAGAAGAGATGGGGAACAACTGGAAACCTTGGGGGGAAAACACCATGCAAAGAGATGTGCAAACAGCTCATCTCAGCCCAGAGAGGTGGTGGGTGCCCCATCCCTGCAGACACCCAAGGGCAGGCAGGATGGGGCTCTGAGCACCTGATGGAGTTGGGGGTATCTCTGTTCATTGCATGGAGTGGGGCCAGATGACCTTTGAGGGTCCCTTCCAACTCAAACAGTATGATCCTATGAGATGGGTATTATAGCATCAGGCATGGCCACACTCCCTCTGCTGGAGTCTGCACAGACAGCACTCAGCTTACAGCATTCAGATAGCCAAAGATGAGCACGTTTTGAGTAACCAGGAGATATTACCATTGGGAGTTATCTGTGCCCCCTGCAGTGCAGTCAACTCACATGATGGTGGCATCCCAGTGTCTTCCTGATGGCCTGTAGAGATGGAAGTGACTCGTGGTGGGATGGGGATGAGGCAAAGGAAGAGAAGAGCCCCCAGCAGTGCCTGGTTGTCTGCAGACCCAGAAGAGGAAAGAACTGCAGAACTTAAAGAAGAAAGGGTGAAAAAAATGAGTGATTTAGTTGAAATTTCTAATGCAAGCCCTTCGGTCGCACAGTATATGGGCATAATTACCCAATTGCCAGCTTTGTATTAGCAAGCTGCTACTATTACTAGCAGGAATCTAGATTAGGAATCTTTACTCCAAGTGGTGGCCACATGTTGGATGTGCAGCATTTCCACTGACTCCCCTCCCATCCACCACCTCTTGGGTACAGCCTGACTTTAGATACCCGCAGTGATGATATAGGGACTGTTTTATTTTGGGGTGCCCATATAAAGAACATACCACCCTCTCCAGTGGTAGCACAGGATGTCCCACCTCCATCCCATCCAAACAAGAGATGGAGCGAAGCAGGTGATGCAGAACACGGTTGGACTAGGCCATCTTGGTGGTCTTTTCCAACCTTATTATTCTATGACTCTACTGGTTGACCCTCCTCTACATCTCAGCAGGATAAGGCCCAGCAGGGAGGTTCCTCCAGGATGCCCCCACCAAATGGGACCAAAGTGATGGGGTCCAGCATGGTGATGTGGGCTGAGGACCTTTGGAGGTGACGGATGTGTTGGGGTTGAGGAGCAAACAGCCCCGGTTTGGAAATAAAACCCTCCTTGTCTTCTTTGGTCTGTCCCCTAGATGGCACCTGCTCTCAGCAGATTAAATCCCTGATGGAAAACAGTAGGAAAAGGGACGTTAAAAACAAAGCAAAACAACCCCAGAAACCTAAACAACAACAAGCCGATATAGGCAAAGAAAGAAAACACCAAATATCAAATATACATATACACACACACACACGTATATATATATGTATATATATAACGAAGAATTTATAGCTATTTCTTTGTCTTCTAAAGTAGGAATGTGACATACCTCACTCCTGCATCATTCCTGCTGCTTTTTCTTCTCCGAGTGTTCAATTCCATCCTCAAAATGCCATTGGGAGAAGGTAACAGGCCTTATTCTGCAGCAGCAAGGGGACATTTGGAGGCAGTAACGGCCCCCATCAGACCTCAGCACCTCTCTGAAACACTTTATCCATATAGTTTTTGGCTGAAGGATGCTAACCGCCCCCCCCCCCCCCCCCCTCCCATCACTGCAGCTGATGGTGAAGGGAGGATGAGGTGCAGGGAACATGCCCCCATCTGACCCCTTCCTTCCCAAGCACTGAATGGTGCTGACATTCAGGCTGACTATTCTTAGCTTTGCTTTGAACAGGGCACTTGGCACCCCATAGGGTTGTAAGCTTGCCAGGCTGATGCCCAGCAGCCGCAGCCTCATGTGGTGACAGGCCAGAAGGTGATGTGTCTTGCCCACCCCTATCTGCTCCCCATGTATTTATGGTTCTGTTGTAACACTAAGAACATCTCCACACTGCTTCAGTGTTTCTGCTGCCTTCCCAGTTCACCCCCTGCACCCACAATGGACCTGAGGGATGTCCTGGTTGAGGCCTGGTTCTATGGGGCTGGAAGATGACAACTGAGAGACCACAGGGGGAGGCACAGGTTTCCCTCTGGAGCTGCTAGATTCACAAACTGACGCATGGAGGTCTGTATAAGCAGCTGGATTCTCCTTCCCTAGAGAGCCCATCTGCTCTTGGTTAGCTCATTCATGCCTTCCCAGCCATCACTTCAACCTCACACATAGAAGAACATCATGCTGGACCACCGGAATCATCCAAAGCATCAGACCGGGGCTTTCAGTCTTTCTTTGGTAGGTTACCATTGCAGGAATACCTGTTTTTGTAGAATCATTACACATGGAAAAGACCTCCAAGATCATCAAGTCCAGCTGTCAATACATCAGCACCTTAATGTTATCCCTGTCAGGCTGGATGGAGCTCTGAGCACCTGATGGAGCTGTGGGTGCCCCTGCTTATTGCAGGGGGAGTGGGACCAGATGGCCTTTGAGGGTCTGTTCCAATGCAGACCATCCTATGATACAATCCTACACGCCCAGGACAGACCAATAAGAACATGCTCTGGCTCTCCAGACATCTTGCTAAAGATGGACTGCAGGCATCATCTTCATCCTGAGCACAAAGCCCATCAGGGCCCCAAAATTTGGTGCTGTTCTTATGCTGAACAATGTAAAACCACCAGGACTGTCTCTAGGATCCACACAGTGGGGTAGAGATGCCTCAAGCCTCCTCAGAAGCCAATCCTATCACTGCCAAGTTCTCAGCTGAGAGGGTCACACTAAGCCAAGGAGTCCTTGGGAAGAGCTCTCAGCTGTGTGCAATGCTCAGCTATTAACACCGAGCTCTTGCTTTCTAAAGGATGAGTCACTTGCTGAATACAGGTGGTTGGAAATCACCTCTTATTCCTTGTCTCCGTTTTGGGCAATGCCAACAAAGTCAGAGCCATAAAGGCAATGGAAGCCAAGCCTGGACTCACTCAGTGCACCGCATCAGCTGAAAGGTGCAGTTATTTCTTACTCTTCCCAATTAACCATAGAATACCCCCAAGCTGGAAGGGACCTGTGAAGGATCACCACATCCAACACCTGTCTCCACACAGGACCGCTCAAAAATCAGACCATAAGGCATGAAGGAACCCCACTTAGGCTGCCCAGCCTCCTACCTACAAGATAATGCATCTATTCACTGTCACAGCTGAGATGCTCAAATGCTGCAAGCACTGGGGATTACAGACTTAATCTCAGCTGCAGGGATTCCCACAAATAAGCAAAGAAATACATACATCAAAGATCCAAGCTGCGCTGAGAGCTGAAGGTTAAATAAAGGACACCGATTAGGCACGAAATAGAAATATATAAACAGTATATTTCTTTTTATTTTGCTTTTAAATACAACTTCCTTACACAACAAAGGAATTCCCTCTACCCCCCCACCCTCACATCCCAAGCAACTCTTATCCAAAGAAATCGCCCCACTGTAAAATCAACACTAGATAGAGGCATGCGCTTTGAGAGCATACTTAGCAAGTGCAACGTCTATAGGTCCTATCTCCACAAATAGGAACTGTGTGTGCTTCCCCTCCCTTACAATAGTCCCCCAGCAACCTGGGGTGGAAACCTCCCACACACCAAACCCAGAGGGGTTTAACCAGTTATGTGCCATGCAGCAGGAGATGCGGCACTGAGGGATGCGGTGGGGATGGGTTGGGGTCAGACTTGGGGATCTTAGAGGTCTTTTCCAACCTTATTGATTTTGACAGTAGAATGAGGGGAGAAATGAGGATGCGCTTGAGATGCAGTCCCTTCCTCAGGTGGAACCAAGGGGAAAGGAGTTTGGTTTGCACTGCACATTGTAGGAGGGAGGGTTTTCAGCTGCTTTACTTTAAGACAATTCCTGTTTTTAAGGGTAAATCCCATGTGGGGAAAAAGGTACAGCCCCACATCGTTGAAGAGGATGGAGAAAACCAGAAACTAAACACTTCTGAAGGTAACAGAGCACAAAGCCATCTCTGACTCATTGATCCAGAGCAGCTCCACCAAATGCATGAGGCTGAGACCCTCCAGGGGTCAACAGCACAATGAGTTTCCTCACTCTCCAGCTCTGAAACTGATACTCCAGCTGCTGAATTTGATACGCTGGTTTTCAGCAAAGCCCTGATCACGCAGCTCCGCTACTGCCAGAGCCCTTTTTGTTGTGGCATGTGAGAAGCAAAAACTCAGCAGAGCTCAGGTTCGGAAGGAAAGAACTTAATTGCCAACTATTTTTTCTTTACCATTTTGTTCAATATGGGACTCCCACCTGAGGCAAAGCAAGGGATGCTGATGGCCTCTGTGCAGCAGCAAGAAGTGCCACGTGGAGGGCAGAGATGCCACACGCATCCCCCCTCCTCCCACGAGCAGATTTCTGCAGCAGAGATGCAGATGGGGAGCAGAAGGCAGCACGTCCCTTGGGACAAGCTCTTAATATTGAACACTGCATCAGAACTGTGCCAAGTGATCCAAGCTCATGCAGAGTTTTTCTACAAGGGAGGGAGTCACAGCCAAGGATTGTCTTTGCTTGGAAGGAAAACACACAAAAGCTGAAAAGGAAAAGTGCTAATTTGTAGTTCTTAAGCATGTGCTCAGGCAACTCCCTTGTATGTCTGCTCTTTACACCATATTGATGGCTCGCTCTTTGCGACTAGAGCCAAAGCCAGCAGTATAATGGTCAGGGTTGGTATTTAAATGCCTTAATTAGATATGAAAACAATTAGAGAAGACTATTCTCTTCTAACATCCACAGGCCTCAGCACAGATAGAAAACTGGGCGAACCCCTCCCATACTGCCTATTTAAGTTGTTTTGGAAGCTTGACAGATGAAAAAAAAAAAGACGACAGCCCAACTGGAACACTGTGCCATAAAGTAATCAACTAAAGAGATGCAGAAGACAGCACAACAGCAGGACAATTACAAATCCTTCCTAATTGCCTATTATGGCAGAGCGAGCCCCAAGGGAGCAGACACTGCCACGCTGCTGCTCAAACACAGGCTCGTGTTCTCCAGAGAAAAATACCCACTCAGCATTTTGGCAGCATTCCTGCAGTTGGGGATGCCAGAGAGCTTCCAGGGTTGGGCTGGGGAAGATGAGAGCTATGTTAGGAGATGGCATCAAAAGCTGCTCGCACTGAAGTTCTGCAGGAATACACCAAAGTTGGAGCCAATTGGATACCAAAGGATGAAAACACAGAACCGCAAATAAGATTAACGATAAATATGGGCGCGTCCCAACCCATAAAGCAGATCCTAACCTGTGACCCTTTAAGCATCCAAGTGGAAAGAGCTTGAGGTGATGCAGCATGTCTCAGGTCCCCTCCAACATCTGCAAGCTTCTTGACCAACCTTCATGTGTTTTTGTTGTTGCTTTGCTTCTTTCCATGCAGAGGAACACAGTTCAGCAGCAGTTTCTGAAGCAGGCAAATACAACATGCAGAAGTTCACAAGCCGTTTCAGTCTTCTGGTTCAGTTAGTGATGGAGACCTTTGGGAAATAATGGTTTGGAACCACAGCATATGGGTGTGTGATCATCTACCATATTGTTTTTGGAGCATCCCTGTTCACACAGGTCATCCGGAAGCGTGCATCACATCCCACAGTTGTTGGATTCATCCTGAGACACTTCACCAGATGGTACAAAACTAGTTGAATTCGTTTGCTCCATCCCTATCCTTCCACAGTGATGCCTTGATACATCATCTGACTTGAGCTTTACGTTTATTAATAGCTTCAAATGTTGATGCCAGAGAATGTAGGGGGTTGTCGTTAGTGAAGCTGTCAGACTTGCTTCCTAAGCAATCCAGAAAGTGCTATATTGCCTGTTCAGCAGCCCATGTTTCAACAACTTCCCCTTCGTTTACACGGAGAAACAACTATTTCCATACATTAGTGCATCAGCATCATCTTTGAAGGCAACAAAATGAGTCTCAGACCAACAAAGCTATTCAGGTATAAATCCAATTTTAATTATCAAGCTAATTTCTAGCTCCTACATTCAGTGCAAGGATCAAAAACTACAAATTTGAGAGTAGAAGTTTATTCTGTTCCCAGTTCCCGATTGCTTTGGCAACTGTCAGAAGATAACTCCCAAAAATCCATTTATTTCAGAAGCATTCAATGACCTCTGTGGTTCCAGGTGAGCATCACAGACTCTCTCAATATCTACCGACATCCTTCAAACCCGACTCTTTGGCAACAGTTATACATAGCATTGTGCGTATATAAAGAGCTTATAATAAAACTTCTTTTACATTCCAACTGTCTTAACCTTCACAGAAGTATTAAAGTGCTCTATCGACTCTGAACAGTCCCTCCCTTCCCTAGGCTAGCCTACTTCCTGGAGACGCTTACACTTGCATCAGCAAAACCAGAAGCAAACAAGAGAAAAGGTACTAGTAGGAGGAAAATCCTCTGTAGGACCATTGTGACCCCTCAACAGCCACGAGGCCTTGGTAGCCTCACATCTCTCCACTACCCACATCTTTAGATACAGGTCCAAAACACTCACGCAGGCTAAACCAGTCCCATCACTTGATTCTTTGGCCTGTGCATTCCGTAGAAAGAAAACTTTGCAAAACAGAACCCTAGGGATGCTACTGAGAAAACGCAAATGCTGAAGTCATACTGGTAAAGCAACAGCAATGAAAACCCACCCAATAATTGTGATGGTTATTTCCTCCCCACCCACCCCCCCTCAGCTATCTGGATTTTAAGTGATCTTCAACTAAGTTTGACTCTGAAATTGACATTTTCAAACTGCCATAGTCCCTTTTCGGTCCTTGTGAGCAGAGGGTTGGGAAGGCGCATCTCAGAATTAAATCTTCTTGCAACACCTGCATGCCAGCCCATCTCAGCTGCTCTGTATTGGAGGGGATTTCATCCAGGGCCTCTGTTCTTCCTCAGAGAGGACCAGAGGTACATCCCAGCAGGCACACCATCTCCTCCTTCCAGCCACAGCATCCACAGTACAGTTCAAACTACCCTGAAGGGTGACTTCTCCCAGCCAAGAGCTGAGATCCCAGCAATGTACTTCCCAAGACACCTGCGGGTAACAGTTTACTTGACCATAAATTAATGCTTCTCATTCTAGTTCTGGTTAAATCTAACATCCACAGGAAAAAAAAAAACCAACACACAACAGATTAAAGCATTGTTAATTGTGCAATTGCTCCTTCACAATAAGTATTTGTTTGCTGTCATCCTGTTCTGTTGACTGGAGATCAGAGATGCTTTTACCACCTCCACCTTTACGTGGTCCCCAAAATCCTGTTTGCTGATTGCTCGCCTTCTCTTTCTACATCTTGGTAACAGACGTCAGCAATTTCACCACCAAAATGACTCAAAACCTAGAAAATATCTATGAAGGCAGTCAGAAACCATGCACAGATTTTACACTTAGTGTCACACCATTGGTCAGACATCACATGAGTTACTCCTGCTGCCTTCTGGACCAACTGAAAACCCAGTGTGTGATGGTTACCTGCTTTCATCTACTGGAGTGTCACCCTGACCTGGAACCTTCTCAGCATTCACATGAGAATGGGCTGTGACATGAAGGCTTTCCCTGCTGCTTGGCTTGTTTGAAGGCTGATAGCTTTCCCTGTGATAGCTCTGGGACATTAGTGACCATGCCCACAAGGACTTACTCTTGGGAGCACATTTAATGCCCTCTTTCATTAAGATGAAGAGATTCCATAAGAAAATAAACCTTTGCACACACACATTTTACAACTGTAGGCAACTACATGGAGATGAAATACCACCTGATATTTAGCACAAAGACAGCAAATCTTCAGTGGCTTGAGCCTGTTCAGACCATATGCTGAGAAGTTTTCTCTGCAGCTCTCCTCCCTCGTTACAAAGTTGGCCTTCCTCATCGTGCAGAGAAAGGCCCAACCTATAAGGGAACTGAGCAAGCAAGCAACATTTCTCTGCTAATTCACAAAACAATTTCTCCTTTCCTCATATCCTTTTTTGCTGCTTTGAAAGCTTTTTTTTTTAATCCTCAGGACTCCACTTTTTCTTGATGTTTTACCTGCAATCTGTAGCGTGCAGCAATGGGCAAGCATTGAACTAAAGGGCAGCTGGTTTCACAGTACTTCAGATAAGGAAACTGACCACTGTACAAGCAAAATTAAATAAACTGAAGTATAAAAGACTACAGAAGTTAGATTCATCCAGAAATATAATATAATGTCTGGAAGCAAGGGGAAAAATGGGAGATTAGTTACAGAACAGAAACAATGAAATGACCAACAAATATTGATTAGGAGAAGGAGGAGAACTTTCACTGCATGCTATACATTTAAACTAAACGCAAAAGTCACGTATCAGACCATCAAGACAGAATGATGAAGGTCTCAAGCCATGGGAAGAGGAAAGCAAAGAAATGTCTTGAATAAAGAAATGTGGGAAAAAAAAAACCCAATAAACAAACAGGTTCAGAGGGGAAAAAAAAACACAACAAGTGACCATACAACAAATAAGGAAAAGCAGCACTAAAGCAGAGAACAAGAATATGGTCAAGACACCACAGGTAACACTGATTGCACAAAACACTTCAGATATTTTTGAAAGAATCAGGCCTATTTGAATATCTATGCAAAATATATACACAAATCCATATGTATATATGTACACATAGGCACTACTGTACATATGTATATGCAATCGTTAACAACTGCCCTTTGAGTTTCAGCATCTGACTCCCGGTGCGAGCAAGAATGTTGCAGTTGTGCAAAACTACACTTCTGTGTTTGATTACCAAGTGGTAAAATTAGATAGAGCCCAAATCATTCCCAAGTAGCTCAGACCCAGATGCAGTTCCACCAACATCACCATGAGAGCCCAACTTCTGAGTGCTTCCAGGTCATCTGTAGGAATTAAATACTCATCCAAAGCTGTGGGTTGTATCGGTACAAACTAACTTGTTTCCAACCCTCCTGCTAATGAGTCTGAAGAAGACAGTCAGACATTTCCCCTGACAACAGTTTACCATGAGGCCATCCCACCTGGAATACCAATTTGGGAATACTGGATTAATAGGAAATAGAATTCAAAGGCCAAAATAGGACTGTCATTCTGTACAAGGGTCAGCTGTCGTCCTTATAGTGCTTTGGAAAGAAGGGACATGATGCATACAAAAGGGATTTCCCCCACCCCTCAAACAAGGGAACACACAACAACTCTGAATGCATGCTCCAACTGTATGGCATGCTGTTCTTTGGGGTTTTCCAGTTTCAGGATGTGAGAAGTGGCATTTCCATCGAGCTTGCTTGCCTCACAGCTCCAAACAATCACTGGCCTCCCAAGTCCATGGCTGTTTTGGTCTGACACTTCAATGCTCGGTTGGTCTTTGATATGTGCATTACCAATGCCATATTAGAGCAGAAAGAAAGTGGTGAAAGAAAGAACTGCAGATAGATTGTTCTATGCCTCAGCAAAGATGCCCCATCCTTCCAACTCCAAAAGAGCCATCCTCACAGCTCCACATGCAGCAGATCTTGTTTAGTGCTCTGCATCCATAGCATCCAAATACTTGGCTTCAATGATTCTAGGGAGCAGGTTATACCTAAGAATGAACCAGAGAGAGTGCATTAGAGCCTGTTTAACTCAAGTGTTTTGTTAGTCTGTCCCAGGTCTGATTTTAATTTGCCCACAAACACTTGTTTTGTGCAGGCAATAGCTTCCTGCTGTCCCCAGCTTGCTAGTGTATGGATTACTCGTCCAGAAGTCACCATTTATATCCTGTTTCTATTTTCTTAAACACTCTCACTGTGGTTTTCCAACACACAAACCATACCTGGTGCAGCCTTACATCCAATACAACACCTTCAACAGCAAGCATTGAGAGCTCACAGGAGAAAACCTTCCCAAAATTACAGGGCTGGCACAAGTGTCAGGAGATACAGGATACAAGGGATGTTTATCTTGCACTTCTTCAGTCCTCCAAGTACACCAGGTCACTTTTTGCAGCTCTTCCCATGAAGAAGCTTCAATGGGAACCCAGCAGCTTCAGTCAGTCTTTTAATAAGCACTGAACACATCAAGACTTGAGATCAAGAGGCTGAGCAGGGCAGTGACATTCCAGCTTGCTGGTAAGGCTCCATACCTACCTGGCCCTTAGCATCCATTTGATCATGGAGGTTGTGATTCCCCTATTCCCTCAGTTTCCTCTATTTTGGGGTGTTGTGTTATTTTTATCAACACAAACATCTTCATGGATGAATGTATTTGGGTGAGAAAAGAAAGCCACTAAGAACATGGTAGGAAGTTGCTCTCATCAGATCCTATGGCATGTTTGTAGTTTGACACTTCTCTTGCTTAAGAAGGAAGCAATTCTCCAGCTGTTCTAACAGGGTACAGTACTGGAAAGCCAGTTTACAAGCTGAAGGGTCTTTTCAAGAGCTAGAAAAGAGATCCCAAACAGCACTCACTGCTGAGAAATACCCCACCTGCTTAGACTGACCTGCCATGAGATAAAATGCTTGAGATCCGTGGAAGCACAGAAAAAGAAGTTAGAAGAGATTCTTTCTCTCTGAGCAACCTTAAGTATGCCCTAGGGCAGGGATAGGAGTGTAACCAAGAACTGGACACCCTACAGTTTTAGTTCAATACTCAAAAACCCATTTTCTCTCAACAAACCATCACTGAAAAATCACTGAAATCAGTTACTTTTCACACTGACACTGGAAAAATATTGGACCCAACAAATGACAATGCAAAGCACGTGTTTAATGCAGTTGGAAGGAAGGGAACGCAGCCTTGAGACAAGCAAACCATATGGCAAGTTTTCTGGATGGGACACTGAGCTGTGACTCACTCAGCTGGGTTTGATTCTCGACTTTGACCCCTGGCTACTCTTCCTTTTCCTCCCTCTGCTTCTTTTAAAAAAAAATAAGTGCATTTCTTCTTTTTCTGCCTCATCATTTTAGAGTGCCAGATCTTCATGAAAAAGTCATTATTTGCTACAGAGCTATGCATCATGGTGCAGCCTTCCCAGCTGGAGCCCACAGACATTGCATGAAGGCAATGTGGAATTCAGAAGAAGGAAGCAGAGGGCAAGTTTCCATTCTGGGTAGTACCATTTTCCCCTTAGCAGCAGGGCTAATTACAAAGGCTGTTTGGAAAAGCTGCTCTGGAAAGAGAAATAACGTAGCAGATATAGCGTAAGATGACAGTGCCTTGTTTACCCAAAAAAAGATGTATCTGCACCATTAAATTACTTATCTTTTTTGAGAAATTCAAGTTCTTTGACAGAAGACACTGTTCTTTGACCAGGCATCCCAAATTCCACCTATGTGAATGAGGGGAGAGGGACTCCTACCATAGGAACAATCATTTCAGTGCTTTCTGGTTCATCTTCAAACACCCAGCCCAAATAGCTCTAATCAGGATCCTGTTTGAAAGCCACGGCAGGCTGACATTTGCTTTTGTTTTGGAAAGAACTGAGCCCAACTTCACCAGCCAAGTGGAGTGCCACCATAATAACTGCCTTTGCAGATTATCACATCAGGAGACCTGAGCTTCTATATCAGATGGAAAACCTCCAGCACTGCAAGCTCAAAGACAACTAGATATCACTGGATGCCATACAGGCCTAAAAATAATCAAATGGACTGGAAAGAGATCTGTTCTGTCCAAGATCTTATTATGGCTTCTCGTTACAGACAAAGAATGGAGAAGAAAGCATGAATGATTTAATGGAAGAATGATGAACGGTCACTACTTAAAGAACATTAGGAAAAAATTCAACTTCAATGATTCTCTTTCAGGGGTCGGACATGATGATCCTTGTGGGTCTCTTCTAACTCAGGATATCCTGGCACTGAATGAGGATTGCAATACATTGTGGAGTTCTTGTAGTTTACTTTTATGTTAGATGCATTTTGAAGATTTCACGTGGTCTGACTGAGCTGAATATTTACAGTGGTATTCAGCAGCACAGGTGGTCTGTAAGGTCACTGCATTCCAGCACTATATAAAAGAGCAGGATTCCTCTTTACATTCATACAGTGCAAAAGAAAGTTTCGAGCTCTGCCCTGAGTGCAGATCTTATGAAATCAGAATGCAAAGCAAGAAGGAGCATTCTCAGCACCAAGAGAAAAGGCTCAGACTGCAGCTACTCAGGAAGACATCTCACAGGCACTACAAAGGGAGACCCAGGTGCATCTTTGCCAGCTAGAAGGTGACTAACCAGACCACATCCCTTTGCACAACACTTCGTATCAGTAAAGTCAAAGGTTCTCTGTGCTATTCCTCCTCAAGCCGTCATCTACTCAGGAGAGCACTATTTGTCCTTCTTAACCACTCAGGCTTCCACAACAGCTGGAAGACAATCATAGGAGATGGCAAAAAAATAAAGCCAAGCTTTGTTGGGAAGAGTTTCTTACCTGATTGGGATCATTCCTATCATGATGAGAGGGAAAATCATCTTCATGTAGGGCAACGGTGACATGCCGAAACCACAGAGGATGAGGAGCTGCAGGACCTGCAAGCCTGTGAAATAGTGGATCTTCCTCTGGGGCACTCTGCGGATGTAATGTGTCGGAGGATAAGCAGTCTGGGAAGAGAAGAAAGGTGATTCAGAAATGCAACAACCCGGACCCATGACTGCAGGATGCAGTGTGGACTTCAGAACAAGGGTTTTAATGAAGTCAGTTTACACCATGCTGTGCATTAACTGTCCTTCATGTGCTCTACAGCTGAACGTAGCATCTGTAGGGTTAAATCATACAACAAACTGACTGCATTGGCAACAACACACCGAAGATGACTGGGCATGAGAAACCCAGGGGAGGAATAACACACAATGAAGATTGCCTCAGGGAGCATCTGGAGCACAAGAAAATATCTTGATAAGTACAGTAACGAGATTCCCCTGAGTAGGATTATCAGGGCTTTGCAGCAACACATGAAGTGCCTGAGGGGGGTGTGTGCAGAGGGTGATGGGAAGCAGAAATATTCATCCAGCAGCCCCCCACCACTTGTTTCTGCACCCAAAATCCAGCTCTGCATTATTGTATAGCCTTTCTCCTGCTGATCAGATCATGCTTGCCCTGGTGGGTCCTATTTTCCACCTGAACCTTGGTATAGGAACAGCAAGAGTTGAGATTATAGAGGAGCTGGAAGAGGCTGGACTCCAACTGCCATGATTCTCCACTTATATGAACTACTGTTTTTAAGAAAGAGCAAAAAGTGACATTAATAGGCTAAATATTACTCGTGGTTTCTTCTGACAGTTACTTGCTCATGTCTGAGCACAGGCTTTGACTCACTGTCTATACATCAATGAAGAGTATGAGCGACTGTCTGCTGGCACTGATACAGGCTCAATGGATTCAGATTGTGCCATGACTCATTAAAAGGTTTCCAGAAAAGTGAGAGTTCCATATTTAAGATTACTTTTTGCTTGGAAAATTCCACAGAATTTGTATTAAAACAGAAGCAGTATCACTATTCAACCACATAACTACTCAATCTCCATTCAAAATATCCACATGACAAAGGTAATCTTTACCCAGATTTCACAGTCTTAACCTCTCAGATGTAAAATCAGAGACCAAGACAGATTAACAGAAGCACCAGGCTTGCTAAGCCCTTGACCCATTACATAAGAGGAGGTGAGCTGGAGACTCATTATTGCTCCTAGGTACTGCCCACGCTGCCAACTAGGGCCTTAATGCACTTGTCATAGAGATGGCTTGAAAGCAGATTTCCAGATTTGTTTTCATCCCACATCAGAAGCATTTCAGTAGTGCAAGTCATTTCATTTTGAGTATAAAACACTATCCAGAATCCTAGAATCGCTCAGGTTGGGAAAAACCCTACAGATCATCAAGTCCAACCACAACCCAACCATGCTACCCGAACTAACAACCTTTCGCTAAATCATGGCCCTGAGCACCACATCCAAATGGGTTTTAAACACATCCAGGGATGGCGACTCAACCACCTCCCTGGGGAGCCTATTCCAGTGCTTAACTTGATATCCAACCTAAACTTACCCTGGCACAACTTGAGGCCATTTCCCCTCGTCCTGTTACCTGCGAGAAGAGACCAACCCTACTCTCACCTTTCAGATGTATCTCGTAACACTTTGTACAAGTTGAGACAAAAAGCATAAAACGAGGCAAAAGTGACCTTTTCTGAAGCTTTGCTGGCAAAATTCAAAGTCATCATATTGTAGATCTGTGATTTTTTTCCCTAAACTATTCTTAAGGTGCACATACTCTGCAGCTGACAGACACCAGGGGGGCTTTAAAGACTGACAAACACCACATGCACAATGAGCAGTAGGTTCCTGCAACAGACAGCATTTGAATGTATGTGTTGTATCAATGTGTTCATGCTCTACAGAGTTCAGAGCAGGTCTTCCCTGGTCACAGCTCTCCTGGTTCCATCCGTGCACTCATTCCTAGCCTCCTGGAGAAAGGTGTTCTAGAGCAATCCTGAAGCAAACTGAAAGGAGTGGGATTATCTGAGACACTACTCCAAGCAAGAGAGCTCAAATGCTTTTCACAGCAGGGAAATGCAGAAAGTAATTTATGCAGAATTTGAAAGGAATGAGATGAGGTGAAATCCTCTGAACAATTTAGCTACCACCTTTTCCTAACCCAACAATAACCTTGCCACTTTCGTTGTTTGACACAGCATTATTCTCTCACTTGTTCACTTGCCTTAACACAAAAGAATTATCTCGCTCATGTCTCAGTGACAGCCAGACTCAGCTAGAGACATCACGTTTTGCTCCCTCCCTTCTCTGCAGAGAAAGGTGAAACGGATATGCAAGGCGCAGGCGGAAGATGGAAAATGGAAATCAGTAGAAATCAAGATGGAAGATGGAAATCAGCCTCATGAGAAAGTAAATCTGGGGGTAAGCCCATTCCCAGCACCACCAGCTTGCCACACCATGTTAGCACTTGGCGCTGGCTGGTCCCCAGGTAGTAAACATGATTTATTTACTCCACACCAAGCCAGTGCACTAATCTGTATTACCTGTTCTTTGAGAAGCAGAGCCACCCTCTCAAAGAGCTGGTTCCCATCAATGGAGGTTAACGCAATGTAGAGGAAGAGGCCATAGAGGACTGGTTTGGGGATCCATTGGAGAGGGAAAGGAAGGAGTAGGAGCGAGAGGCCAACCAAGAAGTTTGCCACCAGACTTGTTAGCCGGGTCTCCTTCACGCTCACAATCCTGGAAGCAGGAAAACAGGAATTAGTGGAAAAGAACCCCAGTACCCAACATAAGATTATTACTGGGGCGCACGGCTCAGAGTGAGCTCAGGACACGCGCCACGCGGGAAAGGGAAACTCATCCCCACCACACTGAGATCAGCACTTCTGGCCCTACGCGGACACTGAGAAGGCAGAGCTCCGCTGGATCCAGGCCAGGCACTTAATCCACAACTCAAACAGAGCACCTGGAGAAATGCCAAATTCCCCTCTCTCTGAAGCTGCACAGATCCTATCCCCGAACTAAATTGCCCTCTAAACTAATTCTATTCAGCACTTTGTGAGAAAAATAGGCAAGAATCTTCTTTCTGGGCATCAATCCTTCCCTCAATTTACCCAACGTATGCGCAATTGGCTTTTATCCAGGATAAAACTCATTTGCTTCTACAGGAACTAATGAACCTCTTGGAAAGAGGAAAGAAAAAAAAATGGATCTGCAACTCTCGACTGGGAGTCAACATTTTTGATGTATGTGAGGATCTCCTTGTTTACATGGAGGGAATGCTGGAAGCACTACGCAGGGAGCTAGAAATTTAATGCTGCTGTGGATTACAGCAGTCGTGCTGCGAATTGCCTACTACTGCGCCAGACCTTGTAATTCACTAAAGCAAATTTCATAGAGTTGATGGAACAGTTTTTAAACAAACAAGAATAAAAGACGGGCGGGAAAGCATGCAGCGACTTTCAGAGTCTACTCAAGAGGTGAGAGGAGGTGGTTTTGTTTTCCTTTCATTGCAAATAAGCCCAAAACAATGGGAGGAAACAAACCCCTCATCTCTCAAGGGTTCTTACAGACAGAAAGGAGATTCTTAATGTAATTTATATGTATACACATATTTAGAAGATAAATCCACAGAACAAGCGGGTGAATAAATCCCCTATTATAGGTGAAACTCTTGTCACAGGCTCTCTAGGCATCATCTGGTGGCTGCAAGACATTCTGCATTAACCCTCTACACAAAGCACTCTGAGGATTAGCACAAGATCTATGAGAACGTTTCCCTCTTTTCTGTGTACTGCTGACACCTGGTAATCCCTTCTGTCCTAAAGAAGGTTCCTTCACAGTGAATTCTATCAGTATTGAGAGCCTTCCTTTTAAATATGCTCAGGTTGAACATCTGAAGTTCTGCTTGTGCATTCAAGAACACAACGATGCTGTAGGGAAGATGGAGTCTTCCCACACCTGTCTTTAGGGACTGAGGGATAACACAACAGCCCAAGGCTTGCTCTTAGCACACGGATAACATAGAATTTACATGAGACCTAAGGAATAATAACAAACATTACAAACAGAACACCAAATCCTGAGGACATCACTTAAATTCCCTGGTGAGTATTGGGGCAGATTATACATGTTATCCAAGATCATGAAAAGAGGATGTGCAGAAGAGACAGAGGAGTTATTAACCATTGTGGAACTCCCCTTCTTCCCTAATCTCTAGATTTAAAAACAGTCAAAATCACAGCCTTCCTCCTTTCAAATACACTCTTACACGTTTCCTAATGGGACATCCCTCCCATTGCCTTAAGAAGCCAGAGGAGGAGCACTGCTCCCCGCCTGTTATCTGCAAACTGCTCCACCAGCTCTGGAAGAACAGGAACATCAGCTGGGGGATATCATTTAGCATCATCTGCACAGCCTCCAGGCCTGCATCACTGCTGAACAGAAGTCTCAGAGACAAGGCAAGCTTTAAGTGCAACTGCAGGGGCTATTTCAGATTAATCTGATAGTCCAATAAGGAGCAGTCAGACCACTTTAGTGCCATCAGAACCACTATGAGCCTCTTGAGTGTCGCAGTAAAGCAGGAGGGAAAGGATGCACTAAGTGATTCAGTCCATCCGTGTACAGGAAGAGCTCCCCCAGCTTTGTCTTTGGGCAAGCTACCAAAGAAGCATTTCTTGTTTTGGGAAAAAGAACATGTCCACAATCTGCAAACAGAGCATATGCAAGGCTGCTAAGTTCCTTGTGAGTGCAATGATGGAAACTGAAATGCACAGGATCAAAGTTAAATATGAAAACAGCACATTTCAATAAGATACAAGCCTGCATGGATTGGAACAGCCCAAAGCAGCAGCCTTTTGGTAATGGATTTTTGAAGTTCATCACATTTTGTCTGCCTTCTTCTCTTGGGGATGCAGCAATCACAGCACTGAGGAGTGTCCGAGTGTACACAAGTTCTTCAATAGCTACGGTCACTTGCTGTTAATGCCATATGAAGTAGCCTGGAATTCCTAACCAAAACAGTTACAATTGCTCATTCATAAAATCTGATGAGTTTTAAAGCTGAACTTCCCACTCTTTAGATGCTCCTTTGTCAACTCTGGCACCTTTCTTATTTCCAGGGTAAAGATAACAAGAAAATATCAACAACAAAAAAAAAAACCCACAACAAAACAGTTCAGAATCTGGTTTGTCCCTTGAGGAAGCAGTTCCAGAAAGCCTGTACTGCAATGGAAATGATGTAATTAACAGAGATTATAGAGCATAATCCAGGCTCGTTTCCCTAGGATCCTTTAATATGGTTAGCATGGGATTAACCATCCCCTATCTCCTCCCCCATATGCCTGTTTGCAGATTGTCAGATTCCCATCAAATTCAAGTGGTTCATCCACAGGGGAGAGGAAGAAAATTTCGCTTTCATTGTGACAGAGCTTTATTCCTGTTCATGCCATCATCCTCACAGAGCTTTGATTCGAGTGCAGGAGAGGAACCTGCCAAGGGAATCAACACCAAAAGAACCCCTGATTTTCCAATTGAGCTACATTAAGTTTTCTTTTTCAGCAGAACTAAGAGAAAAAGATGACAGCGTTGCTCAGAGCCTCCTGTTTATGGCTCAGTGCTTTGCAGAGAACAAGCAGCTTCAGTCTCTCAAAGGGAGTTCAGACAAGCAGGCAGCCCTTGTTCCTTTCTCTGCTTCCTATATTTACACAGAGGCAGAGAAGGGCCACAAGAGAAAGTACTTGGAGAGATTAGGTCATCTCTCAGTTCTTTTTAGACCTGGACCTACATCTATGTTAACAAAGCCAAATAGGGCAACCTCTGAACTATAGATGTCTATGATCTCTTCTGCAGTACAGACCAGGAAAAACAGTATGGATTCCAGAAACATTTCTCCTCCACAAGTGTGGTGATGCACTGGCATCACAGGAAAGTGTAGTGGTGGTGTCATCACCCTTGGAGGTGTTCAAGAACCATGGAGATGTGGCACTGAGGGATGTGGTCAGTGGGTATATGGTGGGGGTGGTTTGGATTTGATGATCTTGGACATTGGTCTTTTCCAATGTAATGATGTGATTCTGTGAATACAAGCCTATAAGTCTGATTAAAGCAACTCACATTTTACTCTTCTTTTATCCTTCTTCTCATAATGTAAGGCTTAGCATGGCTCCAAAGCAAAGATACAGTTGTGGGAACAACTAATACCAACACATTCTAATGGGAATACGAGCCCAGGAGCTGATATCCCGGCAAAGGACTGCAAAAGCACTGCAGGGAATAGCCAGGAACACCAGCATATGGTTGTGGTATGTGAAATCTCCACCAGCAACCCAGAAAAGCAGACAAGTCCAACTAGTTTGGGACAACAGGCACCAAGAACATAACAGAGAGATTGAAATTAGAAGGCAGATCCAGACAGATCCACTCCATTTCCCCAAAGTAAATGACCACTTAGTCTCACTTTTGAGAAGTGAGGATCCTGAAAATGGAAACAAAAAGACAGCATAATTAAAACTAATGGCATGTGAGTGGAAATTACCACTCCTGAGGTAAAAGCGTTCAAGTGTAATGTACTGAGATCAAACAGATCAGATAATCTCCATTCTGGAGGAAGTTTCATAAGAAATTGGATTTTTTTAATTATTATTTTCTTAAATAGGCCTCTGATAAGAAAGCATTTGACAACTCACAGCAGCAAAAAAAAATCTTGTCTTAAATAGAATGGCGTGACCCGGGCATGATTTCATTGCTGTTTTTGTTAAAGGAAAAGAGAATTTAATAAGCCTCTCGCCTTTCCAAAGCATGGTGGAAGACCATGGGAGCTCTGAAGCGCCGCTGCATTTTTCCTACCCTTTGTAATAACCACCAGACAGGTCCCATGTGATGAATCAGACTGGATTTTTTCTGGTGAAGATATCTAGATAAGTCTGGCCAAAACATCTCCTCAGCTTCACGCAGCAATAAAAGCAAAACAGGCCTTGGCTGACTCTCTGCACCTAAATTTGCTGAATTCCTTCAGGCTACTTCCTACCACTGAGGAAAGCACACATTTGTGGCTCTTCTGAACCAAGCGCTTTATGAAAGGGGGATGAAGCAAAGCAACAAAACCATGGTGGCTGAGGTGGATTTGTTTGCTCCATTTTCCCCTCCACCTTCATCTCCCACAGCCTTCAAGACTACAGCTACCTCCCCCCAGCCATGACCTATATCCCACTGAACCCAAAGGGTAAGGAAGGCAACAAAACAAACCCAAAAAGATCCAAGACAACTTTGTGGTTCGTACTTACGTCTCATAAATGTGCCCATTTTCAACCCTCTCCTCTACATAGGCCAGAGCACGGACATGCATTGGAGAGTGAGGGAAGGCAGCATGGATCCATGGAAGGCCAAAGATGGACAGCCCCGTGTTTATCAGTGCCACGAGCAGGAGGTCCCAGTGGTAGGCTGTTCCCTTCACCAACCTGAAATGGGGTACAGTTGAGAGCCGTCAGACCTGGTGCTAACAGCAGCAAGGCTGCTCTTGCTGAACCTGAGCTTGAACGTTAAACCAAGCGCACTTCCACGCACAGAGCAATTTTACACACCTCCTGTTTCACAGCTAACGTTACGTGAACGCAAATGGTAATGAAACTTGATAGCTTTCTCCCAAAGCAATCACCTTCTGGAGAGAGCAACGCTGAGCTAAAAGGCAATCTGCTAAAATAACAGCCCGCGAGAATCGCATCAGCATTTTGCCACTATGTTTGTTGCTGAGTCAACTCAAAATACACAGGTGTGCCTGCTAACAGAGCTGACATGGGCAGTGTGAAACTTGGGCATGGGTTGTCAAACCAGCAACACTGAAGCTTCCCCATCTGCCTTGCTTCTAACTCTGATCTCTCTCCTTCCCCACAGGCAGACCCAGGAGCTGAGCGCACATTTGGTACACTGCAGTAATCTCCCACAATTATTGCTTCTGCATGATAAGAAAATAGGACATGAATTCATTAAACTTCAGCCCCTGCTCATTAGTCAGCCCAGGAGATATGCTCCTAGCTTCAGTTAACGCTGCATACCCTCCCCCTAACCCCCTTTAGTTTAAGGGAAACAACCCTTAAACTAAAAGGTTAACCAAGGCGTTTAGCCACATTACATTCACTTAGCAGCTACTCTCTATGAAGCCCAAACACTGAACTTGTACCTCTTCTAACACTGTCATTTTTGCTAAGGTCCCCCAGCCAAACATACCCCATCTGGTACCATGTGCTCAAACGACTTGAATAAAGTTTAGATAAAGGCTGGGTGAGGAAATTCAGCCCTCAGACTGTATTACCAAAGTTAAAGGTCTATCAGTCATGGTTCTGTCTCTGGGCAGCAGAGCAAGATAACACTTGAGCCTGCTCTGACACAAGTAGAGGATCAGCTGAAATGCTCTCCAGGCACCATCAACTACAAAGTGTGCTCAGATATCATTTAGGTGCCTTAACACACATCAGTTCAGTACCTAAGCAGAGATGGAGCCATCTGAGATGCTCTAAGACAGTAGGTACCTGGATGTAACAAGCAATCCAGCACAGAAAGAAGATTGTGCCTTTATTGGTATGTGAAAACAGCAGATGTAATTATCTGAGCAGCAGAAATCTTGGGTGGAGTTTAGTTTTGGAACAAAGACATGCCACACTGAAAGTGCTCACCTCCATCGAGGGAGGAGGCAACAGGGTGACTAGGTCAGATGGACATCTACACTGCTTTGCCTCTGAAGTTGGAAGGTGCTGGCAGGAAGGGTGGGATTCAGGAGGGTTGTAAGCTCTTCCTGTGTTGGCTTACACTTTGAAAGCATGGTCCTTGCCCATGTGCTGATTTCTCAGAGCAGAGGCATCACCCAGCTCCCACAGGGTTATCGCCTGCTTGTCCTATCTGCTGCTTTCAAAGGGTTTTCTGTGTACAAAGGCCATACGTTCAGTACCAGTATTATTTTAACACTTGTCTCAGTCACACAGCATTGGCTGCATTGTATACACACTTCTGAGTTTCTGTCTAGCTCAATATCCACAATAGCTTTAAGTGTCATATCCTGGGTTATTCTCACACTATCCAACCAGTCCATCATCTCTTGGACTGTCCCATATCTTTCTTCTATCATTCTTTAGCAAAGCAGCGTGCTCTCAGGTATATACCACATTTTCCCAGCCTATTCTACAGGAAGAAAAAATGCTATATTTGGTAGGACACCAAAAACCATATTCTGTTTGGTTGCAATTGGTGATGGAATTTTTATTCAGTGATGACACCACAGAACAAACTGTCAGGTTCTATTTTCCTCCTTTCCAAACCCTGACATCCGATCAGCATAAGCTCAGCCTCGTACACAGCATTATGAAAAACGCTACAAAGAAATACAGAATGCTCTACATTCCTTAAGGGCTCCCTATTGGAAACAACAACCCATACTGGGATAAAGATGACCCACTTACATTACAGATTTATGTAATGCTTTACCTGAAAGGGGGATGATATAGTCAAGATAACAGGAATAATCATGTAGTCAATGAAAACCAAATTGGCTCAACTGAATTTGAGCTTGTCTTTTCTCTTCTAATTGTGTCACTCTAGCTACAGCATAAAGTGAATCAGTGTACAAGGAGAGCCCTCCCACACACCACACCAGTGAAAAACCTTGACACATGGTATTTTCTGGAAAGAAAGTCATGCACATCCAACTTTCAGTATCATCTGATTGCGGTTAGAAGAAAGATAAATGAATATTTTCATAATCTTGTAACTTTAAACACAAATCAGATCAACGAGATAGAAGTAAAACTATGTCAGATATAAGACTTCTCTTCCCAATTCTCAATTAGAGATTAATAGCTTCAAACACTTTCCTAACTCCCAGTTGCAGTGTATGATGTTATGACAGTTGTGCAAATCACTGCCTTGTCATTTACAAAAAGGCATCCATTCTGGGAGAACTGTGCACACATCCACATGGATCAGATGCTCCATCAGCCATATGTGGATGCACATCCATAAACAAACCATACCAAATACCTACAGAACTTTCATATGAGGGGGAAAAGAAGAAACAGGCTGAGGCATTAAGCTCAATGCTTTGCATTATTTTTTGATTCGGTGCTACAATATCGGGTTTTGGGGGATGCTGATGTGAAGTTCTGAAAGAACATGTCCTGAATACCCCAATTTTCAGGCTGGATTTTGGATAAAGCTTTTAAAAGACGGATTTACTTGAAGAACACAAAGCGTAGAACATATCCCATTGCTACCAGTCAATGGGTTAAGGAAGAGATCCCATTGCTACCAGTCAGTGGGTTAAGGAAGAGGTTTGAGAACACCAATCCACATAGGGACAGCAGAAAGTTGAAAGCATTACCTGTTCTCTGGAGCATTTGTGAGCGATGCCACAATGTTCTGCTCTATGAAGAAGAGCATTGAGAGGAGGAACCCCAGCCCCATCGCGCTCATCACTGAACCAATGGAGAGGGACTGGACAGGAGCCAGCACAAACAAGCTCTCAGATGGGTTGTAGTTAAATTTGGACACTGCAAAGAGGAGAGGAATGAAATTAGGGTGTGCCTTTTTGCCCTACCATCTACAAGGACCCACATAGTTCTACACATGTTATGATCTACAGGGAACCAACACAGAAAATAAGCCGTGATGCTCTGACATGTGGGAGCCAGAAGGCCATACAAGACAGGTCCATCTGGCTGCTATAGTTCAGTTTTCCCCCATCCCCTAAGAGCTTGGCTACCATCCTGACTTGTTGGGTTATGGCTCGTTCTAGTTAGGCATTCCATATTTTGAACAAAAAAAAAAGAGGGGAAACATTTTCCACAGACACAAAGCATTTTTTAGATTAAAAACTCTTCCTTCTAACAACTATCTGTAGGCTCCTTCTGCTCTGTTCATCAACCAACAGGGGTATTTTATGTAAAACTTCCCCACATGCAACAAGCTGAGCCCCTGCTTTCTGCCAGGGGAAGAAATCTATCAGTATGGGTAAATTACATACGGCCAAACATCATTTTGCAATCCAACTGAATTGAATGGTGATCACAGAAAAAAGAAAAAAGCCATTTCTTATGCGTTTCCATACATTTCCTCGCATCACCCACTCACGTCACCACAGGACAATGCAATTCCTGTCCCCATTATCGCTTCCTGATGTGGAAAAGCTGATCTGTGTGGCCAATGAATGGTGTATCATTTTTAGATTTCCTCATGTAACTTAAAACTGCCCAGATGCTCTGCACCGTTTCACCTAAATTAGGAAAACGTCAAGTGGAGACAAAGAGGAACAGACTGGGATCATCAACTCTACGTCTGCACAACTGGCAACAAACCCTTCCTGCCTGCTAATTACTCTGCCCTTTGTCCTTTGCCAGAAATTGTTGATTCTCTTCATTGTAAGAGATACTCACTTGAATTACAATTAAAAGAAAAGACAGGCTGAAGTAACTCATCTAGAGAAGACTTCACTCAGTCCTGCTTGATTATGGTTCAAATGGCTTATATCTGATACTGATGAAATTAGGACTCCTGAAGTGGGAGGCAGTACATACAGCGCTCGTAATACTACACAGGGGATCAGAGATGATTATTTTTCATTTATTTGTAGCCAAACTTCCCCAGATTTAATTTCTACTTCAATTGCAGACTGAATAGCATCCCTTAGCATTTTGAAGAATAAAAACACAACTTACTTTCAATTTCCTTGAAGATATAGGAACCCACAACAGAAAAAGTCAAAACTGAAATTGGTAAGGCACAGTCGGACAGAATTTCACGGACTCTTGCGTGCAAATATGGGCTGTAATTTAAAGACAGAAAACTTCCATCAACATCACACTGAAGGGACAGGTGCCCAATCTAGATAGCATTAACATTAACAAATGAAAAGTCAGTCCAATCTTGCCATTCTAAAGAGACGTTTGGAGTGAAGAAAGTCTTTAATTCATCCTAAAACCCTGCGGAATCTATCATCTTTGAAGGGTGATACATAAGCAAAAACCCAGAAAGGAACAAGAAAATAAGATGAGCTGGTCCTCCAGCACCAATTGGCATCTAATTTCCACAGTAGTTTTAATTATTTGCTTGGGTTTTTAAAAGAGTTTTAAAGGCAACAGTATTAAAACCCACATTATGAGTGGGCATCTGACTTCCAAGAGCACAACAGAGGTACCTTCCCAGTAGGCTTTCCTACACCACCAGGGGTTTTACCCCCAAGAATGGTTTAATGTTTATTTACTAAGAGTTCCAAATGTTCAATATGATTCATCCAAAGCCTTCCAAAAACTCACCTGTGATGCCAAATCAAATACGGAAGGGCATCAGTCAGTGACAGAACATTTTGTCCTGCTCTAACATTTTCCAGGTGGCCAGCCAAGGTCATGTCTGGTTTTGGCTTCCACCACCACTAATGGGAGAGTTCCACCTGATTTCACTGGGTTACGAGATTTTGGACCTAAACTGTTATTGATTCCTCATAGGTAGTATTAAATAATCAGTAGTCTGAACTCTAAGACTAAAGTAACTCACCTTTTCTTAAACTGATAGAGCGTATGACCAAGCCAAAGGGTACCCAACATCAACATGAGACTAAGGACGGCAGTTTCACGTCCATAATGCACATCATGCGTGCCTGTTTGATTCTCTAGGGACATGGATCTGCTCACTGATGAATTCATCAAGAAGGTGGTATTGATGCCGAGGCTTGGAATAGCATCAGCTCGTGCTTTTTCCAAGTAACTGTCTCCTGTGCGCCCATGGTAGTAATATTTCTTAAAAACTGTACAAACAACCAACAGGCAAGCATTAGGATAGGTTTGTGACAATCAGAGCAAGTAAAATAATGTGTTTGTTTTTTTTTTTTTCTTGCTTGATCATGCAGTATTATTAACGTTATGCTTCACCAGGTTTATAGCTCTACCCCTCAAGCCAGAGAAAACAAATCAGGAGAGCTGCTTCTCTTACAGAGACAGCACTTGACAGATTTTTTTCTTTTCGCTTCTTCTACCAAGTAAAAATTACACTCATCCAAAGCAACAGATATGAATTGTAAGAACTTATAGCGCTGATTATTTAAGTGATTTTCTTCCTCTCACTGGAACCGCTGCTTTTAAACATAAACAGACGTCAAATTTCAGCAGGCTGCTAAAAAATTACAAGATCACTGAAAAAAATTAGGAGCAGACGGACTACTTAGACCCTTAAGAGGAACTGCACAATGCACAGTAATTACTTTTCCTCCAGGGCTGCTCCAGATTTAAAGATAAGTGTTGATGATATGCAAAACCTGGCAGAACATTTATAATCACACTGTAAATTGAAATGGAGTTATAGAGCATCTGAAGTAAACCTGTACAAGTGAAATAGTGATGCCTCTAGAACTGCCCATAAACGTATTAGATTAGCTCAGTTAAGAGTCATTTATTCAAGTAATTAACAGTTGTAAATGTACTCTTGCTCTTGAGTATTTAGTCAAGATCCCATTTGTATGGCATTGTCTAGCTCTGAGCATACAAATGCATTATTGGGATAGTTTTGCCTCTTTGGGGAGTGAAAGCCTGGAGGTGTCACAGTGAAAAAGTGAAAACAAATGGGCATTAACCCCTGTAGTCTTGCTACTTCCAGGACAAGAGGTAATGGCCTCAGTTTGTTCCAGGGAAGGTTCAGACTGGATATCAGGAACCCAATAGAGTGATCAGGCACAGGCTGCCCAGGGAGGTGGTACAGTCATGTCTCTGGAGGTGCTCAAGAAGATGTGGAGGTGAACACGTGACACTGAGGGATGTGGTCAGTGGACGTGGTGGGATGGACTGGACTTGGTGTTCTTAACAGTCTTTTCCAGCCTTAATGATTCTGTTGTGACTGGGGGCCAGCAGACAGCACCTGCTCTCCTCCCCGACACCAATAGGAAAATACTGGAGGATGGAAACCACCATGTCAGAGCTTGGCAGTACTTCTGCCTTTCTTTGCTTTAGGCAAAATATCCCTTCAGGCTTCACAAGCAAACCTCAGAAGTTAGGGCAAGAGCATCTCCTTTAGACAAAAATACAGCAAACTCAGTTCAAAACGGCCTTCATAGCACTCTACCCTTCACCCTCTCCACTCCATGAAAAACCCCAAGCACCTCGTTTGTGTTTTGGTCTGTTTCATGCCATTCTCATATTGCACTTTCAATCATGAGAACCTCCCCCCCATAAGGAGCGATCCTGTTACCACCTCCCTTCACACCGCGTACTTCTGCACTGCGTGCTGCGGAAGAGGCTCTGCTGTTATTTCCTCCCTGTCCTCACAGCTGCATCCAGCCCAGTCAGGACACCCACATCTGCTTTGCCAATAGGTAAACTGAGGCACAGAGCACTGCTACAACCTGTATGGAACAGGTTGTTGGAGCAGTTGCTGTTTCCGGCTCTGAATATTAAAGGGTGATTTTGTCATCACAGAAATGATCATGGGGGTGTTTCCTAGGGATTAGAAGCTGGCCAGGGCTAAAAGCCTGCTCGCTGTCTAAGCAGACCCTCACAGTCATAAGTCCTATAGATCTACACAATTACTGAGCCTATGATAAACCAGCAGTTGCAGAATTGCATGTGCTGTACAGAATACATCGATACGCCTCTATTTAGATTTGAACTCATACAAATAAAATTCAAGTTATTTTATATAATCATGTTTTGAGTCTCAATTTGCACCCACCTCAAAACCTGGTAGGGCTGTTCCAGTTAACCCTAGATATAAGGGGAAGAAGCTTTCTGGCTTATTTACTCTCATATTTTACTTAGTGCACTGAGGATGTGTCAAGACAGTAGCGTACTGAGGGCTGTTCCCTGAACAACTTGCTCTAAAACACTAAATTGCTGCAGATTTTGCCATTTTTGGTTGTTTTTTCTAACTGACAACTATGTGGATCTTGCTGCCCCATTCAGAGCAAAGCAGGTGGTGCTCTAATTGAAACAGAGCCATCCTCAAGCCCAGCGCACGCTCAAGTTCCTTCCAACAACATTAACTTGTGTTGTTTGCTTCAGCTGGTTGGTCGTCGTTTCCTGCAGAGTGCAGATGTCAAGATCAAACAAATACAGCTTTGGTGGCTGGGCCACATGCCGAAAACAGTGTCAGTAGGGATGGCTGGTGCACCTGGCCTAATTCCTCTGTACAGGGTTGCAGCCCTCCCCCATCTCTTTCCTGCATGAGTGTAGTACCTTGCAAAAACCAAGGCTATGAGCAGACTAAGGAACACAGATGTGAGCAAAAGAAATATCTACTGAAGCCTTAAGGAAGCCTTAATGTTGCTGATAGCTTTTACCAGTATCAGCTTTCTCCTTTTACCTAACTGCTCAATCCTTACTTTGAGAGTTAAGTGAGCAAGTATCACCTCCTGCTATAAGACTGGAGAGGAAGAGGAAAGACAAGCACGTGGCTATACTGGTGTCATCTGTTTAAATATGAGCACCAAGAGGGTTTAAGATCAAGGCTGTGCCTGCCAGCATCACTGCCCTTTTGCACCTGGGAACCTGGCTGGACATGGGGTCTCATCTGCTGATGAATTCAGTGCTCCCAGATGCAGCTCCAGCCAACAGGAGCTGGCTTGATTTTTATGACCATTGTTCCTATAAACAGCCCTTTCCAAGTTCAAGGGAAAATCAGACTAATAAGACTAATTCACTAATCACATTAACACCCAGCCTCCTCTACTGTTCCCAGTGCAATACACTGATTGAACTACTACTCGCATACTTCTGAAAGTCTGGTAGCAAAGATAAATGGATGCTTTCCTCACCTTTAACCCATACCCCATGCCCTTGCTATGCAGAATTACTCCGCCCTGCAAACATGTATTGATTTTCAAAGAGCAACTGAATACTGCTGAGTAACAGCCCAGTGCTATGGGAAGAATAATCCATGCCTTCAGAGCAAGGCACTGACAAAACACACTTCAAGTACCACACAGCTGCACATTAAGCATAAAGGCAGCAAAGCATCCCAGAGCAGCTCCCTCCTCCACCAACCCTTGCCTTTGCAAGATATTTGATAGATACTCAGTAAAGCCAGGATATGTCTTGCCTCAAAAGTGCTTCGCAGCCTCATCTTTGAGGCTGTTCTCCTTGCATACAAGATACCATGAAGAGCCAAGCCTCAGGGCCTGGAGAACACGCTGCATGTTCAGTGCGGTTAAGCACATCTTGAAGGATATCCAGCTTTGGATGGTCAAACAATTGATAATGAAAGCAACACAGACTTGCTAGCTTCTTGTTGGGATGAACAGAAAGGCTGCCATCCAACATGACACTTACATAGATAACTTTTACTTGAGAGTGCCATAGAAACGTGAAGGCTGCTCATGTGAGTACACGAATTAACCCATAAATGGGGAGGTGGTGGCTGGAAATGGATGAATAGTTTGGGAGTATGCTAGAAGGCACTGAGTCACTAGGTTACCATTAAGGGAGAAGGAGATCTCAGCTCATAAAGATGGACAATCCCAACACATCTTTTGCTTCCCATTTAGCACATTCAACAGTGTGGTTTGGAGCAAATTCTGCATTTAAATAAGACCGTTCAAAAAGAATGGCATCATGGGAAGACTCACAGAAACGTTAATGTGGTTTCTCTACCTAATCTCATCTCAGCCAACTGAAATGAGAGCTAATAGAAATGTTGCATATCCAAGTAAACTGCTGACACAGAGCTGCATATGTCTCAAGCACTTTGATTTTCTCCCTAAGACTCTGAATGAACACAGATCAAGGCAATGTCATGCATATTAGCAGCCTCATATTTCCCCGTGGCAACAAAGCAAAGAGATCTGGACTGAAGAATACTGTTGCAAGACTTACCTTTAATAATGCCTTTGAAGGCATCAAGCACAAAAGTGATTGATATAAAAAGTGCAATTATTTCTTCTGTTGACCTGTGGAAAAATTGCATGAATTAATACAGCTATTAGCAGAGCGTGCATTCAACTCCATTCAAAGAAAATCAGCATATTCATGCATTCACATCAAAATACATAAATTATAGTCAGACTCTAACTCAGGAAAGAAAACCCAGTGAATCTTTCAAAGCTTCTTTCAAGCTGGAACAATAAGCCAAAATGATACTCGCTTCATCTCGCAAAATACATTTTGCAGCAAGTTTGTAATTAAGGAGCTTGTGGAACGTGTAATTTTTCCATTTGCTGAATAATCTGATCAAAATACGACTTCTTGAAAATAGCTACCTTTTAAAGAGCTTCATCAGAAGACTGAAATTAAAGAGGGAGTACATCACAAGGAAAAAGCTGTTCCACAGTCCAATCCAAGCGTAGAAAGCACTGAAATCCAAGTTGTAGTCATCACAGATTCCTCGAATGACTGCAGAATTGAAACGTTCACACATCAGATTAAGGTGAGACTCTCATTTGCTTGATGGCAAAGAAAGAACTAATTTTAAGACTTTGACCAACCACACCTGTTGTAGACACCATTAAATCTGTTCTTATACTCCCTGTATGAACATTGGACCAGTCTTTTTTTCTCCTCCCCCCAGCCACTAGAAATAGGGCAAAAAAGTAATAATAATACATGGAACACAGTCTCCCACACTGCTCAAAGCATCCTTCCTATGTATTGAGGCCACAAAATCCCCCTTAAATTTACTTGTTATGACGACTCAGGTGCTGTTAGGAAAAAGGATCTCGTGTGTTTTTTGTACCAAGTTTATTCTGTCACTGCACTGAAGAGAGAATCTTTCCAACTTAATTGGAGTCCTTTCAATTGTTTCTAGAGATACAGAGTGAGTTTGCTCCTTTATATCTCTGGCTCAATAGCATAATCTCGCAGCTGCAACTGGAAAGCTACTTATCACACCGTATCAGAGTGATAAAGATCCCTCATTACAGGCTCTTATCCTCCAGGTGGTGAAATGCAGCTCCATGAGAAAATAGCCAGGCAAAAAGATTTCTCCCTTGAAGCAGAAACATTTATTCTCATGACTCTTTCTTTTCCCGAGATCATTCTATTCAAACCAAGTTCCTTTAACTAAACATGAATCAAGCTGCTTCTCTCAGCACCAAAAGTAGCCCTTTAGAATTGACTTAAGAAAAAGAAATGCAACTAGAACTCTAGTAGGGTTGCAAGATTCTCACATAGAGTCACTTTTCACTAATCTCAACCACATCAGCTTCCAGTGTACGTGCTTAACAGGCTTACCATTAATGTACAGTGCTAAAGGAGCTGTAGTCAGGAGCACGACGAGAGGTTGCCCAGAAAAGAGTGCATAAAGCAGCCCTCCAATACACTGGCCAACGATTGTCTTCTGCACATCTATGAGTAATTGGGAAGGAAGGAAAGAAACATTTCTTCTTCTAACCAAAGAATTCTATGTTCACAAAGCAGACAGTCACTGATAAATAAGAGGAATACTTAAAATGCACAGAGCTGAGACATGAAAGCATGAAGTGACCCCACGCTGGCAAACTAGTATAACCAAATAGCCAAGTGCAAGACCTACAAAGACCATCAAGTCTAAAAGTGCAATAATTTACGATACCAACAAGTTTCATCCAGAAGATCGTTGGGACAGAATTTTAACTAAATCTTATGAACTGCTTCAGAGACACAACTGGGACAGAACAACACATCCTCCACTATATTGGCATTTTGGACACTACTAATCAAATTTGTATTTAAACCCAGGAGCTTGCCTTGGGAAAACGTACATGTAGTACACGACATAGTCACAAAGCAAGTGTTATTTAATAAAACAAGAGTATAATTCCAGCTGTTCATGTCTGATATTACCCCCAAATAGTCAACTTGACTTCTCAGAAAAATTGTGAACTTAAGATCACTCAGTGATGCTTAATTCAACAAAGAAAAAATGTAAAAATTGAGTGATTAGAGCTACCCAACTTGAACATATTGGATCCCTAAAGAGACACAAAGAGGATAAACTTACCAATTGCTCCTCGGGTGTTTTCATCATTGAGGGACCCAAATGCAATAGATGGAAGGAGGCAGGCAAAATAGAGAAAAATCATAGTTGTGATGTATTTTCCTATAGCCTTGTTGTTTCCAATAACACCTAGTGCAAACCCAAAAAGTTGTTAGTGCTGCACACTTGGAAATCATTGAAACCTTGTTCAAAAAAAAGGTATATGTGCCATCAGATCTTTTAATACTGAAACACTCCAGGAGAAATGTAGCTCACTTTAATCTAAAAATATAGGTAGTCTTTGGCACTTGCTTTTGCACAACTGCATTCCTGTACACCTAGTACCAGAACAGGTACCACCAGCAGCACCACCATATAAGCTGCTTCAGCTGATGCTTCTGGCATCACCAAAACAGAAAATCCCAGGAGCTGCTTGTTCAGTTTTACAGTTTAAGCTCAGAAAAGGACCAAAGCAGAAGCCAGAACCTTAGGGTTCATAAATCCCCACCTCCTGCCTTTTTAATGCCAACTTTATAGGTATTCTGTGCTATATCCCTAACAAGCTTCATGATGATCACTCGCCTTTGCAACTCACAATGCTCAGGGCAAGAAAACATGTAGCACTTCATTTTTCCCTAGGTAGAAATCTGAGATTATAAGGCTTGAATCAATAATGTGCTTTTCTGAGCCAATTAGTGCTAGCGGACTTATCAAAACAAATAGCACAAGAGGTCAGGAATGCGTACATTAAAAGTTTTGCTTTAAAAAAAGCCCTTCTGAAAGAATGGCTTCTTTTCCAGCCACTCGCCCCTTCTCATCTCCATCGGAAAAAACATACCGAGCCATAACAAAAGCAGCCAGAAAGAGAATTAAAGTGTCAAAACATGAATTTAAGGGCCTCTGAAGTAGCTTCCCTTCCCTTTCCTGTTTTCAGACTGATGTCCATCCCCAGTGAGCTTATATCACCCCTAAGAGAAAGGATATGAGATGAGAACAGCTGACATTGCTCAAGAAGAGCATAAGTTTTTGTGAGGTTTTTTTTTTTGTTTCTTTGGGTTTGTTTTCTTGCATTGAGCAGCCCCAGAATGGTTATAGCAGGAAGAATCTCCTCCAAAATCATTTTTAAAAGCCAACACAAACCAGTCTGCCTCTGTCACCATTCTCAATGATGCCTCTGCTGAGACACTTGGGTATATTTGGAGACATCCATTTTCCCACTTGTGGAAGCCACATGTGTAGGGTGTTCCCTTGCATACCCACCTAAGCCTCTGCTACCATCAGGCTCTTGTGAAAGGAAGCTACTAGCACAAGAGCTGGATCTGAAAACAGCGTTTTGCACCTGAGGCTGTTGGTGTCACACAGAAAATCTGGGCACTGCCACAACTGATTGCTCTTCACTCCAGCGATTGTCAACCACTCAATGACTTTCAGATCTTATCTAACATCTGTTTTATGCACCGCTTGCAATGCAGAGATAAAGGCAAAAGGAGGATGTAAAAGCAAAAAAACACAACAGAAAATGTGTAATGATCAAGCAGCCATATGAGTAAAGGACACCTTGTGAAGGCTCCTGTTTGCAGACATGAATAGGAATGATGCTCAGCATCCTTAAAAAAAAAGTAATAAGAAAACAGGGAGAGCTGAAACTTGACAGGAGACATCTCAAGCATGCAAATATAAGCCTGACCTTCCAAGAGTCATGGGACCAGCTGTTTCAGGGCAGATTCTTTTAAGTTTATTGTGAAGATTCAGAAACCACAGACCACATTCCTGACCACTCTTGGCAACCACAGGGCCTGAAATGTCCTTTTTCCAGATAAAGTGTTCTCATGTGATCAAGCTAAACAGCTACAGGCTCCCACCTCACACCCCCAAGTGACTGAGACCTTTAGAAAGGACAAAAGGTTCTGCAGGGCAAAGAGGAGACTAAGCATTAGTTTTACAAGTAGAGATTATCACTCCTTGTTTTGAGAATGATGTGGCTCCAAAACACAGGTTTCTTTGAACAAAGGAGTCCTTCCAACATGAAAGATCAGAAACAGCAGTGCTTGAAAGCTTTTCATTCATAAAAGGACAGGCAACCAGGACCAGAGAAGTAACAAATGAAAGAAAAGGCTCGTTTTCTAAACACAGAAAGGTTTGTAAGTGGTAAGGTGCTTTCTAAAATCTCAGTTAAACAAACTATGCTGTAAGCAGGTGGAAGGAAGAAGCCTTGAAGGGCACCACTAAAACTTATGCATAGCTTTTGGTTTCAGCCTTGTTTTGCAAGCAAACATTAGAGCAGGAGTCTTTGCTGATCACAGAGAACCTTATGCAGCATTAAGGCTGAGTCCAAGATTCCCAGCAGAAGCAAGCTTTTAGTCCATTTTCAGCCACAGGAGATCCAAAGAGCAAAGAAACCCTTCCGGTGGCAGAAAAATTCATTTCATAATGGAGATAACTACATCAAATTTAACATACCCTTTCATAAATATTATTGATCACTCTCTACTTGCAGTTAAAATCATGAGCAAGTACATCCTCCTTGTACAGACTCCTCTGAGACAAGCACTAAATTCCAGCATTAGTCACAATTTACCTTTTACCTTTCTGAAATCAGCATCTGGCTAAACATTTTCAGGGTTTATTAGCAACCTGCAGACTGTCATTACTTCATTTCCAAAAAGGTGGGCTGCGTTACGATAGCATTTCACCCACAGCAGGCTCATAAAGCTATTGAAAAATGTGTCACTCCAACTGCAGCACATCAAATTGTAGCCAAAAATCAACTTAGTTCAGCTGTGAAATTTGAGTAATTAACTATTACAGAAGCAATCCCTTGATATTAAGGTACATCTACACACTGAAAGGGGAAGTGATTACGTTCATCGACATGACAGTTCTATTTTACTTGCTTGAATTTCAGAAGTGACTTTTTCTTTTAAAATGACAAGGTTAGTTTCAGAGAATAGCACGTGGTTGGCCTCACTTTGCTTGGTATTCTGTAACAGTAATTTAAGACTCTCAGGCCCAGGGGCTGGGACTGAAGCTCCTCACATCTACTAATTGTACACCTACTGCATCCAACTTGAGATGGACAGTCCATGATTCATCTGACTGCTGAAGTTCCTTCCCAATTCTCAGAAACATTTAATGCAAAGTAGGTTTAATTAAACCAATTTGCATCACAGCAGCAAGGATATGTCTATTAAAACCTTGACAAAAGGAATACCTTTCAGTGGTTAGAAGCTAACATTAACACTATCTATAGCCTTCCATGCATTAAGCCATGAAGAGGCATAACATTATAAACTTCTTCTAAAGCCCTCAAGCTCGGTTTTCACTTCTGTTAGCAGCTACTGGACTCCACTTGACTTCCTAAGGACACGCAGAAGATGAATCTTCCATAAGTCCTACAAAGAGTAAATCGCATTGCAACAAGCAAGACTAAGAACTGGAAAAGTAGATTCAGCTGATCTTGGGGCAGAGAAGACAAGAATACGTTCAGACTAGTGAACAGTGAATAAATAAATAATATGTACAAACACCACCAACTCCTGAGGATGTTACTGGCAGAGGAGCTCACAGGAACTGATGAGGAACCCCCCTGCAGGACCAAGGACAGGGAGAAGTCAACAGATTCAGCCAACTCTCTACCCAACATGGCTAGAGGCAAACAGGGATCACAGTCAACCTCACCCTTATCTCTTCCCTGAGAGGTGAAGGGATACAGCAGAACCCAGCACCAAAGCTCATCTTAAGAGCTTCATACACCTCATGTTCCCCTGAGATCTCCATGCACTGTTTTTATTCCTCCATGTTGTACCAGGAAAAATAAACCAAGGAATAAGAGTAGGGTCTTCAAGGGGTGGCAAGAAACTTGTAGCTGAGTCCAGGTACCTTCTGGGAGTCCCTTCTTTCATTCAAACCAGCCTCAAGTTCCAAAAGTTTCAAGAAGCTCCTAAGTTTTGATTGAATTTCAAAGTAATAAATAATTGGTAACACAAGTGTTTTGAAACTGTTGACAAGACAAGATCAGGAGGAAGTTCTGTACAAGTTTTGCTTCAAAAAAGAAAGCAGAGCCTTGAACAAAGCAGTCATTAAGAAAAGACTACGCATCAAATTGACTTAACCCTAGCTTTAAAGGAAAATCACACATTTTCCTTAGACTCAGCATAATCCCATTTTTCATCTTCAGATGCTCCTACTAAAATCTGTTTACTACAAGCCACTTGCACCATCAGTTCTGGAGCGAACCTTCAGAAAGCTCTTTGATCTCTGAATATTCAGAAGTTGAAGACTTCTACAATCCAAAGCAAATTTAATCTTAACTAATTCCTAATCTGGGGGAAACTAAAAAAGATGACTTCTTTCTGCCCTTTCCCACATCACGATGGCAAAGGATAACTTAAAGGCCAGCTTTCTGCAGCATGTGAATGAGATCAATCACACAAAAAAGTCCAACTGACAAAATACTTGCTGGTCCTACAAAAGCCTTATTTATCACTCAGCTCTTAATCGGTTTATCTATCTCGACCAAAATCCCAGGATGCTTCTCAGATTAAGGATTTAGATTCCAACCATTCAGCAAAGAGGCATCTTTGCTATTCAGAGTTCTTTGATGATGCATGTGTGATTGTCTGGAGTGCAGATATTTGGATAGCTCAAATCCCCAATGTTTTGGTGCACTGCTGCTTTGAGATGGTCCAGGAATTTCACATTCTTGATCACCTTCAGACTTGGTGGTTTATGGCAGATACTTCCTACTCCATCTGGTTTTAATTTCATAGCAATCCTTAAAGAATTTATCTTGATTTCCAGTTTCTGATAAGTAGCACATAGAAATACTTCCAGTTTTTTAGAAATTCTCCTCCTTTCCCTGTATCATATGTGGAAGAGAGGATGATTCCTTCTAAAGTGAACTTCACATCTGAGCTGCAATAATTCTCAAGTTCTGCTCAGTTCTCTTCTGTATCTTTTCTCTCCAAGAGCTGTATAATGCAATACATGACTATACACTATATTTGCACTTTACACAAGAGCAATCCTCTGCAATATTTACAATGCTGCATTTTCACCACAACAGCATTTTACCAGATGCAGCCAAAGGAACGGTTCTCCCAAGCCAGCCAACCCCAGCATCTTGTCTAGGGGAAACTGGATCTACTGCATACATTGGTGTGCAAAAAGCTTGCCAACTTGACTATAGTTGGCAGGGTAAAGGCTGAGAAGCAGAACACAAAGGTTACTTTGGACACATGCAGAGCAACAACATGAACCCCAAAACAGGTTCCCAAACCTGCTGTCAGCCTGTGTTGGCTACATGACCATCATATGATGCACTTCTGTCTGACAACCTTCTGTACACTCAGGATATGGGCAGCCATAAGCAAAGCAAGTAGACACAGCTAAGAATCAGCATTCCTAAAATGATGCTTCTCTGTACTGCAAGAAGTCTATTCACTTCCCTCCCCTTTACAAGATCTGGCAGCCCTACAAAACAATAGCCATGGAGACAATCACCCTGAAGCCATTTCAGGGGTGTACAAATTAGGAGCTCAAGCCCTCTAACAGAGCTGGTGCTAGTGATGCACTGGCTGAGAAATCATGCTTGTGTTTTTAATCAGGCTCCTTGCCGCTACTGTGAAAACAGTTTCTTAACATTTTTCTTCCTCAATATGCCCTCAGTCCCCACAAAAACATAGCCTAAGCTTGACTTCACATAGAGCTGCCCACTGCTCATCTTAGGCCTCATAGAAACAGTTCAGTTCCAGCAGTTACAAAGCTCTTGTGGACAGTACCCAGCACAACCACAGTATTAAGCTAGCAGCTCATTCCACCTCATTCTTTCTAGAAGAATGGGTGCCACCAACTGCAAAATGCATGTGTATGTACCTTGTCTTCTTACATCACCTGCAAGGACAGTGCAGGAAGCGTACCGGGACAATTGTGCCTTGGACTAAGGCGAGATTAACAGCAGAAAGGTATTTGATCTCTCAAATTCTCCTTGCCTACACTCTACATCTTTCTTTTATGCAAAGTTTTTTTGGTGTTGATTTCAGATGATTGAATTATTAATCAACTCCCCAAAAAACTGTAAAGAACTGAACAAGCTTTGATGTCTGGTTGATGCTCTGAAGACTTTTCATGGCTTAAAAGAACCTCTAGAAGTAAAAGCCTCTAGAACCTCTAGAAGTAAAAGTAAAAGAAGTAGAAATGGGAGAAGCAATTCTGGAAAGCAACACTGCTATTGTGGGAACTATACAGAGCCCCACACCTGTGGCTCAGTATAAACACCATATTACTGCTTCTATGATCTGACTACAGAAGACAAGCCGTATCCTGTTTTTAAGAGGCACTGAGATGAAGTTACTGCAGCTCAGGTTTCGTTTAAGCACCCTCCACTCCCACTGCATCACCATAATTACTGTTGATGGTGGCTTGCAAGGACAGCAGAAAGGGTCTATTAGGCCGCTGCTGACTAATTAGGTTGCATTGAGTTGAACTGTGTTTGCACACAACAATAATCAATTTAATCACCTCACAGCTTAATAAGAATTAAAATCCTCATCTACATACAGCTATTATCTTCATTAAGGGAATACAGCAAGCTTCTCATCTATAACATGCGCTGCTGCCTATTCATAGGCTTTAATCAACATACTTGTTTAAGTAAGAAATAAGAGAGCTATTGCACATATCAAAGAACGTATTCAATGCACACTGTAAACAGGACATCGTATCACAGAAATTCAAAATCAGGCCAATGTTTCCATAAATACTGGCCAACATACCATCAGTGAAGTCCAACGCGTACACTGGAAATCTTCGTGCAATGTCATCAAAAATCCCCTTGCCAACATTGAGAAACTCGTGCAGCTAAAGAAAGGAAGGAAGTGCTGTGTCAGTTTAAAGGCTCGTGTATTGTCAGAGAGATTAACCTCCTTATTCAATACTGATAGGAGAAAAACTGTTCGTTTTGAATAGGGCATTCAAATTGGATTTCGTAACGGTAATAAAAATAGAGCCTTCACTCTTCATACTATATCTCGAAAAGCATTGTAAGAGAGAAAAATCCCCCAGACCACCCTATTATCCTCCCTTCCTTCCCTCTTTCTCCTCCTATTCATATCCACATCTCTGCTTTGTAGATGAGGGAGCTGATGTACAGCATGGAAGAGACCTGTCAAAGACACACCTTGGCCAACAGCTGGATTAGACCTCAGGGCATAGGGATAACATCTGGGTACCCATGGGATAAACACAAGGATAAGGAGCCCTCCCCACTGCTCCAGACAACTGGTTGATATATCCCACCAGGAAATTCTTCCCAAAAGCCATATCAAGTGTCTGCAAGAAGGTCTGCACAAAGTGCTCTTTCCCTTAACATGGCCACAAATGAGAACACCTCAAACTGATGCTGTCTGGGAGCTACTGTCTACATCCCCAACTCAGCTCAAAGTGAACAGGCTGAAGTAACTTCACACGATCAAATGGTAGTTTCTATCTATTAAAAACCAGTAAGATCGTTGTGAAGCGTTTCTATAAACCTGACATATTCCTTTTTACTTGTGGTCTGAGGGCCTGCAAGGTGCAATATGCTTGTTTATATGAACTGACGCATAACACAGGTAACAAGGAGATTTATAGAAATGCAAGACAGCTGTTATTGACTTATATTATTGACTTATAGCCTCCCAATCCTCAACTACATTATTAAGAAAAGCACATGGAAAGCATCAATGTAGACAACACTTCCGTTTCCCTATTACCCTCAACTCAGAGTACACGTCCTACTCCAAAAAGAAAACACAGCCTAAAACAGTGTTAATCACCCCAACTGCCTCTTGAACAACATTGCATGCTGCCTGCAGAACACGGGACACAAGATGCATCACCACTGCTAGGGCAGTGTAAAGGGAGAAGTCACAGATCAATTCTGCATTAACAGACCACCTCAAAGCAGCACAGAGGTCATCTGTCTACATGTTTGGTTGTTTTATGTAGAAACGGATGGAAGCTATTTGTATGGAAAGGATTGACCCTGCCTTGCTCCCTTAACAGACACACAGCTTTGCTTTTTCTTACCTGCCTTGCAGTAACTGGAAATCCAGTCATGTCACAACATCAAACGGAATAAGAAAATGTCTCTTACAAAGGGAATACACCATAGAACATCAAACACTCAAGGTTTTTGGGTGCAAAAGATCTTTCAAAGCTCTAACTCCTTCATCAGCCCTTATCACATCTTACGTCCCACATAAGTCACAGTGTTACATTTTGCCAATATACCCTTATTACTTGTAGAAAGCTTCAGCTCTCTACAATGAACAACCAGGAGGAAAGGAAAACAAATGGCATAACATATCTGCATTTTAAGTATTTCTGGAAAAATACCAACAAACTATGAACTCAAATCAACAGGCATATTTGGACATCAAAGCCATATGCACTTAAAAAGCAATTTAATTTCTCCCCCCAGAAAGACATTCCTAAAGGCACGAGTCAGCCACAGAATCACAATGGCTTAATGACTAATATGTTTACTTGTCTCACTGCAGTGACTATGGGAAAAGGATGCTCAGAGCTGCTCACCTTTGGGGGGGGGGAAGAAGCCACACAATCACTGCTTGCCTGAGGCTGAGCAGGATGGGGACGCTCATGTGTACTACCTGCTTATAGGAAGCAGGGAACGCAGAAATGTACTGATCTTAGTGTCCCACAAGGCACGCTGAGGCAGATTTGAGAAAAGGTGAGGCAGCAGGTTATGTTTGAGACCCTTGAACCCTCCTTTACGCATTTATTTCTTGCCTGCAGGCAAGTTTGACTTGGAGTGAGGATGTCAAGCTAAACCTCAGTGCTGTTTCTATAGAGACCACTGACATCAAATCTGTAGCTAAATATGGGGAACACTGTTTATCCTGTACAACTTATCCTCCTCTTGCTCTAACTTAACACTCAAATCTTCTGAGTTTGAGGCTCCCAAGATTTAAATATATATACATATACATATATATATGTGTATGTATGTAAATAAAAAGGACAACGCTGGCACCCTCAAGAGCTGGTGATTTTTTGGGTTGCCATTCCTTGCTTCTTTCCCTTATCAGGGGGAAGAGTTTGGCTGGACCTCTTTTCCACTCCCATTCATGGCAGCAGCTCTCTCATATGGGCCTATCATCTTTTTGACATGACATACAAATCCCAGGTGGCCTTGTATAGAAAGCTTTCTCTTCCCAGAGCTGCATCCCCACAGCAAGCTCATAGCTTTACACTTTCCATTCTACAGCCCCTTCCATGCCTATTTCACAAGCTACCATCACTTGAATTAGTCTGTTTCTCTGAGCCAGTACTATAGGGGATAGAAGAAAATATCAATTGTGCTCCTGTTCCCTCAACCAACCATCCTAAAGCCCAATTTCTCCCCCAGAGAAAGGGAGTTAAAAATATGCCTTCTATGCCATCTAGACTTCACTCTCCCACAGGCTTGTTTGCTATTAGAAGCAGCTCCAGATTAGGGCATTTATTTCAGTCAGGGGAGGTTCACAGGTTGAAATTACACCCTTGGTCTCATATGAGCCTGTTCTCATATTAAGTGCCTCCTTTCTGGAGGACTATCACACAGGACAAACACAAGGGGAGGGCTTCTGCATTAGGCTTTCATTAGAACTGATGAATGCAGGCTACAACCTCAACTCAACCTCACTTCTCCAGGCAAAGCTTTGCCTGCTGGGGACATGGAAGGGGGTCCACAGCCCACCTTCCAAAATCAATTCTGGAAAGTCCCATTTCAGACAAGGGCAGTTTCTTTCAAGAGACACGAGAAAGCAGAATTACTACTGCACAGTCTGCATCCCTTTGGAGCTGGAACATCTCTAAAAGCAATGAATTACTTAAGTCAGACCAAAAGCAATCAATGCCAAGAATAAGTGTTAAAGAATCAAGTGTCAGTGTTCCCTGTGCCAACTCAGTGCTGTGGAAGCTCTGTATGGCCACAGCTGCAAGCCCAGCAAAGCAGGCAGAAAACACCACTTCAGGGTCCACACCTACAAGCACTGCATCCAGCCCTCCAGCTCACCAGAGCAGAGCAGAAATGCCTCCACATTTTAAGTAGGCTGCTCTTAGAAAACAATTTCTCCTGTGGGTACAAAGTCAGGCACCTAAAATTCTCCACCAGCACCACCTTTGGAAGACCACATGGAAAGAGTCAAGATTGCTTTACCGCAATTACTCCTAAAACCACCACTCTGAATGACCTGTGCTTGAGAGCATTGCAGGATATGTCCTGCAAACTTAAGGGCAGGTACAGAGCCTAGCAAAGTTAAGTTCTACCTATAAGCAAGGGGACTATGCTGGAAAAAGAGAGTTGCTCATTTCCAGATGTGCAGCTCAAAGCCCCCTAAGTCTAACTCAGTTTAAGAAGTTATATGTTAACCAGCCTCTGCACTAGAGACAACCTCAAGGTTATTTGCAATTCAAGGACAGGAGCAGCAGGCTGGGGATGATACAGTTTGTTTTTCAGGTATGCTGCTTGGTTAAAGAATGAAATTCTGAACGGAAAAGCAAAGCAGGGACCAATACACAGGAAATTCCAGAAAAGAAAGTGAAGTTACAGCATTTCCCTCGAACTTTAGAGTACAAAGCAAGTAACGTTTTACAGAGCTACAGATCAAACAGTGGGAAGTCAGGCCAAGAACTGACAGGCAACTTTTAAGTGAAATTACTGTGCTGGGACAGCCAAGAAGTCTTTTGGCTGCAGGAAAAACAAGCAGCAGCTTCTTCAGAGACTTCTGATTGTAAGGATTAAGTACCTTGGACTGACAGCACACAGTGATCCATTAATCCCATCCATAACTAAGCATCTGGATTCAAAATCCTGTAACCATTTCAACCCCCTACTGTTCTGCATCCCCTCAGCACCTGCATATTTGAAGTGTTTTCTCAAGATTTACAGCAGGAGCTGAGGAAGGTAGATATGCACACTGGAAACATTTATAGCAACCTCAGTCCTGAGAGACCACTGGGGAAGTCTGATGGATGCAAGCACCACAAGTGCTTCATCTCCTTTCCTGAAAGCACATGAATGTATTCATTTTGACACCAAAGCAGTGGGAGGACTGTTGGAGATGCTGGCCAGCCTTACCTTGAGTGGCTTTGGACCATGCGGCATGTGCCCGTCGCTCATTGCTGAGGGCCTCTGATTCACCACCGTCAACAAGTGGCGTTGGTGGACTAAAGCTTCCTTGAACTCCTCTTCGGTTTTGGTTTCTAGCAGTTTCTGCCGAAAGGTTATATCCGAAAACATCGTGGCAAAGGTTCGTCCCACTTCTGTGGCTGTTTTAGTACTTTTCTGAATTAAAAAGAGAAAAAACAAACAAACAAACAAAACTTAAAAACTTAAAAGCTATTTTGTTTCAGTTCCAGAAGGTAAAGCTGCTGTTTTGCCCCGTTGGGCACCATATTCCAGGATCCCAGAGACACTCAGTGAAAAATGGCAGAATCCCTCAGACACACCAACCAATGTCTAGGCCCTGACCAGAAATACGGATCAGCTTGTCTTGATTGACCTGAACCAAATCTGAATCAAACTGAGCATTAATCTTATCTCCTAGCCCCTCCCTTCAAGGCTGAGGAGACAAAATAGGGGTCTTTGCTAGCCCTAAGGTATCTCAGCATTACTGCCACTGGAGTGGAGGGACACTGGAGGCTGCAGCAGGTTGAGATGTCTAGATGTCTTTTCTTGGTGACAGATTGCTGCGAAGATAGGCTTGATCAGCTTCTTAAATTCTGAGCACTAAAACTCAATCTGTTTGGCTTCTCTGCGACAATCCCAGGAACATAAGTACGGATTTAGGGCTCTCAGCTCAAGTAACTACTGGAACAGAGGAAAGCAGAGGAGAAGAGCAGTGGAGCACCCACAAGCAGCAGGGTCCATCTTCACCAGTGGTGCCTGGAAGGGACAGAAGGCCTGAAATAATGAAAAGGAGCATGCCTGATCAGTCTAGCATTTCTGTGGGTCACAGACTTGGTCTTTGAGAGATGAGCTTTACTGGTATCCCAAGCCTGCTCTCCTGTTGCTCCAAACACTCTGGAAATTAGTCATGAAGAAAACAGTAAAGGAGGCTGAGCTCCTCATCCCCACACAAAACCACTAAATTCAAGGCTCTGCGAACTGATCTGCTCAACTGCTTGCATGCTTTGGTTGAGGCAGGCAAGTTTCCCACCAAGATATGCACAATCACAGCTCCTTAAGAGCTTCTTCTTGAAGAAATGTTTTTAACTCCCACTTATCTCAAATATATTCAACAGCCATAATGCGGCCTTTGCTTGAGATACCCAAACAACCACCTTCTTTTAGATATATTCTTAACTCCTTGCGTTGCTGTAGGAAGCAGTGGCAAGCACGTGATTAATCTAAATCAGTTACCATGATTCATAACAAAGTAGATGAACAATTTCTTCACCAGCAATTCAGTGCTGCTTAATGCAGAGGTATGGAAATACAGGCAGCACTATGCTAGTCCTAGTCACTACTAACACTATACTTGCTTTGTCACTCATGGAATCATTATGGTTAGGCTGCGGTTGGACTTGATGATCTTCAAGGTCTTTTCCAACCTGGGTAATTCTATGATTACGGTTGGAAAAGACCTCACAGATCCCCAAGCCCAACCCACCACTCCATGCCCACTGATTACATCCCTCTGTACCACATCTCAGTGATTCCTGAAGGGACGGTGACCCTACCACTTCCCTGGGCAGCAGTGCCAGTGCCTGACCCCACTGAGAAGAGCTTTTTCCTAATATCTAACCTGGACAACCCCAGTACAACTTAAGCCTATTATCTCTCATCTTCACGTTGCCCCATGAGGGCTCAAGTCTTCCCATCCTATGCATTAGAAAAGGACAAGGAACTGGGTTCCTCAGTACAACAGATGCTCACTCTCTGGGCTTTTTCTCCCCCTCCCCAAGCAAGGCTCATTTAATCTGTTAATGTCAGCAGGTTAATTATTTTAACTGCTGTACCAGAAATGCGTACTTAGAGCTGGCTAGATACAATGATTTAAAATAAAGCACATTGGCAACCGTGGTTCTGCTTGGCGTCCCCTCCCTTTCCTTAATTTGATGCTGTCCATTGGAATTGCAAACTTCCAGGATACGAGCGGATGCAGAGCTGCTTGTTTGGCTTTGCACGTAGTTGGCTGGAGATAAGCTCACTCACCACACATTAGAAGATCAATGCAATTGTGAGCAGGTTCAGCTTTTTGCCTGCTGTTTCTCATAGGGAACGTCAATATGTTTTCAGCCTGCTGGGTTTGAGATCTATGCCAAAAGCACTGAACTGCTCAGTTGAGAAAGATCTGCCAGAAATGAGGAAACACCACTATTTCCATTTAAACAAGGGTGATGGTGGATGCACAGGAGACTGAATTAGACCAGAAGGTCCCAGGGTCACTCAGATAGCATTGAAGGGCAGGAAACTGGATCTGGATTTGTCCTGCTCCCGACAAGGTCCCAAACCTCCCCAGTACCTCTCAAGAGCACAGACCTGCTAACCCCAAGGTGTGAACAGCCAGCTTAAGCATGGAAAGGTCTTTAGCTTTGAACCTTTCAATCATTAGTTCACAGGACACACTGATTTGATTAAGCCATTGCTTTCTAGGAAGGGAAGATGCTGATCCCCAATTGTCCTTGATGTCTTCCCCCAATATGGTAATAAATGAGCACATTAACAGGTTATTAGTTCAGCGTGTCTGTGACAGAACTACTAAGCACACCCAAACAAACTTTAACCGTGCTATTTCAAGCACACAGAGCTAAGGAAACACTTCCCAGAACACCTCAGCATAACCTGACCTTCCACAGCACTCCTACTCCACAGGTACACTGCTTTGAATAAACAGTCTGGGCAATGGCATAGCAAACCTCATGCTTTTTGGTGTCCCATTTGCCTTAAAAATAGAGTATTGTCATTGTCTCTTTCTGTACAGTCAAAGAAAACATGATCTTGGGAGAATCCTTTTAAGTACCAAAATGAAGAAGAGAAATAGTCAGATATCAAGAAGATGATCAAAGGGCTGGAGAACCTCCCCTGCGAGGACAGGCTCTTCAGCCTGGAAAAGAGAAGGATCCCGTGGGATCTTATGGCAGCCTTCCAGTACCTGTAGGGAGCCTACAGAAAAGCTGGGGAGGGACATTTTATAAGGGCATTTTATAATGTAGGATGAGGGGAAATGGTTTTACACTCAAAGAGGGTAGATGTACACTAGATATTAGGAAGAAAATCTTTACTGTGAGGGTGGTGATGTACTGGAACAGGCTTGCCCAGTGAGGTTGTGGATGCCCCCTCCCTGGAGGCATTCAAGGCCAGACTGTATGGGACTGCGAGCAACCTGGTCTAGTGGGATGTGTCCCCACTTACATCAGGGGGTTGGAACCATGTGATCTTAAAGGTCCCTTCCAAACCAAACCATTTTATGATTCTATGAATACTCACCATTTTAGGAGGTGCCAGGACTAATATCACAAATCTGACTTCACAGGAGTTCTCACCCCAGTTCTGAGGCCTCTCAAGGCGACTGATGCAAACATGACGCCGCTGAAGGGACTTTATAGTGCAACTGTGGGAAAAGATGGCATGGTTACGCATAGCGCTACAAAACACACTGAACACAATTCTCCCTCTTCCATCTGCTTTCTAATAACCAAAAAGAAATAAAAGAGAGAGCAATGTATCTTTTATTTGTAGTACTGCAGAAACCCTTGCAAAGTAGTCCTCAAGCTCTAACACCTACCTTAAACAAACACAGTTTACACCTAATTTGGTCCAATCTTCTAAAATGCTTTTGGAGACCAAAGACAAGAACATTTCCACCTCTTTTGCCTCAGGCAGATCTGTTTGAACGGCTTTCCCTCTTTGCTCTCAGCTGTAATTTTCCTATGAACTGTACCAAGCCAGCTTTTAAGTTATCACCAGCCCAGACTGCAGCTCTCCTGCTTTAATAAAGTCTCATACTACTTTCTAGCTCTTCTGGAAGGCACAGTGATATATATCTGCCTATCAATACTGAAGTATGACTTCCCATATCAGAGTGGCATTTGTTTCTTGTTTGAAGTCACTCCCATTGCTTGGTCCATTCAATTTGTCCAACAAGAACATATCACAGTCCTTATACCATCTTCCCTCTCATTTTTCTGTCATTAAACCAGCCCATCTTTCCTTTTATGAGACATTCTAATGCTTTCACATCCTGATAGTCATTCCTAGTCATGGCAGCTGAAGATCCTTGGCTGGATAGGTACTAGTTAGAAGCACATTACATTCCTCACGAAGCTCATAACTTGCATACCAAATCAGCCCAGCAAATATCTCCATACTGAGTTTACTTCCAATCTGTCATCAGGAAGTCAAGTCACCTATGCAGATTAGTCTCACAAAGGCACTCGTCCTAAAGCAACCCAATAGCTTCATTGTAATCGCATGTGTTGTGACTCTGAAGTCAATATTTCATGTTTTCTACTTCCCATTTTACCAAGACCTCTTCACTTTTTCCAACTCAAATCACTTGAAGCAGCCTTGGGAGAGGTAGCAGGAGTAGAATCCAAACAGGTCCTAACAGTACAGATAAGTCCCTTTCTAAGTCATGAAACAGAACACAAGTTATCCTTTCCACTAGACCTGCCGTTCCAAGGCTGCCGTTGGTCTCCAATGCACTTCAGAATTGCAGCAATCTTTACCTTCCAAAAGGAAGAAATAAACACTAGTTTTCATGAGTAAACCAAAGCCTTCAGTAGCAATCGTGCTGTAGCTGGACAGCATACAAGATTATTGTGGTTCAGCAAGCCAATGGAACTAATGCATGAACTGTGAACTAATAAGGAAAGCCATCAAGTGGCCCAACACCTTAATTCCTCTGACCCCACCTTCATCCACTGGGAAAAGTGCACAAAAATGAGTAGTTGATACACTAGGAAAAAAAAAAAGCTTTTTTTGTCCTCTTCTCAGTTGACATCTAGAACTGTTGATCTAATGATTCTATGATATCCATTCTGGAAACAGCCACAGGCAGATATTAGACACCTATTGCTCACAGGGCTGTAACCAACACTTCACAAACAAATCTTTCCTCGCCACATCTATCAAGCAGCTCCCAGCATCTCAAGAAACTACTGTAGCCCAAAGCAGAGCCATAGAAAGCTTCCTACAGATCAAGGGCTGACCACACCAGCACATGGCCCACTGCCAGAAGTAGGATAGGATACCAAGACATGCATGTGAACACCTTGTCAAGTGATACATGAGTGCAGCTAATCGTTATCTCCCAGTAATGCTGCTCAGCAGTACCTGCTTGTCTGCTCCACCACATCTGAGTGAATCTTGCTCCTACCTGAGGACAGAAAGTCAGTGTGTGGGAGGCCTGCTTCCTTGGATATGATATGTGAAGTCATGTTGCAATAAAGTTATTTGAAGAAATAAATATTATACAGGGCTATAATTAAGCAAGCTACTTGTTTCTTCAGATGAAATGCCACAGCTACTTTTCTGCCTCAACTGGCAGTAAGATGCTTGGGCTCCATGAAAGGTGCCTTAAGCTGCAGTGAAAGAGGTTCAAGTTAGATATTAAGGAAAAAATCTTCTTGGAAAGAGCAGTCAGGCATGGGAACAGACTGCCCAGGGAGCCAGTAGTGTCATCATCCCTGCAAGTGTTCAAGAAACATGGAAATATGACAGTTGGGGTTAATGGGCACAGTGGAGACAGGTTGGGGTTGGACATGATGATCTCAAATGTCTTTTCCAACCTTAATGATTCAATAAAATCAAAGCTACCCAACTGAAATCCAGTTGTTTCTTTGTCTAGCATTTACTGTTCCCACTCCTTTGCTTTAATTCTGTAAGTCAGATAAAATGAACCAACGCTGGAGCCCTTTCTAGAACTGTGCAAATAAAGTCTAATTTGTTTCACAAGGAGTTACCCTAAAAGCTGGGCAAATCTGTAAGTAAAACTGCGCAGTTCAGGCTAAAATAAAGGCACTTGAGTAAATTTTCACTTAAAGAGAGATATATGGGACAGCAAACAGCCAAAGCTCCTTCAGAAGCCTGAGGACTAGCAAGACATTTTCAGCTGACTAAATCAAGTATGGTTTGGCCAAAGCATCCAAGTTGCTTTTTGGTTTGGGTTGAGCTAAATGTGGTTCTCCTTTGGTTTGGCCAGCAAGCACAAAAGCCTATTTTCAACCCATTATTACTCACATAAGAAAACATTTGGTTATGATTTAATGAGATGCCAGTTTGCATTCTCAGCAATTTTATCATTATTCTTCAGTAATTGAGCTTATAAAAAAGAAAAAAAAGGCCATTTGAATTATAGCACAAATTTCTGCTTTACTGTTCTCCTCCTTCTAGGCTGCATATCTTGAAGCATCCAACTTGGCTCTTCAATGGTGAGAATGGGCAGCACTCCACCAAAATCACCAATATACCAAGTCGCGCATGCCACAGTTCTGCCAGATTAAGTCATAAAATGGGTCAAACTATGGAGACCCAAGAGAAACAAAAACCATCCTTAAACCAGGCAAGAAAAGAAGTCATTTTAGAAAGAACTTATCCCCTGCAGTAAGAAAAAATGCCCAGTAGAGGTAATCAGCTAGCCAACCTTTTCCATTCTCAGTGCAGAACAACAGTGACACTGTTTGTTCTCATCCACTGCAAATAAATCATTGGCAAAGCAGCTCCAGGCACGGGGCTTTCAGAAAGCAGAATTTACAAGCAAGGAATGGAGCTGCAACCAGCAGGCCAGCTCACCAGCAGTTTGGCACCAGGATGGCTCAGAAGTACAGAGCAAAATCACTCCAGGATGAGTGTTATTTCTGAGTGATGAATGCACTGTGCTCTAGAAAGACACATCCTCTCTAGCGGTTCATCTCTAGGGGAGTTAGGGAGAAAGCATTTCCTACAGGACAGAGCAGCAGAATCCACCCCTTCCTCCCTGAACACACTTGTAGACACTAAGATTTGTCATTATTCTCTCCAGCAGCTCTCCTTCAAGACTCAAACTCCCAATGAAAGGCTTGGATTTGACAAATCCCTTCCACAACACAGGAGTTTGGACTCTAACACACAAACAAGGGTAGTTATAGGTACAGTAAAACCCACTGCTTTGAACCCAAGCAACACTTAAAGATGACTGCTTAAAGTCTGGGGGAAAGGTCCTTAATCCCAGAACTCAAAGCCTTGCAGACATCTGTTTAACAGATAAGTTGAACTGTTCAACAGCTGTCTTGTTTGATATCCAAAATAACCTAAAACTACTAAGTTTTGAAAGGCTACCTGGTATTTTGAATTATCCTCCTCATATGAAAACTTGCAGTAAGGTTATATGAGAATAAACAGTTTTATAGCAACATGGGACACAAGCCATTGCATCTTCGGTTGCAGAGAGGCTTCTTCCCTGGCTTCACCTGTTCAAACAGCTCTAGCAAATCAGTTGAATGCATTGAAATTAAGTCCTTCACCAATCCACATGCCAAATCAAACCAAATTCCAATCCAACCAAAGGAAATAAGCCTTCATTTACTCAATACAGACTACAAAGCAGGTCCCGGTTGCATGTTTGTTGGTTATTTTTTTTTCTAAAGGATTCAGTTCTGGAAAGCAGAAATTATACTCATCGCCTGACAAGAAAAGATGGAGACGGTACTGCCTGAGGAGACCCACTCTGCTCAGGCAGTGTTTAATAACACATCAGCTGGTATTTCTCATGGAGAATACCAGCACTTAACTGGCAGTGACTACAATATCCTTACAGTTACAGATTCTACATCACATCCCAGGAAACAAAAATGTTGGGCATTCACATCTCCACTTGTCACATAAGGGTAGCAATTGGGCTTGTTAAAACATAGTTGTGATCAAAGCCACTTTTCCATATAGTGCCTGCTGGAAACGGGGGGCTATCCTTAGGCTTTCTGAGCCATGAATGTTAACAAGTCTAAACCAAAAGCTCTTATACTGGCTTCTTCCCCATCTAGTCATGCAAACATCTACTTTACCCCTTTCAGACTCTGGATCACAACGAATCCAGCTGGTTCCCAAGAAAGCAGAGCTTCTTCCCAGCAGTACATGCATCTACTACAATCACTGCTTGCTGGAAGAGTAACATTGAGTCTCCACAAGCTACTACTAAAAGCAGAGCTTCCTCACATCAAATGACCAATGAAGCAGGATGGATGGGGCACTGGGCAGCCTGACCTAGTGCCTGATTTAGTGGTTGGTAACCCCGGGCATGGGAGAATTGGAACCAGACAGTCTTGGAGGTCCCTCCCAACTCAAGTCATTCTACAACTTTATGATATTCAAATACCTAGTAATCTTCACTTCTTGGCAGGTGAACATCACTTGCTAGTGGGGCATGCAACCCTGCATTGCTCTCAGCTCCACAGCATCTTAATGAAGGAATCTCAATCAGCAGAAGCAAAATAGCTACTTCACCCTAGGTTTTCCGCACTTCTCTTCTAGTTGAGGTGTGAGTGGAAGGAAAGAACATGCCCTCATTCTGACAAGAAGAGAAATGGAAGCAAGTTTTTCTGTCTGTGAAGTACACACTGGTCTGCAGAACTCACTGAAAATTCCACAGAAGCATTTTTTTTTTCCTTCAAGAAAATATAGACATCGTACTTCTACATTGACTCTGAGGAGAAAAAGTACTACCGAAGCTCTGAGCTGCACCTCCTCATTATTATAACCTTATTATGATATCCAAACTCCTTCCCTTTGCTAGGAAGAAAATGTTAATGTGCGTAGGAAACAGCAGAGCTAATTTGAATCTGAACTGTTAAATTTAAGTGCAATCAAAAAACAGTAAAAAGCTACCTTAGATTCTTCCCACTCACACAGGAAAAAAACAACAACAAATTCCGTTTACTTCAGAGTTTGCAATGTTGTTTTGTAATCTGCCTTCAAGAAAAACGTAAGGTCTAAAAATATCATTCTCAATCCATTGCACAATAGCTACAGCAGCAATACAGTGCAATAATTATATAATTACAGTTAATAACTCATCACTGCTTTCCCACCACTTTCTTCTCCCTCTTCAGAGTAACAAAAAGAAGAAACAAGGAAGTTTTGCACAAGACACCTTCAGGCTATAAGCTTGTTTTTCAGATCATGTCTTGTCATGGAAGCTAGCATTACTCACATGGATATAGTCAAACTTTCAGCTCTACAGTAAGACTGATCCTACCCTTTTCAGCTCCATGTATATAATCACAGCATCCATATCATGACCACTACAAGTGCTTTGTTATTAAGTCCGTGCTCTCTAAAGCTTTACACAGAGCCACGTCACATGCCACCATAGGAATTCCCACCTCTGCTCTCCCTGAAGTTACATGCACATTCCCTACCACATCTGTGGCATGCAGCACAAAAAAACTGCTCAGGATCCCTCTGTGCTGAAGCATAGAAAGACCATTTTTGCTATATGAACTCATCTTCTCACTTGAGCAAACTACTCTGTGCATCCCAGGGATAAGAGTAGAGGCTGAGAGCAGTATGCATGGCACAGACATTATCCTTGCTTCATAGCACAGACCTCTGACATGCAGGAGTTTTTATAAGTGATTAAAAGATTCAAAACAACAATATCCATCTCCAAGCAAAAATACTCTGCATTTCTTCCAGCTATAAGCAGAATCACTGGTAGAAGAAGGAATGCTATTGTGACAGTTGTCCTACAAACCAGTTGTGATTTTTGCTACGTGTGTCTGTATTCCTTGAGAGCCTGTAGGCATGTTTGCAACACAGGTTAACCCCATTCCCAGGTAAATGACTTGGATATCTCACGACAACTTGACTAGAGATTACATATGAATACAGAAACAGTGAGATTGAATTTAAACTGCTTTAGTTAGTTCCGTGACTCAGGCTCTGGCACTTCTCCATGAAGGGACAGTTTTACTCACCCAACATTCTTGACTTTGGGACAGTGATTCGAAAACCAAGCAACCCAGCTTCATTCAAGTGGAAACTGGGGTGAAGTCATCCTGGCTTCTGAATCTCAAGTGACAAAGCTCTTACTGCCTTATGGGGCTGCTCCAAAGTTTAGCAGTGTTGACAGTGTCTGAATTAATTGCCAGCAAACAATCAGCGTCTGAATTTCTGACTTCAATTTCTAGTTACAAGGTTTTGATGTTCACAAAGGGCTTAAGAAGTCTTACAGTGCAAGGCCTCAGACTTTGGCAGTCAAAGTAGCTCAAGATCAAGTTCACTTGTCCTGTTTTTCAAGAGCTCCTAATTAGCATCCGTAGCAATTAGAATAACCGGGCTCTGAATGTTTTCAGCATAGTTTGTTAACCCTAGATTTAGACAGCATCCAGCAATTTAATGCATTGTGGAGACTAGGGTAATCTCTGCCCAGACTGCTGCTTGCAATTCATTTGCAAATGAGCCCATTGCTCAGAGAGCCCACCAGGTCAGGACAGATGGTCAGAGATGGCCTCACCACCACCTCAACTTAAAGAGCATATTCTGAGCTGCAACTATTTCTACTGCAGACATGAATAGCAAGTTTTGAGCAAACTTCTGATAATCAGCAACCCAGGTACTTACATGATACAGAGCCAGGACTGCTGATACTGCACCCCTGTGACTGTCGCTGTGACCCCTTGAATTGTATCTGATAAGAGGTGAACTAGAGGGAGAAGGAAAGGAGTGTTACAAGCTTGTTCACATTAGTACGCAACTACAAATCACATTTCCTTTCAAACTGAAGCTAAATGCTAATACCAAGCATATTTAGCTGCATACTGGATGGATGCAAGGATTGAGGATGACAATAGGAAGAAGTGGAAACGTTTGAATTTATGCCTTTGAATTCTGCCTTAAACTATTTGCAGCTTGAAGAGACAGCTGTTTTCTCCCTCTCACATCATTCTACCACAATATTAAGTTATTAGAGTAGCATTATTCAACACACACAGGACTAGAAGAGACTTCATCTTCCAACTCCCATGCCCTCTCTCCCCTCTTTGTAAGCATTGTTCTCTCAGATTGTTTGATGGCACTGCTTAGTTTTTCTTCATTGGCAGAAAGCCTAAATTCAAGATATAAATGCAAAGCACTAAGACAGGCAGCAAGAAGTAACCAAAGCATGAACATGCTTACTACATGCTCAGGACTCGACATATCTGTTAAACAAATTCACTCAGGCTGTGACAGTTACATTTGAGGTGCGATGTACATGTTTGTATATTCATTCCTGTTGGCTCTGAAACGTCATGGATGCCTACAGAGAAACAATGCTTAGTTAAGCTTCTGTACATCTCGGGCTAAAAGGCAGTGTTTTAGGCTATGCTATGACATTCACTGGTAGATAAAGTGACACTTAAGCCAGTGTTTAAGTCTACCCCGCTTTTGAGTTTCTAGAGTAAACCAATGAGCCTCTTGGCCCCTTCTAGTAAGCCAGGGTCAACACAAAGGCTCAGCCTTCCCCAAAAAACTGCTCATTCAACTCAGAATTCCTCAGCCTGTGTAAATTCAGATGGAGAATCACAAGGCAAAGGAGCCACTTCTGAAGGGACACCACAGAGCATCTCCCTGCAGAACATCTGACACTTTTCTAAGGCCAATCACCACTGCCCAACAGACAGGAAATTCCAATGCTGGAGACCTCTCCCTCAGGAGAACATTAGTGCATCTCATCTAAATGAAACAGTGACAAAACTCCACCTCAACAAAACTTTGGAGCCTAGGTGACAAAAATTATCCCCCAGGATTGCATGCAACAAGGCAAATTCAGGAAGCATGCATTAGTGAGTGGTCAACAGGCCACCAATGAAAAGGATGGCTAATAACAGTGAATTGGAAACTAATCAAGTATGGATTACCGTTCCCTTCTCGTGGGGTCCCTGAATCCGTGAATAAAGTGCTCATGATTTTTTCAAAGTTACAGCTTGGCTCCGTGTTCTCGGGGTCTTCAGCAAAATGCTTCAGCATCTCTCGAAGGACATCATCCAAACTGGTGGCTGTTTCATCGAGGATGATGCTGGCTCTGGCCAGGAACCCATCCAGGTCTCTGTGGGCTCTGACTTCTTCCTCAAAATTCTTTAACTTCAGGTACTGTATTAAAAAGAGGTCAGAGCATTATATAGCTGTACCAATACCAGAGAAAGGATTAAGGTTTTGTAGTTTACAAGACAACAGCTTTTTCTGATATTACTGCCAACAAAACCAGTGATTTTAGAATCATTTTTTTTTCAGATCACACTGCAAAAGTAGTTTTGTATATTGTTAATGCATTAAAAGGCAATTTCAAGGCTTATGCTAATTGAGTCACCATGGGTGATTGCCTGGCCACAGTTTACACCCGATGTTTGAACACAGTGATGAATAAACAAACCAATTACATTTCTAAGAAAAAAAGACAGCATGGTTACAGTAGCATCTTAATAAGCCTTCTTTTGGTTTGAACAATTCAACATGTTTGCAATGACATGGGCAAAGCTATCAGGAAGAAATCAACTCCCAGCTCAGCAGAGCGAAGCACTGTGCATCTCTGGGCATCCTACATCAGCTCTTTCCAGTGAGCCATTTCTCCACGTTCTCCTAATTCAGGAGCTTGGAGAGGGAGATGGGGGAATCCCATGCAGCCCAGTGTCTTTTTACTCTTCCTACATTCTTACTGTTCCCACCTATAAGCACATTTTCTTCCTCTCTGCATAACATTAAGCTTTGAATCAGTGTGTGAGAGGAGGAAAACCAGATGGCAAGAAAAGGCCAGCACTGCCTCAACTCCGCTGGTTCTGTCTGCTGTCCCAGTCAGACTTGTGGACCTCGAGACAGAAGAAACAACCACGCTGTATTACAGAAGCCGGATTCCTTTCTTCATTTGTCAGGTATGACATTTGTTAATTGAATTATCAAACTGCAGATTTGTTGTTCCCATTTCACAGTTCTTAGAAATCCACGCACGCAGTTAACACTCTCAGTAATGAGTCAAGGACTGACAGTCCTGTCCTCTCCCTTCAACAGCTTGAGATAAAACAAGGAAATGGGACTTGCATTTCATTATATGGATCTTCCATCCCACAGGAAGCTAGACAAGACATTATGAGTCTGCAGACCAGATTTTAAAGATGTATTCAAGCCTACAACTCCCCTTAAGCTCAGTAAGATGCACTCTCCGAATTGCTTTAATAAAACTGAAACCATACTGCCTCTACAGCAAAGACCTTGGCACACTGCCCCCATATTATAGGGACCACTGCACTGCTTGAGTCATAGATCCCTTCCTCTCACGCATACCCACTCCACCTTTTCCATTTATAGCCCAGACACTAAGAAAAATGCTAACATCTCACTAATTACTGTAATTATCACAGCAACTATCAAGTTGTCAGTACACATCCATTGCAATTAACACTGTTTTACTTTGCATCAATCATACACTGCTTTGGAGGACGGAGACTGAGGATTCTCTGAAGGATTTCACTGCCACCCCCAAGGCTTTATTGCCATCTGCTCTTTGGAGAGAAGACAGTGACACAACTGTGCCACCATCCCACATAAGGTGAGAGGTGGTAGAACTGCAAGTGGCCAATTCATCTTAGGCTATCACTGCACAAAAGCAAGTTAAACACCTATTACCACCTGTATTATTTGTGCTTATAAGGTCACCAGGTGACAACTTTTTCTCAAAGGTGTCCTGTTTGGCGCACAGAGTCCAACCTAGGATGGATGTTCACACAGTAGAGAGATTAAACAGTCTACAGAGGATTTAGAAGAGGTTCTAGCTGGATTTTATTAAACAGCTCTTTACGTAAAGAGTGGCCAGGCACTGGCACAGGCTGCCCAAGGAGGTGGTAGAGTCACTGCCCCTGGAGGCATCCAAGAACCACAGGGATGGGGCATTCGGGGCCACAGTAAATGGGCACAGTGGGGATGGGTTGGGGTTGGACTTGGTGTTCTCAGAGGTCTCTTCTAGCCTTAATGATTTTATGATTTAACAAAAGTGGAAGAGTAGGAAGCAAAAGAAGTATCAAGAAAGCTAACGACAGTTAGAATGCCACAGCATCAAGATGATCTCAAGAAAGCAAAAAGTTGGCTGATGGATAGCAGAAAAGAATCAGAGGCACTCAGCAGATTGCTATTATCTGCCCACATCACCTCAATCAATGCTGACCCTCCACTGATCTGCACAGGACAGCACCATCTGTTTGCTGTGTTAGGACAGCAGTGTCAGCATCTTTGATGCAAGTCACAAGGATTCAACTCAAATGCAATCTTGCACCTGGGTTGAGGCAACAGGGGAAAAATGATTCAGGTTTAAAGAGGGTAGATTTAAGTTGGATATAAGGAAAGTTTTCACAGTGAGGGTGGTGAGGCAATGCAACAGGTTGCCAAGAGATGTAGTTGGTGCCCCATCCCTGGAAACCTTTAAGGCAAGGGTAGAAAAGGCCCTGAGCAACCTGATTTAGCTGTGGTGTCCCTGTTCATTGCAAGGGGGTTGGACTAGATGACCATGATTCTATGATAAATCCAGTTCTGCAACAACCTTTAGTAACGCATTCTGTATCATTTTCCATACCTCAGCCCTGTTTTACTCCCCTGCTCCTGTTCCATTATATGAAATCAGCACAATAACTACCCTTATTATCACTCCTATAACTTTGAGTAAGACATACACACAGAACACTGCAAGGCAGCGTGCCACCACAAGAGGATATAAATATGTTGCTTGCCCAGCTGAGACAAACCAAGAGCAAATTAGTTGAATTGCTGGTACAGCAACACCTCAGAGATAGCTCAAACAGAACCTGTTCCAGTCAGGACACCCACTGTTTTGAAGAGAAATTAATGACTACTCCTTCACAAATATTTTTAGTCAGATAGTCAAGTCACACCAGGATACTGCATGCTGGAAACTGCCTAGCAAGAAACTCAAGACAGCTACTCAATAGTCATTTTAATAGTGTTGTGCATCCCTAATTGCAAAGCTGTACAGTGCATCATGGCAAGAAGAGAGGCTGTCATACTTCAGGAATAAGAATGCACTGAAACAGCCTCCCCTAGCATAATGCAAGCAGGACCCCTGGCCAACATCCATTAGACCAAGTGGCACAGAATCCATGCATAACTAAGCTTTCAACACTCATCAAGAACATCCAAAAATCAACGTCATATGCTGGCCTGCTGCTCCATAGACAAAGTCTACTTACAGAGGCTGCAAAAACCTCAGGAGAAGGTGATCCCAAAAACCATGTTGTCCTGAGCACAGTCCCACCTCTGCTGCTGCCAAACTCTCACAGCTGTTTCCTCAGAAGCACACTGAGATGGTGATTAAGTAGTTCGGATTGTGAACAGATTCCCTATGCACCCATCAAGGGACATACCAAACTTGTCCAAGACATGTACTGCCTTTCCAGCACTCCTCAAGTAGGGCAAGAGCAAAAAACTATCATCAGAGGACAGGGACAGTCCTGAAGAGAAGTGTCTACACACAAAATGTCTGACTGGACCCTTTTACTTCGAGTGATGCCTTCTCCCATGACCCAAATTCCTTTGTGTTTGAAGCACAACAATTTTACTTGTCCACCATGGCATTTTTTCCCCTCTAGCCTTGCTAAAGCGTGCGATCTCTCTGGTATTTGTTGCTCTACAGCACACTAAGATGCTCATGCATAAACTACAGGCCAGAAATGCAGGAATCCTACAGCTCTGAAGAAAAAAACCAACAAATCTGGAAGACGAGACACTCTGAGCTTCCAACTATTTCTTATCACAAGCAGATCATGCATTTGGACTCAATTTTCACCTTAAGTGATCAAGTTCTTAGGTTACTTTCAGTCAACTGCAACCAGCTCAAAGCAGCTTAGGCAGTCGTATTAGATAAGGCAAATTAAACAAGCCCGTAATATTAAATTTGGCCAACATCAACGATGTCACAAGTTTACACAGCCAGACCCTCCCAGCCCACAGGTGGGACAAGAGATGACAGCCTAAAGCACCATAGGTCATGCTTTAGCCCTAAAGATCAAGACTGCAAGTGATATTTAATATCAGTTCATTTCCTCCCTACATACTTTGTACTTTCATAGTTGGAGGTCTGCAGTAACACAGCCCTATGGGAGGTTTCTCATGTTTCTGCCTAATCGTTATCAAGTTACTGTCTCAAGAGTAAACTAAACACTGTTTCCCAATTGTCCTCCTAAACCCAGTGTTTCCAGGGAATTCACTCCTGCTAAACCTCATGGAGGCAGATCTGATTAGTGGGAATAAACAGGAAATCAAGTCACAGCAGTGTCTAAGGGGTGTTTGTGCTTTCAGCTGGAGAGGAACTAAGCAGCCTGAGTCTCTGTGGTGTATGTTTGGATCCCTTTGCAGGCAGCTGCAGAAGAGAAAGTGATGAATTAACATGTCAAGGAATTGTCTGGGACAAAACACAGTGAAACAATCAGAATTTGCAGAGAAATTGTTTGGAGAACAAGCAGCATATTGGCTTTGTATTCTTAAATGAAGACTGAGGAATTCAGGGGAGAATATATTAATATATCCTGCTCCGACCAATAAAAACCAGCTCCCCACACCCACAGTGTGTTTCAAAATCCTGCTTTGAAGTCTATCACCCGGAATCCCTACTTACCTTCCTTGATGTGTGTAGCAATACGCAGCCAGCACTTTCATTTTCAGCTGGAAAAGAAAAAGAAAAACAGCCTTACTATCACAGGCGTCTGACAGGCAGCACAAGGCTCAGGACAAGGTGAAGTATCACTCTTGGCAGACAGAAAACTATATCTAGCGAAAAGCAGAGATTCAATTTTCACAATACTTCCCATTTAGGAAATATAAACCAAGTGCAGAAACAGCCTTTTATCGCTCAGCCGCGATTTGAGCCTTGCAGCTTTCAGTTTTGTTTTTTCCAAATTTCCTATGTATTTTTACCCTTTACTACTCACCCCCCTCCCCACTGCTTCCCCCAAATCTAATTCTTAATACTTTAGGTAATCATTTAATCCCATGCATCGCTGACTTGATAGATTGAGGCTAAGATTGCATGAGTCATTCTCGTTTGGAAACCATTCTTGTCCTCGTTAAAAAGTCAACAATAACACCCAGGCACTTCCAAGGGAGCAGACTGTGAGAGATCACACGCAGTGACTCGAGGATGAGCACATTAGCGTCCCATCAACTCACCACTCTGCCTCCATAAATCAAAGCGTAAAGCAACAGAGCTTTTGAGAAAGAAAACTGCTGTTTGGAGACTATTAACTGTCGCTCACTATGAAGTTGAGCTGCAGGGACAGAGGTGTACACGAGTTCCTGGTTCAAAGAATAGTGTTAATGTTGTCTTAGGGTGTCTACGAAGCATGTTTTGTGATATAGGCTAAAAAAACCCAACAAATTAAATTCCATTGCTTTTGCCATGGCCCCCCTCTTTGCTGCCTGAAACCACAGTGGTACAGGAGTGTAATATGGAGTTACAGGCATTCATGGGCAGATTTGTTTCTTCTACATACCTGGATTTTCCAAGTCCCAGCCTCTCAGAATTACTTCAATCCTACTCCATAGGACGACCCCACTACAAACTCAGCCCCGCTGCCCTCCGTACTCAGCACTTTGAGTGCCGTGCTATTTTGTGCCCTACTCTACAACACAGATATTGAGGACCTGTAGTGCGTCCAAAGAAGGGCAACAGAGCTGTGAAGGGTCTGGAGCACAAGCCTTAGGGGGAGCAGCTGAGGGAATTGGGACAGATCAGCCTGGAGAACAGAAGGCTCAGGGGAGACCTTATGATGCCCTACAACTGCCTGAAGTGAGACTATGGTGAGACCTGATGGTCTGACTCCAACTAACAGTTATAGGGACAGAGATGATGTTTTTTACTTTGCACCAAAGGTAGTATTCATACTTAAAGGATTAAAACACTGGGAATCAAACTGGAGACAGTTGACTCCACAGCAGAGGAAAAGAGGGAGAGGATTGCATTCATCTTCAAATAAAACGGTTCAGAGGCTTCGGTTACATCACTCAACTTCTTCTCAAGTTCACTTGGACACTCTACATGTGATTAAGAGCATCACTTAAGTCCGCTGGCACAACAGTTCCAATTATAACCGCGTTTGACACATTCTTTGGAAAGCACAAGCTGTTTTATCTTGAAAATGCTATTTATTATTAAGAAGTAAGCACGCAACTAAACCAGAAACATCAAGCATTTTCCCCAGGCTTTTACATTTGTAGTTCTTCAGCGCTCACTTACTCAATTTACAGCCTAATTACACATGCAGAAGTATGCTGGAAGATTTGGAGGCCATAAATATTCATTGAAGGGAAAACATGTTTCAGTTTTTCAGCTTTTGCATGAAATAGTTCTAGAGAAAAAACAGTCTTGAACAATAGCAAACACGTGCTGAAAAGCTGATATCTGTGCTCTGTCCTTCACACCACGCCTCTGTGTGCATGCAAATGCAACACAAATTCATGTTGTCCTTTTATCATGCAGCATCTCTTGGCTCCTCTTATCAGCTTCAAGTGCATATCAACCCTTTCTGTTGACAGCTCTCTCAAGTATTCATCATGGACGAGCTCTGAGTGCTGCTTTATCAACACAAGCAAAAACATCTAATTACGTCTGTTGGATCAGAATCTTTCAAACTTCTCAAAAAGAAAAGCCGTTCTGAGCTTAGAGGTGATGTTTTTGGGAGCCTCATTCATCACTTCACCAAAGCAACGCACTGTTCAATCTCAGTCCAGGAAGAGGAGACTGATAGATATCACCATCCCAGTTCTGGGCTATCATCTTGAAGACCCATTGGAGCGCTACAGCAGTATTGAAGGACAGTTGCAAACTAACAGCAATACAGAATCATTATAGGACAAGAGGTAATGGCCCTAAGTTGCACCAGGGAGGTTCAGGTTGGATACTGGGAGAAATTCCTTCTCAGAAACAGCAATCAGGCACTGGAATGGGCTGCCCAGGAAGGTGGTAAGGACACCATCCCTGGAGGTATTCCATAACCACAAGAAGTGGCACCTGGGGATATGGTTTAGAGGGCATGATGGGGATGGGTTGGGCTTGGTGATCTTTGAGGTCTTTTGGAACCTTAATGATTCCATAGAGAATGGGGAAAAATGCACACATTTCCCAATTGTGTTTGTGCCTGACTTAAAGAACATCCCCTTACGACCAACAGACAGAAGAACGTGATAAGCAAACCAGGATAAAATCATGCAGGAGATTGCCCATGACTCGTCTATTAAGTGATGGCTGTACTCAAGCCTAAGACCAACATGTATCTGTCTAACATCTATTTTCCTCAGCCTCCTGAAACTATATTAACTGTCTTCCCCCTCCGGTTTTGGAGGAGCCATAAAGATGCAACACCCTCAACCTTTGCACTCAAGCACTTCACTGGGGGCAGAAAGGGCACAGACAGCCAGAGATTCACCCCCCTATCTAGAACAAGGCAAATTCTACCTATCAACCTTATCAACTAAATCTTGCTACCAGGAATAATTTCACACCTGAGCATCGGGATGAAGTACACTTAAACAGAGAGGTCAGGGTCACATCGTATTTCCATTTCTATTTTCATGGTTCTGCATGCTGCAAAAAGCAGGCTGCACAAGTTTATGTTAGGCAAGTGAGTGAGTTATGGGCATTTTATTGTCTTTGTCCTCTCACACAGAGAGAGCAGGGCTGCCAGAGCTGCTGACCTTATCTGTTAGGCTGTGCTCCAGGTTCCGTCCAGAGGATAACCAAAAAGTCAGCAGCACATCTCTGGCATCCCCTGGGATCACACCAAGGCAACACACAAAGCTCAGATTTCTAGGAGGCATACGTCTGTGCACACAGCATTACCAAGTGCACTGTAAGCAGCTCTCTGGGAGTTAACATCAATGTTAGTAATGGTGATGAACTGTCAACATTTGACTTGCTCTCATGTCCTTGTGTGAGCACACTCAGAGCCCTGGAGGGACAACATGGCATGTCTCCATTTTTATCTATCCTTCTACTTGCAGAATCTGGATGGGTCCTAGGTGCGAACAAGGCAATTTCATACATGGAAGCAAGAAATGCAGCAGAAAATCTATTCCCTGTAACTTGAGGCAATTCCACCCTGGCTGCCTTTATGTAATATTACTGATAGCAACAAAGTCTAATTGCCTTTTTTAGCCTCTCTTACATAATGACATCTCTGCAAAGACAGCCCTGAAAACAAACCCATGGAAGCCTTATGCCAAAGTTTAAGGCTATTCACATTCTGTCTTGACATGGTAGATGCCCCTCCTTGAAGATACCCAAGGTCAGGCCAGGGCTCTGAGCATCTAATGGAGCTGTAGATATCCCTGTTCATTGCAGGGGATTTGGAGTAGATGGCCTTTAAGGGTCCCTTCCAACTCAAGCAATTAAGTGACTCTATGATTTCCTTTCCATTTCTTTCTTTCATAGGTTCACAGTGCTGCCCTTAACACCTGAAGAGACCTAAAGTTATTGGATCAAAGCAGCCTCCTGCAGGAAATATTTGCAGTATCTTTTCTTCGGAAGGTAGGAAAGCAAATCAGAAATCAAGAATGTTTTGGCTGTAGACATGTCAGCACACTATATTGGATTTACGTGCGCTCCCCAGCATATCTGGTAGAGCAGGCTAATAAATGACAGCAGAACGCTATTGTAGCATTTTCATAGTCTTAAAAAAAAATACAAGGATCTGATGTAAGTGGAAGCACTTGAGCATGGATTGTTCTGTTTTATAAATGAAAAAAGAATTTACCTAGGTATCGGTGATTTCTCCTGGGCCCTAAGCAAATCTAAGCTTCAACTACTTGCATTGAACAACACTGCAAGCAGCAAGAACTCTCCTGCTTTTACAATTCCTTGCCTTTAAAAGAAAATTAAATCCCAGCAACACACGTCACGAGAAGAGCTCATTAGCAGTAGCAGAGGTATCACTTGCTCCTTGCTGACAGCAAGGTATTGCACAACAGGATCTCAAGGGGATCCTTTGCTGTTCTACAATAACCGTGTTAAGTCTGGCCTCATTCCCATCAGACCTGAATGATTTTGATTAGATATAAATGTTTGATAATTGTATCTCAACCATCCCACATTCCCAAGACACAGCAGAGGGCTAAGGTGCAAGAGAATACCAGCTTACTTATCCCTCCAGCTGAGACTCAGGTTAAAGGCAAGTGGCAATAAGAAACAAGCTGCCAGTTTCTGGTTCAGAGAGGGTGGGGAGGGAATTCTCACCTCAATACTGCTCAGCACAGGCATCGAAACAACTGACCATTGCCTTGAATTGCAGAACAGAGGCATCTTGCACAGACAGGACAATGGAGTTGAGTACTGTGCCACTCATCACACCTCCTAACTCAGAATCATAGAATGGCTTGGGTTGAAAAGGACCACAAGGATCATCTGGTTTCAACCCCACTGCTATGTGCAGGGCTGCCAACTAGCAGGCTGCCCAGAACCACATCCAGCCTGGCCTTGAATGCCTGCAGGGTTGGAGGCATCCACAGCCTCCTTGGGCAACATACACACACTCCAACATGCATGTAACACAAAAGTGAATTTTCAACAACAACAACAAAAAAGCTATGGTAGTTTTTGTGATTAAATTAGAAAGGGGGAGGGGAGAGCTCATTCCTATGCCAACTGGAGGAATAAAGCACTCCAAATTCTGGGGAAGCTGTCCCAAAGCAAAGGATCCAGAAAGGTGATTGTTGCCTTTGTGCAGAGCCGCCTTGCACTCCCATCCCCACCTCCCTCAGCTTTGTGAGTGCTGCTTTGAAAACACCCCAGCCAGGAAATTGGGAATGAGGCCATCCATCCCCCCCCCCCCCCCCAACACAATCGGTGCATCCACTTTCCATTAGACTATAGGAAGCTTCAGGAGTCCAACATCCCACCCTGACATCAAACTGCTAAAACAGGAGTTATCAGATGGAACGCGTGGGTCAGCATTGTGCCTCGAGACATAAAAAGGACCTTGGTATTAATGTGAGGAAATGTGACTATTGTGTGCAGAATGATACCCATTCAGGCCCAGACCACTTGTCTCTGGAAGCTACTCTCTCTGGAATATCCTTGGCGCCAGCATCCAGTGTTTCTCCTCATCCCTTTTAGGGAAAGAAGAAAAAAAAAAGCCATCTCTGCAGGGGCCAGCCGTGAGCTGGAGCCCCGTGTTTTGCAAGGGAGCAGCGGTGCACGTGCGTGCCTCCGGAGCGCGTTACAGGAAACCGTTCATTCCCCGTATCTAGGAATGATCAATTGTCCAAGAGGGTGGAACAGGCTTTCATTTCTCACGAAGCGTAAAGCGTGTTCCGTTATTTGCCCCCCGATTCCTGCTCTAACAAAGCCACATCCTGCCTCCCCATTGGCTTTGGGCTGCCAGCAGGATTTTGCCTCCCCCCCCCACCCCCCAAGCCCAAAAAGACATTCCAGGCACCTCTCTGCAGCCAAAGGCACTGATACAGCCACCAGCTGCGAGCAGAAATGCATGGTGCAAAAGCTGAGAAATTACAGCCTCAACAATCCCTGACAAACTATGCTTGGGTTCAGGGAAACACTACAAACCCCTTTACAACAGTCCTGTAAAGGGAAGGCGGGGGGGGGGGGGGGGGGGAACAAAGCCCTTTCAAAACCCCAATATGTAAAAACACGATCTCAATAACAATGCTATTTGCCTCGATGATTAAAGAGACCTGCCAAGCAGGTGAGAGTGCCACAACCGCCTGCAATATCATCTCCCCACACAACGTGCAGACCCACGGCAATGTCAGACCTGAGCTACCCACACATGCCAACCTTCAGAGTCCATCTAAATCAAACTGCTGTATTAATTTGTGGGGATTTATTTCCCAGGATGCTGCTGATGAAGCTGGAAGAAAGCAGCTGATCCACTGAGTTTGATGTTTCGGCAACAGGTTGAAACAATACCTGCAGATTCCACTCTAGGGGAATTTAGGTACAAATTTACATTAAAAAATACACAAAGACTTCAATGCAATTCTAGATAGCACTGAGACAGAAGGATTAGCATGCTTCTCAGTGAGATAGTAGGGAAGGAGCCACAAAGCCTTGCAAGAGTGACTGCAAGACGATACGCATCTAGCCTGGTATGTACTTCTCAAGTTGGACTTAGTTGGACTTGATGCTCCTTACAGATGCTTTCCAGCTCAGGGCATTCTATGATTCTACAAAATACCCACAGCTTGTAACATGTGGATCTGGAGGGGAAAACTTCCCCACTGCACACCAACTCATTGATGCTCCCCACTCTATCTGGTACCAGTCTCCAGCTGGAGCACCAAGCTTGATTTTTCTCTGATACTTGATTTTATCTCTGGCCACTGCTATGGGGACCCCTTACCCAGGACAGGGATGGCAGGGAAGAAGTACCTCATTCAATGCAAGACCTCAGCACCAGATCCTGCCAACACGCACACAATGGGGTACAGATCTACTACTAGGGAAAATTTATCTTCCAAACAAGTGATAATGCACTTGGTACAGGTTGAATATCAAAGAATCATAGAATATGGAAGTGGTGAAGTCACCACCCCTGGAGGCACTGAAGAACTGTGGAGGTGAAGCACTGAGGTACACAGAGGGCACAGCAGGATGAGTTGGGCTTGATGACCTCAGAGGTCTTTTCCAGCCTTGATGACTGTATGATTTTACTGCACGCCTTCACTGCTATATCAGCTCACCTCTCAGTCTCTTTATAAACCATCCTGATCTTTGCTCAGAAATGCAGACTTGAGACACTAAAGCCTCCAACATCAGAGAACGACCCACCTTCATGGTGGTGCAGCCAATACTGGAGCTGGACTCCATCCTTACGAGTCCCTTCCAACTTTTGGATATTCTATGATTCTACATTTGCTGAAAACAGATGTCTTATCACCAAAATGCAAGCTGGAAGACTCAAAGACAGGGGAGAATAAACTGAGTTTTTATTGGTTTCCACAAGGAAGCAATAAAACACCCAGGATAAAGGACCCAAGTGTCAAGACGGAGAAGCATTTTAGTGCCTGTGCATCTGCACTGGCTTGGGCTCAACATTCAATGCAACATCAGCCAGTATTAGCTAAAAATGAGACAGGCAATACCTTAAGCCCTAGATTTCTTCAGGTTATCCTGTATTAAACACATCTGTGCATGTAGCCCAGCATTTCATGACAATGGTTAATTGTCAGGGTTTTATGGGCTGTGCTACGTTTTGTTGGCTCGATGCTTAAATCCCACCCAGAGGTCTTTTTAAAAACAGAATTACAGTAAAGTGCATCCAATTATGCTTTCAGTAAGCTTTACATCCATCATACCAAGATTAACAGCTCAACAGGACAATGGCAGAGCTGTTATCATGTCTGCAATTTGATTTAACATTACCAGCACCCAGCCCCTGGAGTATCAACTCATTCCCTCCGCAGTGGGCATTTTTGGATTGTTGGACCAATGCTATGCTAAGGTAGGTGGAAAGCTTGCAGCTTTGCATCTCCAAAAAAAGAGAATCTGGATATCACCTTCAGCTAAGAGCAAACTACAATGACCAGAAGAGGCATGCAGAGGCTCGCAGATATACTCAAGTCACCTTCAAAGTTTTCCTGCCAGAGATTTAACCAGGTTGTGCATCAAACACTAGGGACCAAAGCAACACAGACAACGCTGGAGATCTCTCTACAAATGGTCTTCAATGGTCTGCATGGCACAAAAGGGTAATACTAAGCTCCATAGCACAAGTAGGAGAAAAAAAATCTTCTCAGGTCTTTTCCAACATTAATGATTGTACGTGAAAGAGGCCTCTAGACACAAGGGCCTCATTCATCTAGCTTGAAGAAAGCAAGAAAACAAGATGAAGATGAAAAGATTCATTCTCACATTCACTTTTGCACTGTGTTTAAAGAACGTCAGAATCTTTGGTGCATGAGCTCATTTTGGAGTTAGAAATGAACTGTATAAGGAAGGTTCTTGCATTGCCTGGAGAAAACCTAATGCTTCCCTCCCTCCCCAAAGCTGGAAACAAGTGCTAAAAATGCACAGCATTCATGGGTTAGGGATTCAAAGTACAGATATAGAACCAAGTAACCAGAGAGCAGCAGCAAAGCAAGGAAATTTCTGAACCTCTCCCCTCCCTTATTGACTTCAGCAAAGAGCATTACATGCAGAAATACCTTGGTCATGGCATAGTTAAACTTAATTTCAGGGAAGAAAATAGATTGAAAGCAGGGATCATTTCCCCCTTGCAACCTCTCTACCCTTAGCAGTTCAGGCTTCTTTCACAACTCAAGGTGAGCCCCCAAAGCTCTTTCAACCACCCAAGAAGTCAGCTACACCTCCACATCCAGATTTGCTATGTATAAAAATCAACTCTTGAAGATACTCCATCAAAAGCACCTTTAATAAAGAACTGAGAGACTAGATAAGTTAAACACATGGATTTTGATGAGCCCTATGCTTGATAATCACTAGAGAACCTGGATTTTTGACACCTGGCCCATCAAACAAAGCTCACTCTACACCTTCCCTTCTTAAAGCCTGGTTTTAAGATCTGAACCCTCATGCTTGGAAAGGACACTCCAGCACATCAGAAGTCCGTTTTTTCTTTAAGCATCCCAAACAGCTGAAGAAAAATGATACAACTAATTCCACCACAAATATCACACTGCTTGAGGCAAATAGGCAACGTTTTTGTCTTTTTTTTTTGGTCCTCTTTTGAATGGGAGGGAAAACATTTACAAAAAGTCCAGGAGGACACACAAGGAAAGTCAAACTTCTTCACATGCAGAAGAATCCACAGCATGTACATTCCTTATCCCCAAACAACATAACCCCAAGGCATTAAGTCCAGACTCATCACAGCGCAGTGGTTCATTTTTAAGTCTTTCAATTAAGATGGCATTTGTAAAATTGCAGGCTTGAAAATTGCTAGATATTATCCTTAAGTCACCGCTCAGATTCAGAAAGCAAACCGGTGTAGCCAGGCAGAGGTCTGCACCACACCACGTGTTCACTGCATCAGCATTTCCAGCAAGTGCACTCTGTAGATCTATCAGGATTTTTGTACCTACTATGAAAACTCTGTGTTTACAAATAGAGCCTGCAACACGACAGTATTTCTACACATTGGGGACATACTAAGGATCATTTCAATGCAACACTGGATACCCACACGCAGTCGATGCTTTTTGTTTCCACTGGTCAACTCACTAATTTCTCAACAAATTGTGTCCCCACTACAGCCAAAAGCAACCAAGCTTCACCAGCACCATTCTATCCTGTGTCTTGCACCTCCCCTAGGAGCCAAGGGCAGGGACCAGCCTCGCTCAATACACTTATCACAACAGAACACAACTCATGGCTACAGTCCCAGATTCACACACTCAGCAAGGCAAATAGGAACATCCATTATATTTGCTGATGCATAGCTATGTTTGCAAGAAGGGATCTCCTGCTTTACATTGCAGGCTCCATCACTCACCAGCAGTGTTGGGTGGCACCTCCAGGTTGACGTTGACGAAAAACCGGATGCTGTCCCCCGAAACGATGGAGGAGTTCACGGCATCAAAGAGCTCCTCTCCTCCCGTCTCCTCCTTGGCCTCGCAGCCATCATCAGTGTCACACTTGAGGTACCCTGCCAACAAAAGGGGCACGCAGTTACAACCACACCAGGAGCTGCGCTGGGCCCACAGCAACATGGGCACACATACGAACCCATGGCTGCTGATAAGGACTGAAGGTGCACAGCCTTTGTGGCCCCACGGCCTTGCAAGGGCCTTCTCCACGTCCTCATGGGGCAGCTGTCACACTGAAGATCTAATGGGCTCCCACATGGGTCCCCAGAACAAGCAGCAGGGCCTGCGTCCAACACAGCCGCCCCACAGTCCGGCCACATGCTTGTGGCCTGCATTGGGTGCAGAAGGGTAGGGAGCTCCGGCACCAAGCTGTGTCACCAACGGCCTAACGGCACCAACTGAACCCTCCCTACAGCTCTGCACTACAGCCTGGAGGAGGGAGGGGGGGTTTCAGCCTTTAGGACCCCATTGGTGACACACGATGCACTTCCAGGTGCACCACTGAGCAGCTGCGCCTCCTCACAAGGATATGGATAAGTTAAGGCCCTGCCCACAGCAAGCCAGGCCTTCAGCAGAACAGCACCAAGCAACGGGCTCTCTCAGATCCAAAACCTGAATGAAAGCTCGGCCTGCAGACCCCAAACATTGGCATTTTTCAGCTGTGCCACTGGCCTAACCCAAGGTGTTCACCCACTCCACACATCAGGGCAATCGCTGCCAATCCAGCGGTTTTAAACCAAGGGAAAAACAGCGGTTTCCAAGGAGATGCAGATGGACAGACAGACTTGGAGCTCCCCACAAGCCATACAGCAGGTTAAAGGAGAGGACAGCACAGAGGAAGAGAGACAAGTTTCTTAATTACAGCAGACAACTCCTCACCCTTTTGCAACACTTTAATTAGAGTTTAACCTAGTTGCATTCAGCAGCAAGGCTGGCTTGCTGTGATGTTTTCTTGCAGAGCAGCTGGAGGACTCTTGCGGTGCGCTCTAATTTTGTTCAATTAGAAGAATTAGTGACATTATAGAATGTCATTTTTATTACTATTATTATTATTATTAACACGTCGCTAGGATTATTCAGCAGCTCCCACCCATCCCCTGACAAGTCCTTGATACAGGAAGGGTATATTTCATTAGCTTGCTTTGGGCACTGCTGCAGAATGAAGAGGGTGAGGTTCAAGGTAGAAGATTGAATGGAAACTCTAAAATATTGATAGCTTTTAAAAAGCAAACATGAATGCAGTGGCACCAAAAGCAGCAGCTAAGAGCAGTGCATGCAGTCTTGCAGTGATCTCAAACCAACAGCTCAGCAATGCAAAACAAAAAAGACACTGTGAACAAGGGAAGCCACAAACAGGAACTCTGCAAGGCAGGACAGGGGCTGCAGCCCTTCCTGCTGCAAGCTGCATGCCAGCACGCTCCTCATGAGTGCTCAGCATCTCCCAAGGAGGACATGAAGGGGGGACAAGGGGCTCAACAAACTCTTACACAGCTTCTCATTTGCTTATCTGAGGTATGGGATACCAAATGAACTCAGTCCTCCCTCATCACCTTTGCCTTAATGACTGGAGAAACAACTGACACATCCAAACTGCTCTGAAGGCTTTAAGAAATATCCAAGCTCTTGCTGTCTCCCTTCTGCTCATCAGACAGCCAGCACTGTGCACTGACTGCACTTCTCTGCTGTTGGTGATGCTTAGGCAGCTGTTTGTATCCTTACTACCCAGAAGAAAGGGGGTGATGAGAGCACAGCAGGTACCCTGGCATCAAAGTCACCACTAGGTAGGACATAGGGCTGGCAGATATGCCAGGACCAAGGGGCAGCCTGTAACCTAGAAAGACAGACATGGTGCCAGTGCTATAAACCCCTGTGCAAACATTTCAGTCCCAAGCAATATGCCAAACCTGGGGTCTGGCTCTTTTGAAATACGTGGTCACCATAGCTTCTCCTTATTGGTGTTAACACCAACCTGACACCAGGAGAGCTCATACAGCCCTACAAAGGGAAAAATTAAAAGGAAGAAAATCAGCCTAAGGTAAGCCAAAAAACCATGATTCTAGCTTCTCCTCCTCAACCACATCCAGGATGGCAGCCCCAGAGAAGATGTCAAAACAGGTCTCACATCTTCATCCTTTATGCTGAGTGGGTCTGATAGGAGGTACCTGAAGTGGGATTTAAGCACATAGCACATGGTTGACTTTTCCTACCCCCCTCAACCCATTCCAGTGTAATTAAGGCTCAGGTAAGAACAAAGCAGAAAAGCTTATATAGTTGCTTTCCAAGCCCCGAACGCAAAGAAGGCTGGAAATGGGAGATAAATGGTGCAGGATCTGAAAGAAGGGCAAGGGTGGAGTAAGATCCCAGGGTTGGGCAGAGGTCAGCAAGGACTCTGGCAAGGGAAGCATCCTCAGTTCCTCCCTCCTTAGGGGAGGAAAGAGCAAAACAAAAGGCAGCCGAGCTGCATGTCCCTTGGGCAAGGGACGGACAAAACACACTGCTTGCAAATAACCCCAAACCTGAGCTGTACAGGAACTGCACTCCCAGACAGGTGTCTGCTTTATCACTAAACCCGCTCCTGTTTTGAAGCCAGCAGCTTATTCAGTCTGCCAGGTATTATAATGCAAGCAGCTTATGCCTGTTGAGTGCAGAACCACCTCAAGGTGTATGTGTGGCAGATGAACCTTCACTCCAAAGACAGCACAGGAGTTGTCTCCAAGCCCTAGCAGCTGCTTTCTCCCATCACCCCAAGGATCACTGCATCACCCTACATGACAGGGTCAATACGTCAGACCTCTGAGCACAGCAAGTGCCACTTCAGCCTCAAACAGAGGGTAGAAACAACACCACAACACCGATTTTGCTAGGTCTGAGCCCAGAGTTAGGAACTGAGGTCAGGTTGCCTGTGAAGATCAGTCAGCAGAGCCCACCTGAACCTTGAAGAACAACCTACAGTCAAGAAAACTCCCCTCAGCCCTTCAGGACTCATCTGATAAGGGACTGTAACAGAAAAGCATGAAAAGTAGCCAAGAACAGGTACCATCCTGCAGGAACAAAATCCCATCTTAACTGCAGGCAGCCAGAACCAGCTTTGACCTTAAGTTCCTCTATTCTTCAGCCTATTGCCTGCAATGTGAAAATAAGCCACTACCCCATTTTATACAGGTTCTGGGAAGAAAAATGCAGTTTTTTTCCTCACCCTTCTCCACTAAATCATCACCCTACTCTCTGTAAACCATGCCTGGCTCAGATCCGACTTCTTCCATGTCAATATCCATCCCAGTCCCTCTCTTTATTCCCATCAGTTTTGTCAGAGCTACTCCAGTCCTGCTGCTATCAACTATCCAAACATAGACAACGCGATTACACTGCAGCTTTTTCATTACTATTTCCTTTTGAGCTGGTTTGTGAGAACCCTGGGTTCTGACTGGGAGAGCAATGAGTTGGCCTGCAACCATTGGAGGTGGCATTACCTCTCCTGCTGATGTGTTAGCAGCACCTGGCAGCTGCAGCAATGAAATCAGGGCCAGTTATCAGAAAGTACAACTTCACCCCTATATACATTCCCTAGAAAGGGCTACAGACTCCAAGGAAGCGAGGTCTTCTAGGAAAAAAATGCAGACACTTTTTCTAATGACATCCCAGGCTGGACATGGCTCTGGGCAGCCTGGTCTGGTGGTTGGTGACCCTGCCCCACAACGAGGGAGTTGAAACTGGATGATCTTTGAGGTCCTTTTCTACCCAGGCTATTCTATGATTCATACTATGGCATCATCCCATACCCCAAGCTACGAGACTCAAGCAAGACACAGCCATATCACAACCCTCTGGTATATCTCATAAGAAAGCACACAGCCAATCATGGTATTAACCAACATCTGCCAGCATGAGGTGTTAGGAGTGCAAACTCATCTACCCGCTATCCTTCAAGTTGAGATACTTTGCTTTCCTGTGCTAAGGAAGAGTTTTCCTGGTGAGTCTGGCCATTTCTCCTCCTGCACTACATAAGAAGAGCCCTAAATACAGGTAGAGAAGCTGATGTTTTGGCAGCTGTTGCATGGGTGAGAGGAAGACGCATCCACATCAGCAGAGCAAAAGAGGAAGATGAGAATCAAAGCTTTTCGGTAGTTACCAACTTCTGGCAAACCCCTGCAAAAATTGCAGCCTTCGTTTTCGACGTACCACATAATATTAACACTATGAATACTTTAAAGCTCCCTGCTCTTTTCCCAGAATGGTAGTGGTCCCCTCTCCTGAAATCTCTTTATGCCAGAAAGTCACATTAGAAGGGACACGGTTTAATGGGAGCTATTGGTAATAGGTGAACGGTTGGACTGGATGATCTTTTAGGTCTTTTCCAACCTTGGTGATTCTATGATTCTAAAGAGATCTTTTGAGCTCAGAGTTGGTAATTCAACAAGATCAGCTCACCACATTTAGGAAAACAGATGATTTTTAATGAAACTTCTAGGCACAGATGGTAGCTAGTTGCAGGACAGTCGTGTTTTCCAATGCAGCATTGGTCACCTCACCAGAATATCAATAACAATATTCTCTGAGCTCCTGTCAGATTCAGCTAGACATTTTGCCCTGGGAAATGCAAAGGCTTTCCTTCCAGCTTCACTGCCTTGGATTGTTTTTTTGTCACTAATCCTAATCCATTCCAAACTGAAATCAAATCATTTGCCTCCCACTTTGAATTTCAAGCCATGCACTACACATAAGCTGAACACACAGCTCTGCCACTGTTTAGATTCAGAGAATCATTAAGGCTGGAAAAGACTACTAAGATCACCAAGTCCAACCATTAACCCATCACCACCACATCTACTAAGCCACGTCCTTCAAATCAAGCATAGGAGTTTATAGGTTCTTGTTTTGAATGAGCCTAGAAACGTACCCACTTTCTCAAAAGGAAACTCAGACTGTGAGATGAATTTTGGAAAGACTAACAGGAACAGTAATAATATACAACCTACAGCTTTTAAAAGTAAGGGGATACAGACTCATAGAAAGGTTGGGGTTAGAAGGGACCTTTAAGATCATCTAGCACCAGCCCCCCTGCTATAGGCAGGGGCATCTCCCACTAGACCAGGCTGCTCAATTAGACATCCACTGGGATATGGGCATCACCCATATCTACCTACAAACTAGTTCTGATGCAGGCATTTAAAACAAGCCACTTCATCTGATTTTTCCAGTCCTGGAGACTTTCAGCTTGTTTTAACCAACAATAGGCATTAATTTTCAAGAAGAACACAAGGCTTTAATTAGCCTAAAGCAACCCCGCCACCCCCCCAAAGCTGCAAGTTATCAGGTTTGCTTTGTTTCCTGAGCACTGCAGGCTTGTAGATTCATCACATCTCAGAAAACACCCAAATTCCCCTCTGTTAAGTGCAAAAGCAAACACAGTAATGAAGCTTCCACCTCTGTATTGACCCTTTACACACTGCACACACAAAGAAGGGGCTCATGTTGCCTTCAGCGAGCAAATAACCTTACACTTGGTTAACACTGGCAGGGATAAAGTAATCAAGGATGCAGGAGATGGTTAGAAGCACTTTGCACAAGCATTACCAGTTCTCCAGAAACAAGAACTGAAATACCGTCTTGCACACAGACACAAAAACACTAACCAGGGTGAGCTTCCAGTCACACATCATGCTGATTTAGAATCACAGAATCCTTAGAGTTGGAAGAGACCTTTAAAGGTCACATAGTCCAATTCCCCTGCAATGAACAGGGATACTCACAGCTAAAGCAGTGCAATTACTTAATGCTAAGTCATTTCATACGGAAGAGTGATTGTATGGATATAGGAGCAGGTTTTCAGGTAGATATCTGCCTAGATTTTACTTCTTCCTTCTGAGGTCAATCTTCAAAGCCAATTTGGTTTGGTGGTTGTTTTTGTGCGTGTCTTTTGGTAACTTACAAGTATGAAAAGCAGTCATGAAAAAATTCCTTCTTCCTAACAAATGGGTTTATGTCAGACAAGACAAAAATTAGTGCTGTAGCCATAGAACACCACTCTCCAAAGGCTGCTATCAAGCCACATTATGCGAGGCTCTCTCCAAAATTAAAATTTTAAGCCACACTGATTAAACAAAGCAGTTCTACATACAGCTGGATGCCTGATAGAACAACATGAAGCTTTGCCTTTGGTTCACAGTTGAGAGATCCCCTGGCAAAGCTCACTATTTGCAGCCTAGGGAGGTTTACCCACCCTGTGGCAGGCAGCCACGTGGAAAGGTTCTGCCAACCTAGTGCTCAGGAGTCATCCATAGGCCATGTGTTGGACTGCTTAAGGCTTGCTGACAACAAGTTGGCAAGAAGGGTCCAGATCTGACTCCTGTGCTTGTGTAAGGAGATCTCCTTTATTACACTGAATGCTTTCTGCTAGCACGGGCATAAAGAATCACAGAACCATTAAGGTTCCAAAAGGCCTTCCAGATCCTCAAGTCTATTTCTCCAATCCAACCCCACCATGCCCTTCAGTACCACACTTCCATGCTTCTTGATATGCTACGCTCAAGATACTCTAGTTTCCCAGCGCCTCCAGCATGGATTTGGGAGGAGAAATACATTTTCTCTATATACACTGCTTGAAGAAGACCTATAGAGTAGCTGTGCTCAATGAGGGTTTTTTTTGTGCTTTCTCTTATTTGAATGGATGAGATTCTTGATCCCAACCAAGCTGGGTAAACAGTGCACTATAAAAGTAGAGATGCCCCACTAGGAAATGCATTCAAAATGTCGCAAAGCATCTGAATGAGCACACTCTATGTCATCGTTGTCATCTTGCACATAGCTTTTCAGAAATACTGGATGGTCACGTTGGCTTCTCTAGATCACTTACATGGGATTTAGAGAGCATCTTCCAGCTCCATTCCCTCTATAGGTAGAGACTGAGAGATACAATAGCTGGGGATGTGTTGATGATGTTTCTTGGCTCTAGAGCAACTATTAGGATCCCAACAGGTACATGTTTGTGGTCTTCTGTAGTAGTGGCCCCGTGCTATGTAGACGTCAACGCATTACCTAAGTTTCCAGGGTGCTTCAGTGCCACAGATTGAACCAAAATTTCCTCAGGTAAAATTAACAAGTTAGATGTCCAGCAGACAAGTCATTAGAAATGACCCCGCATACTCCACATAATAAATACCTCCACTACCATATTGTGGTACACGTATCCACTTCCAGCCATAATTTCTCACTTCCCCACTTCCAACCTTATTTCAAAGTCTGTCTTTTGTCATGAAGAGCCAGATGGAAGTATAAACTTTCCCCTGCCTCTTCAGTAATAATTCATAACAGAGCTGAAAGAACAGATCTGCTGCAGAAAACACCCAGGCACTTTTGAATTAATTCCAGTATTGTATTTTGCAGCCAGATTTCTAGGAAACGTTGTGAATAATCCAAGTAATTCAGTGGGGCTTTATTTTGTTTTGGTTTAATTCTTTAAAAACACAGCAGCACGTGGACTTTCAGTTCTGTATCAGAACCCACAGAAATCAGGAATGTTTGTTTTATTCTATGCCTCCTGATAGAGTGTGCTTAAAAACCATCTAAAGGGATCCTCTCTGTCTCTCTATCCTAGTCTATGATTATATCTATAGGTAGCAGAAGCGCATCTCCTGCCCTTAAACTGAGCATCTCATCAGGGGAACCCATTGCAAAAGGATTTGTTTCACAAAGGCATTCAGATTAATCCCCTAGCTGGGCAAACAATTCCAAACCAAAGACAAATCTTAAGAACACACAAATGCACTACACATACTGAACTAACTGCAAGCTGAAAACCAAAAACAAGTAGATAAAATATATCCAAACATCCCAAGCCAGACAGGGGCCCTTCAGCACAACTGCAATTCTTTCTGCCAGCAAAACCAATTAATAAGTCAGAGGAGACCAAGCAGTGAGGGATTTGCTCTAGAAGACAAAAAATTTATGCTGCAATAGCTGTTGAGCCAGCTTTAAAACAATGCAGCAATTCAGATATCCCCAGCACTACTCTGGGACTCCTTTCCTGGGATTTTGCACTAGAAAAATTTCAGTCTCATATCTTATCGGAGAAAGGTCTTGTGTCAAATAAGAAGCTCATCACACATTGGCAGAACGTAATTGCTTGCAGCTAATACTGATGCCTTTAGAGCTAATTCACTTGTGGTGAACACTGGGTGCTCACCCTCCCCATTCCCTCATTACCTGAGCACAGGAGGTTGATAGACAAGAAACAAGGCAATGCAGGGTTTGGCAAGTTATTCTCAGAACTGATTGCCAAGCTGCATTTCATCAAGTCTCCAATTATCTTTAAGTTTGGATTGAGTCTACTCATCTCATTAGTTACTTAAATTTGCCAAGAAAACTCATTTGAGAAAACAACCCGAGGAGTCAAGCGACAAATGCACAGCCTGCATCAACACATCACCACACTGTGCCAGAGTTTTTGTTCTTTTTGTGTGAGAAAGGCTCGATTCAGACAAGAGCGTGAGTAGAAAACAGATTTTCAGCAAGAGGCTGCTGTCAGAAGACAGCTACCAAATGTAATGAAACATAAGAATCAAAAGCAGGACGTGGCCAACAACCCACCACCATACCTGCTGTCACACCACGCTCTCCATTACCAGAAGCTTCTAACTGGGCAGATATGAAATTATTTCCTCATTTTTCCTCTTAACATTGCTACTGCAGAGCAGCTTCCCATTGGGTTCTTCTAGCAGGAAATGAGAACTGGAGGATGCCATAAGCCTGCAATTTGTGCCCAAATGCAAGGGCTCCCTTTGATCATCATTCCAGATGATATTTTTCCCTCAACAACAAAGAAGTTAAGCATTTTAACCATAAAAACCCCTCTGAGCTCTCAGAATAGCCACATATCACCATCCATCCAATAGAAATTCCTTCCTGGGCTTTCCTCAGCTCCTCACTACCTAATAAAGAGAGCTACAAATTACCAAATACCACACTTTCTATTCAGAGGAGCGTTACAAAGCACCGTGTTGGTGCCACAGCAGCCATTACCCTTGACACAACACCTTAAAAGCTGACGTTTCAACTTTAGCTTATGCCTTAACGTTGCTGCACTTGTTATTTAGAACACAAGAGTAAGAAATGTTTGCTGGCAAGATAGTCTTTGAGTAATGCCTAAGATGTGCTCTGGAACAAAAACATCCTTACTATAAAATATACAAAAAAAAACCCCACGTGTATACACGAGATCTCATGAGGAGATAAGGAGAAAGATACTTTCTCTTTGTACTGCACATCAAGAGATGTTTATCAACCACTGAGGTGAGGGGAAAAAAAAGAGCGCTAAGTAAACCAAAGGAAGAGTTGATTTTGGTTTTGCTTTTTAGTTGTATGTTTTTGTGGTTTGGGGTTTTTTTGCTTTAAAAAAGAAAAAAAAAAAGCTTAATTTTTTTATTCTTTGAAACTTTCAGGGTGGGGCAAGAGCATATGCTGGTCTCAGTGCCAAAAGAGGCTGATCTAAACAAGTGGTGCCGAGAAGTAGCTTAATGATGACAGCTGCCAAACAAGCTGCTTTGCACCGGGGTCAGGTTGGATATTAGGAAACTTATTCTCCAAAGGAATGGCCAGGCACTGGCACAGCTGCCCAGGGAGTGATGGGGTCACCATCCACGTAGGTATTCCAGAACCATGGAGACGTGGCACTGAGGGATGTGGTCAGTGGGCACGATGGGATGGGTTGGGGTTAGAGGTCTCTACCAGCCTTAGTAATTCTATGAATGGAGGCATCTTTCTTCAGCCTATGTGTTCTCTATATATCCTGTGCAGAAACACAGTTCAACTAGGGGGTGGAAGGTGACTGATCACCAAGCACTAAATTCTTTCCGAAGGTCAAGTGCTGTTTTCTGCCCTTCTGTTACTTCATCCAGCGAGCAGAAAGGACCTCTTAGTAGAGCCAACAGCACTTGCTTCCAGTTTCATCCTTTTGCTCCTAGAGACTGACTCTGTATATCCCTTCCAGAAAAGGTGAATGAGCCCAGAGAAAGTGCTGACAACAATAATGCTGGATCTACTGCAGCTGCATCTGGCACATACCCAGCTTCCCCTTTCCAGATGTTAACTTAAAAGCTTGTCCCTGGAACAGGAAAGATGAGCCTTCTGACAGCTATAAGCATCTGCAGGCCTCAGCAACAAGAGTATTTCAGTCCTCTGGCTTTCACCATTGGGAAATCCAGAGCACCTGGAGTACTGTTTCTAAAGGCAAGAAATCCCATGCCTTCAGAGAGCGCATCCTACTGGGACTGGCCTTGGGTTGGTACCTTAGAGTGATCTCTCCTCAACAGCAAAACCAAAACCAGAAGAGAAGTTGGAACTTCAGTGCACTTCAGGTTCAGCTGTATGCAATTTCTGCCCTTCATCATTATAATGCCTTTTAGAGCTCAGCCACCTTTGCTAAGGCAAATGATAACAAGCTTACAAACGCCTCAACTTAATCTCAGTTCAAAGAAAAAATCCTTGAGAGCATCCTGCACTAAAACACGCATTTGCTGAGACTCTCAATGTTTGTTTGATGCTTTTGGCAGAACATCTCCAAAGGGATCTGACACTTCTGCTAGATCTCCACTCCAAGAAGATTGAAATAAACACACTCAGACTGCAATACAGGAAGCCATCCTGAAAAGAGATGGGAAAACAAAGAGCCACCCTGCACAGTTGGTGCTGACAGCATGAGGGTGATTATTTACTAATTTGAATATCTGAAACATCTACAGGACATAAAAATGCAGAGTCTGCTTCCAGTACTAGATTACACAACCACCGTGCAAGCCTGCATCCGCGTGCTCCTTAAGCTACATGAATTTTGCATCACCCGTTTCAAGTTCGTTGCTCTCCTTCCAATAAAGTGATACAGCACATAAGTAAGTCAAACAATACTTGCCGCTCTCTTCAAAGAAGTATCCATTCCTTGACATCGCTGCTGGTGGAGATTCTATAAAGAAGAGAAAAAAAGACAAACAGGAAGCACGTGAATCATTGTGATGATGGACGCCTTCACCTTATTGCTACGTTCACTATAAGCCTGAATTACAGCCTCAAAATACCACAGGCAGAGATCTTCCTGAATGTGGCATCTTTAGCCTTTTGTTTATGGACTTCAGCATTTGCCCGAATAACTCATGCAGTTGCAGTTACTGCAGGAAAACAGTTATGCAGTATCAGACAACCTGGGCTGGAACCACGAAACAGCAAGACTGAAGATCAGGACAAGCCTGACTGTATCAGAGTGACCTATTGAATCCGAACAAATGCACACACAAATAATAGATGCTAAGTACCCAAGTGGCTTTTTAAAAGAACAAGGCATAATGAAGTCCAGCCTGTATCTTACACATGGATAAAGAGAACCGGTTCAGTGTAGCAATAAATTCAGATGAGAACAGGATTTCACATCTTATTCCACTATTCCTTATCATTAGGACACCCCCAGAATAGTCCTTGGGACTACTCAAAGACAGGCACCAGAGTTCTGCAGCCTTTGCAGCCACCAGCATCTGCACTAAAGGAGTCTTGCAAGGACATCACAAATGGGAGATGAGCAAATCCACACATGGCAGCAGCCTAACCAAATCCTGGCAATTCATTTGGGAACGTGTTTTGCTTATTAGTGAGTTAGTCCTGCAATTACTGCTGGTAAATTGGGTGCGTAGCATGCAGAGAGATATTTCAATAGCATGGGAACACCTGATACCAAGTCTGGTATTACAGTCTGGGCTGGTTGTTAGCAATGTAGAACCATTCAGACTGTCAGCTGGAAATATCAACTTCTCCCTACAGGTGCATGATGTTTTACAGCAAGTTAACAAAGCTCTTTGTTTCAAGCCTTATGAGTCAACTGAGCAGTCCCTTGCTAAGCAACTCCTAGATGCCACCTCATTGTATGTAGCTTCCCAGCCAAAATGCAATCAGAAAGAGGAATAGATCTGCTCCATCTTTCCCCACTTCATTAGGCTAATCAAACATTACCTACGCAAGCCCGAGATGAATTTGGGCCAACAAGGAAAGAGGCTCTGCCTGCTTTATTGTTCTACAGATTAGGTTTCCTGCTTTTCGTTTGAGGTATGAGACTATATTTCCCAAATACCCTCTTTCTATCCCATAACTTTTGGCTTACAGGTTATGTGCACGATATTTTTCCCCCCTTTCCCTTTGTCCCATTTTCAAGCAATATAATTCATCCTGGTCCACTGGGAGCCTTTGTGCACCAGACAAGCTCAAGCCACACCACTGACGACAGCATCTTCCAGCTCTATTGCTTGTTACAGCTCAGCATGGCTCAGAACAGACAGCATGAGCTGCACAGTTCCAGGAGAGACACCCTGATGGTCGTTTAACATCACATACAAATCCGAGGGCAATTCAAATGTCTGGTTCAGGAGAAACACGATGTTCCAAGTTCATCCTAGAACAATGGGCTAGAGGAACAAAAGCACCGTGGCCAAGGGGCACCCATTACACGAGTCAATTGTTTCCCTCCACCTGGAAGGGAAGGAGAAGATCCATCCAGGCTGATTAGCATGCTAACGATCAAAGGAAAGTTGTTGGTTGTTTTTTTTTGTTTTTGAAGAGGCTCTTATTGTGTAATGATTGCATTTACGTATGTCAAAGAAACAAACAAAGTATGCCTAAGCAGACAGATTACCCAAGGAACAGAGGCCAGAGTTTCCCCCTGGGATAGCATATCAATTTCTCACAGTCTATTACACCTTCTAAGGGAGCCTGAAGCAATATGTTCATCCATCACTAGGTACAGTGAGACACAGCTTGCTCTTCCTTTAGCTGAACACACCCATTTCTATGAGCAGGATTTCAGGGTCAGATATCTCCTTTAGAAACAACTTCAACTGCAGTACCGCCTGGGTTGATGCAGCCCCTTTACAGGACTCTCCGGTCAGGTGGCTTCTTGGATTCAGAAGAGCAAAGAGCATGAAGTGGGATTACTGAGGGCAGCGCCACTTCATTAGATGGAACTCATTCCTCTGAGTCACAAATGAGCTACAGTCCTCTAGGCAACACCCTAAGGCCATTATTTTGAGGTGCTGTTTGTTCAGGTGAGTCATAAAACAGAGGCTTTAACCTTGTAATTAAAGATGCAATGGCACATTCAGGAACAAAAAAAACTGGGCGTTCACCCTATAATGTCCTGCCCCATTAATTTGCCATCTTCCTATGTAACACCGTCCCACAGCTCCGATGGGATTTCATCTTCTAAACAGTTGTGTCAGAGCCTTTTGACAAGTTTCTGCATCCTCCACGGAAGGGGTTACGCATATTGACATCAGTAACAGTGTGGAACGTGTCCAGGAGGCAAAAGGTGACAGGGGTGTTTACACAAGTCCAGACGCTTGCATGAAGCTATAGGACTAGATGAAAGGTCAACACATTCAAAGAGGTGGAGGTAGGAAGGGTGAATTGAGGGCTATGTTACCTGTATCTCAGAGCATCTAGCGACAGCAAGGTACATTCAACTTTTTAACCACATGGAATGAAGGAGGCACTTGGGGAAGGAGGAATATCTGTCTATCCATATATATACACACACTAGGCTCCCCACTTTGACCATTCACGCTGTTTGGCACAAGCAAAATAGCATGCCATTAAAAGCTAGGCTAAGACCAAGGCCAGCTCAACTGTAGTTAAGTAGATGCACGGTAGCCATCAGAAAGGCAAATATATCAGCAAACTCCATATGCTTCTCCTTTCACAAAGCTTATGGGAATTTAATTGCTGAGGTTTCAGCTCCTTAGTCATGTTTTGCTCAAGACTGGAGCAATGGGTTTGAGCTGTGCAGAACTGACAGCAAGGCCGTTATCTTTTCAGTGAGGCACATACCCACGTCCTGACACACACAACTGCATTTCCTCTCCCCATCTCAACTCCATTCCTTGAAATTAAATAAGCTCAACCAAGAGGCCGTTATGAAACACCGCTGTAATCAATGCATTTGCTTTGCTGAGGATAGCCTGGCCAGGGACAAGCCTCCAAATACATTAGAGATCAACATTACAGTGCCCCAGGGTTTGCCTGGAGTTGCAGAATTGTTTCCATGGTGTATAAATCAGACCCTGCTCCTTTGCAGGCTGGAGGAACAGAGCACATGGGCAGCACTTTGTTATTACAGGGTGGGAGTTCTCTCCCCACACCGCTTCTATCAGATCCAAACCCGTATTACTGTTCTCCCAAGTTTTCCTTTAGATTTCAACACTTCAAATCCAAGCAAAACCATTTCAGCAAGACATAAGGCCAGTCGTCTGAGGACAGAGCTGGAACACATTATCCTGAGGGGATAAGGTACACAACACATCAAGTTCCCTCTCATCCAGTACTTACAAGGACAATCACACTCTCCAATTTCTTTCCCCATCCAAAGGTACAAGATGCCATCACCAATTATCTGCCAAAAACATGGAATATGGTTCTTTCGGTAACTTAGCTGTTTTTAAGAGAGTTTATTCCAACAGCAACACTTTCACTGCCACCCCACCTACTTCCCAACAAGGATGTCTATTAAATATAACCCAACTGCACAGGCATTAAGGCACCGCAGTCACTTCTTCAAAGATAAGCTTCTGACTAGTACCTCATCTCTTTAAGAGCATTGAATTCAAAGGCACGATAATTGAAGTGCTGCAAAGTGGAAAACAAGGCTTATTTCTCTAGGCTCAGGGATACAAGCTTGGATTTCAAAAGCAAGCCACTGCCCTTTGACTTAAAGCCACCGCAATGACTCAGAGCCACCGAAGGGGAGATGAAGTTCACAGCGCTTCTAACCTAACAGGTGGGACATTGAGTTTGACATAGCAAGAGGCTCTTGATCTTCAGACTAAGATGATCCACAGTGGGAAGCATGGGGCAAAAAGTGGGCGTGCTTCCTGATTTCCTGCATTCTTGCCATTTTTACATTTGCATTTAACAACAAAAAACAGATAAAACCCTACCGTGCCATCTCCCATTATTAAATTCCTGCGGGAGATACTTCTCAGATCTCTTAATAACCCATTTTAAGTCTCTTGTTTTAAGGTTAGTAATAAGCTCTCTTAAGCCTTGCAATATTAGTGGATTACAAATAAAAACACATTCTCTGGATACTTTGATAACTCAATTAAAATGTTCCACTCCTGGCATCTTCCAAGTAAACAGCTCTCTGCAGCTCAAGCCTTATATTGAAGCAAAAGGTAGCTCTAAAAAGCTTATAGGATGGGTATTTCTACAAGTGGTACTACAGCATTCATGACCTCCTATATCCCACTTCTTACCACTTGCAATTATCAAAACATTCACCTGCTGTCTAAAGAGAATTAAAGAATAGCAAATCATTTGAACAGAATTCTTGCTTTAACTTCTTGCTCAAGCACTCTGCTGAAAAGCCTTTAGATCATCCCAACTTTCTCTCTGGAGAAATTCCCAGTCATATTGAACAACACTGAATAGCTTGGTTATCTGGAAACAAGTGCTCTGTCCATAAGACGTGCAGCATTACAGCTTTGAAGAAAGGCTTTGGGTAACTCCAACTTGAGCTACATGGACATGTTTGTCAATGCTTATATCATCCATCGCTACCATCATAGAATCATTAAGGTTGGAAAAGACCTCTAGGATCCCTAAGCCCAACCCCCACTGACCATGTCCCTCAGTGCCACATCTCCACAGTTCCTGAACTCCTCCAGGGACGGTGATTCCACCACTGCCTGGGCAACCTGGCCCTATACCTGCCCACTCTTACTAAGAGGAAATGTTTCCCAGTACCCAGTCTGAACCCCCTCCCTCCCTTCTTCATCATGAGACACATCTATCCTACGCAGTGAGGTACCTTGCAGTTGCTTGCCCTACTTCATACTGAGATCTGGAGCAAAGTCTGTTTTAGACAGGCGCACGGTGCCAGTCAAAGCTTAGACCTGACAAGAAAACAAAGCTTTCCCTACATAGGGTTCCACTAAACCACTTATTTTAATGTTAACTGCAAGCTCAATCATCATTCTTCAGTTCCGTCCACCCCCTCCACATATTAAAAGTCACAGAAGAAGGAACTGCAGCTGCACAGGTGAACAGAGAACTGCACCATCATCTGTGTGGTCTGAGAAAGGGAGAAACAATTATTTTCACGTGCCCACTAACTAAGTTATACTACTTCCATCCTCCATCTGAAGGCTACAGAAAAAAAAAGTCAGAGGTGTGAGAAAAGAACCACAAGAAAAACAGAAATTAAGAGAAATCTACAGGTATTTTTTTTCTGAAAAAAAGATTATTTGGAGCATTGAGTGAAAGGAGCCTGCAGTTGGGAGTCTGAAAAATGTCAGTGTGCAGCAAGAGCTCAAACAGCAGCCAGAGGAAGGAAGCTTCAAACCTCTTTCATAACAACTGCATCACCGCAGAGGAATAGAAAACAAGCTCAACAGGCTGCAAGTCTGATCACACCGACTCACTGATCAAGTTCAAAGGCTATCAATACTGCAGGATCCTCCTGCATAGCATTGGCTCATGCCTATATAAAATAATTCACATGGAAGAAGCGAGCAGTAAGATCTCCTGGTGTAAACATCTGCTGCGAGTTATTTAAAACCACTCAAGTCAGCAAGAATGAATGGACAGCAGCACGCGAGAAGCTGTTTTGCCTCAAGTTACCACTTCCCATTGCCATCTACGCAATTAAGTACCTGATCTATTCCCACTTCAGCTGGAGAACACTGGTGGGAACTCATCTCTTATGGGCATTCGGAGATGAGGTGTGCACATATGCTGCTGTTCTTGGCAATAATGATCAACCTCCAGAATAAAAGATCAAAGGTTTTACCCATTTTCTCAACATCTAAGAGGTGTCTGACCAAAAAAAGACAGAGAAACACACAAGAACTGATCGCCCTGATTAAGGGAGGGTAATGTAAGAAACATAACGCTTGTTAATACTTGGCCAAGAACATAGCTGGTCAGCACAGCACACAAGTGCTACTGCCTGTGGCAATCCCAAACATAGGTTTCTCCTCCCAAAAGCATTCCTTTGCATTAATAAAAGTAGAAGAAAACAGGTTATGAAAAGACCTTATCAGTAAACATCAACAAAAAAAACCCTTCTGCAATTCATTAAATGGGCAGTATTAATTTACCTCCTACATTTACTCATTTACCTCCTAAGGATTTTCTACCTTGAAGGGATAAAAGTCAAGATCAAAAGACCACCTCTTTTTCACTGTGGTTTTACAGCCTTGCTCCCCACGCAAGCAACACATAGAGCAGAAGCCTATCAGCATCTCATCCCAAGTGGAAGATGAGAGGTTTAAACCCTTCTTTTACAATCATAAAATGGCTTGGGTTGGAAGGGACTCCAAGGATAAGGAAGCTTCAACCCCCTCACTGCAGACAGGGCCACCAACCTCCATATGTAATACCAGACCAGGCTACCCAGGGCCCCATCCAACCTGGCCTTGAACACCTTCAGGGATGGAGTATCCACAGATTCCCTGGGCAGCTGTTCCAGCACCTCACCACTCTCATAGTAAAAAGCTTCTACAAGACAAGCAGAGGAGGCAAATGGCTCCTGCTTGTCCTCTACTGATCTGAGTGGCGCAGCCACTCGTGCCTAAAAGTCTTCCTAATGTCCCTTTCTGCAGCACTGTCCAAATAGATGCTATCGACTTTCAAGACCTCAACCTAATGGGTTTAGTACATCTTCTGTGTGCAAACACCCACATTAAATCAATGTAGGAATTCCTGAAGGTAATTCAGAAGGCAGTCATGACGCAAGGAGATTTTCATCAATTCCAACCCCCTTTACCTTAGTGAGCTTTTAGATAAGTACTGTCCAGGGCAGGCACAAAGGAAGCAAGGAAGCCCAACCTTACGGCCAATTGCTGCTTTAGTTAAGAGACTCGGATCCACTGAGACACCATCTTTGCTCTCCTTACATGTAGGCATGGCCACCCAATAGCACTACATTAAATATGTACACATATATTATAAATACTCCTCTTGCAACAAACCTGTGTAGATGTCATATACTCTTCCAACTCCTATATCTAACAGAAGCATCCCTAAAGGATTTGCCTTGCTTCTTTGCTTCCCAGATAAGTCATAAAGCCCTATAACTCTTATTTTGTTGTTGTTGTTGTTTAAACACCAAGGTCTGGATTACCTGAACCTATATACTCTAAAACCCTTTGAGAAAGCTCTAGTTTGTTGGGTTTTGGAAGGCGCAGCATGAACAGTCAGACGTCACCTATTGTAATCCACAGCGTACTGGATTCACCTGGGTCCAGCTAAAGTATCCACCACAGTATAACCACCGTAGGATGCCAGTAAAGCAACTTTATGGCTCCATGGTTCAAGGAGCATTAAAGCATTTAATCTGGGCCCATATATGAGGAGCTGGATATTCTTCTGATGCAAAGAAGCAGCAACAAGGAGACCTTAAATCATGCCACTGGTCAATCCAGCAAACAAAACCCCAGAACTCATTTTCACAGTTGCTGGCTGTAAAAATAGAGAACACCACATTGAAAGAATAGAGCAGGAAGCATCCTCCTGCCTGCTCACTCCCAGGCAAACACCCACCCACACACAGGCTCAGGGATCAGACGAGCCTGCTTTCAAAGCATTTCCCTTACTGCATTGAATAATTCCCCCTCCCCTTCACCCCTTTTCCCCAGCTCCATCCAGAACACCCATTGCAATAAAACCACCTAACGAAAAATAGTAGTTGTCACCATCGCAGCTGGCAAAACCTCCTCTCCCCAAAAAACAAGCATGCAGAAGGCTGGCACCAGGCTGCCCAGGTTGACTCATCACAATTGAGCTCACCCCAAGCAATTAACATCCAAGGGTGCCTCCCAGAGGCGAGGAGGCAACCTTGGGAATTAAGAGCAGTGCAGCTGCTTTGCTTTTCCTCCTTGGACAGGTTTCATGGCCATCATCTCTTAGGTGACCCAATGCAAGCCACGGAGCTGGGGAACAAAGGGAATCTGGGATTAGGCTGACAGGTGAACAATTTGGGTCATTAGCTTTATTTATTTTAACCCCCAGGTTTTGTTGGGGGCTCTAAAAAACGTGATTTAAGACTCGTAAGAATTGCTCGCATGAGGGCTACACGGAGAAGAGTGAAAGCAAATACCTCCAGAGATCCCACAGGCTGGCACAGACCCAAGGACCAACCAGCAAAGGCTTTCCAGTAGACCTTTTCCTGAACATTTAAATAATTTAGAAAGCTTTAAGTCTTACCGACAGCTTTTCAGATGGCTCTTTTCACTTGCAAGGCCCTATCAAGAAAACCTCATAGCTCATCAGAAGAGATAGAGCTACAGCCCCAAATCTTGGCCAGGACTGGATACTGGTTGAAAAAGGGTGATTTTAAAAGGCGAATGTTGTGTTTTTGGTTGAAATTCTTCCCCACGCAGGAAGGTCTTTCAGAGGCCATCAGTGCTGCTGTGTGAAACATGCCAACATGATTTAAAAGTCAGTAGAAATTCCACCTGCTTGGGGCTGTCCAGAGAACAGAGCTGCCTACCCTGCAATGGTTCAGCTGGGTTGAATACTGTAAAAATTAAGCTGCAAAGCATAAACAAGAAACTACACACCTCAGGTTTGGGATCCCGGTGGAAGAGGTGCTCCATCAGCAGCAGTACACCCTCCAGCATTCCCCCAGGATACCAGGACCACAATTGGGAATGTAAAGTACGTTACTACAAAGTTTTTATTGCCACCAAGCAATAAGCTTTGTGTCAAAGTTTATCCTGCAACCTCTTCCCACCTCCACTGCATAAAAAGCCGTTTGGATGGATCAGAAGATCCACTCTCACTCACACAAAAAAGCCACAAGGTTGAAACCAAGATCTGAACTGGAGAGAAGAAGGGAAGAAAGTAGAGCAGTGGTCAGCCCAACTGATCACCAAGAATGTCAGATTTTCAGTTGTGGTTCCAGGAAAGATACCAAAAGGAAAATATCCCCCAGTATTAAAAACAGCCTAAAGGAAAAAGCAAAGGCAGGCAGCTGACTTCTGCAGCCTCAGCCCTCCCCACAGAAGTGGTGATTTCACATCCCAACAGGCTTGGCAGGATGGCACGAGCAACACTGTGGTGCTTCTATATCCAGGAGCCACTAAACAGCAAACAACTGTGACAACAACAACAGCATGGGCAAGGGGAGAGCCAACAGCACCAGATCCGTTCTTGTCATCCATCATCAACCCAAAATAAAAACGCTTTGGTCCAGTGATGAAATAATTACTGACTGACAACACATGTCAGAGTGTTTATCAGTAGGACACTGTTTATGGTTCGTCTACATGGCTTCCATGGCTACAGCATCAGGGACGGTGCTTGCTAGCATTTTTCACATCACACGCATGCATTTTGTTTTCACTCAGCGCTGCACTTTCCCCCACGTGAAACATCAGTATGTAAAGCCTCTCTCTGGCAGGCTGGGAGGATGTTTCAGCATTAATTTGAGAGGGGGAAAAAACACAATAAAAGAACAGGCAAGACATGCATAAGGAGATGAGCGCAAGGTATCTTGAAACTAAACCCAACCCCTGTAAGGCAGCACTCTGGCTAAAGTAAACTGAATTCAGGAGGTATCCTCCATCCTTAAACACAGCACTGACATCCAGCACAGCAACAGACAGCATCACCGAGCAGCAGAGCCCACTGAAAACCCATCAGGCACTGCCTTACTTTAGTGAATTAAATAATTCAAGAGCTGGCAGAGCAGCCTTTCTGGATTTCCTGTCCAAATGCATCACCCGGCATCAGCAGTGTTCCGGTATTGTCCCTTCACAGACCACAACTTACCTGTACTACTTCTTCAATAGAGATGCTGTTCCCATCCAAACAGCCTCCACTCCTCTCCTGGGCTGCTCTGAGCCAGCGCACCCAATCCCCAAGTGCCACTTGCTCAGGTGGCCGAGGTGGCAATGGCTCGTGCTTTTTCAGTGCCTCCAATATTAATCCAGCCAGAGCATCTTTCTCCCTCACTTCCAATTGGCGAGCGGCGGATGGGTGGAGTGAGAGCGTGACCCATTAGCTCCCAGCTGGGCACCTCCAGCCCAGCACCCAAACCCAACGCCGTGCAAGGGATGCAAGCAAGCTGCTAACTTCACACCACGATGGGATTCAGGTTTCCTCCTCCAACCCTACACTCCCCCCCCCCTTAAGATCCAGAGCTTTCCCCTCTGAGAGCAAGGCAGAAAAAGAGATTAAAGCAACCCTGCACTTGGGAGCCGGAGCTTTTTGCTGGATGCTGTGCAGAGAAAGCTCATTGCCTCCTTAAAGAAAAAGGGCTTTGTGGCAGCCAGGCTCAACTGAAGTGAGATGCTGTACCTTAGGAGAGAAGTGCGGGGAAAACAACGCAAAGATGCAAAAGGAAGAGAGGGGAGAAAAGCCGCTGCCAAGAGGTGGATATAGTGAATCTCTTAAAGACATCGCTGCTCTACTGTAGCTGCACAGCTGCCTCCTATGTCTTTTTCCCAGCACGGGCAACAGCAGCACAAGGGTTAATGCAGGCATTCAGCAGCCAACGAGGAGCCTTTGTAAGGGAATGGGAAACAGGGCAGTAAGTCTGGGCTGTTACAACAAGTTGCAGAAAATAGAGATGAAGAGAGCTCACCTCACCCAAAGAGGTTTACCACCCGGTCTGACAGCCCAGCACTTTGCTAAGCAGTACCCACAAAGCTTCGGAGGGGTGAAGATGCCACATCCTCTCTCCCCCACGCTCCAGCCCGTTCTGCTCCTATCACTACCTCCCTTACTAATGCAAGATCCTCATTACAGCAAGGCAAGTCTCCCCCAGCTGGATGCTTACAGCCCAGAGGAGCCATCTGTTCTGGCCAAGAAGAATGAGAAGGAATAAATCAGCTCCCCAATAGAGCACCAGGTCAGCCTCCCAAAAGGTAGAGCCCCACAGAAGAAACAAGCAGCAAGTTCTCCAAACACCAGGACACTGCCATCTCCGAGTCCCTTAAATCACAGCAATCCGAGTTGCTGTAAGTAACAATCCCACAGCAACTCAGTAAATCATTATTTACCAGGAGGCAGCCCAACACTTTCCATGCAGAGGGAGGTGGGGGGGAAAAAAAGGCATTGCTTTTAGCAGAGGGATTTCGGAGCCACATCGCCCATCCTCACTCCTCCTGTTACAGGCTCGCTTCCGCTGCATGAAACCACAGCTCATGTTTTTAAACACCTCCCACGCATTCTCCCTGCTGAGACTGCTCAGCTGCTCTCCTCCATTTCTTTGCATGCCACCTGATCAGCTTTGCCAGGTGAGGTGCACGGCTGCTGGCTTGTTATTAAGATGTAAAGCAAGTTTACTTTGAGGGTGGGAGATCTTTGGAGGTCTCCAGCCCAGCAACGTGCTCCAAGCAATGCAACCTTAAAGTCATATCACAGCTGTTCAGGACCACATTTCACCAACTGCAATCTCTCTCCTGAAGAAGTTTGTACAGAATATAAGCCTTTAGGATCGGCACTTCAAGCGATCTCAACTCCTACAACAGGATTTTACTATTTTCCCCATATAGAATCCTTGCAATAACAGCGTTGACAGCTCCGAACCAAGCTAACACGCATAAGGAACTTCCCTGTAGTGCTGAAATCTGCCATAAAGGATCTTAATCACCTATCCTCACACTTGATAGCTTTAATAACAGTTTAAAAGATAAAGCTGAAAGCAATGCAACCCTAAAGGTGAAATGAGCCCGCTGAGCCTCCAGCAGGTATTTCAGGTTTTGGACACTGCCGGATTCAAATGAGTGAATGAGCAAACTTATGAGACAAAAAGACTGCTAAAGAATGGGTTCTATTTTTACTTTTCCCATGCTGAGGTTGTTTATCAGCTCCCCTGGTTGAAGTACTCAAGCTGCTCCATGGTGGAGGTGGCAGCAGCCAAGTTAGCATCACTAGGAGATATCTAAGGAAGGGAGCACACCAACAACCCCACATCAGCACATCCACTAACCCTACACGCATCACCTCCCTCTTCCATCCACCATCCAACTCCAACCATCTCAGCAGTCAACTCAGCTTCCCAGTGCCACCCTCCTCAGCCCACTCCACATACCATCCACCGGCCCGCTCCATCTCTGAGGCACTAAACGTTGAGGCCATGGGGCCAGGTCCTGTGAAGATCCAGCACTCGCCCCAAACTGTCCATAGGGTGAGCGTAGGAAAGTAAGCTGGGGGTAGCAAAAAGAAGCTGGCTCCATGAGAACAGAGAAGAGAGGAGAGCCAGGTACGATGCAAACCGCGTCAGCCTTCGCCTCCTTCAGCTGGTACTGTTGGGACATGCAGTCTCAGAGCCTCCTTCCCAACAAATTCCTTTCTCAAGAGGAATGAATGCAAAAGGAATAATAAAAGCCTCTTGAGAAGCTCCGTTCCTGCTGTCACAGCCTCACGGAGCGCACTGGAAGGCTGGAGTCTCCAGCCTGTATTTAAACGCGCCTCTCAGAAAGCAGAGATGCAGCACAGGAAGAGACAAATTCCAGCCCTGCGTCGGGCTGATAAGCCAGGTTTATAATATTCAAGAAGTATTGGCATTACTACAGTTCCTCCCTCCACCCCTCCCCAATGAGGATCTCGGGCAGTAGCTTGTTGTGCACAATAAGCAAAAAAAAGCCCAATCCCTAAAAAATAATAATATAAAAAGCCTGTTCCGGTGGGAACAGCCAACACGTTGAATAAAACAAACACACGCGTGCTAAACCCTGGGGATGCAATTAGGCTCAGAGCAAGGGAAGAGGCATTCAGCTCCAGGAGATGGAGACGAGCGAGGGAAAAGGAGAATAAAGCTTAATCTTGAGGCAATGCCCCATCAGGTGGGGTTGCCCTCCCCCCCCCCCCCCAAGTAGGTGATCCTGAGCAACAGCCCCCACTGCTGTGGGGTGCCAGCACTTGGAGCTGAAAGGAGGTCACCTCATTCTCAGGCCCCCCCCCTCCTAATTCTCTCTCCCACTTATCTGCACCCGCTGGTAACTCACTCCATCACCTTTACTGGTCAAAGCTGGATATTAGGAAGAATTTCTTAAAGAGAAGTCAAGCATTGGTACAGGCTGCCCAGGGAGGTGGGGAGAGTCACCAGCCCTGGAGGTGTTTGTGAGCCATGGAGACGTGACACCAAAGGTCATGGTAGGTTTAGGACTGGTGACCTTAGAGGTCTACCCCAACCACAATGATGCTATGATTCTACCTACCTACAGTATATCTCAGAAGAGCTGCCCAGATGAGATTCAGATCAATGAATTTCCCACATCACCAACTGTCCCCATGCACCCCACCATAAGGACGCATAGTTCCAGCCTCATGAGCCTGACCACTGCAGTTTGCATCAGCTTCAAACTTGGGAAGCTCAAAAGCACCCATAGGAAGAAAGTTCAAGCGTGAGATCAGCATTACCCACTCCAGTGGCTTTTCTCCCCTCCTCTTCCCATGGTTTCTCTGTATCAAAGACGCTCAAAATGCCCTCTGTTCCCTGTGCCCTACCCAACCCACAGCTCCCATCAGGAACAAAGACCCTTCCTCAGCAACAGAGGGACATCCAACTTCTCATCTACTTAATCACAAGTCAGAGCCAGGGATGGGTTTAGAAAGGAGGAGTAGGAAAAAACCCACGGAGTTAAAAGTGACAGCTGAGCGCTTTGATATCAAAGCCAGCACTGACAGATGCAGGGCTCTGCTCCTGGGCCAGCACATCGCCATGCTAAGCACAAAGGGCTTCATGGAGAGCTTATGCTAGAACCATATTTAGGAAGTTGCTTTGCACTGAGAAAAGTCCTCCCATTTCACCCATTCCCAGCACAGATTACTGAAGGAGATGCTCTGCAGAGTCACAAAACACTGCTCACGCTCAGATGAACTCAAAGGAACAGCCTCAGCACTCTGTTCCCAACCTTCCTGCAGTGCATCATTGCAGAGGACCCCCTACTCCCAAGCAGCAACTGTACCACGCTGTGCTCAGCCACCAGAAAGGTAGTTGGGATGGAACACATGCTGGATATCTGCTGGCGCACTTGGCAGCCATCTGCGTGTTTACAGGGTGGATGACAGTTTCACGATGACGAGTCATTAAAGCATCCCAGGCTTGTTTACTCCCAGAGAAGGAAATGGGACTTCTCCAGACGTGGTTTTGCACTTGGAGGATACTCGGTAGCTCAAGCGCCACCTAAACTCCAGTTATGGAAAGCTTTTGGATAGCATAGCTGTCACTGGTTTTGGATTCTGTCAAAGCCAAGACACCCACATTTTTGCCTTGAATCATTGAATGGCTTGGGTTGGAAGGACCCCCAAGGGTATCAACTCAAAGATGAACCATTTATAGCCCCCATTGATTTATTATTGCTTTACTGGAAAGTTCAGGCACTCCGGGTAACTCTTTGTTACCACTTGGGGAGTGAAGTGAGCACCACAGTGAAAAGCCCCCACTCATACCTCAGGCTCTGTTCATTTAAATGAACTGAAGTGCTCCAGCTGCCAAGGAACAACATGAGAGCCAGAGAGGAACTTCCACTGTGGCACGTGGAGAGGCAACCGTATTAAAGCCACAGATGTTTCAGAACCAGAAGCTCTGGCCACATTGGATTGGCCAATACATCCCAGTTACAGCAGGGGAACAACAGCACACAGAGATGGCAGCAGCAGCGACTGAGGCTGACAGGACTGAAAACATTGCACCACCACTTCCTTGTAACCTAAACCTACCCAAGAACAAAACAGCCCTAGAACCAACTCCAACAGCAGCCCAGGTGAGATGGCTGAAACCCTGCAGGGCTTGCACAGCCCTGGGTCAAGCAGTTTGATCCCATCTTTCACAGCCACACTCTGTGGGATGGGAACTATGCTCCAGAGAGACAAGGCTATGCTTACAACTCAAGAAAACCCAAAGATTTACCAAGAAATCTTGCATAGAAAGGCATCAAGGTAGCTTGGAAAGGAGTCCGTATGCTCCCAAATAGGCATTGCTTGTGTGCATCTCACTGGCCAGCCCTCACTATCAAGTCATAATGACAGCCTTGGACACGAAAAAACAACAGTAAAGGAAGTTTTCAGGAAACGCATCAGAACTGAAGCAACCTTTTCTTTTTCCTTCCTTAAACAGAGGTACAGCCCTCCCTCCCTAAGCTGAGATCCCACAGTGAAGTCTGTAGCCCGTTTTCCCCCGATCACAGCTTTGCAGGCAAAGCTGTTGTGCCACCTACAGTTGCTTTTCCTCCAGAACAAACTTCCCTATGCAAACTCCAGTCATTTAATATAGCGATGAACCAGCACACGAATGCAGCCACGCTAAGCAAGGAAGCGCTCCCTCCCCATTGGGGGGGTAACACTGCAGAAAGTAACTTTTACAGTAGAGTAAAAGCCAAAGAGTGCAACTCAACGTGCATTTAAACCCAGCTGGTTGCAAGCACTCCAAATTGGAGCTCGCAAACACATCACTGGGGTCCTGCAGGGCTGTCCGAGTATCTCTGCTTGTTCCGCTCAAGCTGCTTAACTTCGTTCTTTTAATTATTATTATTTACAACGCTGCCAAAGCAAAGCTGAACGACCGCATCCGCAAACAGAGTGTCATGTCGGAGAGGAGCTAACAGCAAGCCGTGCCCTTCTCCCATCTGAGGTATAAAACAAAGCACAAAAAGTGGGGGGGAAAAGTACCCAGAACAACGAAAAGGTCCCGAATTTCAGTTGCTCCTTTATCCTCTTCCACTCTGTGCCCTCTGACTTTATCCACCCCAAATCCATGCCCACCCGGTGCTGTCCAACGAGCCCAGATGCAAAGAGTCATCACCTCCTCAAAACAACAGCCGGCTCCCATCCAAAAAAACAACAACCCCAAAACAATGACGCAAAGCCAAGCTTCCCCACTTTCCCCACAAAAACCCCTTCCGAGAGCAGGGCAGCAGCACACATCCCATTGCATCCCATCACCAAGAACCACACAGCCGGCATTCCCCCCCTTCCATCCCAAAAGAAGGGACAAACCGAGGACACCCCCCCCCCTACCCCCTTCTTCCCCATCTGCCGTAACGCTCATCGCACTGCTGTGGCTGCTCACCGCATGGCTGGAGGTGGAACACCCGCCTGGCTGCCATGGCTGCCTCTCTTTTTCCTCTCATCCCGTCTTCACCATCTTGACACTTTAAGGACTTTTGTCGCTGTTTCGGGGTCGGCGGCGTTCTTTAATTACTTATTTTTAACCTTTATTTTTTCCCCCCCCCACCCCTCTTCCTCTTCCTCATCAATCCCCCCCCCCAACCCACCCCCTCCCCCCCGAAAAATAAAGACGCAACGCAGCCAAAACTGAAAGTCCCCCGAGCCGGAGTGCGGCTGAAGGGAAGGGCCGGGGCGGGGGCACAGCCCGCCGGGTCCTAGCGCCCTCCCAGCCCGACAGCAGGGTAGCTCCACGTGTATTCAAACGAGCAAGGTTTCACAGGCTTCAGTTCCTTTGATTTTTTTTCCCCTCCGCTGAACTCTGTGCCGCTCACAGGTTTGGATGCTACAGGTGTGGGCAGGTGAGGTGCTGCCTGTAAGCTCACAGCTGGATTGGAAGCACCAAGTGGGGGAATAATCCCACTCCCCCAATAAGAAGGGCTGATGGTAGAATGGTGTAGGTTGGAAAGGACCTCAGATCTTATAGCTACAGCCCACTGTTGCAGACAGGGTTGCCAATTGCTAAGCCAGACATCAGTTCAGGCTGCCCATGGCCCATCCATGGACTTGGGTACCCACAGCTGTGGGGGGGGGAGTGGGGGGAGCAGAGGGATCTCACCATCCTGTCATTGAAAATTTTCCCTCAACACCTAATACAAATCTCCCTTCCTTTAGTTTAAAGCCAACCCCTTTCTCCTATCACTCTCAGACACACATAAAGTCACTCTCCCTCCTGTTTACAAGCTCCCTTTAAGTGCTGGAAGGGCACAACGAGGTGTCCCTACAGCCACCTCCAGACCGAACACCCCCAGCCCTCACTGCATCCATACAGCCTCCTCCAGACCCCCTTCCCAACAGCTCCATATCACAAGGTCCTTTTCCACCAAGCCCTTTCAGAACCAGAGCAAACCTCAGTGCCTTTTGCCACAAACCCCACACCCAGCATCATCCGAGTGCCATCGCCAAGAGCAAGGAAAGGAATCGGAGAACAGGGACTCAGCCAGGAGCCCATTTCATATCTCAAGTGTGAACACCAGCAGAGGCTGAAACCTAACACTTGTGCTGGAATAAAAGCAAGGTGGCAAATGGAGGACGTTTGCATCATCTCCAGAAGCTGTGCTATATCACGTTAGGAGAAATAACTATGCAGCCATGCAAGCTGGATGGTTTTATTGTTTTCCCCTTCTTTCCTTCCTCTAGGACAGTCAAAGTTCCCTCCTTTTGATCCCAACCTGGAGACAACTGGGAAAAGCCTTTAAGTGGGATGCTCTTCTAGAAATCAAAGTCTACTATATCCCATAGGCTTATGGCTCTTCCCTCCAGCCCCATAGCAATGAAGGAGTTGATGGTCTGTCCTATATAGGGTATGTCATCCACAGCAGTGCTGGCAGCAGGCATTGGAACAAATACCATATCCCAACCTCCCAGGAAAGGGCCAGGCCAACTAAACAGCAACAGAGTGAAATTCACAGTGGAAGATCAGTGCTATTTCTTACCCACCCCATTGTATGAGTCATAGATCAGCCCAGGTTGAAAAGGACCACAACGATCATTGAGTTTCAACCCCCCTGCTATGCACAGAGTCTACCATGAAGACATCAAGACTTAAGTCAGCCAGACTGGAAGGGGAAAGGAACAGGTCCAAAGTTGCAGAAGTTCGGAGAATTCCTCCAAGACACACATCCTACAGACACGGAACCAACTGTGGGTAACTGAGCCCTATATTCTTTCCCTTTTATACCTCAGACCTAACCATACCTTACCATGATGAACAATTACCTAACAGAACATATCCCTTACTAAGAAATATTACTCCACCTCCAGCACAGCTTTCTGGACTATAAACACAGGTATCAGCTTATCTGATTTGATGCGTGGCTCCAGAGAAGAGATCAGATACCTTCTGTCTGGCGCTATCTGGTCCATCCCAATGGCTCCAGCCCTGCTCTTTGCCAGCAGACTCCACCAGCCCAGCTAAGCAGAGTCACCCATAGGGAGCATGATCCAAGGAGCAGACATTAAACCCAACCTTGAGCCTCAACGAGGAAACAACTTCATGCAAAGACAGCCTCTCTTCAAAGTGAATATTTGTTTTCCTCATAGCAAGTTATTTCTTTCTCAAACATCCAATTGGCTCTAAGAAGCTCTTTGTTCCAAGGCTGGCTCAGGGCTGCATTCAGTCCTTACAGATATTGGGCACTCTTGCCTTTTAGTGAGACACTTCTACCAACACTGCGGCTTTCATAGCGGGCTAGCACCAGAGACTGCAAGGGTTTGGAGCCTAGAAAGAAACACTTGGTGGATCCAAGCATTGCAGAGTGACTCCTACCAAGTACCCACGCATGAAGAGGTGCTGGGATTTCAATGCCTGCAATGCAGCCAAGGCTTTTCATAAAAAACAAAACCCAAAATTGATATTTGGGTTGGATAAAAAGTAAGCTAAGTACAACTTGCAGGTCGAGTTGGTTTGTCCTGTTTTAATCACACCTGGAATCCCTTCAGTCCCTCTTGCAAACTGAAGTGAAACAAACTGCTTTGCACCAAGCTCCGGTGACACAGCCTGGTCTGACCCCAGCTGCAGGAGAGCAGCTCAGCTTGCAGGACAGTGCAATAAATGCTGCAGCACAGCAGAGGGAGCACAGGGTCCTGTTGGAAGCCCCTCTAAGGGAGCAGCAGCCAGATAACATCTCCCTTTTCTTTTTTTAACACCTTCATGGTAAGGATTTCAGCATCTATCCCAGCCATTCCTCCAGAACCCTTTGATCTCACCCCTGGAGCTGAACACTGCAAACTGCAGCCACAGCACTAAGGATCACATTGCAGGACACGTGTTGAAAGTCACTCTGGCACAATGGTGTGCAGAGATCCATGCCGGGTTGGGGTACCAGGTTGCTTTGAGAAGTCAAGAAGATTCAATATTGGAGGCCAAGGTGACAAGCGGCCCTGCAGGTTGAGATACCAGAGCAAGCTGTCTGGCTGCAATCATCACTTAGTGCCTGTCCTCCAACTCACAGCAAAAGCAAGCAACCAAATTTTAGGCAGAACTGAATGGATCCCTCCAGATGCAAGGATGCACATCTCAGGTTACCCTGGAAGAGGCAAATCTTTCACTCTTAGGGTTGTTCCCCCACCACCACCACCCAAGTGGTACTCGTCCAAACTAGAGATAAGATTTCAGAAGAGGTCACAGAAAGGTATCTCAAGAAAAGGCACAAAAGCAGCACAACAAACTTATTCCTTTCATCTCCCTCCTGCAGATCTGCTTTCCTACAGCTTCCCAAGCCCCTCCAAGCCCTGCCAGCTCTTCCCTACTGGAGCTCCACAGGGCAGCAAGGAGCAGAGCTGGCATCCAGCCGGAGAGCTGCTGGGAAGGGCAGGCTCCTGGAGTGCAGATTGCACCCAGATGGTGATTTCCTCCTGGCTCTGGTAGGAGCTGGGGAAAGCAGCCAGTCTCTCCAGCACACTCTGCCAGAGGCAGAAACTCCCTGGCAGAAGTCATGCCAGCATGCCCCTTTTATTAGGGCCAGCACCATGCAGCCAACTTGTATTGCCACCAATTGCAGGGAGATGCAAGCAGGAGTGAACCATCAAAGATCACAACTGTATTTACTGCAGTGCTTATCCTAAATACAGACCAAGGAAAATGCTTTTACACCTTTAGAGCACATCAAGGATTTCCTGTCCTCTTTGGAGGAGTTCTCCAATTAAGACTCATCTCTACAGTATGAGAAGGGATAAGGATTCCCTAACAAAACCTGGATGGGCCTGTAAATATGAAGGTCCCATCTGCCAGCAGAGCTGGGGCCAATGGTGCTGGGCACTGCAATGCCAAAATGTGGTTCATGTGGTAGACACCAATATCACCAGGCTTCCAACTAGGTTGGTTAGTAGGGACAGAACAAATCCTCTTCTCATTGCCTAGAGATTTAAGGTCCAAAACATTGACCAGGATCTACTTGGCCAAACATGAAGGCTGCCTGAACACCTCTAAAACATGGTTTAGTGGTGGGTGCACAGTTGGACAGGATGATCTTGGAGATCTTTTCCAACCTTGGTGATTCAATGATTTCTGAAGTCTTTCCATCTCTTATAGGAAGGCAGAAGAACAATAGGCAGGAAGACTCAGTATGGCAAAGGAAAGTGTGAGCAGAGCATCTCTTAAGGAGAAGCAATAGCATGTGAACTTGCAGAACTGTGTGCCCCTACAGCTATGGTCAGCCCCTCCAGCACCTGAACACATCCTGCTTGAGAGAAGGACTGGAGCCAGAGTTTGAAGCAATGTTGCTCACAGCTATTCCAAAGAACAGTGCTGCTAAAGGAGTGTGGCCCTGAGATCCAGCTCCTACCAATAAGTGAAGCTCCATCTACCCACTTCAGCACCTGAGTGTCAGTTTTAGCTCTCTGTAGCAATTAAAAGGACAACTCCACAGAGCTTGTCAAAGCACACTATGGCTCATGAACAACAGCACACCACATTTCCTACCTCTACCATTGCTCGCTAAGTCTCATACCAACAGGTGACCAGGGGCTGGGAGCAATTAACAGCAGGAAACTTCCCCATGTACCACTTCACCTTCCTGCATATGCCTGAGAACTGACACATCTCATCATTATAAGGCACAGCAGGAGAGCTGAGATCCAGCCACTGCAGTTGCAGATTACAATATGGAAAAAGATGTTTTTCACCTCTTTGCTTTCTATGCAGAGAAGATCAAGGGAAAAAGGATACCCTTAAGAGATGTTACAGCTATACAGTGAGCCCGGTTAGCCTAAAGTAGGTCTCAGGCAGAGATAAACACACAATAGCTTTGCACAGAGCCACATCTGAATAGCTGAGTTCAGCCTCAGAGCATTAAAAGACTGTTGATTCCAGTAGAGAAGACACTTGCCAGCCTTTTTTTGTGCAATTTAAAGGAAAAAACCCTCAGTAACCAGTCCAGCCACAGAGAACCCACCCTCCCTCCCTTCTGCACTCAGCAGCGACTCAAACAATGTGAATGTTTTCACTGCTGCTGGAGGCAACAGGCTGGTGATAAGGAGTTTAGGTTAGTTATTTTCAGGGCTAATGGATTTAGAAATAAATGATGGTCCTTGCCCAAGACTCAGCTGAACATGTTATGAAGCTCAAAGAACAGACTAGAGTAGCAGATCCAGATGATGTCATGTAATAGTGCAATAAAGAATTACACAACTGAAAGCAATAGATAAACAGGAACACTCAGCAAAATCTAAAGGCTTAATTGAGGAATTACCTTAAATCTCAGCTATGCACACACCAGCAAAGCCCCTTGCCTAATTTCCACTTAGCTCACACTATATTCACAGATGTAAATATTTACCTGAAATCTTCATGACCAAAGAAGGGGAGGGCGCCAGGGGTTGGTTTCATACCAAGCAAAAGCACACAGGAAGCAGCGGAGAAGAACACAAGGCAAATGAAGACCAGCATTTCCTAGGCAAAGCCATTTTTTGCAGACTCAGCAGCAGGTTCATGAGGACTCGCACGGGGGAACTGGTAGTCAAAAGCAACCAAAGCCAGCTTTAAACAGCCTAAAAACCCCACTTCTGACAGAAGAAAGGATCATATGCCGCGATGCGGTTCTGAAGATTCTTCACACTTTGGGATGACAACTTTCATCTCCCTGAGCAGATACAATTGCTGGCAGCGAACACACAAGAACAGAAAAAACCTCAAGTTCCACAACAGGCTTCAAAGCCCAGTAGTGTTTTACTTGCTGCTAAAACAGATTCACAGTTTGCTATGCTTGCTTAATTTAATTTGAGTTGCATGAAAAGCCTCTTGCTTCTCCTTGAGGTGCCGCCCCTCCCAGCAGCGTACAAGTAGCATGCACTCATTTTCTGCCTTCAGTGATGATGATTCGGCACCTTCAGCTTTGACACTGCACAGATTGGAGTCAGGATTGAGTACTTGGGCAGACAATGCAGTAGAAGAGGCATTAAGATCGCCAAATGCAAGTAGCCAGCAGAGGATCTGAGCTGAGCACATGGAAGCCAAAGAACCAGAAAAGCTGGGAAAGACCTCTAAGATCACCAAGTCCAACTGCCTACCTACCAACAATATTGTCTACTAGACCATGTCCCTTTGAGTCATGTCTCCACAGCTCCCGAGGACCTCCAGGGATGGTGACTCCACCACTCACTCCCTGTGCCGTTGCATCACGACACCCTTTGGGTGGAGGAATCTTTTCCTGATATCCAAACTGAACCTCCCCAGCACGACTTGAGGCCATCACCTTTCATCCAATTACTGTTACCTGGGAGCAGAGGCTGACCTCCACCTCTCCCAGACAGGAGGTTTGGGTGGCGCTGTGTGGATCCAGTGGCTGGACTTGCAATACTCTATGACTCCATACTCGTGGATTTTTGCACCTGCTCATATTTGTGAGCTACCAATAGAACAGAACATCCATTCTTGGCAAGACACCTGTCCTTTAAATACAATAAAGTGGAGTTCAAAGCTAACAGCACCACAAGCCAGAACTCTCATTAGAAAGGGAACGTGGAAAAGTAATTATACCTGGTCTCTATTGGAACTGGAGGTTCTCTTGGACAACCAAATACAGGACTTAATGGCGATCTAAAGGCACCACCAGCATAGCTTTGTGTTTTAACAATGAATTCTCACAAAGATGATCAGACTAAGCCAAGCTAATTAACAAGTCAATTTTCACCCCTGGATATGAAGCTTTACATCCCCACCACCAGCACAGCTTTCAGGCTGCAACTAAGAAACAAGAGCATCAATTTTTCCCCACTGTTTTGAAAGAGCTCCCACTGCAGGAGCTACTGAAGTACCTGTTAAAGTAGTTTTGTCCCATTAGAATTTGTTTGGAACACAAATGATAAAATATAGATCTGTATGGCTTGCAGTCCCCTCCTTCTGTTAGGGAATGAAGATGCTCTTTGGTCACCCTACAGGACAGCCATAAGGAGGTGTTGGCTTTAGCCCTGAGCAGTCAGGCAGCATTCACATCCTTAAAAGTTGCTTGAGTTTAATTAAAACCAATCATCTTCCAGCCCTATAAATACAGAATATAATTCTCCCATTTACAAGTGAGCCTTTCAGAGCTAATTAGAGCATGAAAGCAGTAGTGGGACATGCACATACCAAAGTACAGACAGTTAAAATTGTGCTCTTGTCATTCAAAAGCTTAAAATATTTGCTGATGATCAGGGCCATAACAGACTACAGAAGCCACTACCTGAAGATACAGCCACAGCTTTGCCTTATTTCCACACACAGGTAGGAAATGTGGGTGCAGAGGGACCATCAGCTACTGCGATTTAGGATGCCAGTACAGTCCTTGCCATCACTCCAGCATAAGCACTGGTTGCACCTATCAACAGCAAATTCAAGATTTTGTAATCTAACTCCCATGCAAAGTTACCCTCCCTACTGCCAGATTAAACAAAACCAAGCTCTTTTGATGTTAAAAAGCCCAGCTGACCCAAATATGTGAGCTATTAGATAGCATTTGTTCTTTAAAACTAGTTTAGACCAGTAGCATTCCCACTGCTTGGAGAACTGGATAAATAAAGCCCTTAATGCCATTAGGGAGCAGCTCAGCAGCAGTAAGTTTCTGCAATAAATGCTATACATTAATGCCATCAAGGCCTTGTCTTTCTGCCAAGCAGGAAAAAAATGCCTATTTGCAGTGACTGTAGGACTCCCCCTTGTTCTTATGTGGTTGCATAGTTCTGCACAGTTGCAAAAGAGAACTTCTGGTTGTTGATGCATGTAGTCAAAATGCATCTTGGTGGTAGCTGCAGTCAGCTCAAAGCTCTATTTTGGTGGTGATGGGGAAGGGGGCTTCTCTCCTTTCCAAAAGCTGCCATATTTCCATTTTCCATGGGAAGGCTGTCCTCCTTCTTAAGGAAGACACATACCTGTACCATTCTTCAGATGATTAAGGTTGCTACACACAACCCTGCAAAAGAACAGCACATTTCAGGGCTATCTGAAGCTTTCCATATTTCTTTTCAGTCTTTGTAAGGCAGAATGAAAAGACTTAAGCATTTAGTAACCAAACACCACACTTGAAGCCACCAGCCAGTCTACAAGGGGTTCAAGAAGAAGCTCCTCCATGAAGGCTTCCAGGCAGACTGATATAGACTTGCATGTTGTACATCATCTCTTGTACATCTTACACTTGTTCTATTCATAATCAAGCAGCTTAATATTAACAGCCAGCATCTTAAATAACAGAGCTCCAATGTTTGGCATTAAGTGTTGGGCAGGTAGACACAATGTCTGCAATTGGAAGCATTCACTCCACCACTGTTGGCAGAACTAAACAGAATCCTCAGAGCAAACAATAAAATGATTAAGGTTTCTCAGAAAACTGACCTGTGATGAAAGCAAATGTGGATAGGCTTCAAGACAGAGGAGCTGGAAAAGAACAGAATACATCCAAGCAAGGTAATTTTGGCTGTCTAGCAGGAAAGTTCTCAATGGTGAAGCCAGTATGCCTGCAATCTAGCTATCTTCTCCCAAGAGATTATTATTCCTGCACAAGCTGGAAAAACCCGAAGGCTGCCATATAGCAAACAAGCTCTTTTGGGTTTGTTTTTTTTTTTGAACAGCAGAGTTGGAAGGAAAACAAGTAGTTCTTATCTCTGAATTCAGTGTCTTACCTCACGTTCTGTGCCAGGATATTAAGTTACTTCCTCGTGACAGGAAAGATCTTTACATCGAATGGGACGCAAGATACCTACTGTAGGATTCATCTCTGAATCCCGTGTCTGCACTCTATATAGTCATGTTCAAATGCACAAACACTTCAAGACAAGTTTAAGTTCTGCCAATAAGAGCTTTTCTTACCTAGTCAAGAGTCTATAACACATCCAGACTGTTTCAACACTTCACCATTGTGAATGGGTACATTCAGCTACAGTGCACAACACTCAGCATACAAAATGCCTGGCCAAGCTTGAAAGCCATCACCTGACTCTGGGACCCTACCACGTACTTCTCATTTGTTTTAAGAAAGTCCACAATTTTCCCTGCTCTTGCCTCATACTTCACATGAGGCTGCAGAATCAAGGTTTATGCACCCAACTGGGCCCTTGTTTTGTTTGAGAGCTGCATTCAGAAACATTCACCGTGATAGACATGCACGCATCAAGTTGCAGAGCCTGTTCTGCAGACAGCTGCAATTACAACACCTACCCCTCCATCCTTCACTTCCAGATTTTTTGGGTATCTGAGCTGAAAGATAATTAATAGACTTTGAAAGCCACCTACAGAACTGCTGGCACACCACCATCCATTCAGATGGCTTCCTCTTGCAGACAGGCTGGCTCCTGGCTGGGGATCCTCAGGAAGTAGATAGAAAAGACTGAAATTAAGGCTGAGAGTAGCCTGAGATTAATTTCCTTCTCTGGAGAGCTCCCACACGCCCTGCCATTTTACCAGCAGACAAGAAGGTCATGAAGTCCAAGGATGTGGCAAGCGATTATACTGAGAACTTGAATAAAACAGCTGGAAAGCAACTCCTTTGCAGTAAGACACCATGTGCCCACCCAAAAGCAAGAGGAAGAGTCCACAAAATTTCAACCAGTTTGAAGCAGTCACAAAGATCAGCCCATAGGCTTCGGGTCATTTCTGATCTCTCAGCACCAGGACAGCCAGATCTAGAGATCTATTTACAGACAAAGTTTTCCCCATGTGCTGCCTTCACACTAGATACAGAACCACTATCTGGCCTCCAACTGAATTACCCAATATTGTTGGTAGACTGGATGGCTTGCTCAGTCCAATACTTGAGAGAAATCACTCATGTTAAGCCTTCTGAAGGCTTACAGAACCTGAGAATACTCCTACAGACAGATACAAAGGCGCATAGCTAGATTAAAGAATGTTAGATTAAAGAACATAAACATTAAAGAATGCTAGATTAAAGAATGGTAAACCAGAGAGTGGTTTGATTTTGGAAATGTTTGAGTTCAGAGCTAGAAACAGCTCCTCTATTCACAGTATTTCTTTTCTCCTGAAAACCTGCTTATCTCTTCCTGGCTTTCTCCAAGAAAGCGCCACTGTTTTGTCTCTGAATATTGAGATCTTGAACTAGAGGTCAGCTTGGAACCAAATGAGAATTAGGGTCATGGAGTTGACATAATTAAACCAACTAATGCACGGTGCCAGCTGGACAGAGGATGTCCTTAAGTGAACAAATCTACTGTAATTTATTTGTATTCTAGGCTTTAGAAGAAGAGTGATTTCTCTCCAAATACAGCAAGTGACCTCCTATCACCCTTTTAGGTACCCAATATGTCAATGCACAAAAGACCTCATCAAAAAAATAACCACTCCCAAGCAGTAATGCAACAGATATATTTGCCTTCATATCAATGTGACAAGCACATACATCAAGAAGTTACCATGGCTCTTCTCCAAAATGTTGTAAAACACATTTATTTCAGAAGCAGTATACACATCATCTCCTTGACCATACAGCTATTCCAACAGTCAACATAAGCTTTATTCCCTCAAATCTCTCACTTTCAGCCCAAGCTACCTTCAAGTTCTGTACTACTGTCAGCTGGTGAAAACAGAGGGAAGCAAATCAAGGCAGCACTGAGTGAGGATGGCTTGGGTAGATTACTGCTGTTGCACAGTTCTGTTTTCAGTTTAGAGACATAAAAGCAGATACCTACAGTGCACCTGAATAGAGGGCTTGCCTGCCATTACAAGTATTTTATTGACTATATAATAGAAAATGAAACAACAGTTAACTCCATCCCATCTTCCGCCAATAAGTGCTTAATGATTGCTACCTCAACTGTCACAATCAACATGCTTTACTATATTCTTTGGCAATGCTATGAACACCACGAAGCACTGGGAGCCCAAATGGGATCACTATTTGTTGAGAAATATCATCTCCCCAGACCTCTTGCCTCTTCCTCAAGATAGAGGAGCCAGAGCACAATAGCTTGGGACTAAGATGCCCATGCTAATCCACAATTATAAATTGAAAGTGCTTTTGTTAGTAGTAAAAAGAGATCCTCACTGAAGGGTTGACCCAAGCTTGCTATCCACCTCCAAACAGCCCATCTCCACATTGTCTCTCTGGTTTATGTATCCCAGCAGCAGATGGAGAAGCTATTTAAGTCCAGATTTGTGCCTTTCCACACCAGAGACATGTTGGCTCTGTCTCAGTACCAAAAAAAATCACTGTAGATTTCAGACTCTACCAAAAAGCAGGTAAATGACTTCTGACAGTGCTTGAGAAATTCAAAGCCTGTTGTCTTGTCCTTTATTGCCCAAGCTGAGTTCCTGCTCACAATTGTTTAACAACTGGCAGCCAATCTTAGTGCACAATCAGGCTTATCACTGCCTAGATCTAGTGTGGATTGAGTCAGACTGCTTTCAGCCTCACTCATGAAAGACGCTGAAGTCACTAAATAGCACTGTCCCATTTCTAAACTGCATGTTCAAGCACTGAGAATATCATCTTAGCCAGATTCAAGGCAATTATCTGTCTTTCTGAAAGATGAGGAAAGTCATCATCTTCATTTCCACCAGAAATGCTGAGGTCATCAACAAGCAATAGAAACTGTGGGGAAGTAGTTCAGCAAGTCCCATGAAAAGCTAAAGGAAGATTAGTAATAACTGGAGAAGAGATCAGGATGCAGACAAAAGCCCATCTTACACCATGTATACACAGTGATTCTGGCAATACTTGCTCCAAAGACACTGTTCATGTTTTGGTCCTATAGAGAAAAGTAGGCAAACCCTGGGGCACTCTTACTGTTGATACTTTCAAACATAAGGGGAATTGCTGGGGAGGTATACAGGGCAAAGCAAAACTGTCTTTTCAGCTCTTTTCATGGACCAACAAAATATACATCCAGAAAAGCACCCCAGTTGACCTGAAACCCCACCATCAGATACCTAGGAGAGAGCTTTAGCACCAGCAGAGCAGTCAGGAAAGACCTCACAGGACATCCTGAGCCTCCAACAGGTCTGATACCAAGGCCTTCCAGCGTTAGAGATGGGTCTCCACACTTTGCAGCCTACAGCACCTTCCAAAGAAGGGGTCATCACTCTTTGATGCTATCTGCACTTCAGCACCTCCATAACCCTGCAGTACAAGAAACTCTTCTTGTGACAATATACTTTGTGAACCAATACTCACACACCTTTACTTCCCACCTTTGTTCACTCTCTTTAGTGACTCTCTCCAGCTCGGAAGAAAGTTAATTACACATAACCCATTTTTAAGGCTTTTTTTCCCCTTGCCTTTCTGGTCCCACCACCAACACCACTATTGCATTTTAGAGCACTGTGTGTTAAGGCAGACAAGCCAGGTTCACAGAACAAAGGGAGCAAAAAGATGAAGACACTTCCCCTGGTCTCTAAGAGGTAAGTGCTTTTCCTCCCTTATCATCTGGGTAAGCCACAAATTTTTCACTCCATTTCCAATAGCTAAGAAGCCCCAAGTCACAGAAAGATCATACCATAGGAAGCCATTCAGTCCTCCAGCAGCTTTGAAACAGAATTAGCCATAGCCTGAAGGAGTACAACTTTGATAAGCTGAGGTAGGCTAAAACAAGCTGGGCTCAGTAACACATTCACATTCCACTTCCCTTTGTGATCTGTGATCCAGTAATGATCCTGGAGCACAGGTTTGATGAAGACTGACTTGGTCAACAGCTATGAATAGGAGGAATACAGACCAAGAAGGTCAAGGCAGTCAGCAGTTGTCCACTGATTACCCTAACAGAACAGCTGCTGCTAACACAAGACTTCCAGAAATCAGGTTGTTGAGGCAGTAGCACCTGTGCCCCAACATGAGGTGATCTGCACAGCAATCACAGCAGTTTGGTAACATACTTTAAAAGGTACAAAACATGGCAGCCCACACAAACAGAACTGAGAACTCTGGGGGAAGAAACTGAGAAGCTTTTAAGTGTTTTTCTTCAGATAAATGCTTCCCAATCAAGTTGAGATGCATACAGACTACCATGCAACTTCCCTAGTAACAGGCTGTGCATAGGAGTAGGTTCTTGACACAAGGATCAACATGTTTTCCCACACTGTACAATCCCCTAACTTTACAGCACAGGCTTCCACATGTTGAAACAACACTGTACCCCCAACATGGTCTTCCTACTGCCAGACTGTTGTGCTGATGGAAAATGAGTACTGTGTCCTACCAATGGCTGTAGACGTGCATCCAAGAGACCCAAAGGCTGACAAGGGTGTTCTTAACAAGATTAGAGTAATAGAATCATAGAGTATCCCAAGTTGGAAGGGACTCATAAGGAGGAATCAGGAGTTGTGCTTGATATCTCAAGAACACACTTTTTTGGCACAATCTCACAAAGGGTAAAAGCAACCCTTTTTCTGTACACATCCTTTGGAGCCAGTTCTGAGGAATGGAAGTTTATGATGCGTCTGAGACCAGCAGGATTTGGGTGGGCTCTGAGTACTCCTCACCACCATAGCTCCTCAGTGTTGAGGGTTGTGAACACCAGGTGCTGCCAACACCATCTGCTTTCCCACTTTGCTGTGCTATGGAGAATGAATGAAGCTGTGACTCCAACTGAGTTGCTACAGGACAAGAGCAGGAGCTCTCCAGGGTATCCTCAGAACCCTCCTCCCTCTTGCTCCACATGCATTGAGAGCAAAGTGTCCCTGACCACATGCTAGCGTGTGGCACCTTATCCAACCTGTAGGGCATTCACCACACAGATGCACCCAATTTCCTATATTCAGTTCAGCAGCACTGAGTGCTAATAATGAAGCAACAATAGTCACCTTGCACTAGTAGAAGCTTTCACCACCTGCTTCACAGCCCACTCAAGACCTCTCCTTCCAAGGGGAAGGCAGAAAGACACCAACCAAGCAGGCTGAGATAGCCTGGCTTAACCTCTCCAGCCTATCCACTTGAGGCCAATATCATTTACCAGCCCCACTGTCACTATTCTCCACTGTGGAGGAGGCATCCCACAGCCACAACCCACCCAACTACCTTGCAGCCACTTCACCTCCAGCAGACCCATTTCTTCATCCCAGCTCAGAGGGATGAAGGGATTTTTCACCCTTCCACACACCAGCCGAAACAAAGAATGAAGGTTGGAAAAGGTGTCTAAGACCATCAAGAACAACCACCAACACATTCCCACTAACCATGCCCCTCAGTGCCACATCTCCACGATTCTTGAACACCTTCAGGGAGGGTAACTCCATTGCTTCCCTGGGCAGCCTATTCCAATTCCAATGTCTGACCACTCCTTCTGAGAAGAAACTTTTGTTTATATCCAACTTGTTCCTCCCCTGGCACAACTGAAGCCCATTACAAGAGTTATACAGGGCCAGGCTGTATAGCTCTTCCAAAGACAGCTAAGAAAGAGGTGTCCCTGTGCAGGAAGGACCCCCTCCCCCACCTCCAGAAGCAGCTAAAGGGGAAGTTCCTTGCTCAACAGCTTCCTGACCATGCAGGGGAAGTTGTTTGTGCTGTCAGCCCCAGCCAAGAGAATGCTGCAGCATTTTGGTTCAGCTTGCATCAATTACCCATGGCAGGAATGGCTCCAGGGCTGTCATGCAGTGAAGCAAAGCCACGAGAGTGGTAAGAACACTCGAAAGAGTGACTAGGACTTTCAGCATCTCCTGGGGAGGAGCCCCAGCTGTTTTTCACTCCTCCCATCCTAGCCCCAAAGAAAAAATGGTTGGAAACAGAGCCATAGATAGAGCAGTTTGCCTGGGTTCAAGAAGTGAATAGAACAATGAGAGCAAAGCTTCATCCCACTCTATGCCACTCGTGCGCCTGGGTGATCCTTCCCCAAATCCTCACACAGATGAGCTCAACTCCCCTCATCTCTGCCCTTTATCAGTCACAGAAGGGCCGCTGCTGGGACAAGGCCCATCTCTGCCAGCAGCAGCAGGGAAGAAAGCCACAGCTGAGAACAGCACGTTCACTTGGAGCTTCCTGGCCTTTGGGGGGCAAAAAAATATAATTAAAAAAAATAAATCAGGAATTGTGTGCAAGAAGCACTGTGTTTTATTACTGAATGAGTTGGTCCATAAGGCAGATCCCAATTAAGAGTGTCACTTCTGAGTGTCACAATATTCCCAGCGCAAACACAGCCTGCTCACATCATTCAGTTCTTAGAAATAGAGGCAGGCGGCATGGGAGCCCACAGCACGCCTTTGAGGGTTGCTCTCTAGGTTTTTCAGCCATCCAGAAGAAGGCAGAGGCACGCAAAGCTCTTATATCTGCTGCCCTGTGCGTAGATCTGTAATAGGATTTCTGCAACTGCCCCCCAAAAAAGTTGGGGCAAGTTCCCTGAGAGATACATGAGATAAAAGAGGTCTGAGCAGATGTAGACAGAAGCAAGATCTCCACAGCTCTGCCACAAATTCCTTTTCAGACAAAACCTCTCTGTATCTATAGCTCAGTTTCCAGAGACTTTAACCCAACAGCATTGCCTGATGCCTCTTGGGCTTCTTATTTACTCTTGTACAACCAGGGCCACCAACACCTTCCTTGAACTCTGGTTACAGCAGCTACACACCACTGTTCTGGCTGGGACTGGACCAGGAAGCTCATCCTCTTGAGTGAGTCATTCCGCTGTTGGTGAGAGCTCCAAGGGAAACTCTAATGCTTTGACAACCTGAGGTTTGTTTTTTCTTCCTCAACAGGAGTTTTCTCCTATAGTTTAGGTAGGAGCACGTAATCTGTTTTGCTCACTGTTAGTGACTAGATGAACCTAGATGGCTTGACTTAGTGATCTCAGTGGTCTTTCCAACCTTAATGAATCTATGATTCTAAGTGTATTACACCCAGCTCTCTCTGTCCACACCATCCTGGCATGCATCCTTGCTCCCAAGGTACAAAGTGGCCAAAGCCAATGCATCCACAGCAATTCCAATAGGCATCTGGACTTTAACACACACTATAAGCAAGGCCACACGTGATAAACATCTTGAATTTATCAATATGGACTTGGTCACAACTGGAAAAAGACATAATAGTGAGACATAAGGAGAAACTCTTGGTTCTTTGTATAAGAGGCATCCCACAAAACCCCAAGGAAGTCACCATTTAGCAAATGGATTTCCACTTCTTGCCTAGTGTGGTCAACTCTTCTGTGCCAGACTGTTTCTGTGCTACAAAGTTAACTCTTCCAGACAAAAGAGGGAACAGTGAGTGGGTTATGACTTCCTTCTGTTAAGTCATTTAATAAGAAAGGAAACCCCAGCAGAATACACAGCACAGCATGTCTTGCTTTGTCCCACACCGTAGGATCCCTGTTCTACACATCTTAAATTTGACTGAATTCAATTGCAGAGCTCTGCTTTTTTTCCCCCCCCTATAAGAGCATTTCAGAGAGCTGACATCTCCCAGCATGAGTGCCTTTCAGTGTCTGGAGGCCTTTCTGGGTACATCACATTTCTACAGCCAGAAAAGCTATGAACAGTTTGCTGGGGACGCCGACCACCATGCAACAACCGGGCTTTTATAAGGCAACCAAAAGAAGTCCAGAATAGGTATGCATGGTGTACTCTGCTCAGTTCTGGCTAGCAATCCTCTTGGCCTTGCTCTGACATTTGTTGCTTCATAGTGAAGTCTCCTGTGACATTACATGTGATTTAGGCCTCTCAACCTTGCCAACCTCACACATCATTACCCCAGCCACTTCTCATGCCGCCTCCACACCACCACCTTAGCCTACAGGCTCGCAGCATGAGTTGGCCATCAAACCCATTAGCAAGATGGCTTGACAAAAAGCTGTCTGAATTGGGCCTGAACTCTCACCATTTCAGATTACAGATGGGTAAGTTCTGAATTTTTCACGCACTCTAAGTTGAAAGTCCCTCAAATGTGAATCTGAATGTTCAGCCAGAAAGAGCTGCCAGAGGCCAAGATGAAAAGTCTCTCAGATCTGCTACAAATTGCCAACTTGTGTGACCCAAGAGAGAATCCTGAGAGATTAAAACACTCTATGCCTCTGAAAAGGGGACATTCTCACGGGACGTTTATCCCAAGGGTTAATTTCAGATGTTTTATTTTAATAAAACTCACTCACGTGGCAGACCTCAATTTTCTGCATCTATCTTGCAAACCACCAAGACTTTTGCAATGCTTTAAGCCTAAGCTTTTCTTTCAGATAAATACTTTTCATCTGAAAGTTCATTTGGATTGAGAGAAATGCCATTGCCAGAAAAGATGGAAGGACTGCTACCATGTCCGGGTGCACTGGATTCCTGAGAACATCCTGCAAGATGTACAACCAAAGCTCATCCCTCTTCTACTCCACAAAGAAGGAAGGCTCACAGGCAGAGCAAAGCATCCCGAGGCCACCTCAGCACTGCTAGAGGAGATGCACCAATAGACAAGAGAATAAGGAACACTTTTGGTTTACAGCAGTCCACAAGCCACAGTGCTGATGTCTTCTCCCTCAAAAGACCAGGGATCAGAAGGAAATGTCTACTCAAGGAAAAATATCCCCAAAGTCCAGATGGCTGAGAATACTGAGGGACAGTTATTTAGATGGATCAGGGCAGTTTTGGTTGGCAAGACCTAGCTGCCTTTACCTGTGGGATGAACCAGATGTCAACTACCCACAGGGAATTTCAGACACCCTGAGTATAGATACACTGTCCACAGCGTATGCAGAAACCAAGATATTAGGGCTACTGAAGTTGTTTATGCTTCCCATCCACTCTTTCCCACATTGAAAGTAGACTTGCAGATATTTCAGTCTGTCACCCAGTACCATTTATTTTATGAAATTCTTACAGACAAAACAGGGTGGGTGTTGGCTTTTTTCCTCCATCACCCTTTCTGCTTTTGCTACTATTTGCATAGAGTAGACAGATGGGTTTATTTTTTTTTCCTCCCCATAACAAAACAGCATAAAAAAAATCCTATGATAAATTTGATAAATTCATTTTTAAGCTGTTATTGCCAGATTGGCTCTTAGCTGGACTCCGGAGGCAGCTATGTAATGCAGCTTGTTCTATCTGAGCCTGGGCTGCTTATCTATTAGCCCAAAGTCAGGTCAAGCAGACCTTGCTGCCCCATGACAGAAGTCATTGAGCAAAGAGCTATTGGATGGCTGTCACCTGGGGAAGAGGCTGCTTCATCTCACCCCATGGAAACAAAGCAGTGCTCTTTGCTTCTAGACATTCAAGCAACGGCTAAGGCTTCAAAAGCCACCAAAGACAATCAGAAATGAAAAGCTTAACCAGAACTGCAATTTAGCAAGAATCCAACAGTCAAAGCATTGTCAGGGTTACATGCATAGCTGTGTTTCTATATCCAATCTTTAAAACAGAGCTCGTTAAATACACATTGGAGACTGCACACCCCACCCCACATCTGCTCACTGGAGCCATTCTATTAGCTGCTCTCCAAATTCGTATTTCACGCTACAAGTGGTGGGTTGAACAATCATCCAAGCAAGCAAATAAACACACATTCTTCTCCAACACACACAACTACCCGCCTCCATGGATACATATTTAAATATCAAAGCAGCCTGCTCTTTAAGACTCCTCCAAAAACATGTCATTCTCACATTCTCTCATCTGCAAAGCTGGAGAGACCGAGTGACCATGGCATACCCATGACATTTTAATGCTCTCCAGTAAATCTTCATCTGCATGTGAATTTTAAGGCAGCGTCAGATTTACCCAGGCCTCTGGTTCCACCAACCATCCGTGCAATGCTGCCCACATCATTCTACCCATTATTTCTACTGGACTGCTGTCTTCCATCATCAATGTACCAAGATCCACATGGCTATTCATGGGGTGTAGGAGGACATTTTCTAAGTGAGCCTCAGCAGCCTGCTAACAGGCAGAACTCAGTTGGAATTTGTCCGAGTCACATCTCTCAGAGCAAGCCACAGGACCTCGATTAGCTTTGCAAACCTTATTCCATTAAAAGCATCCCGCTTCTGCCTCAAAGGAGGACGCTCATGTTGCACAGACCCTCAGATCTCTAAAGAGATTCTGCTGAACTCAAACTACAGAGCCTCATCAGCGGCATGGACAAAATAGAGAGCACAGTCTAGAGCTTGTCAAGACACCACAGTATTGAGGTCTTGGGTCTTGATGTTTTAAGCACACCCAATCTACAACAGTGCTGTTGCCTACTGGCACTCAAAGCTGAAAAGAAAGCTATCCCTACTTCTAAGCACTTGGACTTTAAGAGACTCATCTCCCATCAGCTTTGTTTTAAGAGTCACACACCCATTGGTTTTCATTCCTATGGAACATGCTACCAGTTCTTAAAGGAACTGTTCTACTTCAGGGTCATAATTAACATGCCTCCTAGCTTCTAGGTGAGCTGCATGCACAGCAAGGGAGAAATACCTTAAGAAGCCTGCAAATGATGAAAAAACAAATCACTCCATCTAGTTAAATAATCCATCCCTCTTCAAGGAGGAGAAAACTGAAACAGAGAAGCTACATTTCAAAGACCGTGAACAACATAGGGGAGACCCACAACACACAGGCGATCCTACAGAGCCTGAACTGGAGGTTGATGGTGGAATAGGGACATCTGGCGAGCACAGTTAACTCCTCTGAGCTTGGGTTGATAGTTGGCCTCAGACATCAGAATTTAGTTTTGCAGGAAAGTGACAAGTTACTTGTGTGTGTCAGCAGAATTCGTATTTTCTAGTAAGAACAGCTGGAGAAAGAGGAGAGGGACTCACAGCATCACAAGGCCCTCAGAGATCAGCACTGCAAGTCAATCCCACTTGAGATGGGGAAATAGCAAGCATCAACACACAAGAATTAGTGCTGAATCTATATGTAATTGTTTTTAGCTTGCTATAGCGTGACATATAGGAACCAAAAAGCATTGCATTCTCAAAAAGGGAATGAAAGCAAACTAAATGTTAGTACCAGCTGTCAAAAAGAGGTTACAACCATGGGAATGAGGAAAAACAAACAAGATCTGTAACTGCTTCCCACACTACCCTCCTCTGGGAGAAAGGAGCTGTCACCCACAGGCACAACACTGATGAAACGATGAGGATGCCAATTAGACTAGAACCTTGGTATTTAAAGAAATCCACCCCTCCTTCTGCCAAAAGGAGATCTGCCAAAGGAAAACGCTTGTACTTGTTTAAAAGCAACTTGGGCATAACAAGTAGCATTCTCAGACAGAGAGTTTTTAATCTGCATTTTGGCACTTCTGGTTATAAGCCCTCATCTGCTGGGGGAGGAGCACACAGATCAGTGTAGTTACAGCCCTTCCCTGAAGTGCATTTATCCATCTCCGGTACACCATGTACTATTTAATATACCCACATAGAAGAGCCCCAAACAAGAGCTACAGCTGAAAATTACTCAAGAAATAGTCACATTAATAGAAACCTGCCTCAGGGAATTAACACTCATCATTTCTAGTTTCCTGCACCTGTACTGGCCTTACTAGATAACTGTGTCACATTTGGGTTGCCTAACTACCTACCAGCCCCCCTCCCCCCCTTTTTACTATTTTAGGTGCGATGACTCAAATACAGAAGCATCACATTCATTTTCTGCTGACCACCAAAACTTCAATTCCTAAGAGTTACAGTAGAACCAGGTGCTCACTCAGTACAAGACAATGCATTACTGAAATGCCATCCTAAAGCATGCAGGAAAAAGTCGTTTTTTTTAGAAAAATCTCAGGTAATTCACCAGGGAAAACCATTAAAGTTTCTCAAGCAGAGAAGTTTTTTCTTCTAAGTGCCTTAGCAAAAGAGGTACCTTTAAGATTTTCATCCCCTAATGTCAAGAAAGTGATAGGCTGACAAACGGACTTGACGATCTTAATGGTCTTTTCCAACCTTCACAGCTCTGTGACTTTAAGATAGAAGTCACATATACATTTAGACAGAACTCAGTAGGGAGCAATATCGTTGCTCATCATAGTTCCTTAGTCAACCTAAAAGATTCTCATTATCAGAAAAAAAACACTTGTCAGAAACAAGTGTTTAATGCACTGTCAGAGCTCACATTACAGAGGTTGGCTTTTTCTAGTCCTCCTTTTAAGCTAATCCTACACTGCTAACCATGAACCCATGAGAAAAGCAGGCTGAACTTCAGCACCTAAGCTTGCTGTGCATTGTGTCCCTACTTGTTTTCCCACTACATTTATTAACTCCAATATACAATACCCTAAACGATGGCATACCCCATTCCCTTTAGAGGGCAGAAATGCTGAATCAACATTTCAAATGCACTGCTAGCAAGAAGTCTGACATAAAGACAGGCTTTTCCACCACAAGCACCTTCCTGGCCATATTAAGACAGACTGTCAGACACTGACAGACTGTCCATCTGAAATACAGATCAGCAAGTGTGCCAAAGGTGCCAGCAACGCCTGGAGCAGATCTAAGATAGATGCCTATTCACCATGCTTAAAGCCTGCTTGCTCTCAGTCCCTTTCCCAACTTGGCCAGCTTACTCTTTCTCTACATCACCCCCACAGAGCTGACAGTATCCTCAGCCCAACCTAGCATGAGATTGTTTGAAAAACCAGCTGTAGGTCCATGAAGAGCCAGTGGCATAATAGCTTGAGTTTGAACCCCAACAATACTAGATCCAGGCATGTGTTCATCCAGCTCCAGGGCTGTTATTTAAGAGCTAGCAACCAGGAGAACTGGCTATTTTGCTTGTTAATCCCATTGCTTGTTACCATGGAGCTCTGTCGCGAGTTCAGTGCTGATCGCCCACACCGTGCACCAAGGAACATTATCACAAGCAAGACCCTTCAAGGGCTTATCAGGGAGACACTGTCAAACCAAAACGCTAAGAGCAACTTTGGTTTGTCAGCAAACGTAACTTAATTTTGAAGACATCAGGTAGAGAGACAAGAAGGGGAAGGCAAGCTTCACTCATCTTTGTTTGGCTTCCATGTATACCCTCAGCTGCATAATAAAGACCAACAGCCCTAAAGGCTCACTCCACTGTGAGTGAACGTGACTGAGATGATGCACTTGCAAGAGGCAGGGCTCCACTTAAACACTGCTCTTGTATACAATAGCACAATCAGTACACTCATACTCAAGGAAACCATCATCATGCAGGCTCCCTAAGAAATGGTCATGATGCTGGGCTTGCTGGAGCTTGAGAAGCATTTGGACCCTGCTTTCCAGCATAAACCATTGCACGCCCCTGGAAAAAGCAGCCAGTAGTCGTTGCTCAAAAAGGCTTACACATCAGCACCTCTGTGTAAGGAAACGTGGCAGAAAGTGGTCTTTCAGTATTTAGGGGGGCTATAAGAAGGGGAGACTCATGAGCAGGGTCTGTTGTAATATGGCAAGGGGAAATCACTTCAAACTAAAGGAGGAGAGATTTAGGCTTAATATAAGGAAAAAGATGTTTTTTTTATGAGAAATATGGTGAGGCAGTGGCACAGGATGCCCAGATATGTGGTGGATGCCCCATCCCTGAAGATACTGAAGGTCAGGCTGGATGGAGCTGTTGGTTCCCCTGTTCATTGCAAGGGAGTTGGACAAAAGAGACAAGATGGTCTTTAACAGTGCCTTCTAATTCTAAGGTTTCTATGTTTTTATGAAAGCCTTAGCACAGAAGAGAATCTGAGCAGGGATCCCTCATGCTCCCGCAGAGCACTGAAAAGAAGAAAAAGCAGGAAGGGCTCCCTAGAATTAAAGCATCAGATGAGCATCGCAACAGCAGGTTGGTTATTCATTCTTCCCTCTTTCTTTCCAGGCAAGGGCATAGGAAGGATCCTTCGGAACTACCAAAGTCATCAACATGCTACAACATACATTCTCATACAATTACCAAACAGGGGGAAAAAAAAAAGTACTTGGAAAGCACACTGAGAAGGAATGCACCACACACCCCTACCCATGGTCGACAGGCAACAAAAGAGCCCCAGAGCCTCACACACTTCTCCTTCCCCTCAACCCCCCAAAATGAGGGCACACAACACTTCCTGCCAGCACGAGTGCACGCATTTCAGCCATTGCAGAGCTCATGCACGGATGCCAGATTGACAAAGGTCACTAACCTCTCACAGGAAACATCTCCATTGCAAGGCGCTCGCTTTAAACGGGTCAGACGAACACACTGCAAAGCTGCCGGTAACAGAGAGGCCAAGGAGCAAGTCTCAAGAACCAGACTCTGGTGTAACACTGATAAAAATACATTCAAAACAGTGGAGCCAGCCAAGTCTGGCCTTCCATTTAAAGAACCACTAGATCAACACCAGGCTTATTCCTTAAGATACAGACAGTAGGAGATGAAGTTTTTAAGAAGCTGTTGAATCACACCCATTCTTAAAAATAAATCAACTGTTAAAAGACACGCAGCTCTAGAGATACGTATTCCTCATTGTCCTAATTACAAAGTTGGCTGAACGCAGCTCTTTGAAAAATGAAACATGGCTGTTGTCATGCTGTTTCAGCAGGGTGGTGTGTCAGAGGAAGTTCTCCAGCAGACAATGTTCTTTCAGGGTCTGATTGTATATCTAAGGGAGGGCCACATGGCCCATGACCCCTGAAATGCATCCATTAAAGAAAATAGACTTGCAAGCACACAATCACTTCCATTTGTCTTTTGTGCTATTGTGGTAGATTCAAGAATACTGGGCTATTTAAACAGGAATTATGTGGGGTCTGTGCAAGAGTGTGGCAAGTCTGAATTCAATCCATCACGTTCTCAGGGGAATACAGCAGGGCTTGATTTTTTATTTTTTAATTTTTTTTTTAAAGGGAGACTTTTAAAAGAGATAATATCCCTTCCAAGACTGCATCTTTTGACAATATTATTAAGGCTGCCTAACCCTTCCCAGTACTGTTTTCAGTTACTTATAAATTCACCAAGCCCAGGCTGTTCAAGATAGGGCTTTGCATGCTAGCCGGCTCTGCCTCGGGCAGAGTTGTTTTGGAACATGTGCATTCAACTGCTTCTCAGAAAGCAGCATGGGAATAAACACATTGTTTTGTTCAATTTCTGGTGACTTTTTTTTTAATCCTTGGACCCATGATTTAGAACTGAGACTTTAATGAGCAGGGGCTAGCTTTTTGTGTCACATTTAATTTTTGTCATCGCTGGAAATCTAGGCAAATTATAAGCCTTTTGAGGGGAGCAGGGGGAAAAAAAAAAAAGAAAGCAGCTAAATTGCATATGCTCAACAACCCTTAGGACTTTAGGATTTAAGACTCAAGGGTTTGGGCTCTGGTGAGCAAAATAGAAAGCAGGTATGGGGCCAATGGGAAGTAATGAGGAGCTGGAGATGATTAATAATCGTCAACAGTGGTGGATCTACTAAGAGGATCAGTGACCATAGAACATTCAAAACCCAGGTTTGAGGCCAGTAGGCTTTGCAGCTCAGGAAAACAGAAGGCTTGTAACAAGGTCTTGCTATGTCAGAACCAACACATCATCTAGATGCTCTACCACTGGATGTGCCACTGTCTTGAGGAAACACCATTGCTCTTATTTCTCTTTTTTAACCATAAAATCATTTGAATTGGGTCCCTTCAAGGTCACCTTGCCCAAAACCCATGCAATGAACAGCAACACCCATAGATCCATCAGGTGCTCATAATCCCATCCAGCCTGACCTTAAGTGTCTCCAGGGATGGAGCATTCACCACATCCCTGGGCAACCTGCATAGGTGCCTCACTGCAGTTACTGTAGAACCTATTCCTTGTATTCAACTTAAGTCTCCCCTCTTCTTGTCCATTTTCCCTTGTTCTATCACAACAGATACTACTAATAAGCCTATCCCTTTCCTTAACACACCCTTGTCCTTTAGATACTGAAAGGCAATGCCAAACTATGCTTTCACCAAGAGATCTCTAGAGCAGCCCAACCGTAGAAGCCATGTGTAATTGGAGGTCTTCGTGTTAAGGTACAAAGTCTGCCCAGTATGTCTGGAAATGCAAACCTGCTGATGGAGGATGTGGAGAGACTTTCACAGCAGCAAGCAGGAATTGGCTTCTACAAGTTCCCTTAATTTAAGTGAAAGAATATAAGCCAGCCTTTAATTATTCAACAGTAAACCAGACAGCATTAGTTCAATTACTTTGTATTTTAGAGTGCAGCATTGTGTGACCTGTACCTTATTTTTTAAAGAGTTTTGCATGAGGGGTTGTGTCTTGGGCATTACGCTCAAGAGAAGTTGATCTGAAACCGAAGTGTCTGCTAAACCTTATTTAACATATGCATAACCTTGTATCTGATTATTCAGCTACTGTTCCCTGTGTTTCGCAACAGAAGGGGAGAGCAGGAGCTATGGGCTTGTCCTCCTCTTCAAGTCAACCACAGGTGGTGTTACTACTATAGGGATCATACACTGGAATGAGGGGTCTACGTAGTACCAAAAGCCTGAACTCTGTTGTACACGAGCCACGTAGAGTGCAAAGACTATTGATACAGCTACAGCCCAGTGCCTGCCCAGCTGAGGACTCCAGCATTTAGATGAAGGACATCAACTGTGACATTCCATGCTTAAAATGAAATACAATGGCCAGGGATGATGCAACTGCAAAGATGTAGTTACTACATCCAAGAGCTTCACCATTCATTGGTGAAAGACACGCATGCCTACTTCTAATCTAAGCCATATCAGCATTAAAAGCAGAAAGCCTTCCCCTGATCAGGAGCAGCACACCACCTCTTTCTGTAGAGTCTGAGGGTTTCCTCAGAGTATTCAGCCTCTCTCCTGAGCTGAAGATGAAGAATGCTTTAAAATTTGAAGTGTAAACAACCTGAAGTGCACATGATGCAAATGTAACCTCAGTTCTGATCCCATAGGTCTTTCTTCCCTCTCCATCAGCCCACGCTCTTAAGGCAAATTTTATATGCTTTTATCTTGTTTTGTAGCCCTTGCCAGCTTTCCATCCACACAAAACACACTGTTTCTCATACCTTATCCAGGGGACAATAAAAGCATATGATAGCATCTGAAAGCAAGGCAGAAATGGATCTTTTACACTGCTTTATTGAATTAACAGACTGCAGAAAGGTAATGAAGCCTCAGTAGAATGGGAGTTTACCCATTTTGCCCCTTCCAGTTCAATTTCACCATCTGCAAGTTCATAGAATTTGGTGTCATTTTACTGAGACTTTCAGAGCTGGTTTGCAATGAGATTGCTTTCCTAAATGAGGATTTTGGATCCCCAGATCAGGCAGAGCCCTTGTTAGCAATTCTATAGCCCTGTGCTTTAAGTACAGCAGAGGTTAGAATAATCATTCTAATAATTTCTGCCCTTTAGGGGGAGGTCTCAGCTAATACCCAATGGTGAGAAAACTTTGGGTTTTTCAAGATCACCTTGGGCACAACAAGTCCCATTTAAAACCTGCCCTGTAAATATCAAGTCAGTAAGCCCAGCAGAAAGGCAAAGAGGACACCTTCTGAACCTGATTATGCCAATACACGTACACTGCATCCAGCTGAAATGATAATCTCTTGGCTTTCCAGTCACTGAAAGTAGAGGGGGGTACTACTTTCACTCCAGAGGCATTTTTCTTTTGCCCAAGAGATACTAAAACTCTTATATCAGTTTCTGTTTCTAAAACAATCCCAAACCTATCCTTGAGGGAAAGATCAGTTAGAAGGCTGATGGTGAAGAACTAAGCTTTAAGAAGTACAGAGATTCTGTGTTCACCAAATTTCCCAATTCAAGCATGGGTCAAGTTTAAGTGCTGCCCAGATCCAATAGAAAAATATGAGTTGGATGGGATCCTTAAAGACCATCCAAGTCCAACTGCCCTGCAGTTTAACATGGACACATACAACCTTACATCCACCCCCTCAGCCTAGTAAATATCACTGCATCTTACTACCAGCTTTTCCTTACTGTAAAAGGAATGAGCAGGAAGCTCTTTTTCTTCCAGTTGTGTTTTCTTTAACATCATCTTATTAACAGAGATTTAGCCGCAGTGGTTTCTGAATAAACTTGCTAAACCAAACTATCACTTCCTCTGCGCCCATGCAGTAAGTTCCTAAGCTCATATTGTCTTGCAGGGTAGACAGATGCAAAGTTCTTCCTTTGCTTCCCTGTTTCTTAGAAGTGCACTGTCATCTACCCTTATTATAGGAAGTTCTCAGTCTTGGGAATAACCTCACCCACACCCATTTCCAGTTTTTTTTCTTACAAACTGATACCACCCTATCAAAAATGAGAACCATTTGACATCAGACTCACTGGAGGGTTCAGCTCCCAGCCCAGCCTTGTGTCACTTATGGTTTTACATGTACTCGCGTGCACAGAGAAAGGTTTTAACATAGAATCATTGATTAGCTTGGAAGGGATCTCAAAGATGGTTCAGTTCCAACTTCAGCAAGCCTTCTCAAACTTGATGAGTCTCTTAGGCTTATCAACCTACACTTGGGTCTCAAAAGACTTGGATGTACCCCATTTTCATGGTACAAGGACACGGAGCCCACCAAAACATCTTTTTTCCCCCAATAGGCTGCAGGGTGCTATTTGCTTGGTACACATGCTTCAATATCAGAAACTGAAGTTCATGAAGGATCCTCACTGTAACTTCCTGCCCATCTCATCTCAACTGTGTAATACTGCAAGCTCTGCTATACAGTCATATACCATCCTTAAACAGGAAGCATACCAGCAAAAGGAAAAAGGTCCAACTGAATAGTACTAAGAACTTTATTCTGATTAATTGCTATCTAGACAAGGTGTCCTCTATCAAGGATCTAATATCACACTACAGCGCGTTGAGGTGGGCTAGTTGAAAGTGTCAGCAGAATCTAAGTGAGGAATTACTGCAGTATCTGAGACTAATGACATGGGAAAAAGCAGCTCTGAGAAACAGAATAAAATCAAGTGACTGAATTAACCCTGGGATCAAAACCAAGAAAGAACTCTACACATGAGTTCCTTAGTATCCTGTACAGTGCAAGGAGCCTCCTTTAGCATGGATGCTACTTAAACATTTCCCTCCCCACACCTTTTTTTTAAGCCCTGAAAGAGACGTAACATCTTTGTAAACACCTGTCAAGTTTGGCTGTAGCTGACTGGTAGAAGGACACGTGTCACCATTACATGAAATATAGCTAATCTAAGAGCACAACCTACCCTGTGATCAACTTCATGGCCCTCCTCTAAACCCACTCCAGCAGTTCTATGTCTTCCTTGTGCTGGCAGCCAAAGATCCACAAACCAGCAGCCTCTAGTATTAATCCAAGGATCATTCTGCACCAGTAAGCATTTAAAGATACTTCGATACTGATGTACATTTGTTTAGATGCATGGAGGTTGTGACTACTTGCATGTCAAAACTTTACTGCAAATCAATGCTATCAACAGACACCAACACACCAACTTGTGTTGGTAGTTGGGATTGGTGAGACTGATATGTTCTATCACTTCTCCTCTCTAGGGACTACCTCTGACCCATTCCTTGGAGAAGAACGGTAGCAGAAACCCATCAACAATGGACATCAAAAGGAAAACCTGGGACTGTAGAATGTTACAGAAAAAACACCTGGAGAAATCAGGAACAGCTTTGTGCATTAGAGCTCCCTGTGATCTGCAAGGACAAGACTACTCCAACTACACAGGCTAGAAGAAAACCCCAGTGCTCTTTTTACTTTTGGCTGCTCAGGGTGATTTAGCAAGACAACATAGTCCTAGCTTTCACACGTTTCAGCTGGCATATAACCTCCTCCAACTGTTTTGGTCTATAGAGCATGTTCCTCAACGTGCACTAAGCCAGCAAGCCCAGACAGACCCGTGTTGGACCACTGAATATAGCCATATATGTTAATGCCTGAAACTCTCCTGTCAGAGATGGGCTACACCTGGAGAAAGAATCCTGACTTCCTCACAAAATAAGCACAGACAACCTTAAGGTGTCCTTGTTCATGGGTTCAGACATCCTGTTATTGTCCTAGCGTCATTTACATAACACCACTGCAATCCTAATGAGATCTCTGACACTTGTACCTGAAAGAAGCCTACATAATGCCAAAACTACCAACAGATCAGGAAACAAAGTCAAGCCAAGACAAAGTTGCCAGGTGAAGGAGCCTGGAGCTCTGCATAGGAATCCAGGAAATCACCAGAAGAACCCTCTGCCCTCTGTGCTCATCCAGGTGAAAACCTTTAACTTCAAAGTCAACAGGTTAATTGCCTGCAGAATCCAATTGTTTTAGAGGTAAAGCAACAGCTGGTACATGAAAATCTATGCTTTTCAATTATGACTAATCAGAGCTGGTACCAAGACAGAGCTTGCTTGCTGTTAACTGCAACCTTTTGTTTGTCATCTTTATGCAAGACAAGAGCAAGCTGCCTGACCATCAGTTCATCTCCCTCACAAGCAAGTGCGTCATCCCTCCTAAAGGAGCACAGGAGCAAATTATTTGGGGAAATGCCAATATTCAAAATATACTGATGCCAAAGATGTAGAGAGCTTATTGTTATCCTTGAAATCGTAGAGGATGCCATTAGCTGCCTTCTTGACCCTGCAAAATCCAGAGAAACAGCTAAAGCTGCTGCTTTCCTCATCATGGATGAGCTCTCTTAGTAGACACCTCCATTGGCATGAACAAAAAATGTTTGTGGGAGAGGTACACTGCCCTCCAGCAACAAAGAGCCCAAGGCATTGACCTCTAGGAGAAGGCAAACCAGTATTATCCATCCTTTGTGGATTCATAGCAACTTTCATTCCAATTTCAGCCTTTTTTCAGCACTGGTGAGACCATGTCAAGTATGTGTGTCTAGTCCTGAGCTCACCAGCACACACAAGCAGCCAACTGGAGTGAAACCTTGAAGAAATGACTAAGGAGGCCATCTTGCAGCTGCCTAACAGAAGGCAATATACAAGGCAGACTTCAGAGGCACATAGCAAGAAGACATAGGACAACAAACACTAACTTCTAGAAATGGGCATTTCAGTTCAACATTATTTTCCCCAGAGATAGAAGCTGAGCACTGGACCAGGATCATAAAGGTGGAAGAGTCTCCCATCCTCTGATGCACTCAAAGCTCATCAGAACAGAGCTGTTAAAAACCTGCACTAGCTGTAAAAATCATTCAGCTTGGAGTGAAAGGTTCCAGCCCCATTCTAGAAATCAGGTAATGGAAGTCTTCTTATCGTTTGCTCAAGAAATTGAAAAAAATTAAGTCTCTTCCCACTCAGTACAGCAGCCACATAGGTCAAGCACAATTCCATTCCAGACTTCTCAATCCTTCACAAATCAACAATAATCAAGTTGTAGGAAACATCGTTTTCTCGCCATTCTTGCTGCTGGTGAGTCATGTCACAGAAGGAGACCAAACAGCTAATCTTCCAGAGGGATAATTTAAAGACAAACCAAACAGACTCAAAAGTTTACCTGGACTGACCTCAAGGCAGGTACTTCTATGCAGAACAAGGCTACAAAGAACATTGCCCGAAAGTTTTTGACTTTCAATTGCAAGATGGCCAAAGAGACCTCACAAACTTGCACCCTTAGCATCGGCATTGCAAGAAAGCCATCCTGGGGGTGGGTAATGGTAATGAAATGAGAGAACTGTGTGCTTTCTTCATCATACACAGTCTCCAAATCAAGCTAACTGTTGCTGGTGCAGAGGTTTTTGCTTGTGCAAGGCCTCCCACAGCCTTCAGCACAGCTCTCCTGCCCTTTCTCTTCAGAGAGATGCAAACAAAGCAGCTTGTGTGCACCTTCCCGCAGCAGCTCCTCTGCTCTGAGCGCTCAGACTTGGAGCCAGTGGCCTTTCTGACAGCTGCAGATCATAAGCATTCCTCGCAAAACTCAAGTATCTAAACATAGCCAAATCAAAGACCAGCCTGCCTTCCCTGCCAAGAGATAGCAATCAGTGAGAGACAAAGTACAATCCTCCAAGACAAAAAGGGGAAGAAAACCAAGTACCACTTACAAAGAACATGGCAAGGTTGTGGCTTTTTTTTTTTTTTTAAATCTGTTTTTGCACTCTGGGTTGCAAATCCTCCATCTACGTGTTGCATTACAAGACGCAAGTCTTCAGCAGGCAACAGCGACAGCTGAGAAATACATTCACTTTCCTAGGCCTTGTCACCCTCAATAGAAGGCAACACTTTTTCTGCTTAGGATAATAAACTTTAGGGAGAGGTGAGCTCTGCTCAACAAGGAAACAGACTTTAAACAGCAGCATTTGCTCAGCTGAGCACCTCAATTCAAGGTTAGTCATGCAAACAGATCAAAGCACATTCCCTTGCTGTACTACACTCAACAAAAGGAATCTTCCACTGTCTGACTGCCACTATGACCACATTTTTGCACCAAGAGCCCTCAGCCTCACCTCAAGGCTTTTAGCAAGCAAGAAAATTAGAGGCCCAAGCATAATACCAAGCAGGTCTTTCAGAGAAAGAGCTATGCACAACCTCATGCTTTCCATTGAATGGCCTCTTCGTATGACCTCCATGTCACCGAGTCCCTACAAGATGGGGAAGTCACTGAGTTTGAGAGCTGTGGACAAGGGAACAGCACCATTCAACCTCAGACAAAATAAAGCCAGTGGAGATTTCTGCAGCCTTCTGAGGCAAGAGGCGAACAAGAAATGAACTGACCTCTGGAGATGTGCATGGTCGCACTGGGAGTGTCACAACTGCAGATCAAAGATCACAAACAGCCACACAATTAGGGGCTGCTGTAAACACAGACATGAAACAGAAAAGTGTTAACCAAGGCTAGACAGTGGCTTGCTTGCTGTCCTGGAACCACACTCAACTGGTCTCCTGGGCACTGGTTCAGAGCACTGCAGTTTGCAAGCTGGATGCCAGCAAGAGCAGCTAGCTGGGACATGCTGTAGGGTTTCTGGAGCCTACCTATCCGGTCTTATCACCTACAAGCATCAGGAGACAGGCTGCACAGCCAGATGAAGCATTAAACGCACCAGCTTGGTCCCTCCTCTTGGTGGGAATGGAGCCAAGAGATATTTACCCACTGCCATGCAAGCCATTTCTATCAGATTGCATCTGCAGCAAGACTGAAAGCCATTCAGGAGCAAGCGAGGCTTCTTCAGGCTCCAGTATCACATGTCCTGGTGTGATCACCCATCCTTCAGATGAGACAGGAGTTGTGAAACAGTGGCTCTGTTGTCAACAGATGCCTGTTCTCGTTTCAACGTGACCTCACCACATTCAAATGGGGATCAGATTCTATCTCCAGACTCACCACAACCACACATCACTCTCCTGGCAAGGGCTGGGGTGCTGTCAGCACCACTCATCTCCAGCCTTCCTATGTGCATTGCAGAGATAGGAGACTGTCTCCAACTGATTTGAGAGGCTGTTGAGCATATTTCCTCTGAACCAAGAGAGCCCAGCCCAAGTCGAGTTCAGATCTGCATTAGGCAGCATGCAGTCATACAGACAAAGCTGAGCCCTGACAGCTCCATCCTTAAGTGCTGTTACTGTCTATTCAAAGCATAGTTTTCTCTGCAAAATGTGTATTTTCCAGAAGGTGTTTTTTGAAGTCTGGCCCTTAGTTTTAACTACAGCAGTACCAAGAGTCCTCAGAACAAAAAAAATCTTCATCTGTTTTTGAAGCTACTTGTTGAGGTTGACTTCACCTATCCCACATGGGGCAAAGCTGAGGTCATCACCTGTAACATTCCATCAGAGTAACTACTGGGGATGAGAAGAGGCTCCCTTGCAAGTCCCATTCAGTGCAATTATCCAATAGAGGAACAAATCAAAACCATAAGAAAATCAGGGCTTGCCCAGCAAGACTTCTCAAACAACAGTACTTCAAAGGCCCATCCTAGAACAGGAGCACAAGAGCAAGATGACAGCAGCTGCGCTACTAACCAAAAACATCCCAGACAGCTTGGAGGCAATCACCATTTTCTTAGGGTACAGGCACATATACAGTTTCACAATCATTAAGAAATAAAATAGTATTTCCCTTAATTAAGTCATCATCCTGCATTCCATGCTTCATAGCTGCACCTTTTAGATGACGTTTCACTTGACTGAGCAAAGCAAAGGTGTCATATCCCTCCTACAAGGTCCACTACCCCCAACTAAACAAAGGAAAGCATTGCTGAGATCTGGGAACAAGAAAAGATGTATAATATAAAAAAAGGTAATATAGATTAATATAAATATTAAATCATCTCCCAGCAACCTAAGAAGCCAAGAGTAGCAAGTAGACCAAAGCAAGTCCACTACCTGCTAAACATACTTGCCAGCAGTTCACAGAAGGAACAGGAGAGCCAGGGTCAGGAGCTTCATCCATACATCACTTATGCTGTATTTGAGTTGGAAAGAACCCTTAAAGACCATCTGGTCCAACTCCCCTGCTGTGAACAGGGACACTCACAGCTCCATCTGGTGCTCAGAGCTCCCATCCAGCCTGACCTTGGGCATGACCACCTCACTAGGCAACCTTCGCTAGTCCTTTACAGTAAGGGCAGTGAGGTACTTCTTCCTTATACCCAGCCTAAATCTCCCCCATGCCCTATTAAATAACATCATTTGCACCCACCCTCTGACCTACGGACTGCCTTGGCCAACTGCAGACAGGAGCTGGCAGTACTGATACCACTTGAAAACCACAAGCCCCTACTCAATTTGACTACACTAATTGCAATTCCATAAAGCCTTGGAAAACAAATTGGCATACCTTTTAGTTTTAAAGTAGAAATGCTTGCAGTATTCCACAGTATTAAGATTTCAGCCACTATTGACGTGAATCAACAGCAGCAACAGAGAAAACAAAGCTGAGAAGCACATGTTTTTCAGCCTTCTCAGATTCAACAACTGCTCTCAGTTTACACAGCAATTATTCAAATTTCATTTGTCACACTGAAAAACAGCAAGAAAAGAAACAAGCTGGTTGCCTGCTCTCCATGCTAGGTGCAGACCAGCTTTCCCCAGGAGACTTCCCATCAGGATATGCATCTCAGCTGGCTCCAAAATCCAATTTCAGAACAATTTCAATATGCTGCATTGCCGTATAATCCATGCAGTATCATTAAAAGGAAGGCACGAGTTTATTTTCTCTTTTAGCTCAGAATATATTTTGCTACTTGATGAGTTTTGATACCGTGCTTAGCAGGGAACCAGCAATAATCCGTGTGCTGGATGAGAGATCTGGTGGTTTTGTACAGCATCTCTCACAGGGCAGATGTTAAACAGGAATTGTTTATTGACTTTATGCTCACTTCATAAAACATTTACATGGCTAAGAGGAGGAGAACAAAAAAGGAGCTCCCAACCAGTCAGCCTGCATTTCAGTTCTAGCAATGATGACTTTATGCATTATTCCAGCACACAAGTGATAGCAACCACTGGGCAATCTGAGCTATAAAGCTGCAATAGGCTCCTGCAAGTATCAAAACAGAGCTGTCCCATCAGGACATCCTATTACTGAGGTGCTACAGCGGCTATTCCGCAGTTCTCCTTTGGATAACTTAAATCAGTATAGGAAAAGACAGCAGGCAAAGCCTTCCTCTTCTGTCTTGCAACACAACCCAGAAGGCTGGCTGTCAGCAATTGTGTTCAACTGGCAGAGGTTGGATCCTCAACAGCATTCACCAATGAGAAATCACCATCAGGATATTGAAGTTAGAATCACAGAATGGTTGCATTGGAAGGTACCTTGAAGTCCACCCAGACTCAACCACAGGCAGGTTTCATCCCCCATCAGACCAGGCTTCCATCCATGGCCCTGGACACTTCCAGGGATGAGGTACCTGTAACTCCTCTGTTTGGCCCATGCTGCGGCCTCACCACCCTCTCAGTGAAGAGTTTCCCCCAACACTCAAGTTCCACAGCTTTCAGCTGGCCTGTTTCATTCGTTCTCATTTCATCCAATACTCAGGATGGGGAAAAAAAAGAAAAAATCCCTCATCCTCATTGACTCAAAAATATGGATGTAGCAGCCCCGTGCTGTGAGCTATAAGGATTAGTTTTCATTACAAATTATAAGCAGATTGTGTTTTCAAGAAGATACCACGAAACCAACTGTGAACATAGAAGGCCTGGCCAGGTAATATATTAATTTCACAAAGGAGATATTCCTTACTGGCATCAAGCTGAGCTACCCGCTCCCAGTCTGGCAAGGATGTGTGGAAATACCCAAATCTAATTGAAGGCATTTCCCATGAAATACATCGTTCTAGGAAATACTTCAAATGCTCTTGCCTACCACATGAATCACATCCCTACCTCCCTTCTGAGGTTGCTGACAGATGCCACATATCAGATGCCTCTTTGTTTCAATTAAATTAAGCAACAAGCCTGATTCGATTAGCATGAGGAAGTCGGCAATCAAGATGTTCTCACAGCAGGAGCAGTGGGTCCTGACCGATCCCTTCAGCTAACTGCCTTAAACACACATTGCCTTGCCACTGGAGGAACAAGAGCAAGGCAGCACAAGGAGAGCTGCCATCCACAGACATATGTTGCACATGCTGAGAAGGGATGTTGAGGGCTGGATACCTATAGGCTATTTTAGATTGGTCTTACAGGCACCATTCGTAGCCACCATGTGTTATTAATATACCCCTTGCCTGGATGGATACTGCCACAAGCTCTAACACACCCATGTCAACATGCATTACGTCTTTAAAAACGCATTCATTTCTTTAAAAACCCAGTGCAGATTTCTTCATTCGGTTCTATTCATTAGCTGCGGATCGTTAAGGAAAACACTCCTATAGTCAAATGGAGATAATAAAAAAATCCACCACACACCATTGCGTGACATCTGGAGGCTTTGGCCTCAATTCTGTTTATGGGAATGGCTGATGTCATTTCTTTTCCCTGGGAACATACATCCATTTGTTCCAATTGCACAGAACTTTTCAGAAAGAGCCACACAAAGATCAGAGGGGCCCAGACATGAGAATGACTCAGCCCCTCACCAGGGTTTAGGGGGAGGACGTGCCAAGGACTCTCCCCAAGCCTCAGTAGACCCTTCAGGCTGCTCTACCCATAGCATTTACATGGTAGATCCAATTCCCAATAGCATACATCATCTCATCTGCAACACCAGGTGTGTGGCTGCAGGCTTCCACATCCACATTGCTCTTCCACATGCACTGGGTGCTGAGCCCATCTCTACTCAATACACTGGTAGAGGTCAGCAGGTGCCAGTTGCAACAACCAATGACACAGCAACCTCCCTTCCAAGAAAACCAACCAAAAAACCCAACATGAATGAGAGCACCTGGGCTCATTTCTCTTAGTAATGAGCTTAGAATGTGGTTTGTTCCACCCTCAAGAACCATCTCTCTATGGTCTCATGATCATGCCATCCTCCACTCTTATGCAGATAAGACCCTGAGGACCCAGCCTATATGAGACCCAGAGCCTCAGAGTCTCCTACATTCATATGTTTTGTGCAACTATATCAGCATGCCCTTTATCTCAGTTCCTGCCATAAGCATACAACTGGGGTAATTACATTACACACTACCTCACCTGCATTTCACCCTGTTCTCTTCTGGGAGAGCAAAACCTGAAGAGTCAGTTCTACATCAACACCAGCAAGTTATGAGACTGGAGAAGGTCTTGGCTCCAGTTCTCTCTGAGCAAGGCTTTAGCCAAGTCAGCTGCACATGCATTTGCACAAATTAGGAACTTTTGGCAGGTGCTGCTGATCATCTAAGGCACCAAGTAGGAGCAGTCTTTGGGATTCAACCCTGAGATTCATCCCTGGTTGCACAGCAATGCAGGTTTGAGGACTCGCAGCACCCACTCACAGTATTGCCAAAGGGGAGTTGTAAATGGGAAAGAAATCAAGGAGCCAGCTCTGATTTCCCCTCTTTGACAAGAAGTTTTACAGAAAGCTTCAGCCTCAGGGATTAAGAGTTTCTTTTACTGGATACAAGAACACTAATGCTTTCAAGACACCGGTGTCTGTCAAATACAGTTAAGACTAGTCGGTCAGTTAAGCATCAGAGCATTTGGAGTGTGTTTTTCAGGGACAGAGCAACCAGGAAAATAGGACTGGCACATTCAAACCAAGCAGATGATGCAGATGCCTTATCCCGTTGGGAAGGTGGGGATTACTTTAAGGCTCAGCTTTTAATTCCTCTTGAAAAATAATCAAGAGCAACAACCACCATCACCAAAAACATATATATAACTGCCCCAAAAATACAACCACACTTTAAGCCCTTTGGGGAAAACAAACAGCTTTGAACACCCTTCCTGCCTTCTCAGGAAGAGGAGCCCAGTTGGGCACACTTAATTAGAAGATTCCCAACCACCACTTCCCCAAAAGGGATTTTCCTGTAACAACCAAACAATTTATGAAAGAAATCTCTGCGCTTCCCAGAGACTCTCCTAGAGATTGCCATGTGACTCTCACCCACCACTTGATCTGTGGGGTTCAGCACATGGCATCACAGGAGACATTCATCACAGGGAACATCCATTGCAGGAGATAACAGGGGCCGGTGGCTTTTGAACTGTAGCTCTCATTCACTGCAGGGCAGGGAGACAAATTAATATTCTGGGTCAGCTCCATATCTCACAGCTGCTCAGTAAATTGGGTTATTGCTTTGAAGATAAAGCTGTAGGGAAGTTCACTTTCACTTTTTCTCCCAGGGCTGCACAGAGAAGATTTACAGCTCCTGGGAGGAAAAGGACAGCTGGCTGTTCTGTAACCTTTCCCCAGCAAGAACAGGGGACCCCACAACAGCTCAAGGGCCTTGCTCCTACTGGCCAAGCACTCACAGCTCCTTGCAGTTTATTTATCCCCTTACAGCTCAGGGATTATTGGGAATAAGGTAAAAATCCCCAGCTATCACAGTTGTCTCATCTCCTATCCACATACTTAACTCCTCCAGGGCAGAAAACCCTCACAGAGTTAACTCATTCAGATCATGTATTACTCTGCCCATAAGCTTGCATTACCACAGGAGGCACGAGGAACTTCTGTGAATAACAACAAGGAAATCCCTTTCCCACACCTATTTGCAATAACAACCATTTCTCTTAAAGATGGCACTGTTTTAAGGAAGAAGACTTATAACCTTGGCTTCTCCACTACCCAAGCTGTGGTTTATAACTTCTACTATCTAGAACTTACGACATAAATGATTTGCTATTTCCACTGAAAAATAAATTAAAAAACAACAGCTTCATGACAGAAAACTCTTCAGATGGTTCCCCCTCTTAACCTAGATCTTAAGTCCCTTTCTGCTTTACTTGCTTTTCTCCATACAAAACCATATTACTCTCATCACAACCTACACTGTCTCACTTCACTTCAACCATCCTCCCCCCCAAAAAATGCATAAAAAGAAAGCAGAAAAAACACAAAACTCATGACTTACCAGCCTGAAGAGCAAGTGCATCCCCATTATCTGGAGCTTCCATTGACTCATCTTTCATCTTCCCAGGACGCAGGGGATGGAGGGCACCACTCTGCCCTTCTCCCTCCTTGATGTTGGCTCTTACAGGAGTTAGCTCCATTCATCACCCCCTACCACAAACCCTAGAGCTGCTTCTTTCTAACCCAGGACCAAAAACAGGGCAGCCCAGGGGATGACCAGGTCCTCTAATAAGGGTGAAGAGGAAGCCAACCTCTCCACCCACCCCAGTCTTTGCCCTCAGCTGTTTCCTATAGGCTCATTTGCACTCTGGGGGCACTCCTCAGCAAACTGGGGTCCATCAGCCAAGGTGTGTCCTATTTGAAGATCACTATACTGTTGTTCTGGCCTTTTAGATACTATTTTTCTCCAGTTGAGAAGATGTGTCAAGAAGAGGTAGTTATAGATGTGCAACTTGGTCACCTGCATATAGCAGGAATGGTACTGAAAGCTTAACTGTTATCTTCTAAAATTCTCCAGAGGCTTGAAGGCATACTTGGTGCTGGCTTTGCACAGGTGATGCTGGGCAGCCTGATGGGGAACCTGGTTCAGCTGGGGAAATGGGTTGCCTCCTAGGTAGGAAAGGGCTCATCTTAGAGAATGGTGAGGCTTGGAGTAACTGTTCTAACAAGCAAGCATGGCTCTAATCTTGTTTATGATTCTTATTTGTTCCCCTCATTGCTGTGCTCTAGGTGTGACTGGGGTTTCTGACACAATCTTGTGTCTCTGATAGTTCTTCAAAGTGATTCCTTGTTCTGGTGGTACAGCACTCCATATTTTATGTTATATTGCTAGGATCCTGAAAACAAAGGTAGGAAAGTGACAAGAAACCATCTGAGAAGAAATACTAATAAATTACCAGCTAGTTGGTATTACTGGATTCCGTATCTCAGGTAGATTTGAGGTTTTAACCCAAACTTCTGAGGAAGGAATATATCTATATGTATTTGAACACATACACAAATGATAGCAGGTGACACATAGAATCATGAGGTTGGAAAGGACCTACAAGATCATCTAATCAACCATAACAACTTGTTCTTTTGTGTTTGATCCCTTGAGGTGCTCAAGGCCAGACTGGATGGGGCCCTGGGCAGCCTGATCTGGTGGGGGGCACACAGCCCATGGTGTGGGGTGGGAGGCTTTTAGGTCCCTTCCAACCATAGCCATTCTATGATCTCTACTTCCTTACTCAGAGCCTGAAAAGAATAAATAAATTGAAAACCATCTTTAAATTTGCAAAGCTATGGGCTTTATCACAGCAGTAATTTTAGTCTGTCTTTTCATTCTGATAGATTCAATTACAGCTATCAGTGCTTTTCCTCTTGCTGGAGCCTTTCTCTACACATGGAGTTATTTGCTATTTCTTTTTAATCCTCTATGCTTGCTGTGGGGTCACTTTAAGCCCACCATCCATATCTTGTTCTGAAGATGATGTGTCTTCCCTTGTAGAACAAACTCCACAATAGTGTTTATGCACTGGTATCTATGATAAGCTCTGAAAGCATCTCATCCTGCTGCTGCAGTGAGCCTGGGAGTTTAGAAGTATTCAGTCCTGGCTTTCTGCAGGTGGCTCCTTTTCATGGCAATCTTCAGCAGGGTCTGACCCCTCCTTTGCTGGGCACTGTGCCCCGACTCTGCACTTTGGGATATTAGGAAAAACGTATTCAAAAGAGTAATCAAGCACTGGCACAGCTGCTCAGGGAGGTGGTAAGGTCAGCATCCCTGGAGGTGTTCCTGAAGCATGGAGATGTGGCAGTGAGGGACGTGGTTTAGTGGGGATGGGTTGGACTTGATGATCTTGGAGGTCTTTTCCAACCTTAACGATTCTGTGATTCACCCTGGAGAGGGGATATCCTCCAACTCATAATGAATGAAACACAAGCATTCCACTGTGAAAATAGTTTCCACCCAGCAAGGAAATTACTTCAGCTCTCAGATATGTTGCCCTGACATCTAGATTATGCTATACATCACAGCAAGTGCCATCAGCGTGATTGGACTCAACTCAGAGATCAAGTCACCCATCAAGAGGGATTTCCTCTGGCTGACCTCATTATAGAGTGCTGATCAGAATCTGTCTTGCCATTTTTGATAGTAACATCAATGACTTCCCTGAGATGTTATTAGCACAATAGATGGAGCATCTTTCTTCCAAGAGACAGTGAGGCCATGTGATGTCTCAAGAAGTCAGTGCAATGCAACCACACATCTCGCTAGCTGAGACCTGAGCTGCTCTTGCATGAGCACCTACTCTCACAGTCTGTCATCCACAGTCCCACCTTCTTACATAAACCAGACTGGAAAATAAATACCTGAACAGAAATGTCTGCTTTTCTATAGGTTTTGCAGAGGGTATCAGGCTGTAGGTGCCCTTGTTCGTTGCAGGGGGTTGGACTAGATGGCCTTCAAAGGTCCCTTCCAACTCAAACTAGGCCATGATTTTATCCATGGGGACATGAGACCTGGGAGGAAGGATGGGTGGGAGACTGCTAAAGTCTCTTTCTTCCTCTCAGTTGTTGGTTTTCATCAAAGTAGCACGGAATTAAGTAGTTCTGTGCCTCTGTCGGCTTGGAATTGGCCAAAGGTTTCAAAAGTTATACCCGGGAGGAGGCAGAAGGAGTAACGTACACACTCACACAGGATGCTTCTCTATAGACCATTCCATTAGAAAAAGAGGACTAGTAACGTTTCCTGTTTTTCATCTTTGACACCAGAAAAAAACAGCACATTTCCCACTGTCTGAGGAACTATTGTTATTTGTTCCCATAGCAGAGAGGAGAAATACCATTGTAGCATAGAAATGAGTGGGATGGAGGTGTTATTGGCACCTTCGGCTGTCACCTTATAGACACAGCTCAGGTCCGGTCCTTCTCTTTGCATGGACTTGGCCTTCAAGCAACATATTCTGCTTATACTGTCCTCACTGTAATTTAATCCAAAAAGTAGATTATGTTCCTTTTTTTTTTTGTTTGTTAGGGTTTTTTTTTGTCTCTTTGTTTTCTAATTTACTTTTCAGGTCCATTGGATTTGGCTATTTCAGTTCAAACTTGTGAACAGGAAAAAAAATACATTATTTCTTTATTACCAAGGAAAGAGAGAGGTAGACAATTGATTTTTGTTTTCCTAGTAGCGATTTTCCTAAGGAAATGAGGCCTATTACAGAAAGCTGTGTGTGGAGGGGTATGTCATGCCATTACACTGGTAGGGAATGACTTCTGCTCAAAATGCCTTATGCTTGCAATGAAGACATATGGTCCAGATCTGGGGAGTACGTAGGGATTTATTTTCCTTGCATACAAAGATTTGGGATGCAGAGTTGAGGATATAGATCTAAAGCTGGCTGAAACTTACAGCTTCAGAAATGTAATATTTCTCATAACCAAGTGAGGATGAACAAGATGCTGAGGAACTCAAACCTTCTAAAGACCCTAGAGAATCCACACAGAGTGACATCGCTGTGAATCATAGGGACAAGGTTCTACAGGATGCCTTGTACACCTGGACATGAGAAGGCAGTCATCAGACACAAATCCATGCGACGAGGATGGGCGTTAAGTTTGCTGCAGTTCCCTGAACTGCTCATTTTCATCTTCAGTTTCATCACACAGTCCTGGAATGAGTAAATTCAGGCAGGTAACGGAAGGATAAGCACTCGAGCACTTAAGAGCAATGCACATTTACAATAACTGAATCATATAATAGCTACCCATGCATCCAAGGCCATAATCTCAAATGGCAGCAGCAAAAGACAAGTTAATAATAGTCATTGTTACATGATTAAATTAGGTAGACAGGAATAATTTTTGCAGGACTCATAATGGTTTTAATGATATTATTTGGTTACCAAGAACAATATATCTTCTCTATTCATGAGTTCCTGGAAATCAAGGATGTTGAGCTGTAAAATATGTTTTCAAAGACAGACTTGCAAGCTACAGTCTCTCTGGAAGTTACTTATACATGATATTGCAGTTCTACAGCTATTGAGTTGTGCTTATGAAGTAAGCAGGATGTGCTGAGGGCCTGGAGTGAGATTTGTATGAGAACACTGGGCCTTCGCATGACATCCTGAGTGAATTCGGGTTTTGAGCTTGGGTCTGTAGAAGGATTTCAGATAGGATGAAAGCTTGGAGGTCAATGTCATTGTGTTATTGACATTTGGCACATGGCCACACTGTATCAGAGTGTCATCAGAGTCATTTTCCTACAGACCATTTTCCATTTTCTTGTGAGCATTCTCTTTGAACCACATAAAATGCACAGAAACTCTCCAGCAGTAGTAATGCCACAGTGACATGGTGCTGGCATATGTCAGTGTCTTCACACCACTGGGAGTTGTTTCACAGGACAGTTTACTATGCAGTGCGGAAATGCAAACTGAAATCAGGGAGGCATATTACAACAACATAAAAGCAGATGTTGAAGCATATTGAAACAGGTCAGATAGCTTTACTCTTATGATGGTCATAGCAAGAGCTTAAATTCTTGGTTGGCTTGAGCTGGACTGCACTAACAGATACATGGGGTGCTGGTTCTATCAGTGTGAGCCTGGGAAAAGCAGAATTGGAAGTCCAGAAGAGTAGTTCAGTCTGCTCCCAGTGTAGGATCAACCGCATGTCTTGATAAGATAACAGATCAGCACCAAAACATGACTTCAGCAATGTCATCAAGGGGCCAAGACAACACTTGTGCTGGAAGAATGGGATTGTGCAGGTGAATTTTCAGTGGCAGATGCAGCTGAGCACCCATACTGAAGAAGATAACGGGAGGGGGAAAAAAAAGCTGCTAAACTAACCACTGGCAAGGAGTACAGGAGATGTGTGCCCTGACTTTGGAATACTGAAACAGTCTCTCCATGTGGTTTGGAGAAACAGAGAATGACAGAAACATCTGTGGCTCCCAAACTCTTCCTTTCGTCACCTTTTAGTACAACTATATTTTGACAGTATTTGTCCCATTTAGCAGCCTGGTCGAGACCGTGAGTGAAGACACTTGCCTTTCAGCTCTTTGTGTAAAGTCCTACCTTCTCCCAAGAGTAAAATGAACTTTCTTTTGTTATATTAACCGGAATAGACATCCTCTCACAGAATAATGCTGCTAAATGAGTGCTTCACTGTGAGCATCTCCTCATGCCAGCCTTCATTGGCAATGAGAAAGAAGGTCCCGTGAGGCTGTATGTCGATTTGTCATCAACTCTTAATTAAGATAACTGCTTTCTTAATTCCATGATTAGATTCAAGCCTGTAATTCCAATGCTGCATACAATAGGAAAAAGAATCAAAGGGAGGAAGTCACAGTGAAAATGCTCTTGACAGCATTTACAGATGTCTGTTACACAAGAGGGTGCAGCCCTCTCCCACTGTCACCTGATGAAGCTCATGAAGTAAAGGAAGAGTTCCCATTGGTGGCACTTTGCAAATTCAAGATTCCTAAGCATTGCTAGTTGACTGCAAATGAAGGTTACAACACGACGGGTGAGGGGTTTTTGTTTTTTGTTACACTGAATTCAATCAAAATGTATTTGTATTCTCAGGGGCCAAGAGTCTGAGAATGGCCAACACAAGCCATTCTATGATTCTATGATTTGTGTCTGAGAAAAGCAGGAGTAGCTGAAGTTATTAACTGCAAAGTCCTTGCAGTGTCAAGTCCAAACTGAGCAACTTCAGCAGCATTTCTTTTTGAATGAAGGGCATTGTTTAACTTGTGCGTTTTAAGAGCTTCCCTTTTTTCTGCCATGGAATGTTGGCAAATAGAACAGGCACCTCGTCCCACCAACTTGCCCCATGCTGGAGTGAATCAAGGACACGACTGGCACTGAACTTCCAACCTCAGCTATATGACCTGATCCCTTCCTTGTGCTGAATGAGCGCTATCATGCCTTGTGTCTATTAAGCGTTATTAAATGAAACCACCTAGGATAAAAACAAAACAAAACAGAACAACAACAACAAAAAAAGCACAGGAAAGAGGAATTTTTCAAGCAGATTTGGAACCATCCGTACTTGAAAGCACCAGCCAGAAGCCCTCCAGGTGTCAATGACAAAAGCTCTTTTGTGATGTCCCAAAAGGCAGTGACAACAAAAAACATTACATAAGGTTGAGAAATCTGACAGTACTTCTGTTTGATGCCTTGTTAATCCTCCTGCAAACAGCAATCACGTTCCATTTCTCTCCACTGCTTTTCTGTTTCTACTAAGGCTCTTACTATGGTCTTGTTATCTTTTTATTTCCGTAATCACATCTATCAATCTGATAAGCAAATAAAAGAAAGCATTGTCCCTGTAGGGATGTAAGACAGAAACGAACATCTCCACCATGTGCTCTGGTGATGTCCTGGAAATGTAGCGTATCCAGATCTAAAATCATAGAATCATAGAATCATAGAATTACTCAGGTTGGAAAAGACCTTGAAGATCATGAAGTCCTACCGCAGTGAGATCCATGGGATCTCATAAAAGACTTTTGAAAGGCTTTGGTGTGCTTTAGTGAGAGCTCAGGGAAATAGAAAATAACACTCAGTGACATTTGAAACCATCATCTATGGTGAGTTAGAGGAATGGAAGTATTTTAGGCCAAAAGACCAGATTTGTCTTTGCTTTATACAATCAAGCAACCTGACAACAAATGTTCTATCTGAACGCCCATCTGAATGAAGGTGGAGCAGTCAGCCCTCATGACTACAATCTGGCCTTGTGTAAATCTAAAAACTAAGACAGGGGATGTTTAGGCTGGATATTCGGAGGAAGTTTTTCACCCAGAGGGTGGTGACACACTGGAACAGGTTGCCCAAGGAGGCTGTGGATGCCCCATTCCTGCAGGCATTCAAGGCCAGGCTGGATGTGGCTCTGGGCATCCTGGTCTGCTGGTTGGCAACCCTGCACATAGCAGGGGGTTGAAACCAGACGATCATTGTGGTCCTTATCAACCCAGGCCATTCTGTGATTCTTGGATTCTATGAAATCTGGGGATTACTCACTGATTTTAATGGTGTTGAGCCATTTTCTGGAGTCTGATGCTCATCAGCCCCTTGAAGGCATGGGATCAACCACAATGTGTAATGGTGGCCTTCTGTAGCACTCACTTTGTGCTTTGCTGAGATAATCATTTTTTGTCCCACTTTTGCTTGCTGTCTACGAGAGAATTATTTCTTTTAGAAATCACATGTAGTTGGAGGTCACAGCTTCTGATGCAGTTCCCATCCCACCGCCTCTGAAGCACAGCGGGAGCCACACTTTGTCTAGGAAATAATATCTCCGCCCCTCATTCGGAGTCCATCTCAGATGGAAAATCACAAATGCCATAATGAATAACCACAGGGTTGAGGAAACCTCCCAGCGGAGGCAGGCTCCACTGCTTGTTAATTAGTCCAATCATTAAAGTGAATTTAATGCCATTTCTGGAGTTCTGTTCTCTGTTACTCCTGGCTTTGTTTAACTCAGAGCTGAAGAAGACACGTTTCTCCAGATGAAGAAGCTGAGATCAGATTTCCTTGCAAAGGGCTGATGATGCTAATACCCTTTGCATGAGCTTGCTTGGAAGACAATATTTCAGTTGTTCTCCAGTGAGGATGACGAGTCAGAACAGCAGGGCAAGGCAGCACAGTGCACTGTGACATGTGCAGGGAGTGGAACACAGGACTGGGTATATTCTGGGGCTACACGGGTCACTTTGCTATTCTCCAAGCAGTAATTAAAGCCAGACAGTGGAATGGGAAATGAAGTCTCGATTTTTCACAGTGGATGTGAAATTCTCCAAGGGCAGTAGAGTCCTTTCTTGCTTCACTTCTTCAGATCAAAGCTAAGTCTTTCTGCAAGAGATGCTGAAGGCAAATACAAGCTAGCAGCCTCTTTGCAGCGCTAGTAGGGTGATTTGAAAAGGTCTGTTCAGGTTTTTGAATTTAATAGCATTTTTCCAGCCTTTACAGTTATGATTGTATTGATAGAACAAAAAGTACTAAAGGACACTATCCCACAAACCATCATGTCAACTTTAAACAGAAATAAAATACAACAAAAAATGCAGAAAAATGATAAAAACCAAGGAAGGCTGAGTACTCTTTTGCATTACTCCAGTGGGCTCTGGAGATTTGCTTGTTGCCTTTCAGATCTTTTATATACTTACAGATTTGGGCAAAGTCTCATGGGGAACACATAGAACACCTGTAAGCATGAGGCTCTGGAAGACAAGGTGAAGAACCAGACTACTACCAAGATGGTCCTGACCTCTTCCAATCCCCCAAAGGATGTGTCCATTAGGGTATGAGTCTTGCAGCTCCTCCAATTTAAATATCAGAAGTGAAAAAGTGAAAGGATGAAAAATCACACAACAAAGAGCTACTCAGACCTGGCATGGAAAAACTCAACATGGAGAAACTATCCTCCTGAGAAAAGAAGCAAAGGGGCTGGAAGTCTTACCTTTGGTGGGGTTTGCCTCTAGGGAAAGGATGAAGGAAGAAATTAATCAATCCGGTCTTCTCAAGAGAGGCAATGTTTGGGCACAACCAGACAGAGCAAATATCAGGTCCAGAGCAAGAAGGAGAATGAGCACTCAGATCACCAGATATCAAAGGGACCAATTTAGGAAGCACATCACAGCCACAACTGGAAGAAAAAAGAGTTGACAGCTTTTTGTTGCTGTTGGAAATAGAAGTATAATGGTCAACCCTCAGAGGACCCAGACAGCATTTCAGCAGTTTTAGAAATTCATGGAATCAGATGAATTTCACAGCAAAAGCAGCGCAAGGTGAGTTCAGGCCAGGGAGAGATTTTGCGAGAGCACAATCTGCCATAAAGCAAAACAACAGCCTTCGGGAAAGCTTCTGCAGCCTTGACAACAGTGAGCAGGCTGAAGAGAGCTGTTGAGCCCTCCCTTTTGATGGCCATGGAGCAGCTTTGATTTGGCATTAGCAGTGTTGCTCAGTGATGCCAAACATCTGATGCTCACTCCTGCTGGTCCTCAGGCAGGGGATTGGACATGGTGATAAGGTGGTGTGACCCCCTGATGTAGTTTCTTCCAAAGTCTGAGTGAAGGAACTCAACTGTGTTGAAGCAACACAACAGGGAACGAGCCTTGTTGCACCTCTGTAAGAGCCCCTCTGTGGAGAGCCATTGACCTTGTGGTTCAGTTCTCATCATCCTGATGGAAAGCTGAAATGAAAAGAAATCTGGGCAAATGGTCTGTATCGTCATTTCTCACCCAGGTCTCAGCAGTCAGCTCCGTGTCCCTGGCTTCTGGGATGCCTCTGCCTGCCCTCCAGCCACGGTGTTTTGCAATGCTTTGTTTGTTTATACTGAGGAGACTTCTGTTGTCAGATCTTTTTTGGCTGCTCCATGGGGGCATTTAGAGATTAAGATCAAGCAGCATCTTAACATGCATCTTGTGGTGAAGAAGGTGCCCCTATTTCCCACATGGGGAATGACTCGGAGATACCTTGTTCAGGAGTCTCAGGATCTTTGCAATTAGCAGAAAACACAGGGTTCATCAGAGAGTCCACTTAGTGGCTTCTGTTTACTGAATGCATAAAGTCCCAGGAGCACAGAAATGCCCTGTTTGTTCACTCAGAGATGAAATCCTGCAGTCTCTGACCACCGGGCAAATCTCCCTTTTGTGACTCAGCCCCCGGCTCTGTCAGTCCTTCCAATTGCCAGTGTTTTCAGCAAGCTGTGACTAACTGAACTGCAGACCTCCAGTGCCTTCTCATTCCCATCTTCAGAAGCTGGACTCAGTGATCCTCATGGGTCCCTTCCAACTCAGGATATTCAATGGTTCTTTTTGCTTCCATGATGGACCTGGAACAGCTTACCCAAGGAGGCTGTGGATGCCCCATCCCTGAAGGCATTCAAGGCCAGGCTGGATGTGGCTCTGGGCAGCCTGGTCTGCTAGTTGTCAACCCTGAACATAGCAGGGGGTTGAAACCAGTTGATCATTGTGATCCTTTTCAACCCAGGCCATTCTATGATTCTATGATCTCATCAGCCTTTGGTCAACAAATGGAGGTAGGAGCCCAGGTTCACATGAGTCCCACTGCATCTCCCCACTCCCCGAGCCTTTCCCAGCAACCTTCTCCATGAAGCCAGCCTGTGACCATGTTTTTCTGTCGTCACCCACATTCTTGGCCACTTTCAGGTGCATCCTCCTTGCGTGGCAATGAAAGAAGCAATATTTTTCTCTATTGCAAAATTCCTTCCTTCATCTTTTATGACTTCCCAGCTCTTTGGGTCATCTGAAGGGTTTTATCAGTGGTGAATGAATGTTTTCTTCAGGTCATTAATTCAAACATTAAATAGCATGGAAATGCTCTCTGCCCAAGCCCAGTGGAATCACGGCCACTGTATTTATTATCACATTTGCAATTACTCTTTGAATCTTATTCATTAGCTACTCTGCAAACCATTTTGTATCTTCCCCATGCCCCGTGTACCATTCTAACTATTATCCAAATTGAAAACAAGGCTGAGCTGAAGAACCATTTTCTGCAGTTTTCTGACAAAACCCATAACACCAACCTTGTTACCATTCCTGACAAAAAGAATTGGTAATCTTACTTTTTAAACAAGGTACCAAATTCACTTGACAGCATTACTGCTTGGCTTTAGTTTTGCTACCCTCCTTTAATTTCCTTCCTCTATTAATTATCCTCCTTTAATTTATTGCGTCCTGTGTGAGGTTCTGTATTATTTTGCCTGGGACTGATGCCAGGCCAACAGACTTACCCTTTCCTAGGATATCCCATTTACCTTTTGAAAAACACAGTTTTGATGTTAGCCGTACTCTCGTCTTTCAGAACCACCCAAAACAACGGCAAGAAAAAAAAACATCATTAATGTCCCAGAGACATTAAAAGGCTCTGGTGGACCTTTTAAAACTCTTGGGTGCAGTTATCCTGATGCAGCCATGTCAGGAATTAAGAGCTGCCTGAGCCCCCATTAGGGGGTTACTGTTGGAATGGAAAGCATTTCACCATCTAGGTGTAATCCATGATTACATTATATTACATTAGTCTGTATTCCTGAATACAGAGCAGAAATATTTATGGAACTTTTCTACCTTCATTACTATCGACACTGTTTTCCATTTCAGTTATATGGTAATGGCTCAATATAGTAGTTAACTTCTTGTTGTTGTTGTTGTTTTGCTTTTGCTTTTAACGTTGCTTTAAGACTCCACATTGGTCTCTACTGTCCTGGCCCTTGATCTCTCCTCACATTCCCTGTGACCATGAGCTTAAGCTTCCTTTTCCACCAGAAAAACACCCAAGATGAGAAGTGGCATCGGGTTCTCCACAAGTAATGGGGTCAACAGCAGAGGAGATGCTCAGCTTCTCCCTCCAGGAGCTCACTTTGCACCTTTCCTCTCTGAGCTTTGATGTGGCTGGCTTTGTCTGTCTGTCTCTGCACCGATGGTCCCACAAACACACTGACTTGCACAAGGACTGTGTCATGGGCACAAGGGGTGTTACAAATGGTCCTAGGGCTGTCCATGAGGTGATATGGTGAGAGATATCTCTTGATGCTGGCCCTGTTCTGATGGATAAACCTCCTTAAATGTCTGCTATGTATCCGTGTTACAGATTGGAGCACTGGCCTTCTAGATGATTGCTCCAGTGCAATGGAGCCGGTGTGCTCTTAGACCTACACTGTATATTCAGAGCAAATGGGTTCTCTGGGATGTGGTTTATTAGGCAGCATTGGTGGTTGTGAATGGCTGGACTTGTTGATCTTAGAGGTCTTTTCCAACCCTAATGATTCTATGATTCTGTGATTCAAATATCTTCCAGTGTTTGGGGTTTGGTTTGGTAAAAAAAATAAATAAATTACACTCCAGTTTGGAAATTGATATAGCAGAAATACAAATGCTGCAATGGAAAATAAAATCGAACCGATTCACACTCAGCATTCCACTCTTGAATAGGAGTGTTGTGAGTAAACAAGGCAAGACCTCAGATGTTAATAGGAAGGGTTTATTTCTGTTCAAGGAATACTTGAACAAGACAGCAACTAAGTTATCTTCAAAAGCCCTGGAAAATGATTGCAAGGGAGAAGGTACAACAGGCTCTTATTTGAAAGATTCTTTCATCCTCATGTTTTATTCTAAGCCCTCCACTGCCCAGATAATGTAGGCAGAGCTGCCTTGCCTCCTGTGCAGCCTTTCAGCCTGCTCTCTGCATGAAGGCAGCCCAGAGCTTCCCCTCTTATCAGCCCTCAAACAATGCTTCTACCAACATAAAGGGAAGAGATGATAAATAAAAGGAGACCCGAACAACGGCTAAGGAAAGTCCCACTTCCCACTTAGGAGCTCTTGAGCAGCTGAACTGCTTTCAACCCTACAACCCTTGAGCTGACCAGCACATGGGAATTAGAAGATAGGAGTGAAACTACAATAAATATAAACATAATCCAAAGTGTTAATCCTGGACGTGATAATCAGAAGGGAAAATGCAGTGGGAGAAAGGTTTCAGCTTGTACCTCTTTGCAGATTACTTCTAATGTACCTGGAGAGACTCAGACCTACCCCATGTTCTGTCCTCTGGAAAGAAAAAGCTCCAGGACAACTACGTTATGGGGCTGGGACACACTGCCAGGATCTCTTGCCAGTGGGAAGGAACTGACTGACAAACAGATGGGAAAGTTTCTCTCCAGAAGATGTAGAGCAAGGAGAACATTCTCACAGTCCACCATTTTTATCACTGCAAATCTGGGTAGACAAGGTAGACTGGTGACTTAAGCTCTCAGCATGCAGTGTCCACCCCTGAAACAGACCCATATCTGAACCTTCCTTTGCTGAGGAAGCCCATTGAGAACAAAGGCAATGATTCAGAGGTTCAATGAGTTCATGCAAGAAGTCTCTGTCTGGTTCCACATCCTGACCCCAGGTGCAAGAGGACTGCAGTGAAGGTGAGCAGTGTCCTCCTGAGCTTATTTCCTGCCATTCCTAAGAAAATGGTTACTGGATTGAAGGTAGAAAGGATGTCTTAGATGTGTGGGTATAGACTGAGCTCTTGGTGGGCTCTAGCTCCTTGTGCAAAGCTTTTCTAATGGAAGAAGATCTGAAACAAATACCAGGCTGGTAAGAAACCCAACACACAGAGCAAACCCCTCCTCATTTTGATCTTCCCACTAGGGAAGTTCAAAGAGTGAAATGAAACCATGGCCATGTAGGCGCTTGCTCCTTTTTTTAGCATACACAGCTCTGCAATGAGCTCGTTGCTCAAAGAACTAAGCAAAACCAGGAGACCTTATGTGTGTGGCTACCATCTCAAAGAGCAAAAAACAAAGCAGCCATGTGCAGATAAAACCCAGCCTCTAGAAATGGAGAGCTGTTGTGCTGGGAGGTGTTCATCACTGCAGTCATTCCATGGTCAGCTCCTTACCCAGTGCAATGGGAGACCTGGACTTGAATGCAAAGGAAATGAATATTCAAACCTCTTTGCAGCCTTTGGCTAACACCCTTTCTCAGAGCCTCATCATGAATGTGATTCTGAAGGCCCCTGTCAAACCAAGCAACACTTAAACTGCACCAATTATGTGTTTAAAGGCTAGTCAAGGCCTGAAGAAGCTCAGTAAAATTACTTCTCTGCCACTTTGGTAGGGCTGGGTCTCATTCCACCTCAGTATGGAGAGAGGGCTGGCTGGCAGGGCAATATCTTTGCCTTCACTGAGACATTAAATCTTGGTTTTCCTGTGCTGTCCTCCCTGGATCCCAAACCCCCTGCATTTGTGGACATTCTGGGAAAGTGGCAAAAGACATCTATTCACAATAGGATTACTGGAGACAGCTGAGGGTTGATTTCCTGGAATGATGGAAAAGACTTCTTTGTGGATATCTGGCTGGAGTGTCTCTATTTGAGTGATGATTTGATTGCTCCTGGGGTTTTGCTGAAATACTAGTTATATGTAAAGACATGCTCACCCTCATATGAGCGTGTTTCAGTGTTATTTGAATAGAAAGAAGCTGGTGAATACTAGGGCTGGAAAAAAACAAAAAGGCAACAATACGTGGCTGAAGGCAAGTATATTCGGGTTGGGGAAGGGCCTGAATGGGAAGCATACATTCTTCCGTGCTTGGGTTTTAAATTTATAGTACAGGGTGTTGCTACAGTGCTGCACGTTGGAGATCTTGTTTCTGAGATGAGATAGAAAATTCAACCTGGGCTACCCTTAAGGCACAGATACAGAGCCATAGCCACTGGCAGAATCTTACCATTTCTCCTACTTTTTGCCCTCCTTTTATTTACTTATTTTTTACAGGGTGGTGGGCATGGAACAGGCTCTCCAGGGCAGTGGTCATGACCCTAAGCTGCTGGAGTTCAAGAAGAGTTTGAACAATGGACTCAGCTATAGTGTTTGGAATTTGGGTGATCCTATATGAAGCCAGGAGCTGGACCTAATGGTCCTCATAAATCTCTTCCAGCTTGGGATATTCTATGGGTTTATGAGTCTATGATTCTACTTCTTGCTATCCCAACAAAATCATCCTTCTCCTTCTATTTGAGTCAAAGATATCACTGCAGCCTTACTCATCCTGTGCCTCAGCAACAAGGAGTTGCATCTTGTCTGGCCTCAATGGCAACATCTTTCTCCAGTTGGTGTTTCCAGGCATATCCTTTTGGCTCAGTCCTACCACTCCCTGTTTATGGCCCTTCACAGACTTCCTCAGCTCACTGTCCTTGCATGGGCTCAGAAGAGGACTGCTCTTCCTTTAGGGTTGGCTGAGCTTCAAGCTGTCCATCAATCCCTAGCCAACAACGGCAGATGTGAGCACCAACCCTTCACCCAGCCACCCTCGTGCTTCCCTCACACACGTCCCTTTCTCCCTCCCCTGCCGCCTCATCCATCAGGATCCAGCACACAAACAACCGCTTTCTGAAAGCAAAGAGGGAAAGCCAACAGCAGCTGCTTTGAATCTGTTGTAGTGCTGGCGGCAATTGCATAAGGCAGAAGTTCTGTTGACGTCCCCACCCCATTCCTGAGAAATATTTAATTTATTTGAGTGTTGCTGTGCCCGCTGCCCATGCCCACAGCACATTTGCAGCGCGGGAACCACCCGTCCACATTTGCAGCATGTTGCCAGCAAGTGCCAGCATCAAAGCCCATCTCTGGATTCACTTCTCCCCTGACACGATCCCACAAGAAAGAGGCAAGATTCAAACCAGCCCGCTCGGCCCGGTCCAGCCAAGTTCCTTGTCATGCACTGGACGTGCAGAGCTTGGTAAACAGATGGATCTCACTGTGCCCAAGGGATTGGTGGCTCTAGGCCCTGACAGAGCAGCAAGTTTCAAATTAAATGAGCCTTCAGCAAGAGGGCCCAGCCTGCAGCAGCTCTGTCTGCTAGCAAGATGCATCGCTCAGCCCCAGGCACGGATCTGTCCCACAGCTCTGCTTTGCATTAAAGATTTTGGATGAAGCAGCTGCCCTGAATCGAAGGCTTTGCCTTGAGTGCAAAATCAGGTCTTGTTGTCTCCAACCCTGGATGCTGAAATCTGTTGCCTCAAAGAGCCACTTGCACCACAGGGTGCAAATGGGAGCAGAGTCGAGAGATGCTCTCCTGGATGTGTTGGATGTGGTGCCCCTCCATGGACAGCATGGAAGAGCTGGCCATGCCACAGATGAAGGACTGTCAGATTTTCCTCTGCTCTCAGACTGTGCAGGCCACCTTTCTTCCTGAAGACATAAAACTATAAGCTTTTAAGGCTGGAGAAGACCACTAAAACATTTCCAGAAGTGAAAAAATATGTGTTAAAAAAAAAAATAATTAAAAAAGGCATCTACAGCCCCATCTGTTATTTCTAAACACCTGCAGGAATGATCTTGAGCATAACCTTCCCTTGGAAATCAAGGTTAGGGAAATATGGGACCCATACTTGAGAGATATCATTGCTGCTGTTGTACAGCTAAAATAGTTTGTAGGTTTTTTGAGGTGTCATGAAAGGAAGTTGAGAAAGTCCCCTAAATCTACAGACACTGATAACATAAAGCCAAGAGACTCCCAGGACTCCCAAAACCTCTGAGGACTGATGAGCAAAAAAGATCTCTCCCAGCATCTCAAATCACAGTGCGTAAGAAGTTATGTTTTTCTTACCATTTTACCCAGCCCTGTGAGTTACAAGGGGATTGGAAACGTGTTCATTTTTCAGGAAGAAGCTCCAAGCTTGGAACAGATGACAAGTATTGAATGAGAATATCTGGCATGCTCCAAATCTGCTGTTCCCATATGGACATCTTCCTCAGCCTCCGTTCCCACCTCACTGGGGACTTCATTCCCATTCCAGGCATTAAACACCTCGAAAAGAGGGTAATGAAGCGCTCAGGATTGTGATGTTTAAATCCTCAGTAAGATTTATTTCCAAATGACTCGTTCAGAGCTACAGAGGGGATCTGTAACCATGCCAGGAAATAAATCCACATTCCCCGAGCCCCAATAATTTCTCTTAACAGCAATATAATTCATCCTGTCTCCCAACAGGGACATTTGGAGGCTTTAGTTTAGACTTCCTGGGCAAGAGAGATTTTTTGTTCCTTCAAAAAATTTACCATTTCTATCAAAAATTGATAGCTGGCATTTTGAAATACCTCATGGGTATTTGATTATATTTTATTTTATGTTTAATTGAAGCACATTGGGAATAGAAAAGAAAAGAAAAGAAAAGAAAAGAAAAGAAAAGAAAAGAAAAGAAAAGAAAAGAAAAGAAAAGAAAAGAAAAGAAAAGAAAAGAAAAGAAAAGAAAAGAAAAGAAAAGAAAAGAAAAGAAAAGAAAAGAAAAGAAAAGAAAAGAAAAGAAAAGAGAAAGGAAAGGAAAGGAAAGGAAAGGAAAGGAAAGGAAAGGAAAGGAAAGGAAAGGAAAGGAAAGGAAAGGAAAGGAAAGGAAAGGAAAGGAAAGGAAAGGAAAGGAAAGGAAAGGAAAGGAAAGGAAAGGAAAGGAAAGGAAAGGAAAGGAAAGGAAAGGAAAGGAAAGGAAAAGAAAAGAAAAGAAAAGAAAAGAAAAGAAAAGAAAAGAAAAGAAAAGAAAAGAAAAGAAAAGAAAAGAAAAGAAAAGAAAAGAAAAGAAAAGAAAAGAAGTTTATTTTAACTTCACAGCGTCTTGCTTCATCCTGTTTGGACTTGGTTTAGCACAGAAGTCAAAACAAAGTGGGATGACAGAGTCTGAATGCAGCTTTCTCCTTGCACCTTTCTGTTCCAAATGGAAATGCTGAAAGAAGAGTTTTCGTTTCCCATGACAAACACTGTCAAACTCGATGGGCCCCTGGGAAACGGAGATGCTTCTGCAGAGTTCCTGGAGCTGTTGGCTGTTCTGCTGATGCACACATCTGATGTTTGCTCTGTCTCTTCCCAACGTCCACGTCTCTAAGGAGAAAGGAGGATTTTTTTCTGCCTGTGTTTCAAAAGGCCATTGATAGGGCAAGGGGGAATGGTTTTAAACTGAGACAGGGGAGGTTTAGGTTGGATATTAGGAGGAAGTTTTTCACACAGAAGGTGGTGGTGCACTGGAACAGCTTACCCAAGGAGGCTGTGGATGCCCCATCCCTGCAGGCATTCAAGGCCAGGCTGGATGTGGCTCTGGGCAGCCTGGTCTGCTGGTTGGCAACTCTGCATATAGCAGGGGGTTGAAACCAGATGATCATTGTGGTCCTTTTCAACCTGGGACACTGTATGATTCTATGAAAAGGATTTTGGATTACAAGACTGAGGAAAGCTTTGCCTGCCTTAGACTCACAGCTGGTTGAGAGGAGAGGAGACATGAAAGAAGTCTAATCTCTGGAGACACCCAAGGACAGTCAGGATGGGGCTCTGAGCACCTGATGGAGCACTGGGTGTCTCTGTGCATTGCAGGGGAGTTGGACCAGGCAGCCTCTAAAGGTCCCTTCCAACTCAAACCATTCTACAATTCCAAGCGCAGTAAAAGTGAAGGACGTTTCTGAGGGAACAGGCTGGGAATCCCTCCGTCATGTCTAAAAAATGAGAAGAAAAAAACCAACAAAAACAAAAAGCAAAACCCACCCAACAAAGTCAAAAGGCAAATAGAGCACCTCATCAATTTAAAACGCGTTATTACAATGCCTAATTAAGCTGTGGAACTCATCACCAAGAGCCATTATGCAAGCTCAGGGGTGAGCAAGATTCAAACAGAAAAAGAAAAAGAAAGAAGAAAGGAAAGGAAAGAAAATGACATTCATCTGTCTAATGGAGCATCTACAGCTATGTTAGATGGCTTTGAAAAGGATATCAATTCTCATACTGCAGAGCACAAACAAGCTACCAACAGCCCATTAGGATGAAACTTCCCCTGTGGGAAAATTGCATAATTTATCAAGTGTAGAGCTTCTTACATCTTTCTTAGAAACAGCTGGAGATGATTAATGTCAAAAGCGAGATCTGGAGGAAGATTGGCCACTGGTTCTGGCACACGTGGGCAGTTTTTGTGTCACCGAGTAATTAAACCTCAGAGGATTTCAGCAGGCCAGGACAGAGTTAAATCATTCTCATAAAATTTAAGGACCTCCCGTGTGGGTGCAGAAAGGGAAATTGCATTCTCCGATGGCTGATCCCTGGAAAAGGAGGCCCCGTGGAACATGTAGGACCCTCTTATGACGTGGAGGCAGATGGAAGGAAACGTTTCAGAGCCCAAAGGCAAAGCTGGAGATATCTGTGCTAGGATTCCCAAAGTGAAGGCAGTGGTTGCCTTGGTGACAAAACGATATGGCGATTACAACTCAAGAGGATGTTAACCCAAGGGAGCAATGTAAGAGCAGAAGAGAGGGGCTGCAGTTAGTCACAAATACAAGGAACGGTGACAATCTTTGTGTTTTCCAGGCTGTAACAGCTCTATAAATTGGATAAAAGTTGCGATGACATCTGCCAACAAAGGTGTTAGCTCCATTATCAAGAAGTGGCGGTCAGGAACCTTCCTGGAAATCACTATGGTATCTTGTATTTTGCTCATCAATTGTAAGCAGTTTGGGACAGGGTCAGTCCTTCCATCCTAGACACAGCACTGAGCTCAAACTGGGGCCACAACTGGTACTTTGTGTTTCTACAATAATACGGGTAATAAAACCAGACAAAAGACATTACAAACTCTTGTGTTTTTTTTTTCTTTTTCCCCTACTCTATTTCCTAGAAAAAGTGCTTTACTCCACACTTAAAGGTCCTCAGCTGGACAAAAGATCCCCTGATGTACCCCAGCCACAGAAATTCATCATGTACCCTGAGGGGAGAACCTGGGATGGGATAGGAAATAACACAACCTCTTCCATTTTAATGGTGGAGATGACGCGCAAAGTGACAGCTTTAGTTGATATTTCCCAAACCTGGGCTTTTTTTACTCCTTTTGTTTCTTTCTTTTTTTGGGGGGGGAGCTCAAATGTTTAATTTTTACTTTTTAAAATAAATTCTTTTTAATTTTTACTTTTTAAAATATATATATATATTTTTAAAAATAGGTTTTCAAAGAGTAAAAGTTTTTCAACGCAGCACAAGGAAGTCCAGATGGAATCATAGAATCCATCATAGGATCCAACACAGAAATGCATCTAGGTGGACTAAATGGAATTGTAGAATCATAGAATGCTTAGAGATGGAAAGGATCTTTAAAGGCCATCTAGTGCGACTCCCCTGCAATGAGCAAGGACATCCACAGCTCCATCAAGATGCTCAGAGGCTGGTCCAGCCTTGCCTTGAAAGTGTCCAGGGATGAAGCATCAGCCACATCTCTGGGCAACCAGTTCCAGTGCCTCACCACCCTCACTACTAAACAAAGTTTCCCTTTTATCCAACTTAAGTCTACCCTCTTTAAGTTCAAAACCATTTCACCCTGTCCTATCACCATACACCCTGCTAAAGAATCGGTCCCACTCTTTCCTGTAGCTCCCCTTTAGATGCCCAAGTTTTGACACCCCTTTTTTCCTGTCCCTTTGTTTGGTGCTTGTCAAGATTTTCTCAGGCATAGGTAGTGCTTTTACCACATCACGTAAGTGCCTGTTTTCTTTCCCTATTTGTTACAACCTCCTCCACACACTGAGTCATTCTTTCCACTTCTCCCCAAAATGCTGATGTAAGGCCAAATGTCACGAGCTGGCTGGAAAGCCTTTGCTCTTTTTAGCCTTTCATTTTCCCAGGGCTTCAAGCTGCTCCTTAAACAAGAAGGCAAAGTCATGTGAGTGCCTGGTGCCTGCATGGTAGCCCATTTCAACATGAAATTTTGGACTCCTCAATGAGGAGAGAATCACGCCAACATGATTTTCCCTGCCTGGGATCTTTTGCATGGAAATATCAAATACAGCTGGCTGCACTAATGACATTAGCACGGGCACCTACTCCTGCTAAATAGGATATTTAATTCCCATTAACGATGAGCTAATTAGAGCACGGTAAACAACAATCAAAGAAGAAAACAAAACCTTTGCCTCTGTGTAGAACTAGTTATGATTTCCTATAAATAACTAGATCACCCTTTCGTTCCTTGAGCTCAAGGGAGGATGTATACTCATTGATTAGAACAACCAGCAGAAATCTTCAAGATTTCATCTTTCATCTTTCATTCAGGGATAAATTTAACTACAAAGAAAAACTGTTAGGTTTTCATGAATACAGGCAAAGGCAGACACATTAGTCAGAAAGCCTGCACTGCTAAATACAGTGTGTGCACTCAGAGTGACCTAAATATCTATAAAATTACCCTGCCTAATTTCAAGCAAGAAAAAGCTACCCAGAATTACTTTAATTAGCTTAAAAGGATGCTGTCAGCCACTTTCTCACAGTGGATTTAATGCTTCATGTTATTCACTGCACACATGGTGTCCCATGGTAGGAGAACAAAACGCTCGTCTACTCATTGTTGTTAATATTACCATTATTTATTCTTATCCCGATCTCCTCAGGAATTGCAGAATGCAGTTTGGTCTCCATGGAGTGCTTCATCCATTCACACATTTAACTTCAAGCTTGTTTCCAACCCACTTTTCAATTCTAAGAAACTACAGGAGAGATAGAATGGAGTAAATTCCACATTATCTCCCAGAGAAGCACAGATTTTGTTAACTGCCCAGCTCCGTGCTGGATTAGAGCTCAGCATCTCAAGCCACATTCACTGAAAGCAACAATCTGTGGCTCTCTTGGTAAAGTTTGGGTTGACTTGACCAGCATCATGAAGGAAGAGTGCAGCAGAATTTGAGTCTCCTTGGAAGGATTCCTACATCTTGATTAAGGAGGCTGTGGATGCCCCATCCCTGCAGGCATTCAAGGCCAGGCTGGACGTGGGTCTGGGCAGCCTGATGGTTGGCGACCCTGCATATAGCAGGGGGTTGAAACCAAATGATCATTGTGGTCCTTTTCAACCCAGGCCATTCCATGATTCTATGATTCTATGATTAAGTGAGCTGGTCTCTTCCTAGGTTTATGGGCCACCTTAAGTCTCAGTTTTGAGCATTCAAATTTTGGACCAAATGGTGGTCATAGAATCATGAGTCATTAAGGTTGGAAAAGAGCATCAAGTCCAACTCCAACCCAACACCACAGTGCCCACTGATCATTCCCAAGCGTCACATCTCCATCATTCTGGAATACCTGCAGGGATGGTGACCCCATTACTCCCTGGGCAGCTGTGCCAGTGCTTGGCCATTGTTTCTGAGAAGAAATTTATCCTAATATTCAATCTGAAAAAGAGAAGGAAATCACTCTAGGATCAGGAGGGGCTTAGAGAAGGGGAACTAGGAATACTGGTACAAGACTGAGGGATTTTCCTTTGAAACTACCTTGTGACAGGTGCAAACGTGAAGTTGAGATGTGAAGCTTCCCAAAGCCAGATGCAACCAGTGCTTCACATGTGTTCACAATATGATGGAAGAAGTTTAGGGAAGAAAAATACATGACAGCAGGTGGCAGAGGTTTCAGCAGGTCCCCAGCCTGTGGTCTGCAGCCATGAAGATCATGAAGCTCCATCTTGACAGCTGTGAGCAAACAAGTGGAACCTCAACATCCAGCTGTGAGGTGTCATTTCTGCCTCAAGTGTGCAAGAGCTTGGTTAGAAGTCCTTTCATTTTTGAGTTCTGGAAGGAGAAGTGATAACAGGTCCTTCTCCCCCATTTGGCTAAGGTAAGGATCAGAGAAATTCCCATCATGCTGTTCAAAAGCTGGAAAAACAAACCAGCTTCAAAGAGAAAGGTAGCTTTCAGCATACCAGGTATTTGGAGCATCCTTCCTATCTATGGTCTCTTCTGAAGTGCAACATAGCAGGGAAAACAGATTTGGAGCCCATGAGGCAGTGGAGAAGCTGAGGAGGTGAAGACATTGCTGAGAACAGCAGAAGTAATCTAGCAAGATCCTCTCTCTTCATCACTGGAGCTGCATTTTAGCCGAGTGAACAAGAGAAACCCAAACCACAGTCTCCGCCAACCCGGACAGCCCAGCGGGTTGTGGTGGGGGAAGGAGGAGAACTTTGTCTCATTAATCACTCCCAACTGTGTGAGACAGGCTGGGAGCAGGCATCCTGCCAAGGCGTCACTGGGTTTCCCAACCTGATGCCATTCTCCCTACTCTTTGCTCCCTGACACCTCCCTTCTGCATCAGATCCAAAAGGAATAATGTCCAAATCCAGGACGTGCAAATGGGGGCAAATTTTGCCCTTCACAAAAATCCACGCCAGAGACTTCCCCCATCAGGACTAATTTATCTTCTAGGCTATCTGAGGATGGTCACTGACAATTAAACCTGTCCAAAGGTGTTGTTTTGGGTACACAACCCAGTGAGATCTGGGGGCCGCTGGTCACAGTGCAGGGATGACAGGATTGTACCCATCATGAAACATGCAGATGGAGGAAAGAAAGACCTGCATCTCCATCCTGACATAAATAAATGCAGTACCACATTGACATGCCCTACCTAGGAGCATGAGGGACTCGTGTCTTCGAGGGCATACCAAACAGCTCTTATGCTTCAAGCACTGAAGTGCAACTAAAGGGGAAAGAATTAACTTGAGTTGCTAAAGGCAACCCAGGCACACAGGGCAACTTAAAACATTGCATATCCCCATCATTTTTTTTACTTTTGGAGCTGGATCTGTTTCTCTCCCATTCCCTAAATTTGGCTCCCCGCACCAAAACTAAAACTGAACAAATCTATTAAAAAACTTATCAATAACACCTTGCAAATTATTTATGGTCCTCGTTCACCAGGACCAAGACCTGTCTTACTTTTCACACCTGGGCTCCCAAACATCCCTTTGGCTTCACAGCAGCATTCAGCAGTGCTGGGATGCGTGAGTCTACAGTGTTTTGCCTTCATAGAGACACTGGATTTGACATAACTCATACACAATGCTTTTCACAGGAGGAATTTGGGGAACAGATCAACCCACTACCAGCCCCGCTGGCCCTTTGCTTTCTTTGCGATGCCTCCTGCTTGCTCTAGAATTAGGAAACCTTCCAAATGGAAATGTAAGGAATGCAAATTGATGTCTTCTCTCTGACATGAATTATCTGACTCCTGTGGCTGTCTCTGCAAGATCATTTGAGCTGAACTTGACTGTTGCAATAATTAAGTTCCAATCAAGCAAATTTGCGTAAATCTTCCCTTTAGAAATCTGCCTTAAATCAAGGGTTTAGGCACCACATTCCAGCTTGGTTTCATTAAAAATAGATTGCTATTGAAAGCTGCCAGCACTGTAAATACAGGCACCACGCCACCCTGCAGGATGGCTTGGATACACACTTTCCACATAATGAAAACCTGCCTTAAATGCCATCTCCACAGCAAATATGCCCTGCATCTGGGGGCTGCCATGTTGCTAACTGCAGCTCCAATGGTGTTTTTTCCTTGATGCATCTGACGTTGCAAGGCTTGCTTTGAAGTAAGAGGAATGAGGGCTCCGGGAAGAAAGAAGGTCTTGCCAACTTGAGAAATATCCTCAGATTTTGTGTGCAACCCAGAGCAGACTGCTGTTCCGAGGGGAGAAGAGAAAGCTCTCTTCATAGGACATGAAAGATGCATCCATAAAAAAAAAATCTTTCTCTTTATTCCACGATCACAGAAGATGACCCTAGGAACATGGAGAGCCCATCCCAGCCATCTCTGGAGGGTGAGGCTTGACTCATTAAAAGCACCATCTGATGACATGCCATGCAAGGCCAACTCTTTCAAAGGCTTTGTCTATACTGTATTCAGCAAGATGTCCTAGAAGAAAGAAAATCATTCTTATTGATGTTGAAGTCTACACCCATTAAGTACAGATGAGGTCTCCTCCTTTGCACAAGCACTCCAGGCAACACTGAAGTCCTTGTCCCCTTGTGGCCAGCTTGAGGTTCTCAGAAGGGTTCATATCTCTGGTTGTTAATGATGTTTTTTCAAAGGAAGTGACTGATGTAGAAAAAGAAGAAGAAAATTTGGAGCCGGGCAGAAGAATATCTAGTAATCCTGATTTCCAGCTTCCTTAGCCACCAAAACCACAGGGAGGATTGGAAGTACAAGCCTGCCTGCTGGTTGAAGCACACCATGTATTCCGGGCCTGTGAATGAATGAGAAATCTCCTAGATGAACCAGTGTCTTGACATGTTATTCTGAGACCTACCACTGCTATTTATTCAGAGGAAAAGAAAGAAACATCATCTTTTATCAGCAGCCAGATACAGGAGAGGAACTACTTGTTTCAGGAGTGCCTTTTTAAAAGATCTTGGGTACAGCTTTTCCTTTTATTATTACCTTATTATTATTTCATCTTATTTTTCCTGGATCATGCTGTTTAAACTAAGGAATAAAATAAGTAAGTCAGGTATGCCTGCATCGTGCTCCTTGCTTGTCAGTCTCCCAACCTTCACAGCTCCCCCCCCCCTCCCGTCCACAGCTCATATTTGAGCATAATGAGAATGGATGAGTGCTCTTTGCTGAAGGACTGCCTGTAAAAAGGTGGGAGACAAAAAGCTTGCATAGAGGAGAACACCAGCTTCTCCTTTATCCTATTGTGAGATGCTGACTCAGCAACAAGATAAAGGTGTCAAATAGTTTTTAAACACATTGGGCTTTGGCACCAGGAGCCCCAACACAAACATTCAGAGCAGCCTAATCTATGGGGTCCTGGGAGATAAGATTAAGATTTCCTGTATTTCTCTTTATTAATGGTCTCCAGTGAGTATGAGCATAATCCAGAATCCACCACTCCAGGCTGTTGGTTGGCTGATTGATGTCTTTGGTAAAGACTAAGAACATTCCCTTCCAGTGCATTTATGGTCACTTCTTGGTCCAGGATACAACCTGAGGATCTGGTTGAGGCTGATCTCCTTTAGTGTAGAAGATGCTAAGACTGAAATTTAGCCCAGCTCTGCTGTGACTCCAGGGATGTGTGCTGATTCTTCTTTAGGGATGTGACTTAGTGGGCATGGATGACGAGTTGGTGGTTGGACTTGATGATCTTGGTGGTCTTTTCCACCCTTAATGATTCTTATGAATCTTGGTTCTAGGAGGAGAGATGCTCCTTTTCTCCCTGCCTTTCTACAGCTCTTTCATCTTATATGCTTTCAGATTGGAATGGAGGTAAACCAAGACAAATCCTACAATCCTATAGCTTTCAGGAGGTGGTCCCCTCTTTGTGTCCTTCAGCTCTGATGGTATCAACTGATTCTATCCAAAGGAAAGCACACTAAGTAAAGGCTAATTTACGGAGTTTAGAAGTTGCCTCAGAGAGGCATTTTATGCTCTCTTGTCAACACAGAGTTTCTGTTCAGACTTCTGGGAGAGAGGGATGGAGAAGTCAGAGAGACGGCAACAGAGAAAGGAAGAGGAGTTAGTTTTCCAAAGCTATTCACCACATTCAACACTTCCCCTGAAGCAGCATTGCTCCTAACAGCTACCGAAATCTCTGCACTGAGAGCTGAAACTTCTCTGCCATGTGCTGCTCTTATCCCACTGTCAATACTTAATAAATAACAGAGATTTATACTGAAGTCATTCCTGCCATTAATCACAAGCAAACCCACATCCCCAGTAAATGCATTGATAGCATATCCTGAATCAAGCTATAACATGCCTTACTTTTCTGGTTTGTACCTCACTGGCTGAGATACTTAAGAGACCTCTGCAAAATGACTTTCATCGGCTGCTGTTCAGTTGGTCTCAGAATCTATTTTCCAGTCTCCAAAGCAAAATTACAGTCATTCAATATTAAAGTGTTTGCAGAGCAGCACTGCACAGGGGTGCTGCTATATTACTTACCATGGCAACTCAGGATGCTAATTTATCTTTTCCCTATATATGGAAGAGCCAAGATACTCAGAAATACTCCATTCTTAATGTGATATCATGTAGTTCTGTTGAAAAAAGCTTTTTACGTGCACAGAGAAGTCTCCCTGCCATGCTCAGTCAGAGCTGGGAAGGGTGTTTGTTCACTGATTAGATGAAGTAGAGTGTCCTGGAGTAGTCAACTCATTTTGTTCATTACCTAGGACAGGGAGGAGAGGCCTCCAGGAGGATCTGAACATCCTCAGCAGAATAATATGGGACACTCCTGCATACATAATATAAGAACCTCTCCCTGGCTTTTGCTTCAAGTTGGGTAATTCAGAGCATTTTGCAGTGGGTGTTTCCTCTTTAGCTCAGGTATGTCCTGAAACACCACCTTCCAATGTCTACAATTCCCATGAAAAGCTTTTTCCTACTCCTATTACTCTTGGCTGTGTCTATGTTCCAAGACAAGCAAGTCCAAGCCATGTCCAAAGTGTTTTTCAAGGTGCACCCTAAGTTTTCCCTTACTACACCCCACTGAGAATGACCTACAGTGTACTTTATCTCCTCTCATGCCTGCATACCCAAACCTTCCTTAGAAACTCAGCTGGAAAAGACACTGTCTCCTGTCATGAAGTCAAAACACGGCCAAGATGCCCTGAGAAGCCTGGGGACTTCCATGAACTACTGCTGCCCCATAGAGTTGATTCAACTTCTGTTCAGCCTTCCCAAGGCAGGAGGCTGGGACAGTCTGTGATGTGGGAAAGAAACATATTTTGCAGAAATGGAACACTAATATGTGATTATTAGCAGAGATCTTGCCCACTCTAATTATTTGGTGTGGTTTGTGCGGTGTTCCCTTCACCATTGGTGTCTGAGGATTAGGCTGGAATGCTATTCTTGGCTTAGGTCTGCATTTACTTTGGAATTCCAGTATTTATTCAATGCATAGAGACAGACACGTGTTCACAGCTCAACAGTTTATGGCACTGAACCTCACATATTCCTCTAACCAAGCTTGTTCCAGTTTCTCAGCCCTCCCTCATCAGTTCAGCCCAGCATCTTCTGCTGTTATGCGATCCACTCAACACCACCACCACTTTTCAACCTTCCGTCCAGAAACAAGACAGACAGAAGCTGTCAAATCACATCAAATTCATCACACCTTGAACTTTCTCTCCAGCCAGGGCAAGCACAGACCCCTCACTGAAAGGCTGTCCTTTGTTGATGGAGTTCCTTGTGGTTATAAGTACCCTGGTCTCTGAACATACCCTTGTGAAAATCACCACCACTTTGTCAACATAAACATCAGTGTACTAAAAGCTGCTGAACTGACTTCCACCAAAAGAACCTGGGGTTTGCTTGTCCTGAAGTTTTGAAACCTGCACAGGGCCTGGTGAGTGAGTGGGTTTAGACAGATAGGTGCCAAAAAATTCAAGAGTCCATTGACATCCTCTTGGCTTTAGAGGTAAGATTCAGGAGAGGGAAGAAGTAGGCTTGGCATAATAGGAAGCTCTGCTACATTAGAAAAAGGTTCTCAGAAAGAAAGATCGATCAGGCACTAGCACAGCTGGTGGAGTCACTGTCTCTGGAGGTGTTGAGGAACCATGGAGATGTGGCACTGAGGGATGTGGTTGGTGGACATGGAGGGATGGGCTGATAATTGGATGCGATGATCTTGGTGGTCTTTTCCAACCTTAATGATTCCAGGCATTCATGATTCTACATGCCAGAGGAACTATTACAGAGTAAAGCAGAAAGGGCAACCTCTGTCTCGAGGTCAGGGCTGATCTTATCAGTTTTTGCAGGAGGCAGAGGACATCTTGTCCTCCTACAGCCCTCCTTCTCTGCCTTTCACATTTCACTGCCAGACTCCTTTCCCCCTCCAGCCATCTCCAAAGTCCCTCTTTTTCACACCTGCCATCAGCTTTCCTTCCTCCACATCCTATTCTAGCACAAATCAGAGTCCTGGGCTCTCCAGATGTCCTTAATGATCCCATTACTCAGCTGACCCTGGCTTACACCCCATACCCTGGAGGACACGGATCACCCCATCCATGGAGGTGTTCAAGGCATGGGGCCCTGGGCAGCCTGGTCTGATATTAAATGTGGAGTTTGGTGGTCCTGCCTGCAGTGAGGGGGTTGGAGCTTCATGATCTTTAAAGCCTCTTTCAACCTAAGACATTCTATATCCATCTCCATTGCTGCTGCTATCACACCATTCATATCTTAATCCTTCCACTAGGCTTTCTTGTTATGAAATCCACCTCTCTTTCTCCAGCTCTTCCACCTAGACCATACTGCTTCTAAAACTTCTTTTTCCACGAGTCGCACCCCAACCCTATGCTTCTTCACCAGCCTGAACAGCAGTCACCTCTGCACTACTCCCTCTGTGCTGCCCAGTCTTTGTGACCAGGCACCCACCTCACCCATGCCCTTTTCAGTCTCTGCTGGAGCTTTCTTGCTGACAAGCAACACAAAGCCCTTTTACATCATGCCATGTGGTGGCCAGGAGGGACTTGCTTGGGAGAAAGGCAACAAAGTCCTTCTTTATGGGATCTGCATACACATGGCCCTCACAGCACTGTGGTGAACACTGCCAAGTGAGTGATCTGAATGGAGATGTCCCTTGCTGAATTACAACGGCACTACCAACCCCAACCCACAATGTGTAATGTAGTATAAATGTAATCATCTCTGCAGAATGAAAGGCATGTTGCCAGGCCGCACACAGCTTGGCTCTGGACAATAAAGACATAATTAAGGCTTCAGTGGGTTTGCTTTGCTTTGAGGTTGCCATCAGTGGTGAAATGTTGTTCCATCCTAACCTTCGGGAAGCAGATGATCTCATGAGCTGAAACTGCACAGGCTGAGCTTACCAGAGAGCCTATCGAAATGGGAGAATCAACAGCCTTTCCACTCAGCTGGATGGAGCAAGCCCATGAGATGCTTTGCCCTCCAGGGGAGCTTGCTTGGCCCGTTATCTGCTGCAGTGCACAATTCTACTCCTTGTTTTTGATTTTCTCCTAACCTGGTAAGTCTTAAAAGCCACCATCACTGCAGGAATGGCTTTGATCCTGTGTGCATTCCCATAGCTGTGATCCCCCAGAGAACAACTGTACTGTGCTCCCATCAGACCAATATCCATTGAGCAGCACATCCATGCTCACACTGGGCTTGGCACCCAGTTCTTGTCTTCCATAAATTCCCTTCTACAAAATCCAGCACAGAAGGGAAGAAATACAGTGAGAACGCACCATTATATGATGTTAAAAAGCAGCTACCTCCCAAACCACGTCCAAAACACATTCCTCTGCAGCTCATACCACCAGTACTTGCAGCTAATCTGCTGCCCTCTGTAACGTTTTCCCTTCCCTGTTTCTCAAGCAAACCTCAGTTCAACCAAGCTCTATAGAGATACCACAACAGGCAGAGTCAAAATGTTGCTTAGCAAATCTAACAAGGTCAAGATGTTGTCTGGACCTGAAGATAAATGGGGCAGCATGGGTTGTGTTCATACTCTTACCTTTTTCCTGTATTTCCTGCAGGTGATATTCCCTGGCTCTTGCAGCATTCCCAGCCCTAGTTAAGGAGACAGTTAGCACAGACCAGACCAAAACCTTCTGGAGACAGACGATAGCAATTCCAATGGTCACATAACAGTGTTTGAACCTATTCTCCACCCTGTTTCATTTACTAGTGTATAAGTTGCCACTAACTCTATTAGTGGTGCAGTACACCATGTCAGTCAGCTTCTCCCAGAGGCTCTCACAGTTTCTTGCTGGCCAGCACAGACCCAGCCAAACCTGATGAATCTCTCTAGCTGAAGCCTCCAGAGCCATCCAATAACCTTGCTTGGCACGGTCAGCCATTATTATACTGTATTTGCTGGCAATTATTTATGATAAATTGCTACACTCTGCAGTCTTCTGTCTTCCAGAGAGTCTTTCTTCCCTGTTTCCCCATTTTCCCTGTTGCCTTCCTTTATGTTGGCAAAGGAAGAAGATCTGAGGCAATGACTTGGACACCTGTGAACTGTGTTATTAGTCCCCATCACAACCCAGGAAGTTTTGCACTTAACATAGCATGGGATTCAGCTGAGCTTCATTGCATTACTGACACATTCTGCAGCTGCTGTGACCTGCAACGGCCTCTTGCTCTCCTTGGGGGAATAACTGTGGAAATCAGCTGCATTACACTGCTTGATCCCTATGGTTTTGCATGGAACAGGGCTTTTGGGTCCAATTTCTTCTTGTGATGAATGGATCTCCAAAAGCAGAATGATGGGACATGCTGCATGACCAGAGTCACACAGCAGAGAATGGTTTTGTAACCCAGTTCAGGCAACTCCAGTTTGTTTCTAAGCTCCACATTCATTTTCAACTCCATCCTAAAGGACATGCTTTGTTGTAAAGCTCTTTTCTTTATATGACTTTCAGGGATTTTAAGAGACTACAATTAAACCCAGCTTTTACCAACAACGAGTTATTTTCAACAGCACGTTCATACACTCCAGCAAACATTCCCCAGCTCCAGTTCTCCTCTCTGACTGCTTAAATTTACTCTGAAAACAATGTATTTGTCATGGCAAACCATTCCCAAGCTCTTCCCTTTCCATGTATCTGAGTACTTAAAAAACAAAACAAAACCAACGAAACAAAAATAAAACCCCAACATAGAAAAGAATACCATTAAAACACCCAAACACCAAGTGGGCTGAACAGAACATTTTAAGGCCATCAACAGAATGAGTACATTGCTTAACCAGAAAATACGTCTTTTTTTTGTTTCACAAACCCAAACTTCACATTTGTGCTACCTAGGTTGGTGAGGGAGAAACCATGGCAACTGCACATTTTAATTGGATGTTTGTTGGCTAGAGAGAATGGGAAAGATTGCATAACTGGTGCTTGGGAGCCGACATAAACATGACATGGTTTGGAGAGCCCAAGGATTCTGCTGAAGAGGAATGTGATGTAGCACATGTGGCAGTGGGGTGTATTGCTTTATGTAATGTGAAATCAGAGGGTGTCGGGAGCTTTGCACGGCTTCTGCAGAACAGCACAAAGGCTGATGAGTCAGCCATCCCTCATCACTCCGTCAGCCGCCTGACCCTGGGACCAGGCTGGAAAACAAAAAGGAGTGGCTTCTTCCAGGTCCTCTCCTCTGAGCCCTGCTTACTTCCTAGCAGGGAGAAACTCATCATCAGGCAGCTCCAGAACCCAAAGCGCAGTTTCTTGGAAGGTGGATTTAAGCGATGCCATCAGGCCTTGATTTACTGTATAAGGTGAACCAACAAGCTTTGGGGCTGCTTAAACTTCTTCTTTCACTCTCTAGTTAAAAACTTTGGCCTTTGTTTCTCAGTTCTCTCCCTTGAATTATGTCTCTTTGCCTATCACTCATTTACCTATCACTGTGACACCTCTACCACAGTTTAGCTGGAATGGGCAGCCCAGGTAGGTGGTTGAATCACCCTTTCCTGGAGGTGTTCAAGAAATGTTTAGATGCTGTACTAAGGGACATAGTTTAGTGGGAAATAGTGATTAGTGATAGATGGAAAGTTGGACTGGATGACCTTGGAGCTCTTTTCCAACATTGGTGATTCTATGATTCTAGTTCCTGTACACTCCCATCTCATTTGCTGCTCACACCAACAAATGGGGCATTGCCTTCAGCTTGGTCTACACCTGTAAGATAGATCCTGGTGTCCTGGAGTTAAACTGTGTGAGAGACTTCAGAGATCATGTTTGCAGCGCTGATTGGACCACAAAATCCAATGCACATATTGACATGTCACCATTGGAGCTCTGCAAAGGAAATATCCCAACCTAAAAAGGCATCTGGAACTTACTGAGGTAGTGTAGGACTTCAGTATATGAAGTCTAGCAATAACAGCGACTGGTTGCTCTAGATGTGGTGTTTTGTCCCTTCTTCCCATATCTGAGGGCAGATGCATAAGAAGGACTGAGCTTCCACCTTCCAGACTGGAACAAGCAGCACAGCAGGAGAGGCTTTAGTGTACATTCAGGATTTACTTTCTTTGTAGGCTCCCCAGACCTCATGGAGTTCAAGAAGTGAGACAACACTCTCAGACATATGGTTTGGTTCTTGGGTGGTCCTGTGGGAGAGCCAGGAGTTGGACTCAAGGATAGTTGGGGTTGCTGCCAACTTGGGACATTCTATGATTCTATGATGATCCTGTGATTGAGTGCAGCTCAGAATGGATGAATGTGACCCCTCCAAACTCACCGCAGTTATCTCTGTACATCTTCTCATGGCCTTTAATCTCTACCTTCATAACTTGAGATTCCATTTGAGCCCCCAGGATCTTTCCTGCAACATAATATCTATGAGCTAAATGGATGCTGGTGTTGCTGACAGACCCCCCAAAAAGTCAGAATGAGCGAAATTTACAAGAATCAACAGATGTCACCAGAATCAAAAATGGAATGGAGAAAAAGAAGATGATCACATTGAGAAGATAAATGACACACTTGACCTCGATGCAAGAATCAAACCCGTTTTGGTTTTGGGCTACTCAGCAGGTGTTCAGCCACCCCTTAACCCAATTATGACTTTCCCACTGCGCTCTCTGCTTGAGGAGCCGTCAGAAACAAGCTGGCGTGCTTGTAGCCAAGCCTTGCGTGTTTGGAGGGTTAGCAAACCATGCTAAGTGGATTCTGGCTGTGCTGTTTGTGTTGCTAAAGAGCAGCACATGGGCACAGATTCCGCCAGTTGGTGAGGAAAGGCTGGAACCCAGCTGCATTTCGAAACACGAGACGTAAACAATGATTTGCCAATGAGAGTAAAAGTAACTGCCTCTCAGCAGATGCTATAAACAGTCTCTTGCACATTGAATCCAGAACTGTGGGGCCATTAGACTTGCTATCGATACCTTGGTAATGTGAACTGGGAGAAGCAACTGCCAAATTGCTTTGCTCTATGGCAGCTCTTGCACATCCTCTCTTTACAAAGGCCATACCTCTCCTTGACATAGGCAGAAATTGCCTATGGCTTTCTGTGCTGACTAGGGTTGGCTTCTCTATTGCATTTAAAAAGTTGGCAAGAGGCCTTATTGAATATAACCTGAAACTGAACCCAGTGGAGGCACCCAATCCCTCTCAGTGGAAGATCTGTCCTGGACTTAAGTCATGGGGGCTGAACTCTTCCACAGTGTAGGAGGTTTTATAAAATGACAGAATTTTTGAGGTTGGAAGGGACCTCTGGAGGTCATCTTAACCAGAATATTCTAGATCCAATTGCCCAGGACCACATTCAAGTGGCTTTTAAAGATCTCCTTGCAAGCAAGGCCTGCTGCCTCCTGGTTTTCATGTAGCACTCAGGGTTGAGTGCCCACAGTGCAACCTCATTTATCCTTGTGTTTGGCTATGAAGGGCAGATTGCCTTCCCAAAAGTCATTGGTCTGTCAGTGGAGGTAACAGCACAGGAGGGGATTTCAGCATCAGATGCGCACATCCACACCGGGTCCACATGCTAGATCTGCAGATGACACTGGGCTAAGGGAAGCTGCTGACTAGCTCTGATCCCTGGCAGCTCTCCTTTTGTTGGCCTCTCCTGTTCAACCTCACAGAATCATGGACTTATGGTATCATAAAGCTTGGAGAAGACCTTTAAGATCACCAAGCCTAACCCCAACCCAATCCCACCATGCTCACAAACGTTGTCCCTTTAGTGCCATGTCTCCACGGTTCTAGAACACCTCCAGGAACAGTGACCCCACCACTTCCCAGGGCATCCTGTTCCAACACCTGACCACTGTTAAAGAGAAGAAATGTTCCCTAATAACAAGTCGAACCTCCCCTGGAAGCCTTAAGGCCATCACCTCTCATCCTATCCCTGTTACCTGGGAGACCAACACCCACTTTGCCACAACTTGCTTTCAGAAAGTGATGAGGTCTCCCCTGAGCCTCCTCTTCTCCAGACTTAATCCCAGTTCCCTCAGCCACACCTCGTAAGACTTCACAGCTTCATTGCCCTTCTTCGGACACGCAATGCTCAGCTGAGGAGAGCCCACCAACATGATGCACCTCAGGGGAGCCTTCTGTCCACCTCCTGCTCTCTTCTGCAGGTTCTCCATCAGAGCTGGGGCAGTTCAAAGCCTGACAGAGAGCTCACAAAAGCGAGGGCTGCAGACGCACTTAAGAAACAAAAGAACGGAGAGCAAATTGCAAATAAAACAATTCAGTGCAGAAAGAGACACAGCACCAAATCTCAGAGCTCTGAGCACCTCTGAAATTGCTGGATAAGGCTTGTTATGACAAAAAATATCCCTTTAAAAAAAAAAAAACAACACTTGCTGGGTTGGAGCAACCAGGCCATTCCCAGGAAGCTCCTGGAATTCCTGGAGAAGATGCAGGGAAGGCTGACAGTGAGGACCAACAAATGAGAGTGACCTACAGAGATGGCTCTTCACATCTGCATTGCGCATCTCCTTGCCACTGGATCATGAGGATGCTGACAGTTTATGCCAGCTCATGTGGAGAATGGATAAATTAATGGAGGAGAAATTAACTGAGAATTGCTAAATGTGTAGAGGCAACACTCAGCTTGGGAAGTGTCTAAGACAACAAGCCTGGGGGCTGGGAGGATCTTGCTAGGCTTGTATGAAGGCTCTGTTCTTCTGACTTTCCCTAGGACCCTCTGGCTATGGTCAGACATAAGGCACAGGGTAAGATGGATGTTCTGACTAACCCAGCACTTACACTCCTGTATTACATAGCCCTATCTCTGTCCAGATAGGTCAAGCAGGATAAATGGAAGGATAGATCTGCTCAGCCTTTTCTCTAACAGGGGACTTCATTTAAATGTATACGATGACTAGGAAGCCAGAGACCTTCAGGCTGTGCTTAGCCAGTAGCACAAACACCACCCACCCCTGGGATTATGGTACTGAGAGTCCTCAGGGACAAAAGACAATTACAAGCAATCAGTCTTAGGCTGCTGGTTAGGAAGCAACACGTTTGGCAGTGCAAGGAAGGCAGGAGCTGGCTTGGTGCAGAGCACTTTGCCCACCATGGTTTATGAGAACCATGAGGAACATGGCTCAAGTGGGCATGGTGGTGAAGGATTAGCAGTTGGACATGGTGAATAGGAATAAATTGATGCAAGCATCTATTGAAAAGAGAAGGATCACTACACAGATGTTATAGTAGTCCAAAAGGGCTCATGACCACTATACATTTCTTCTGATTATTTCTTTCTGAGATAGAAGGAAAGCAGAAAAAAAACAGGAAGTATAGAGTCTTAAAATCGTTAAGTTTGGTAGAGACCACTAAAAACACCTAGTCAAACCATCAGCCATCACCGTCACTCCCACTAAATCATGTCCCTCAAGAGACACATTCTTTGAGTGAATTTGATGAATTAAGGGTTGTTTTTAACAAAAAAACTATTGCTACTTTCATACCTCTGCCCAGATTAAGCTCTGCCCATACAGCGCATGTGCTCACATTGCCTTCCCCTTCCATGTGTTTTCTCTTTGCTCATCTGTTAGCAGATCTACCTCCTGCTCAGCAGGACTAAACAAAAGGATTTTCCATCCCCAAAACATGCAGCCAGAAGGAGATTTCCCCAAAGCCACATCTGTTCACAGTGAAGTCCTGTGTCTCCCACAGCCAACAGGCTTTGATTGCCAAACCCCAGGAGATACTGCCCATTTTCAATGAAACTCACCCTTGGGCTGAGCTCATTTCGGTACCCCAGAAGAGTGAAAGGGTTGTGCAAGGAATGAGGTTTGGAGAAATCCATTCATTTATTTCCCCGTCTGAAATCTTCAAAAGCCTGTGGCAGCTGGAGATGCAGGAAAGGGAACACTACAAATTCCACTTGCAGGATTTTTTTTTATCATTTGTTTATGGGGAAAAAAGGAAAGAAAAAAACCCATTATTCTCTTGCAAGTGTTCAACATGCATAATTACAGCTCTGGTGTACAAGCTGATTTGTCCTGGGTGGAGGCCATGAGGCTTCCCTTCCCTTCCTTTCCCTTCCTTTCCCTTCCTTTCCCTTCCTTTCCCTTCCCTTCCCTTCCCTTCCCTTCCCTTCCCTTCCCTTCCCTTCCCTTCCCTTCCCTTCCCTTCCCTTCCCTTCCCTTCCCTTCCCTTCCCTTCCCTTCCCTTCCCTTCCCTTTCTCCTTTGCTTTTGCCTTTCCCCTTTCTCCCTTCCTTTTCCCTTACTCCTTCCTCTTTCTCCTTCAACCCCCACCTCTTTTTTTAAAGAAATACCCATTTATTACTGGCATCTGGGAGCAGACCCCTCAGCAGGAGGGTTACAGCCCCTGTGGGCTGCATGCTCTGTAGCACGGATGTTGCAGAACCTCTCTGTCCTCCACCTCCTGTTGACAGCATATGCCCAGGAGAGTGCCAACACCTCTCTGCCAGCAGCACAAATTCATCAGTGGTGGATTAATTATCTGACAACCAGCCAAATTCATTCCCTTATCATCTCACAGCACACAAATGAGGCTGGTGAGGCAATACTGCTTGGGAGTGGGCTTCGTTAGTGTAACACAAAGGAGCCAGCCCTGGAAGGAAAACATCCAAGGAAACAGAAAATATGAACTCTTACCCTGGTGTCTGCATCCTTTCTAACTGGGGTGAGAAAATACAATTCTGCCTCTATCTGAAAGACTCCTTAATACAAAAGTCAAGTTATTTGTCATAGGAGCCCTCAGAAACCTGTCAGCATGGAGAAAATATCAATTAAAGAATTTGGGGCTCTGGGAAATTCATTAAATCTTGCTTTTCACCTCTCCTTTATCAAGAGGGTTTCTGGCACTACCAATTGGTTTGCACCCCAACAAGCATTTCACCAGCATTTGGCATGAACTCATTAATATTTTCTTCTTCTGGGGCTACAGAGCCTTGTGGGCAGGTTTACCTGGGACTCCAGTTTAAATTGTGAAGTTGCATTAGGAGTGTTCTACGTACAGCTGTGCAATGCTGAGATGATGTGGGGATGTTGTAAACATAAAACTACAGCGCGTGTTTTATAGATGTTACATTCATTTATAACGAGCATCAATAAAACCTGCGGGGCTCTGAGTGTCTCATTCAAGGCAGGAAGAATCTGAAAAATTGGGTGATACAATTAATTCTCCCAACCAATAGGATGGAAATTGGCTCACTTGAAAAATCACCAAGGCTGAATTTGGATCAGGACAAGGACAGGGAATAGAGTAGGTTATGAGATGGCCCTGCCTATAGCAGGAGGGTTGGAAACAGATGATCTTAAAGCTCCCTTCCCACCCAAACCATTCTATGATGCTATGTTTCTATATTCACCGGACAGCATATTTGTTAAGACTTAGCCTGGAGCAGTTCTTCTCAGCAGCTGCAGCTTTAGTGCTTATGATACAAGAAATAGACTAATCTCTGTTATCACATCAATAAAACCAGCACGTGGCACAGTGGTCCCAGACCTGGTCACATGAAGATTGCTCTTGGGAGATCTCTGACATAACTTGTGGCTCATTCTCAGGTGTTGATGCACTGGCACAGCTGCCCAAGGAGTGGTAGAGTGACCATCCCTGGAGGTGCTCCAGAACTATGGAGATGTGGCACTGAGGGACATGGTCAGTGGGCATGGTGGGATGGGTTGGACTTGGTGAGCCGAAAGGTGTTTTCCAGCCTTTATGATTCTATGATGATATTTCATTCTTGCATGCATTGCACCAAGGCAGTTCTCTCTCCTGAGCATGAGAATTTCAAGGCAGCTCTGTTGGGTCTTTCATCTGCACCGTGGCCTTTAAAACCAACTAGGATGGACTACGTCGTGATGGCTGTTGCTCAAAAACAAGCAGCTGTGGCTGTTCTCTTCCCATACCTCCTCCCCTGCCAGAAAACAGAGTTTTCCTGGAAAAGCAAAATACAAGAGATCACTCATTTCAAAACCTCAGTGAACTGAGCTATTTGTTGGCATCACGCCTGGCACCTTATTTACATGGTCATGAAAAAGAGGATTTTTGTGAGAATTCTGAAGGTGGGCAAACACCAAGCTGAGAATGAGATGGAGACCACAAGAGGGTTTTCCTGGAGAGGAACTGATGGATGGGAACAAAGTTTCTAACGTAGTTCAAAGGGGAGCCATCATGACCCTCTTACGAAACACATGTAATAGCTTTGACCAAAGGAAGAGCAAGGAGCTGATGATTGCCGTAGGTATCAGAGATAATGACACCACAGAGGGTGTTCTCATAAACAGAACAAAACAAAAACGCAGAATTTAAGAGCCAAAAAAGGGTTACGTACAATGATGCACAGTACAAGGATGCACACCGAGGGGATGAAACAAAATGTTTCTCTAAATGAGTAGAAATTATGGTTTGGAAGCAATGGAAGGAAGTGAGGGTGCGTGGGATATCTACAATGCATGTAACTGAGCATGTGGGAAAAGGACATTCTATAGAGTAAGCAGTTTCCATGCCCTGTAAGCTGAGTTACCTGGCTTGGCCATAAGTTCTTAGCATCAATAATATCTTCATGTAGGACTTCATCTGTTCTGCAGATGGTTTGTATGAATAGCGCCCATAACAAGGCTTCCTGATATAGGTGCTGGTAACAGAGCTTGAGCAGAAATAAACTGCAGTTCAGGGTCAAGGTGAGGGCTGTGGGTTTTTTATCTCACTGGTTCTTTCAGATTTTATGGAAGGAGTGGGTTTTTCTTTGTTCATTTTTATTGCAGCAGGGGGGGGGGAGGGTTGGAAGTAGATGATCTTTGAGATCTCTTCCAACCTAAGTCATTCTATGATTCTACAAGCTAAGCTCTTGCGAGAGAGGAGCTGCCACGTCAACCTCACCTCCCAGAGCAGACACCACCTAGAGATCGCTATTATTCTTTCCTCCTGCTATGAGACACAGATGCCCCAAAGAGGAATCTGTAAACCCCCTGAGGAGAGCTGCTTGAAGCTTAAATAATGCTTTTGGGCAGCAGTTCCCACAGGCAGAACGGCTGCAGAGGACTCCACAGGAAAGGCAGCAAGATAGCTCCCTAGGAGTGGCAGGGAAGAGAGATTACAGATATTTCCTCTGTTTGTTACTCAAACAATATAGAGACTTTGCTTCTCTCCTAGCAGCACTGCAGAGCTGCCCTCTATTCATGCACAGTGTGCACCCTGCTGTCCTCAGTCCCCAGCTGTCCCATGGGGGACAGCATTGAGCAGGGGGAAAGGACAGGAGAGACACAGAGCTGTGGGATGGAACACCTCCCCTGCAAGGACAGGCTGAGAGAGCTGGGGCTGTGCAGCATGGAGAGGAGAAGGCTCTGGTGAGACCTGAAGGGGCTGTTCAGTATCTGAAAGATCTGTAAGAAGGAAGAGGACAAAATCTTCAGCAGAGCTCGTTGTGATAGGACATGGGGAAATGGTTTCAAACTAAGAGAGGGAAGACTTAGATTGGACATAAGGAAAATGGTTCTTATGATAAAGGCAGCGAGGCAGTGGCACGGGTTGCCCAGGGAGGTGGTGGGTGCCCCATCCCTGCAGACACCCAAGGTTGGGCAGGTTGGTGCTGAGAGTGTTAATGTAGCTGTGGGTGCTCCTGTTCAGTGCAGGGAGTGGGATCCGGATGGCCTGCAAGGGTCTCTTCCAACCCAAACCACTTTATGATTCCATGAGGATGGATGGTTACAGTGGTTGCACTTCCAGCCACATAAAATAGCTGTGCTGTTCCTCCTACCTGTTTTTCACTCTCATTCTGGTCCCACAAGTCCTCTGACCCTCGCTGCCCACATCCTTTGCACAAGTGGGCAGAAACTGCCACAGGTTGGAGTACATCAGGAGATCTGTCTTCTTTTCTTCTCTTAGAAAATCTCAACTTGTCCAAAATAAAACAAAATAAAGTAAAATAAAATGGTTGTCATGCTACGGGACCACTTCTGATCCAAGGCAGAAGTGAAGGCCGCCCCCCATCTCCCAGTTCAGCCCTTGATCACCTCTGCTGCTGAAGCAAACACTGGACACCAAGCTTCAAGTCCAACCCCAAAGCCCAGCAGATGTCCAGGTCCACTGCAGCAAACTCACCACCTCAATCAGTGCTTCAACACAGTTTTATCCTATTTTAGACATCTTCCACAACTGTGTCCCTCTAAGGATGGTGCTGTTGTCCCATTAGGAACAGCATACAAGGCTTGGAGAGCCATGGTGTACCTAAATCAGGAATATCCTTGGAGTCTCCAATTGTTTGCTTGCTTAGAAGGGAAGAATGCTGTTTTGTACATAAGTTGCTCTTGCTTTAGTCTTTAATTATGTAGATCATTCCTCAGTCCTCTGATCCATAAAACAGGCAGAAAACTGACTGTGCTCTCCATCTTCTGGGGTTGCACTGCGCTCACACTGCAAAGAGCTTCCCAGTTGGGCATTACCAAGGCTGCAACTGCTCAGAAATAAAACCTTTCAGCAAAACTGCAGTTTCTCTTGAAAACAAACAAAGAAATAAAGAAACAAACCAGTTAATTTGCTAGGAAGGGGGATAAAAATGCACCGAATGATCTCTCTGGGAAAATGGTTGGGTGATTGGGTTTCTCCTGCCTGCCTGACTGTCCGGCTCCGTATTTTGTCTGCTTTTATTTAGGCTTGAGATCAGTTTTCTGCAATATTGAGAGAAGCTCTAATGAAACAGGGAGCTAGGAGATATGGTTTAGTGGTTTTCTGTAGGTATGGTAGAGGGAGGACGGTTGGACTAGATGATCTTGTAGATCCTTTCCAACCTTGTGATTCTATGATTCTATGATCTTATCTGCTCGTCCGAGGTGAGCCTCACTGTTGGAAGGGAATTGTTTGACACATTGGATTAGATGGTAAAAGAAGCTGTTTCACTCAATACTAATTAGATTAGCATTGAGTGTAAATTAAAAGAAAGAGAGAAGCTGATCTCTCTTAGAGAAGCTCAACACCCAGACGGCTTTAACGGAGCCAAGAAGGATAATTTCTGAATTATCTTTTTTTCTTCTCAGGATTCCTATTTTCCTAAGAGTCTGTAATTCTGAATCACTGTTTTCCACAGAATTGGACTTTTCAGCAAAAAGGAATTTTTCTGGGTTTTGCCCAATGGTGACTGCAGAGCGTAGGCACTGCTGTTAATTTTCACGTTCTCTGGGGATCCTGCAGTTTACAATGGTGTTTAGTGTGTCTGTGGAAATTAATGAAGAATAAGAGCTCTGATCACAGTGTTGCCACCAAATGAACATTATTGTGGATGCATCTCAGTCCTGAATCTCAGACCAACAGCAAAGGGCCCCAGCACTGCTGGGTGTTGTGTTGTAGTGTGGGTGTCTCATTCCTGGAGGTACCCAAGGCCATGGATGGGGACCTGAACAACCTGAGCTGGTGCCTGATTTAATGAACGGCAACCCTGCCCATGATCTTTCAGGTCCCTTCCAACCCAAGCCGTTCTATGATTCTTTGATTCATATGTGCTGCCTTGGTCCCCAAACCAGGAGAGAAGCAAATCTCCAGCAGTTTCACAGCTCCAAAACTGATGTGTGAGTTCAACCACCAAGGCCTTCGCTCTTTGCCTTTGACCAGACATCAGCAAACCCCTCACTGTTAAGAAATTGTCTTGTTTTCTTGCCCCACTTCCCATGAGGGTTTGACTGGACAATGTATACACTGAACATCCCATACTGCAGGTTGTACCTTTGCCTTAGTGCTGTGATAGAGACAAGGCATTTTATCACCTACCCACTCAAAATGGAAGTACATTTCTGAGCTGAAACAGCCAGCCTGTTTGCAGTAGCATATCACCCACGCAAATGAAGCCAAGGTTGTCTTCTCCCTTCCTACACATCTCCAATAGATGGCATCCGTGGTCTCTTTGTTATTTTGGGACCACCATGGCCACAAAGCAAACAAAGTCAAACCAATTACAGCCAAAGCCTGCGGTACCAACGTGCAGATTCCTGTAGAATGTGAATTGCACCTTGAAACTCCTGGAAGTGGGGTGGGAATTCATCTCAGAGCTTTCTTCTGCCTGGTGGATGTGCCAGGGTCTGGAAACAAGGCATTTTCCTTGCAAAGCCATTTCTGAGCTCAAAATCCATGTTTTTTTCTCGTTTTCAAGCAAGATCATACATTCAAATGCCATTTACTTTCTTCCTCTATTTGAATCAGAAAGGACAGATCATTTGTTCTTCCCACACACTCCATCCTTGCAAAGCAGGGATGAGTGAAAATAAACAAAAGCAAAGTGTTTCTGGAAGTGCACTTCTTATAACAGCCTGCACTCTGTCTCAGACATGACTTACAATAGGTGAAAAGCAGTCAAGAAGCAGTGGAGGACTATAAGACATGACATGGTGAGCACTGCCTGTGCAGCTGGGATGCTTACTTGCTATTATTCACCTTGGGGAATTATGTGGCCTCTTCTGACAGATCTGCACGTAGAAGTATGGGCAGTTTGTTCCTGGCAGACCTTGCAGGCAACCTTAGCATCTCCCTGTGTGCCAGCTGACCAATAGTTAGGCAGAAGTTGGACTCGATGCCTGTGGGTCCCTTCATACTCAGGATATTCTACAGTTCTGTGGTGACTTTCTACATCCCAAGACAAATAGCCAACGTCCAAAATGATCTTACTGTTGTGTGTATCCCCAGACCAGTAGGAAACACTAGAAGGGGCCACAGTGATCTCTGTATGGTAAGATCATGGGATCATTGAGGTTGATCACCAAGCCCAACCCCAACCCATCCCACCATGCCTGCTGACCATATCCCTCAGTGTCACATCTCCGTGGCTCTGCACCTCAACACAAAAAGACCAGTTACGTTGTTCTTTCACTTTGCAGAAACCTGACATTTCCAGCACAACAATACCAGGCCCAGCTCAGTGATGTCAGTTAAATACTTATCCAAGCTTCAAAGGATTTGGTGGCAGATTGGTGCCAGGAGGTGGCGGCTCTTAGGGTCACCTCAAACACATCTTTGCTGTTGAGAGGTGCCAGCGCTGGGAGCTCACGAAGCAGAACGTGCCCAGTCTCTGTAGGAGATTTTATGCTTTTGATTCGTTTCTGGTTCAAGTATTCACCTGAAAGGAACAGCAAAACAAAAGAGAAGGACATCATGGTGTAAGGAACTGTCAAAAGCTTTGTGTTCTTCCTCAGGCTGTGAAAAATCACTGTTCATTAAAAAGAAAACACTTGAAAAAGCTCAAAGACAGTGATGCATAAGATGAAACAATTCAGTGACAGAACTGTCTGATTATTTCTTCTATTGTTCCTTAAAAAGTACCTTTGCACCAGCTCCAGCTTTGTGCTGCACATGGGTAAACTCAACCACATACGCTTGAATCCCATGTTCTTAAAGGCCAGTCCAGTAGTGGGGTCACCATCCCTGGAGGTGCTCCAGAGCCGTGGAGATGTGGCACTGAGGGACGTGGTCAGTGGGCATAGAGGGATGGGTTGGGAATCTTGGAGCTCTTTTCCAACTGTAATGACTCTAAGATTCTGTGTTGTCCTTCAATCATACCCTGCCATGCTGGTTTCCAAAGCAGTTGTGGATTTTCCTGCCTGCTCTGTGCTGGGTTTGCCCGATGAGGAATCCAGCACAGACCTGCATCACTTGAAGGTGCTGGCCTGGAGAGTTTTAAAATACAGCCTCTGCTTTATTTCCATGTATTCATTCCCTCTTTCCAGGGAAATAAACTGGAAAAGCGGCTCTCTGCCAACATCTGAAGAGTGAGCAATTCTTCTGCGTCTCTTAAATTCTGGATTCCTGCTGAGTGCTTTATAAAATAAAAAAGTTTTGTTTTGTTTTGTTTTGTTTTAAATAATAAAATAACCTCCAAACCAGCTCCCTGCTTTCCAGCCAAGAGACTCCCTGAGTCTGGAAGCCTTCACAAGTATAACAAAAATTACAATGAAAATGACTTCTCAACCACTCTCTGCAGGAGAAGGCTCAGAAGGGCTGCCACGATCCCACGCCTTGGCCAGCTCTTGTGAATGCACGGTGCTGGGCTGCCATCCTGCTGATCCCACGTTGCTTGTGGTGAGGTGAGCAACAAACATCTAGAGAAAGGTAGCTGCTTGTCCACCTGAAATTTCTCCTCGTTTTCCAATAGTGATGCCACTATCAGGGATGCATATGGCCCAATGGCTACACCCAACCCAATGGGACTATTTGTCAGCCTTCTACCACGCAGCACAACCATGGGGAGGACAGCATAGATAAATTTGCTTTGGCCCAACCCATGAACATGCAGCTACACCTCAACATAGATATCTGTCCTCTGCTCTTTGTGACACATAACAAAGATCTAATCAGAAACAGCGCTATTTGGAATGGACATTTCTTCTTGAACATCTGCTGTCTGCGTTCTCTCCACATGGTGTTTGTATCCCATGCCCCCATCCACCCACACAGATCTCATACCCACATGGGGTCACAGCCGTCACCTCTCATCTGGGCTTGGCTGATGCAAATTTGCCTTTATTACACGTGCAAAACAACTCTCTGCAAGAGTATTTTTAGGCCCTTGCCTTGGCCAGGTCAACTCTTTCTAAATCTCGATTCGCTTTGCTCTCTTTCTGCTTCTGGAAATGGGCAATAAATGACTGGCCACTGTTATCTAAGGTAACACTAAGTGCCCACTCCTGTCTCATCTCGCAAGAGTCCCACAGCCACCTTTATTATCATCCTTTGCCTTCTAGATACTTCCGCAGCACATCGGTAACCTCTGGATTGGGTAGAGGTGGGTGGAGGGTCACATTGTAAAGTAGACCCAATTAATGGCCATAGGCAACTGGAAACATCTTTACCCTGCAGCAGTGCAGACTCCTACCCCAAAGATCCACCACTGTCTCCTTCAGCTTCCCAGTGCCAAGTCCCGCTCCTTGTGAAAATCCCATTTTGAAGCCATTTTCCACCAATTAGGGTGGTCTCAGCGCTGGCACACAAATGAAACATTGTGTGCTCTCCGGTTACTGGGTATGGGGTTGGCCACCTCCTAAGTGACACCAACCCAACACCAAGAAGGGGAGCAGGGGGAGTCACATGCAGGAGGAGGCTGTGGGTTCTGCACCCCAGCAAAGGGGATGAGTTTGCACTGAATCTCTCCTCTTTTGCAAAATAAATCTTTTTTTCTGTCTCTCTTTTTTTTTTTTTTTTTCTCTCTTTTTCTCCCCACTTTCAGCCAAATACTGGGAATTTTTATTCCAAGAATAGGCTCCCATTCAGCTGGCAGCTCCATTTCCCTCCCTTATTATTTCCTGCTTGATCAAGAAAATTTTCAGTATCTGGAGATGGAGCTGAGATGAGTGAGGCAGAAACAAGGGATATGATGCCACTTAGTGGAACATAGCTAGATAATAACCAAGAACAATATTCCAACATCCACGCTGCAAGTTATTGCTCATCTCCATGAGCTGCTGCTCTTATTCCTGATGTACAATGGAGATTTCCCAAGGTACCAAGTTAAGGAAAAAAACCTACAAAGCAGCAAAAGGTGCCCAGAATAGAAGCAAGGCTGCAGCAACACCCAAACCTATGGGCAGCTGCAAAAGCTGGCAGTCAGTCAGCCCCCATTGCCCTGCCAAAGCTTGGGCACTGATAAGAGAAAGTCTATTCCCTCTCTCCTATCTCCCTGCAAATACACTCCAGCCCATATGTTGCAGAAGTGCCGGGCTTTGGTTGGAGGCAGCAACCTTAGCACTCTTGCCAGTGCTTTATAGTATTTTTAGCCCTCTTGACATGAGCAAGGTGCAAAAAACAGAGCCATCCCTGTGCTGGCACATGTATATAAGGGATGGGGCTGCTGGGAGCTGCCTACCTTCTGCAAGCAGTGAGGAGCTGCAGCCGGGTCGTGAGCAGGGTGAGTAGAAACAGACCCATATGGGGTTATTTCCCATCTTTTTTTTTTGCCATTCTTCTGCACAAGTTCTCTTGGCTTCATCCATTTCCTCACGTGCCATGTCCTCACCTGATGGGGATGGGGTCCAACCTGGCTCTTCTCTTCCAGCCCCTCTGATTCTCCCCATCCCCTGACCACCATCACCTCCTCCCCCCAGCCCATGGCATTCTCCAGTCCCTCTGCGTACCCTGCCAGGCCTATTCCTATAGGAGGATGCTGCAGAGATGTCAGGCAGCCTCTCTCTGCTCCTATTGTGGAGATTCTCTATTTGACCCATGATAGCTCCCTAAGCAGCCACCGTTGCAAATTTCCATCCTCCTGACATTGAAACTGCACAGAGCAGCCGGTAATAACACAATGCTTTAGAGTCACACTCATGGTCAGGGCAGTCCAGGAACAAAGTTGAGAGCTTGGTGATAGCACGGCCATCCCTGGAGTTCTTCTCCCATTCAAATCAGAGCAGAGTTCTTTCATTGCCCTCTGCAGCAGCAACTCAGGATTGAAACAGCACCTCTGAAGCTTGTGTTTCATGGGTTAATGTGGTGGTATCACCGGGGTAATGCTAGGTGAAATTTGGGATGGAAAGTAAGAAAGCAGCAGTCCTCTATTCTTCTCCAGCTACCAGTAAGCAATGATTTAGGGACTTCTGAGATGGGCTGTGTCTGAAGGATCCAGTTTAAGTCAAGGGGAGAGAAATCTTCAGAGAAGTCAAAGTGACACTTCAGCTTAAATTGCTTTTAAAGCCCTAAGTATATGAGTGACACAGAATTGAAATAAAATGTTTGGTTTCATCCCCTTCTCCAATTTTAAGATAAGACCGAGCACATGGGGGATGTCCGCCTTCTCAGTCCTATGGGTTATTCCACTGTACACCACAGCCCCTCTTGACTCCCATCCCAAACATGAAGGCATCACAGGGAGGTGTCCTCAGAGTGAGAAAGAAGGGTTGAGGCAAAACTGGGCTTAGCAAACTAACCAGTCTCCAAGCCCTGCCAAAGCAAGTAGAGAAAGGCTGTAGCTCACAGGACCTGATGGGATTTATTTCTTGAGTTGGTCGGTGCTGGTTCATGTCAGGTAATGACTATGAAGGGCTCAGAAGTGGCCTCTTGTTCCTCACTTAGAAAGTGGCAGGTGAAATGCCTTTGTGCCTGTTACAGCGGGCGTCTGCGCATGCACAAGGACAACCTGAATGTGTCAACAGCTGGGCACTAACCATTTGTCTCTTCAGGCTGGGACTAAATGGGGAATATACAACTTCAACGGGCAATACAGAAACCCCACAGCAGCCCTGCAAAGACAAATATCTCATGCACAGGGCATGGAGGATCTACCTAGGGTACAGCATCCCACTGGGTCATCCTCTGCTTTTGAGCATCCAGCACTGGATTAACCCATTGCTATTGTTTACATGGTCTTGTATATAATACATGCATAAATGAAAAGGAAAAAAAAAAATGGATAGACTCATAGAATCATTAAAGATGGAGAAGATCTCTGAGATCACCACATCCAACCCCAACCCACCCACCATGCCCACTGACCACATCCCTCAGTGCCACATCCCCATGGTTCTGGAGCACCTCCATGGACAGCGATCCCACCACCTCCCTGAGCAGCCCGTAATTGGTGAGCATGGAGTGTTATCCCATCTGCATGAGGCTGTCCTACCCTCACAAGCCTCATCCGAAGCAGAAAGAGGAAAACCAGGGATGATTGACATCTTGCTTTCCTGGAAGAGCAAGGCCAGAGCCTGGTGCAGATGCTGAAAAGCCAGCATGGGAGAGGCTGGATGAGGAGAGTGACAGTTCTGGGCGACACTAAGTGGCTCACAGCAGGCTCTGCTATTTGCATGGCACAAATAGTCATTTCATGATTAAAAACAACAACAGCAAATGGCAGCTAAACCAAGATAAAACCAGAGAGAGCTGTGAAAACATTAAGTGCACGTGAGAGCTGTCTCAGCCCACAGCTTTAACCCAATAACCCCATCAGTCCTGGATTACACCTTCTACTTTGTCGCCTGTTTTCTCCTGCAGGCTTCTCACTCAGATGCATTTCAAGTGCAAAGTGATAAAGTAAAGGGTGACGGTATTTCTGCAGACCCTGAGTGGCAGAAGCAAATCCCAGCAAATAAAAACTTTTTGGGTGGAAGGTTGAGAAAAAGGAAAGATTTGCTGAAAGACGAACCACTTTGGAGCACCTAAATACTAATCACATTAACTCCTTGGTCTCCTTGATTCCTGCTTCTGGGGGCAGGGAGAAATGCTATATGACCAGTCTGAGCTGGGCTTTAAACATCCTTTCCAACTCAATCAATTCTGTAATCCTACTTTTGGCTAACTCCTGTTGACCAAATCCCCATTCACTGTAACTAACTAACCAACCATACTGACTGGTGGGTTCCTTTTGTAAAAAACTCATTTGCTTTTCCATCTTTGTGATTTCTTCCTCCTTTGCCCACTGCAAGAATGAAGACCAGCCATGATGGAGCCAAGCCATCCAAATCCCACACCATCAAAGCCAGAGAGCTGATTCTCTCCCCACACTCCAGGAATGGGGGCCACCATGAAAAACAGCCCACTCAAATTACATCAAGATGGGCCTATCCTAAAAGCCATGAAGGAAACTCAATGCCATCCCAGGCAGATGACATCTTGCCTGATCAGAGGGAAGCTCAGATGTCAGATGTCTGTAATGGCAACGTTAGCCTGGGACACGTTTCTGAAGAGATCAACCTCAATAGCTCAGAGAAAATCCCCAACCAGGACAGCAAAGCAAAGAGGAACAAAGATGGGGTATTAAAGAAAGTCTCAGCCGTGCAAAAAGTGAGAGATGAGCCAAAGGATTCCCCGTCCAAGGATGTTTTCTTGTTTTGGGCCAACAAAGTTAACAACAGCAGTAAAGTGAACACCTTCCCAAAGATACTGCAGAAGTCAATTGTGACTACAGGAAACTCCTCTCCATCTCTCCTTCCCCAGGAAAGACTCAGCTTAGAAGAAGAGAATCAGACTGAAAAACCCCAAAGAAAGACCAGAAGAGATCTCTTCTCTGACACTGAAGTTTTCAGCCATATAGACACTCACGTCCTCCACGTGAGCCAGCAGGTAGGTCCTGCAGTCCCTCAGCAGATCCATATCCTAATATTCAACTTTAAGCATAAGGACCTCAAGGACCTGTGAGGTGAAGTTGTCCTAACTATGGATGAAAGCCTCTGTGTCAGGGCACCAAGCATGACTGTATTAGGTTTCTACATGGAGACCCATCTGGAAGGGTTCATTGAGGAGAGAAATGGTCTGTGTGATACCCCAAGGCAGGACAGGCTGTGTTTAGCTAGAAAGGAACCAGTGACCAGGGTGTATAGAAAAACTGCCAGCAACAGCCACAGTCAAGCTGCAACCAGCAATCTCTTCATATCTGTGGCAACCTGAGTCTTATTTTTCTCAAGCAGGAGGCTTCAGTTGTGTCCTCATCTCAGTCTATGCCCTGTCATATGATGCTCTCCCTTTCTGGGTCCTTGGGAGCCCAGAAGGAGAGCACCAAACTCTCAATTCCTGTTACTCGAACCACACGCTGCTGCTGTAATTTCTCCCCTGGGGGCAGCACAATTTGTCTGGGCAGTGAACTCACAGCTTACACATCAACTCATTAGTGAGAGTGAAGAGGTACAAGGAATAATTGTGCTCTTTGTTAGAGTTGAAACCTGCAATTTCTACCTAGCCCGAGGCTAATATCCCTCGGGAAGAAGGATGCTGTGGTGTTTCAGAGCCTACCTAGTCTATTAAAAGGAGAAGAGAGGGGGAGGGAGGTGGAAGAGAGGAGAGAGAGGATAATAAACAACTGAAAATACCTGCAAGGCAATAGGAAGCCATGGGAACAGCCTTGTTCCCTATTTATCCAAGGTTCTTGCTGCTTTAAAATCTGATGAACCTGGCCTTTTCCCCTTATGTGGAATTTACAAGTGTCAAGACCAGCAACAGAGCAGTTCACTGAGCATTGCACCCCTGGTGGTGGATGCTGCTTTGCTGGTGGTGCCCTGGGAGATGGGAATGTTTCTCATCTCCCCATGTATCTCTTCACTGGGTATTTGATGGAAGACCTTGGGCAGCAGAGGTGCAGAGCTGGACCTTGTTTCTGGACACCTAGGAATAGCCTGGGGACTGTTTGAGTGCACCCACACCAGCGCATGATCCAAATATCTCTGTAGAGCCAGCAGTTCTCATGAACCGAGAGGCTCTGACCCATTCTTCAGGAGGCTCAGGAGTATTCAGGACCAGGATCACCCGGGGATCTCTCAATCTGGGACCTAATTTTGCCATTTCTGATTGAAACAAAGTACTGTAGGCTGAATTTTGCACCAAGATGTGCCAACGGGGAAGCAGGTAGCTAGTTATCTAATGGATGAGTATGATTCTTCTTCCTTGGGAGTAATTATCATTACTTGTTTGCCCAGCAGCTGCCCAGTCATGACAACCTCATAATAGAAATGCAAGGGAACAGCAAGAGCACTGTCATTTTAAAATAATTGCTCTTTAGTCGCATCTTCATTTTTAAACTCAGCATCACAAGGAAAATATTCGGCTGTTACTAATGCAACGTTTCCCATATGCAAAGAAAGAGATTTCCACCTTTGGTTGGAGCAGGAAAGTCACTGAGGAATGAAATAGCAGGGGCAGGAGGCTGTGGAATTGAGCTGAACTAAATATAGCCCATTGGAAGAAAAATCTACTGCTCGAAACATTTGTGCTAGCACAAAAGAGGGAAGAGCCCAAGAATGTGGATGAGTGAATGGGAGGAAAGGGGCAGAAAGTCTTTCTTTGGATTAAGGAACAGGTGAAATTGTAGTGGTAGAAGCAATTCCTTTCATCCATTTCGGGGAGTTAATTTGAGTGCTTTTACAGTGTCAAGAAGAGGAACTGAGCCGAAAGGATGCTTCTCTTCTGCATAAATAGACTCATAGAATCGTACAGGTTGGAAAAGACCTCTAAGACCCCCAAACCCAACCCATCCCCATTGATCCCATCCTCATGGTTGTTAAGTACCTCCAAGGACAATACACTGAGATGTTATTTGGTGTAGGGCTGGAAACCCACATTCTCCAGTTCTATGTTGCAGATTTGCACCACTGGAGAGTTAACTATGACAAGACTCTCTGGGCAAAGAAATAGGAAATGCCACCTTCGTTTACTCCAAACAGCAACTTCAGTCCTTAAGATCAAGCATAGGAAAATGGAGAAATGTTCTACCATAAATCATGTTCCTGGATTTCCAGTTCTAGAGGGAGAGAAGTGAAGCTTTGGGGCCTTTGTGATGTACCTTTTCCTTCCAGCAAGTCCATCCTGTCAGCAGTCACTGATCCATGCAGTTATAACACCAAGAGTGCCTTTACCTCACCTGTCCTCTCCATTGCAGCTGAAATCAGGGCACACCAGGATGTCGGTCCAGGCCATCGTTCCCCTGATCACAGCCAAATCCCAGAGCAAACTGGAGATGGTGCGGGCCATATGGTTCTGGCTTTGCCATAACATTGGTAAGTCTGGTTCCACTGTTTTGCAGTAACGTGGTGGAGCTAAGAGTCTCTTCCTTGAATGCAACATCTTGGATTTTGGCTCTTTGTGTCCTGCAGAACAGATTCTGCAATGCTCTTGTTGCAACCACAAACTGAAATATTCCCTTCTCAGCTTTGTATAGGTGCCTGGGATGGGAACTTGTTGCAAACTGAGAGCCTCCATTCTGAAAATGGCACCTGCTTTAAGGCACTGCCCACTGTGTGGGCACCAGACCCAAAGAGACACCAGTAAAGCTCTCAGCTTCAGTGCATTGCAGGGCATTTCCCCAGTAATGCATGCATGGTGCAAATTCAAGGAAAACTGAGCTGTGCTCGTTGCAGTCATCTGGGGACACCAGAATCTCTGCACAATGCAGTCACTTCGTGCTACTTTACCCTACTACATCCATGTGTGCAAGACAATATGACTGTCACTGTACCTCACTTTAATGGCGCAACCGCTGTTTACATGAGCTGCAAACCCAATTCCCCCAAGGCTTTAGCAATTCTTTGCTCATATGGGGAATTGTCAAACCCTTGAATAATGATTGGGAGAAGAGCTGTCATGGATTCCAGGGAGAGTAGAAAGAGAAACAGGGTTGGGCAGGAGAAGGAATGGGATCATTTTGGAAATAATAAGTCCTCACGTTGGCCTGAAATTGGGTGGTATTCTCCCTTTCCTAGAATATGATGTGGATGGCTTCCTGGGGCTCTCTCAGAAGATCCACACGGCAGATCAGGTCCTGCAGACGGGGAGAGCTGTGTGTTCTGGCTATGCTCATTTATGCTGGGAAATGTGCAGGTAAAACTCACCTTGGGCTTTCTCCTCCTGCCCCTGTGAAGATAAGAGAGGGGAACATAAAGATAGGATGAGCACTACCCCACAAATGGCATGGAATTATAGAGCATCCCAAATCAAAATGAGATAGTAAGGATCACTGAGTCCAACCCCTGGCTCCACACAGAACCACCCAAAAATCAGACCACGTATCTGAGAGCACCATTCAGATTCTTTTGAACTCCAGCAGATGCTAAAACCACTTCCCCACCACATCCCTGGGTGCAGCAGCTGCCTCCCTTCTTATCTGCTTGGATGGAGGACCAGATACAAGTTCGGCAGATCAACCACAATCAGAGATACAAGGAATGAGGGTCTAGGGCAAGCAGGGGGGTTGCTGAAGTGTGAATCTGACCAACATCTGGCACAAGCAGAGCAGAGCCTTGGCTTTAAGGAGGTTGTACTTACTATGGAAGTTGGGCTGGTTTCCAAAAAGCAAGCACCAAGCAGTATTTGGTGTGTGATTACCTCCCCTACGGTCTCTCCATGGCAGGGAGGCAGGTCTGAGCAGCGTGGAGATCCCAGGGTTCAGCCGAGGCCCATGCACCCGTGGAGGTCAGCAATGCCAGCAGCAGAAGAGCAGCCACATGTGGAATGCAGTGCAGCTGGAAGGACAGTGGTGGCTCCTGGATGCCTGCTGGGGTGCAGGCACTGTGGACACAGAGAGCAGGCTGTTCGTGCCCAGGTGAGACAGCCCTTCATCCACCACCTCTGGAGACACGTTTCTCAACACAGGTGTGCAAGGCTCAACCTGACCTCAGAAATGGCCACCCCAAACCTTCTAGTAGACCCTTACTTACCAGATTCTCCAGGCCTTGAGCTCTCATTTCAGGTGCATCCCCAGACACCGCTTGCAGATGGTCCACTTTTGACCACAGCGGTTGATCGGGAACCTCGTGCAAAAATAGACAGTCACATACACATTAACACCTACTACATCCAATGCCTCACTCCCTGAGCTGTGGTGGCAACTTCTCAGGTGATAACCACCTCCACTCCCCACCGACTTACTGTCATTTGTGGTGAGTGTCACTTCTGACACAACAAATACTTGTTTTTACAGCAACTTCGCTCTGATGTGGCTCTGCACGTAATTACTTGAGATTTCTTAGCCCATGCTAAGCCAATAATGACTCTCACAGAGGTTATTTGTACAATTTAATAATTTCCATTAACTACATTATGGGGCTGAGGTTTATCATTCTTTTTTTTTTCTCCCTAATAATGCATAATGAAATAATTGTGGAATTTCTAGTAGGTAATTATCTTGCTGAGAACAGTTTATAACACCAATGAATATGGGCTGCTTTTAACTGAGCAGAAGCAGACTAAAACATCACCTATGGCAACAGGCAGAGATAACAGCTTCTTGTGGGTCCATCCCCTGGGTGATCTGGTCCTGGCTGGGCAGGCTGAATGTCAATGCTCTCAGAACCATCATATCAACAGACACAACGTGGCTTCCCACCATGAACCCAACACAAGGGCGAAGGTCGACCCGCTCAACACATACCTAAGCAGAGGTGGTACCTAGAAGGTCAGGTAGAGCACATTCAATTTGCGATGCACTTTTCTTCAAAACAAAACAAAATATGGGTAAACTCTTGGGAGAGGTCACAGGACTGGGTGTGTGGAATGCAAGACTATTAACTACGACCATGTAGTTAATCTGGAGAGTCTAAATGAAAGCTTGGCCCTTCCTCACTGATGCTGGCTCCACTCCGATGGTGTGGAAACCCCCTTCTTGTACAGCAGCACATCATTATCACTATCACTACCCTGGATGCAAAAGTGGTTTCTTGCTCCCTTCACAACACCCTCTTCTCTCGCCTTGCAGGCATGATGATTTCTTCTTCCTCACCGACCCTGAGCACTTCATTGAGACCCACTGGCCAGAGGACCCCATGTGGCAGCTCCTGGAGCCCCCCATCTCATGGGAGGACTTTGAGCAGAGGGTGTTTAAAACATCAGAATTTTTCAGACTTCAGCTCTGCCTCCTTTCTCCAAACACTTCCCTCCTCAGAACAGGTAAATCCAAGTAACGTAAAACCTAGCTTGCTTTTAAGAAGTCCAAACTGAGGATGTTTCTCATTCAAAAATGAACCATCTGTTGACCTTTGAGGTCCCTTCCAATCCAAGCCATTCTATGATCTGTCTATTTTTAAGCACATGTTTAACATCCAGTAGAGAGCAGAGGAACATATTTAAGCAATTTCTGGAGTCATGGCCATTGTGTGATACTGTGATTAGCAAACTGGGAATTAGGATTCATAAATCATAGCTAATGGAGCCAAATCACTCAGGCCCTTTTGTACATGGCTTTTCCCCTCTAAATTCACCAACAGTAGCTAAATAGTTTTAAGATACCTGAGACACAATCCTCATTGTGTTCACCAGATGGGGAGGGACCCTCCCAGACAAAACATAGCCTGAAACAGTCACGTCCCACACTCTAAAAGGGAGGTGGAGTTGTTTTTCTTTGAATTTAGTTTTCTGACAGTTTTTTCAGGTCATCATGAGAGATACATGTATTTTTTGGATACATTCTGTACATCCATTGCCCTCAATGGTTCCACGTGCATATAGATTTCTCCTGTAGTTTAGTCTATCAGCAGAGCCAGACAGGAGATAAAGCTATCTCAGATTGTTGTCGGGCTTACAGAAAATGAATGTACAGCAAGGCCCACCAGGAGGCTTTTGACCATGAGGATTTATTATATACACAGGAGACAAAATCCTCCAATATTCCCAGGACACTGGACGCTGATGAAATGGGCTGTTGCTACCTTTGGAACAGCAAAAAGCTTGCACAAATTCAGTGACATTGAGAATAGTTGAAAGGTTGGCTATACCTTTATGCAGAGGTGCCTCTCCATTGCAGAAGCTCAGAGCAAGCCAGGGTTGAAGAAGAAGACTTGGTCTTCTTCTACCAAGAGCCAAACAGCCCCAGTGTGGAAAGCCACTTTCCATTATCTGTCAGCATTACTGTTCAAGTGGAGAGGACTCAGGATTGTAGGCTTGCCAACATTACTCTGATCTGCAAGAAAGGCGATAAGGAGGATCTGTGGAACTGCAGGCCTGTTAGACTGACTTCAGTGCCAAAAAAGTTGATGGAGCAGATCATCCTGAGGGAGATCATATGGCATGGGCAGGATAACTAGGGGATCAGGCCTAGCCAGTGTAGGTTCATGAAAGGCAGGTTCTGTTTGACCAACCTGATTTCCCTCTATGATTGAGTGACTTGGACAGATAACACTCTTTGCTAGGTAAAGGAGAAGCTGGATGGCTGGGCTCAGAGAGTGGTGGTGAATGGAGTCAAATCCAGCTGCCAATCAGTCACAAGTGGTGTTCCCCAGGGGTTGGTATTGGGGCCTGTCCTGTTCAATATCTTTATTGATGATCTGGATGAGGGTATTGAGTTCACCCTGGGTAACTCTGCATATGAGACCAAGTTGGCTGGGATTGTTCAGTTTGGAGAAGAGGAGGCTCAGGGGGGATCTAATGGCTGTCTACAACTACCTGAAGGGAGGTTTTGGCGAGGAGGGGGTTGACCTCTGCTCTCATGTAACTAGAAATAGGACTAGGGGGAATGGCCTCTAGTTGCACCAGGGGAGGTTCAGGTTGGACATTAAGGAAAAGTTCTCTGAGAGAGTGGTCAGGCACTGGAATGGGCTGCTCAGGGAGCTGGTGGAGTCACAGATCCTGGGGGTGTTCAAGAAACATTCAGACGTTGTACTGAGGGATGTGGTTCAAAGGGAAATACTGGTGGTAGGTGGATGGTTGGATTGGCTGATCTTGGAGGTCTTTTCCAGCCTTGGTGACTCTATGATTCTAAATGGAAGGATGGAGAGGCTGAAAAACCCCCCTTTCAGGTCCCGGCCACAAGGGAGCTCCAAGGCATACAACCAAGTAACACAAAGGTTGTAGCCTCAGAGGAAAAACAGGAGATCAACAGCCCAACCGGTCCCTTGATCTGCATGCCAAAGTGATAAACTGCAGAACATGGACTCTCACCAAAAATCATTAACTGTGGTAGAAAAGCCCAAGGGGAAGAATGAGGAAAAATAAGTATTTTGTTATTCTCTCTCCTCCCTTTCCTCAGTTCTTCATAGCCAAAAGACATAGGAATGGAGCCTAGCAGATGCTGAGGGCTTTGGCCCTTGCTGACCCGCTAGATGCCATGAACTAAAATTTCCTGGGAAGAATATTTAAGGGTACAAAGTAAAGCACATTCCAGCACACCACTGCTCTACACCCCCTTGGAAATCCTGCCCCACAACCATAGAACTCACTGGCTGACCTGGACTATAGGCACAGTTTTCCCGTTTTTTCCTCTAAAACTCAGACAAAAAGAGATTTTCCCATTAGAACATTAAAAAAATCTGCCAACTCTTCTTTTTTTTTCCCCCAGTGATTTTTTCATCTTGTGGAGGGAACAGCTTTCCTGGGCCTAAGGCCTAACTTGAACAGTTTAACCACTGCCATTAGCTTCGACATCCAGAGCCATATCAGAAATGTGCTTAAAACACCAAATTACATACCCAGATTGCAAACAAAGGCAGAAGTCTGCTTTTGTTGATGCAAAATTATGATTACATTGATCTTGGTCAATGGAAGGAAACCAGCATCTTAAACATTCAAGACAATCCAAGTACAAAAATACTCAAGATCTTTGGTGCAGAAGCCATCTACTTTTCCTTGTTAGCTCCTGTGGATCGATTCCTGCTCGATCACATTTGAGCAGCTCCCATCTCTGTAAAATACTGAAAAGCTTTCAGCCAGGATTCCTCCCACAGACCACTATCTGGCGGGATCTGGACGGGGAACACCTTACAATGGGACCTGATTTTTAGGAAATACCTGGCATCCAGCCTCTGTAAACTCATCCCCTTTAATTGGTAACATGACCCGAGCCTTTAGAGTTGGTAAAATCATAGAATCATTACGGTCAGAAAAGACAACTTAAGATCCCTAAGTACAACCCCAACCCACCCCTACCATGCCCAATGACCATGTCAATAGTGCCACATCTGCATGGTTCTGGAGCACCTCCAGGGGTAGTTACTCCATCACTCCCTGTGTAGCTGTGCCACTGCCATGACCAGTCTTTTGGCGAAAAGATTTTTCCTAATACCCAACCTGACCCTCCCCGGGCACAACTTAAGGCCACCACCTCTCATCCTAAACTGCAAACATGGAAGGCATTTGGTCCTATGGAATTAGAGCTCTGTAAGACTCGTGTTTGTAGGAAGGCAGTCGTCGGTGGCATGCTGTAGATGCTAGAGTGGGAGAGGGGCAGGGAAGACTTTTAGACAGAGCACGGAGAAATTAGAAACATGCCTGTACTTCAATGGTGTTTTTTTTTCCCCCCTCCAAACAATTAATACAACATACATTGACCTCCTGCGATGCTGAGGGTGCTGACATGGGAACCCACCCCCAGCATCACCTGGCCTCCCTGAAAACCAGGAATTTTTAGCTGATGGTTTGAATTAACCCAATAAAACAAACTAATGTTTGTTTTAAACGTAGCCATTAATTATCTCCTTGGGTCCCCTTCCCAAAGCAAAGCGCACTGCTGGCTTCCCTATCTCATCATCGCTGGCTCTGCTGCATACAATGTTCTGTTCTTTTCTTTCTTCCTAAAGATCCTAATATGATGCAGCCGGCCAGGCCAGCAGCTTCGGAAACTAGCATAGAGGGAATTTAATAACAAGAAAACCTGCAGTTAATAAAGTCTGTCATCAGTAATGTCTCCACTGAACGCTTGCCAGGAGAGAATTGTTTGCACTTACTGTGTGAGCCAAGTCACAGCTTCAACAGGCAAGGCACAAATAAAACCCAGCCTTCCCATTCTTTTCACGTCTCTGTTTCAACCTACCAAGAAATATCTGCGGGTCAAACAATGAAAAAATCCAGATACAAACGAGGCGGGGGGGGTAAGGGGGTAGCCAGAAAAAGTTGCCCCATTATTCATTAGATTATGAAACATGTTTCGCAATCCAATAATTAGCAAGGGATGATTTTTTTTTCAAGCATGAAAAAGGAGGCTTTTGTCATTTTGTGTTAGCACCCCAAACAAATGAACATCGCGCACAGCGCTGGTGCTGATACCACCCCCGGGCTCCCGCAGTGCCATCGCTCCGTACCGCTCGCCTCTCTCCAGTAAAAATGTTGTGGTGAGGACGGGACGACGCGGAGCAGCCACACTCGGGACATGAGATGAGTCCCCCCTGGGTGCTCAGGGCCATGGGGTAATGAGGAGCAGGCTTGATTTCTACAGACTTTGAGGATGGTGGGTTGGAGAATGCATCGCGGTATGCCAGTGTCTGGGAAGCACTCTGGGATGCTCCAGGGGCAAAAGAACTCAACGTCTTGCTCTCTGTGGTGGTTTTTCTCATCCTCTCCCCTACACTTAAGAGCAATAGGGTACAAAATAACATGAAAGTAGGGTTTTATGGCCATGCAGCCCCTGGTACATCCCTGTACATGGGATGATATAGCTCACCACATGTTGAAAGCAGCCTGCTGGTTAGATGGCCCCATCTTCTTTGAGGCTTGCGAAACCTTGCCTTGTCCCTGCTGCACATCCAACCAGCCAACCACCCCTTCTGCCCAGGAGCAGATGGAGGGCCCTGGGGAAGGTTTCCTGCACTGAGCAGTAGAGGGCAATGGGAATAGAACAGGCTCCCCAGGGCAGCGGTCAGCGAACCAAGCTGCTGGAGCTCAAGGAGCATTTGGACAATGCTCTTAGACACAGGGTTTGAATTTTTTTGGTCTTCTGTGGTTGGATTTAGTGATCCTCGCTGGACTCTTCCAACTTGGGATAGCCTACGAATCAAAGACATGGCACACATGGAACGGTGACAGCAGTGACTCTGCTCCTCCATAAGGACTTGTCCTGGAGATGCTTCAGTTCTGGGTACGAGCACAGGCTTAGACCAGCTGAAAGCCTCCTCCTGTCACTAGAAGCACCAGATGGCAATACCAACACACCCCTCCTGGACCTTCTCTTCTCCTCTTCTATCTGGCTAGGGCACACTCCAAACCAGAAGCTTGTATATGTTTGTGATTTACAGCGAGGCCAAATTTTAGAAAGATGTTATTAATGGGGGGGAGAAAAAAAACATCCAAATGACCTAATCCCTAAAATGTGGCAGCATCGTGGGATCTCCCACCAACCAGGCTGGGAAATTCTGATCCTCCCAGTTGCTTTGTTGGATTGACACCATAGTAGAAGGCCTGCAGCTTAGAGGAACATCACGAGGTCAAGAAGCCATGCAACGATAGCCTCCATATAGGACGCTAGATTTATTCCGAGTGTCTCAGGACCCAAAGTTTAACTCTGTTATTCTCTCCAGATCTAATAGTATCAACATTTCTTTTTCAACAATGATAGAAAAATGGTAGGAGGTGAGGAAGGATTTCACTAGGGTCCCTTAGCAGTTAGGGTTAAAATGAGAGGGAGAAACAGGTCTCAGTCCCCTGCACAGATAATTTCAGTCCATACCACCAAAAACCTGGCTCTGAGTATTACACTGCTGATGAAGGATTGTAAAAAGTGTTTTGTTTATCCTCCTACAGCCCATGGAGAGGCATCAGTGACATTGGGGAGCACTCATCCAACAGAGTTCACCTACCAGCTCTCCAAACTCCAGGGCACCGTGACCAGAGAGAATGTAGGCACTGCTCACGGGATGATGACAGTGTCTGAGAACAGCGTGACTATCAAGGTGATTCCCCCTACCAAAGGGCTGTTTGACCTCATGATCTTTGCACGTCATGCCGACTCTCTGGATACTTACAACTGGGTGTGCTCCTATCAGATCCTATGCCTGGAGCCACACAGTGGGGAGGCACTGCCTGAAAACCCTTTTCATTTCTGGGGCCTTCACCAAAAGATGAGAGATTTTGGCATTGAGGATAGCAGCTACAAAGGGGAGCTGCTTGTTGCTCCACAGGGGACTTTGCTCTTGACTCTCCAAACATCCCGACCCTTGCTTGCCAGCTATGAGCTGGTGAATAAGGACTTAGATTCCACTATGAGCAAGAAATGTCTGGCCGCTCAAGCTGAGGACAAGAAACTGAGTTGCCACGTACTCTGCCCATTCCAGGGTTACTACCGCCTCTCCGTGTTTGTGAAAGATTTAGGAGGTACCTCCTTCAGGAACACAGCCAATTTCCTCATTCGTTGCTTAGGACCTGTCAACCAGAACGAGCTCTTCCCCTTGGGGCTGAGCATGCACTGTGGGAGCGGGATCAGCTCCAGTGGCTGCGGCCTCTCCAACCCCAGCCACTCCGACCCCATCATCACCACCAAGATGGGCAAGTGCAACATCACCTTCCATGCACGGGCTGACGTCGAGGTGGCCGCCAGCTTGAGCAAAGACAAAGTCACCAGCACCGAGTACCCCCTAGAGAGATACGTGCTGGTCACCCACCTGAAGTCTAAAGTCAGCGTGTGCATCGTGCTGCCTGAGCCGGGCATGTACAAAGTGGGGCTTTACGGGAGAAACAAAGACCACAAGGAGTTTGTCCATATTTGTGACTACATCGTGCGCTGTTTCTCAGAGCTGTGCTGGCCTCCTTTCCCCAAGGTCTACAGCTCATGGAGGAGAGGGTGCGTGCTGCTGGAGCCACGCACGGGCCTCCTCCAGGAGCAGAGCTGGGTCCGCTTCAGGGTGAAAGTACCAAAAGCCCACAGAGCTGTTGTCCTTGGGGAAGAGAAGACAGCGCTACAGCTGAACCCCAGCTCTGTTTGGGAAGGGGAGGTGTTCAGCGGGTCAGAGGGGATGCGGGTCCGACTGGCAGCCAGCTTCAGCCCGCGCTGCTCCTCAATGGAGGTCCTGCTGGAATTTGAGGTGGGACGCGGCCCACCTGCCTCCTCGGGGCTCTCAGGGTAAGCTGGGTGTCCCGCAAAGTGTGTAGAAAGCCAAGGGAGGAAGGAGAAGCTCTTAAAACTGATGGACGTCGAGACAAGGACAGAACTCCCAGAACGTTATGGCACATCATGGGGAGTCGGGGTGTCACACGCAGAGCTCCTCTTCCCGCAGGATATCCAGATACTTGCTGGGGCCTCCCATCCCTCTTGGAGACCTTACTGCCACGTAAATCAGGACCAACATATGGAAGGCTCCTAATGTTTTGCTTCTGTCAGAGGAAACCATTGTTCAGCTTCTCTACAGGAAGGATGTCTCGCTGCTTATTACCAGCCTTGAATAATCGTTTGGAATGCTTCGTTTGACATTTATTCAGGAACTTGGAAACCACACGGTTTCTCTCTCTGGAGAGGATGACAATAACAACAATTAATGAAAAAAAAAAAAAAAAAAAAAAAAAAAAAAAAAAAAAAGAAAGAAAGAAAGAAAAAGAAAGAAAAAGAAAGAAAAAAGCCCACGCCAGAGCCAACAGCATCAAAAAATGTAAATATATAGTAAAGAAAGGAGGACCTCCTTGCAGAGGAAATCTGTGCTTGGGCAGAGGAGAGAGGAAAGGAAGGACATACTGTATTTTATCAACCACGTCTTCAAAATATCTTCTGGGTCTTCATTATCAATGCAGACATGTAGATACACTCTTAAGAGCACCAAGGGCTTGAAATTAAGAGAGGGAAGAGGCAAGGAAGTAACTCCACAGCCAAAGCTTCTAACCGCAGAGTGGAAAGCACAGACAATTGCTCTTAGGTTCTAGCATCATAAACAGGGCATGGGCAGGGTCCTCACAGCATCCAGGGGAACACATACTCGTTGTCTGAAGAAAACATGCTATAAGAATCTAAAGTAAAAGGCAGGAAAAGCAATTACATCATCCAGCGCTTAGAAATGGTGCTACTGTCGAGATAAATTTAGAGACCACGGGCTGGAAAATACACAGCAGAAATACTTCTCCACGCTTGCAATGGGGTTTCTGGCTGCAATAACAAAGAACTGCTGGTTAATTTTGGATGCTGCACAATAGATGAGGAAGGGAGACTGCTTTCTTCAAGTCCAGCAATTTAAACTTGACCTGTAGCGAAAGCTGAATTAGATTTGAACCTTCTCTGCTTCCTGGAAGTCGGGCAGCACAGCTGATGTGCCAGGATCTGCATTTCATAGCAAACTTGCTGGAACCACGCTGATGTGTTGGAAGATTCCTGGGAAGAGCAAAGTCCAAGGGTTGCTCTGAATGACGGGAAGCACCTGCAATGGCAGGCACAGGAGAAACGCCTGCCTGCATCACTAAAGAGCGATGTAAGAAGCACAGATCCCTCTCTTCTCACCTGTAGTGTTGCAGCTCCCTGTTGGGAGCTTGTCAGGGCTCCCCAACCTGTGCATTGCCTGCAGATAGCACTGCTTGTGAGATTATACCTGCAGAACCAGCACACTCTCTAAGATTGCTTTTTTTTCTTTATTTTGTGGAATAATTTTGGCACAGCGCACCAAAATGGTCAACAAGAGAAATGACTCTCAGTCCCCGCTGCCATCTTCCCCTCCAGGGAGAACTCAGCTTTAATTAATACCTCTTAATCCATCATAACGAGGTCTGGGTTAGAGTTACCTTGATTTGGGGTCCAAACGAGTTATGTCAGCATATAATTACCGGAGGTGCTGAGAACTTTAACCATACTCCCACGGGGGATTTTTTTCACTTCAAGGATCTGAAGTCAATCCTCTCACATTTCTTTTCTATGCACGCTTGGGTATAGCATACAACCCATCTTAAATGTCACTCTGATTTAGGTGTACGTACCTCAAAGCCCACACCCCCAGCTCTGAGTGCCTTTGCAATAAGCACCGGCAGCCTCTCCAACAATAACAGCCCTGGAGCGAGCATCACTCATGAAAAAACAATGGGAAGAGAAAGAACGCTCCTGCATGTTTCTCCTCCTCTCACTCCCTCTGTCCATCAGGATTAAATGAGGTAAGGATGGATTACAACACATACCTGCAGCTACAAAACATGCCTCGCTGTGAGCTAATTTGGTTCAGAAAGTCACTGGGAGGCCTCCAGGTGTGCATGGAGCTGTGGACAGCATGAAGACCAACAGAAGGGCTGTGCTCAGCTCTACCAGCACACCAAGAGGCTCCTTCACAGCCAAAGCCAAGAGGAGGTAATACCAGGATGGGCTGAAGCTGAAACCTCCATACCAAAAGATGCTGACTTCAATGGAGTCGTGAGGTGTCAACCAAATGTGGTGTCCAAACTCTTTGCCTTTACACAACTCAAAATACAGAAAGATGAAACATCACCGACTTTCAAGGGTAATTTCAAACGCTTCCTCTTTGGTCTGACACCTGGGATTTCGTGGCAGAGATGAAAGAAATGAATGGGTGTAGGCGAGCAGAACGTATGTAAGAAAGGTGTTCCTCAAAGCTGAGCCAAACTGTTTCATGCAGTCACCTGAGACACGTAAGCAAGGGCAATTCTGTTCAGCCAGTCCCTGGGGATACAGCTGGGAGGATGAGTGAGAGGGAGGAAGGGTTAAAGATATGCTCGAGAGAAAGCTGGGCTGCATCCTGCTCTCTGCAGGCTGGCACGTGAGTGGGGCTGGAGGTAGACAGAGCTGGCTAGAGGTTCGGCCCCATCCAGATTGGCACCAATGATTACTGGAAAAGATAAATCTGGGAAATCTTTTAGGAAATGGCACAGGTGAGTGTGAAGACCCCCCCTCCCCATGGGAAAAGGGAGGAGGAGGTGATGAGCAGAGCTTTTTGCAGGCATCGGGACAGAGGACTTGCAGAGATGGAGACTGATGGGAAAGCTGCAAAGGGCATTTCTATAACGGCAGAGATTAGCTCCTGGGATGGCTGAGCACCAGGCGAACACGTCTCCCAAATCCCACATTATTAAGGATTGAAGCTACTAACCCATTTTACAAAGCTGTCCAACCATGGGCACCCTGTTAGCATTTTCATGACAGCAGCCAAAGATGTTCCACCTCCGGGGCTGTGAAAACAAACAGCCAACGAGACACAAGCAGGACAAGAACAAAGGAGAGAAGGAACAGTTTCTCATTGTACCAAAGAGCTGAACCCTTGAGCAGACTCACCGAGAGCACTGGAGTGATGCTAAAACCATGACATCATATTTCCTACACTTTCACTTGCTGTACCAAAGTCTTCATTGTTGTGTCTCTGCTGCTTTACAGCCTTGGGTACACTGCGTACTCAGTCTATATATAAGGAAGAGACCTCTGCTATCAGCAATTCTGCTTACCATAAATAAAAGCATGGTAACCAAGGTTACTCAGGTTTTGCTCTTGTCATTTTTGTTCCCAGAGAAAGCAATGTTCTCCCTCCTGCATTTGGTGGTGCATTGACAGCAGCCTTCCCATGAAGGATGGACTCAGGCTCCTTTTGGTGGTACCCAGTAACAGCACAAGGGGCAATGGGCATCAACTGGAACCCAAGAAGTTCCATCTGAGGAGTTCTGAGCTGAACTGCATTTGAGGCTGCATAGGGCTGTGAGCAACCTAGTCTAGAAGGAGGTGTCCCTGCCCATACCAGAGTGGTTAGAACTAAGTGATCTTAAATGTCCCTTCTAACCCAAACCATTCTATGATTCAGTGACTGCACAAAGGACACGCGTTGGTTTCTTGTTGTTTGGCACTCAGTAGCAGCTCCTGGCTCTGCTCAGCTGGGAACCATGGACCTCATGGCAGACCTCAAGCAGCAACAAGGGAGCCACCAGGAGCAAACAAACTCCATTAGGTTGTATCGCCTGAACAGACCCTTCCTAACCTTAAGCTCTCCCTTACCAGGATGTTAAGGAAGACATGAGGGAGCATTCAGCCTCTGCATGCAGACCCTTTATTTACCTATGTCAGATTAAAAACACAGCAGAAAGGATATTTTGCACTGCCCCTGTTTGACTTCCCCAGCAAAGTTCTTTCCTTAGTGAACTGCAGTGCCAGAAGATGGGACAGACAGGTTGGGTGTCCATTTTTGGTCATGTGAGTGTCACAGACCCAGCTCTCGTACAATATATACATTCAGATTTAATTTCTTTATTTTAGAGATATGCTTAAGCAGTATTTTCCTTTCCCTTGAGCTTTCTCCAAGGAGAATCTGAACATTTCAGGTATCTTAGAATGAGAATAAGGCACAGCTCAGATCCCCAAAGTAGCTGCCATCAAAGAAGCAAAACCAAAGCAAGGAATCAGCTGTGCTTTTGCACTTTGTTTTCTTTCTCCTACCTTCTTTATACCTACCCTTGGGAAGATAATGGAGATAATCAACCTCTGCTGATGGCCTGGCTATGCTCTTCTCAATTGGGGAATGGCTTCCATTCAGAAACCTGCATCTCCATGTGACTTCAGACACACCTCGAGGTATCTCAGGTTCTTTCACACAGATTTATCACAGTGGCTTTCCCCTCCTTATATCCTCAGTAGAAGCAGCATGGGAGCGGGACCCATAGAATAACCCGAGTTAGAAAGGACCCACATAGATCACTGAGTCCAACTCTTGGCAATAGAAGGGATTTTGTGCTTGGAAAACCTGATGCATCCACGGGAGGTTGTGAAGGTTTGCAGGGTGGTGGAAGGCATCTCTGCTGATACAGTTCTCCATCAGAGGAGACACATCTTAGGGGTGGATGATGGATTTGGCTTTCCTGGAAGGACATGCTAAGATGGCACCTTGTCCTGCTCTGTTGGGCTTGGGGAATGGCCGTACTCTGACACGTTCCTTCCTTGAGTTGGTAGAAATCAGCTGGATCCAGGTCCTTGCATCCAACCAATATCACTTTTGCTGTGACAGGCAGCAAACAACTCAAGCACAGCTGACAGACTGGAATATAAAACAGCAATAAGGAATTTCTCCACTCTGAGCAGAGACCATGCTCTGAGCAGGCTCTTTGACCTGACCATACAGAGAAGGCTACAGGTGACCCATGTTCCAAGAGCTGCAAAGCATCCTGCCATGGTCTCCTCCCATCTGAACCCTCTGGTGTCCCATATTAGACATGGAGCAGAGCTGAGCTCCTCACAGAAGGTTTCATTAAGGCTGGAAAGGACCTCTGAGATCCCTGATCCCAACCCATCCACCATGCCCATTGACCGTGTCCCCCAGTGCCACATCTCCAAGGTCCTTTAACACCTCCAGGGACGGTGACTCCACCACTTCCCTGGGCAGCCTGTGCCAATATCTGCAAACATACCCTCAGCAACCTCACTGCAGCCCAACTTGCCAATATCCTGCTCAAGGGGAAGGTTAAAGCTGCCCCATGACATGCTTCAATTGCACCATCTATGGTGACATTGGGTTCAGCTCCCCACTATCCAGCTGCTTTTCCCTCTGCCTGCTGCACAGATCCGTGACCATCCTTTCCCACAGCCCCTTGGCTTTGATTACCAAGCAAGGCTCACCCATCTCCCTTTTCCTCCCTTAGAAATGAAAGAGGAAATTTGGCTGCATACGATACATAATTAATTGAAGGGCTTCAGTTTACAGAGACAAAGGGGGGGAAAAAAAAGTCAGTTCACTTAAGTTAAAAAATTAACCTGCAGCTGATGAGTTGAGACTGGCTTTCTGCAAGCTAAAATCTTTCCCAGGTATTAGTTAATGCTTCCAGGGCTGCCTGACAGCCTCAAGGCCATTAGAGTGTCTCCCCCAGGTAAAGCTAAAAGCATCCTTCAGTTTTACTGAGCTTCCATTTCACCTCCACTTCCAGAAATCCAATGGTTGTCGAGGCTGCCCATGGCAGGGGGGTTGGAATGAGATGATCTTTAAGGTCCCTTACAACCAAAGCCATTCTATGAAATCACAGCAGGGGACTTTAGGAGCGAGAATTGGATGGATAAAAGTAGTAGGGAGAGCTCTGCATGGAGAACTGCATGCGTAGAGCAGGAAAGCAAACAGCAATAAAATCACAAAGAAAGTGCTGATTTGTTCCTCCCCTACGAGATATGAACTCCCCTGTGTGTCCCAGAGGAACCACTGAGCTTGGGATGGAGTTCAACATATCCTGGATGGTGCCGATGTGGTTTTCCTCTGCTACTGCATCCCAGGGTGCTGGGTAGTGCCATCCAGATCCTCAAGGGAGGAAATATGAAGTTTGAGTCCGGTTAAGGAGGGAAAATCCATAAGATCTAACCACATTTCTAGTCATCAGCCACCCAGGTGTACAACATTTCTGGTGCCCCTTCCTCCTATTGGAAATGAGCCCTGCCCTTCAGTGCTGCTTTGGGACATCCCATCCATCCTCATAAGCATAACCAAGGGATGTTCCCACCAGGCTGATGCTGCATGCTACAGTGCTGCCACCAGAGAAACCCACCACCTTTCCTCATCAAATATAGCCAAGCAGCCCCATTAGGTTTGCCAGGCTCTAATTCATAGGATGGCTTAGGTTGGAAGGGACCCATTCGGTTCCAACCTCTTGCCATGGCCTGTTTGCCCCCCATCAGATCAAGGCATCCATGGCCTTGGGCACCTCTAGGGATGGGGCACCCACACTTCTCAGGGCAGCAGCACCAGTACCTGCAAGGCAGGTGGCTTTTCTCACCTTCTACCACAGCTGAGTGCACTGATCCAGAATACAATGGCTTCAATCTAATGCCATTGAAAGGCACTAGGTAGATGTAGTTACATTCTCATACCCAGGAAACACCATGCAATGATAGTCCCCCATACCTCACATTACTCTGATGACTCCTAGCAATCACCACACCATGTCCCCTCTCCTGTGCCCACCCTGTTCCCCCACATTGCCCACAGCATCCCATCCCAGGCTCAATCCTTCTCTTTGACCTCTCTGTGAGCCCATCGTGTTCCCAGGAAAGCTTATTGTTAGATTCTGCTCCCACCTATCTTAACCAAACAAACAGCCTCTAGCGGAAGGGACACCCTTCCCAAACCAAGTCAATTTCATAACAGCTGTATTCTATTCACTGTGCAGCAGTGATTTTAATCTGCAGCACAGACCCAGTGTGGGCAGTGGTCCCTTCCCAGCTCCCCTTGCCTATTGTAGGGAAATCTCCCCCTGAAGTTATTCCTCTGTTCTTACAGCCAGAGAGAGAAGACATCTCCCATATCAAGCCTGCTCCATCATAACCACCATGGCAAAGGACAACCCTTCAAGCAGGGGGACAAAGCAGCCTTCAGGCAAATCAGTTTGGTTAGGGGGTGGAAAAATATATCACTAAACATGAGAAAGCTGGAGCCAGCTCTCTTGCATCCCTGCCCTGGGCTGGACCACCAGTTGGAGGCACAGGGGGACATGGAAATGCTTTAGATGATCTTTAAGGTCCCTTCCAACCTAAGCCATTCTATGCTGACTAAAGGGCTGCTGGGCGATGAGACACTGAACAGGCTGCCCAGTGAGGCTGTTCCTTCCCTGAGGGTGTTCAAGGTCAGGCTGGATGGGGCTTCGAGCAACCTGGTCTAGTGGGAAGTGTCCCTGCATATAGCAGGGCGTTGGAACTGGATGATCTTAAAGGTCCCATCCAACCCAAACCATTCTATGGTTGATTCAATGACTCGGCTTTCTGCCTTTCTTCATCTCCTTCCCATAAACTAAGCAGAAGCCTTCCATTCCCTCCACGGCACCTTCTCATAGCACCTGTAAGCACTGATGCGGATGTGCCTTAGGAAGATGCATGTCATTCTGGCAGTACACTCAGGACAGAATACACTGAACTGGGGCAGGTCAACTCTGACAGCACAAGGCATAAGGGAGACACCGTCACTTTTAATCCCCTCTTTGTGTTCTTCTTCGTGCCAGCAGAGAGAAGGGATGTGTCTGCTGGTACAGGATGAACCTCAGCCTTTATCTCAAGAGGTTCCATGGGGAAATATAACAAAATCCTCTATTGTTATGCAGGAAACACATCTTTCAATAGCTTTCGGCATCAAACCTGTCTCTGGGACCTTCCCTGTCTGCTGCTGACATCCCCTCTGACCTCGAGGACGGCGCTTCCTCCTCATCTCTCCACACTGCATCAGCAAACAGCATGCACGAAGCCTCCGGGCCCTACGCTGGGTTAGGGCAGAAGCAGCTCCCAGACTGACAAGATAAAGAGTTAAAGCAAAGCAAAAGCATCGGAAGAAAAAAATGGTTATGTAATAAATCAGAGATTAGAAGGCAGGAAGGTGTGCTATATAGAGGAATCAAAGTCCGGAACAGGATGTATATAAAGCAAATATTGAACTAACTTTGATAACAGAGAAAAATAGAAGATTTTTGGTGGGGTGAAGCGAAGGCTCAATTTTAACTACTATAAATTTCCTGTTTTACTCGTGTCGGGTGGTTTTTAACAGTGATCTATACAATACATTGTGTGCCTAATGATTTCCTAGCCATGAATGGGTCACTCAGATTTTACTTTCCATGCTCTTTATTTTCTCTGTCTCTCCAATAGCAATAATGCTATTGAAATCCACCAGGCCTTGCCCATTGGGTGTTTTCTTTCCTACCAAGACATCAAAACTAGCATGAAGGCTTTTTTTTTTTAAAGCAAATTCAATAGAAGGGATCACACAAGCACCTTGTTGGAAGCGTACAATGGGAGCCTAACCCAGTGCTATTCAATTAACAAGTGCTCCATTTTCATGCAATTCCTGTTGTGAATTCATTACTTTAATCGGGCTGGCAAATTGCGAAGCTAACACGGCACCATTTGTCTGCAGACACGTAGGCTAAGAAATTCCACATCACAGAATTGCCTGGGATAGAAGGGACCTCAAGGATCATTGAAGCTCCAACCTCTGCTGCAAGCAGGGCCACCAACCTCCACATCTAATGCCAGACCAGGCTGCCCAGGGTCACATCCAACCCGGTCAGAAACTATTTTCTGAAGTTTTCCAGCTAAATATTCTTGGGATAAGGGAAAACTTTTCTCCCAAACTTTTATCCAAAGCAAAATAATTCCATAGGATGGAGCATCCCAGAACTGTCGCCTCTTTAATCAACCTAATAAGACGATGATTTTTATTTCAGGTTACATCTTAGTTCTGCTTGAAAAGTGCCATAAAGATAACTGCATGGGGAGACATCAATAAACCCATAAGCTGAGGCTGTAGATTGCCCTACTCAAGCATTTAAGGCATGGTGGAAACCCTCGTTACTTGGTCAGCACTAAGATAACAGAATTATAGAATGGCTTGTGTTGGACCCCAAGGATCATCGAGCTCCACAGGCAGGACCGCCAACCTCCAGATCTGGTTCTAGACCAAGATCTAGCCCAAGGGCTTGACTTAAGAATGCATTCCCCCATTCATTAAGAACAGGGCCACAACATTCCTAGGAAAGCTAATGGATAAAGGCAGATAAGATGGGACTGTTCATTTGTCCTCGTTCATTGCAGAGGAGTTGGACCAGATGACCTTTAAGGATCCCTTCCAACTCAAATGATTCTATGACCACCCTCTCAATGGCAGCCTGATTTTAGACCAACAGAAGCCAAGGATGTGGTTTCAAGATTAGTTATGAAGGCAAGGAGAAGGATTTAGCTCTTGCACGTGGGTATGTGCAACTATCAACTTACGGTTAAGCAGAGTTAGTTGAAGGACTGAAACAGCAAGCGTGAAGCCAATCAACATCCCTCCTCCAAACCAACTTTGTTTTTTACCCCATTAGAAGTCCAGGTAAGAAGGTCTAAAAGAACAGCTTTAAAAAGAAACACGATTTTGTTAAAATCTTGAGATTTTTGTTGACTATGAACCCATCACCATCTCGATCCTCTAATATCCTCTTCACTTTCAGCTTAGAAAAGCAATAAAGTTTTTAAAGGAACCTCCAACAATCAGAAATCCAAGCTGAAGAAATAATGAGCTTAACTGAAGGAGCCAACCAGACAGCAGATGGATACTGTTTATTGGTTCTTTCCATCACATCTGAGTTACGGGTGTAAAAAGTCACACACAAACCGCGGGTATAAACATGTAAAACAATACAAAAATAAATGGAAAGGTAATTTCATATTTACCGAATCGAGTTGTGTAATAAATACAGTAAGCAAACAAAGCTTCACTCACACCCATTCAGTTTAACTGAAGTTACAGTAGTGTTTGGAAACGCACGTTTTTTCGCTTAACGTTGCAAGTATTAAAGCATTGACAACTAGTATAAAAGTGAATTTTGGCACGTTGTACAAGTGAGAAGTGTTACATCAGCGTCGGGCTCGTGTAAAAACGGAGCAGTTTCTCACTATCTTTCTGAGGTCCGTTTGCAAACCATCTAAAATTAGATCAGCAACGTAGTTCTAACGACTCACAGTTCGCAATTCACTATACTAGTTACAATTCTTCCCTTTTAAGAATACACAACGTATTCCAGAGCTTAAATCTGTGCAAATTCTGAACAATTTCAATTAAAAAACAATAACTAAAAAAAAAAAAGAAAAGCAACTTAGTAGGGAACTTTTACATGCAACTTCAGCCCTCCCTGCAATGGGTCTTGTGAATCACAAAGCGTAACACGGGGCTACCTCCACATTGCATGGCTTCCTATCAAACACTCTGCCCAAGTTGCAGACGTTCCTCTCCTAAGTTGGTCACATTTTTTTCTCCCTATAACTTCAGTAACTTCTGATCACACTCATTCTTCGTGAGGGGGAAGAAAAAACAAACCACATCATCACCACCACGAGCCGCTAACATGAAGGTCAGCAAAGCATGTAAACCCCTTGAGGACTCTCAGCGTTTCTTTCCCATCTCAGAAATGCCTGGACACAAAGTTACTGTTACTATATTGGGGTGGCTTTTCCCTCCACCCCCAAAATACAGTAAGAGATAACAGAACAGTGTAATGGCACTTTTTCTGTATCCAAACATTCGTGGTTCAGAAACGGTGCTTTTTTGTATTTTGTTTTAGTTTTACAGTAGCTAAAAAGTTTTCAAAACTAGATCCTTTGGAGTAACTCCATCCTCACCCCGACTCCAAAAGAGTGAGGAAACCACATTTCCAGCTTATAAACACCTCTGATCAGAGTACAAAAGTTATGCTCTCCTAAAAAACAACAAAATAAGAGAGAAAAGTGCTGCTGACTGTTACAAATAACCCCCAAATAATCAGCAACTGCTAGCAGCAGCATCAGGCCTTTACACCTCTGAGTCCTCAAAGAGCTTCCTTTTAGACAGTATTTGTGCTAATATTCTTCGCTAGGTTAATTTTAAAGTCCTTTCACCAAAACTGTTCTTCTCTTTAAAAAAAACAAAGAGGTTGCAAGCAATACAACCTCATGATGTCCATTTATTTTACGCTTTGGGCATAAATGGCATCATCTGCAAGGCACTGCTCTGTTTCAAGGATACCTCTGTCACAGTTTCACTGTTTGGGTAATTTCTCAGTTTTGAAGTCACAGTTAAAAGCTAAAAGAAAAAAAAAAATTGAGGTAATCAAATCGTTTCAATATCAAAACATCATCATTGAAATAGTACCAGTATGGTGAAAGGTCTTCCTAATACACAGCTATCCTCACATAGCATGCAGTACGGTATACCTGTATACTAGGCCTTTGTTCTGAGCTCTTCTGACCTGGTTTTTGAAGAACACCTCAATGTGCACACGTTGCACACTTACTCCATGTTAGTTCACAGGGCGCTGCGTTTGTGATGGGAATCTCCAGGCCCATCAGCCCTGTGAACGCTCATGTTCAAGCGGCGCACAAATTGGGGCTCTTTAAAAAGAGTTCAGCAGAGCAAAGCAAGCTACAGCATCTTCACCTATGGTTCAATCAATTGCACTTAAACCTACACGGTTACTGACTTACAGCCATTCAGCCACCGCTGTTCCTTCCGACGTCGCGCCGTCACTCTGCTATCCTTAGATATATGGCTTTGCAGATTAGATAACTGGTACTGAAGAGAAGCACGCGGGGTTTACGCTAAGTTGGTTGGCAAAGAATCCCACCTTATGAATTTTCCTAATGCCCCTTTTATTGCAGTGTTAGCTCCAGAATTCTGTTCCCTTGTAACCCTGGTCTGATACATCGCTTTGTGCTGCCAACTGCACTTAGTCTGTAAACGCCTGCTGGCCCCCTACACCCACTGCTAGCTACATTTCTCTACCAGGCACTACAGTATATTAAGACTAAACCATAGCCATGCATAGATAAACTCACGAGCCTTATCATGATGCTCTATACCTGTAATAGGGTTACCCAGAAAGCCTAGATACACAACTATAGCTGGCTTTTACCGGCCTTAACAGGACACGAGTCGTTTATAAAGCCTCGTGGTGTGCAAAGAAAAAGAATCCTTACGTTCAGACAACTTCTTAAATCTAGGAGGAAAGCTAGAACGAAACCTTACCAACATCTACATCCCAGTCTGCAGCACCTGGAATTCCACACCTGTACCACCACAGGGCAGGCATGGAGCCAGCTAGTAGCAACTCACACTGAAACTTTGCCTATAAAAGTGTTTCAGGTTCTGATAGGCTTCTTCAAGTTTTAGCCATGTCAGATTCCAAAGGTAAAAAATACATTTCTTAAGTATGCAGCCCTAGGTATTAATCTCATTTTTCTCCCATGGAAACAGGCTGGATCATGTATAGGTATTTTATGTGTCCTGTAAGAAATAATTCAAATCCCTATCCGCATTATATGCATCTGACTAAAACCAGAACTATTTCTAAGGCTGTGAAAAAGAAAAAAATAATCAAATCCTTGGACTGTTTTCACTTGACTAAAGTCTGAATGCACAGCAAGCTACGATCATCTGCTTATTCAATAAGCTCCAATAAGGATGTCCAAGTAGCTGCTAGGGTACCACATACCAATATTCCTTCAGTCAGTGAGCTACGGGGCCTCACTTCAAGTTGTACCAAATTAAGTTAAAGGACACGCTGCCCAGGTTCCCATCACAGAACCCTTTTGGTAACTGTAAAGATCTGGGTGCATCAGTTCAGTGTTACAATATGCATCCCAAATTCTTTCCTATTTCAAGTACGTCTTCTGATATTTTTTACCTTTGGAAACAAGAAGAGCAATTCTTTAGCTAAAGAATCCTGGCTTTTCATGCTCTCCTCCTTTGCTTGCTCTGCTTAGTCTTTACTACTCAAGTAGGAATCATTTAAGCAACAGCAAGTTGTACATTCTAGAAAACATGACATCAGCTGCTAGAGCAGCACTGGAAAGGAAGAGGTATCCCACCTGTCCCTCCTTTCACCTTGAAACGTATAAAACCCCTTTTTTTCTTTAAACAGTCAAAATTTTGACTGCAGATTCAAACCATGCAGAGGGTTCTGTAAGACACGCTGTCCCCTTGGAAGCAGAGCAGAGGTTTGTGTGCTCCCCCATTTCTCGCTTTAGGAACACCCTTACAGCAGCAGGACTGGACACTCCTCAGAGCTTTTGAAACATTCCCCCATTTCTCGCTTTGGGAACATCCCCCAGTCCCACATACTGAAGTATACCACTGCTCACAGGCAATATGATTCAAGGGACATCCAAGAGATGGAAGCAGTTCGATCCTCTGCACGTTGGACCAATTCCATTCCACATTCTGACCTGCTTTCCTTTTTTTTTTTTCTTCTTTTCAAGACATTTCCACTACTAGACAGAGATTCCAGGTGATGCTTTTTACAGTCTGGAATTAAGGTGAAGTGGAAGCAAACCTGACAGTACAAACAGCTAAGCAGTTACCATAGTAAAAATGCCAACCTTACGGGAATGATCTTAGTTTCAAAAGGAGTGCAGAAAACTGATATTTCACTTAATTTTCTAGTTAACCAGCAAGGACAACAGCATTTTTGGTTACTGACAATAAGTGGTCTAGAAGCCCATAAAAAATACATGCTTATGTCTTCTGCTCAAAGAGATCGTGATACTCTTGCTCTTCTAGTTCTCTGTTGTACTTCTCTATTTCCCTGTTGGCTTCTTCCAAGTAATCATTCATGAATTGGTCCATTACTGATTTTGAAAAGCTAAGGAAAATAAGAACATTTGTGCAGCATTCATTACAAAAGACCGAACAGGTTGGAAGGATCTGCCAGTTTAGGGGCACTGCCTGAAAGTAAATTCAAGTCCAACATTCAGAGCCAACCACAGCTATTCTTCATTACTGGGCAATAGAGGAGCTTCCCATGAAAAAGAAAACACGACAGCAGAGCTACAGCAGGTTTATAAACGTTGATAGCTACTTTAGTAAGTGAAAGTCAATCAAACCAGCCCAACACAGACCTGCCAGAAGCATCTGCACAAACCTCACCTCCTCCACAACACCAGGATCCTGGTGGTATAAAGGTTGAGCAAAGAGTGGAGCTGAAGTTCACTGTTACTTCATTTTCTGCCAGTGTTACATAGCCAGGAACAACCAGAAGTCTGCTGATCGAAAAGGTAACCTTGTCCCATAGGAACGTAAATAGATCTGTACTTAATCCCAAACAGAAACCACTCATGTTTTTGTGATGTTTATCTAAGCTGAAGTGAACTGGGAATTTAAGACCAATGTAAGACTGAAATTTCAGTGATAAAATGAAGGCAAAAGAACAGTAGGGATGCAGAGAAACAAGAAGAGAAATACACTGGAAGATGAGTATTACTATGGAGTTTCTTGCCAGAGACAAGAATATGGTCAGGTTTAAACAACAAAAAAAAGTAAGAAAATCAATATGGATCCGGAAAGAAAACCAGAGGACTCTGCTTTGGCTCTAGCTCTTTCTGTAACCGATATCAAGCAATACCAGTAAGGACAGAGCATTTGCAAACAAACTTATATCGCTATTAGATAAGTACACCATACTGCTTGCTCAGCTGAAGTACTTTTAAAATCAGATTTTACTTGCTTAAAAGAGTTTAAAAAGTGATTACAAAAAAAATGCAGTTCTGCATATTGGTCATATTCCTGCTTTGCATCCACTGAGACCTCACTGTAGCCTTCCAGTTGGTTCTACTTCGCTTCCCAGTTCATACCTGCAAACAATCTGGCTCTCCAGTGCATCATCTGCTTTGGCAGCCTACAAGTCAGACCTGCACAGTCTGTAGTCTTCCTGCCTAATCCTTCACCAACAAATGCATTTTAAAGGATACATGGATGGTAATCCATTTTGTCACCAAAAAAGTTCACAAACTGAGTCCCATTGTAAAAATAACCAGCTGGAAGTGGATCCAAATGGCGTTTCACCTAAAGAAAGAAAGAACATACCGCACATTAAGCACTTGTATGTGAAAATTGCTTAGATACAGACCTAGCAAGTTTAAAGAGAGGAAAAACTCCCTTTTTTAAGCAGCCAGGCAAGAAGTTACAGCACCTGGATATAAAAGAGCACCCTGAAAAGACAGTATTGAGAAGTGATATTTACACTGGCTATGGGAATTCAGTACAGCAATACTTTATCAGAGCCATGCCAAACTTTTAGTACTCCAACTCCAGAGACAGCACTTACACCCAAAGTTAGTTGATAAGTGCTATTTGGGATCCTACTTTGGAAGTAATAATCTGCACAATACAGTGCAGGAAGAAAAGGTTTGTAAAGACCATTACATCCTATGCTCTCCTCCACTTCCCAGGGCTTACTGAGATAAATGCCTACACAACACCAAGAGTTATATCTCAAATCCCTCCTGGACTGCCTCATCTATGTTTTGAGTCTATAAAGAGACAGTAAATGCTATAATTTAGAGTTCAGCATGCTTGCTACAGCAGACACGGGAGGTGCTCTATTGTATAAATGGATTCTTGAGGAAATCATCCAAAAGGACCTGCTATTAATTGCTTCTACTTACGTGAATGTTTTTAATTTCCTGAAGGGTTAGCATTCCTCTGGTTTTCAGGGCTTTCCTCTGAGGTTTCTGTATGAAGAATCAGACCCCAGTTATATACCTTCTGTACGACAACTTGACATTACAGTTCAGTTACATTAGCAAAACAAACAGCAAAGTGCTTCCTTGAAATGCAGATAAACTAATTCACGCTTGAGAGATGCAATTCATTTGAAGTTCCAAGCTCTTAGAAGATTAAAACAGTATTTCAAAGAGTGCTCTCTTACAGGGAAAAAAAAAAGGATCTATCTGTATATATTACCTGTGTGATATATGCAAAGTATGAGATATCATTACAGAAAATGTATGTTCCTTGAAGTAACCTGCAGGAAACTTATCTCCCTTCCCATACAATGTTCTGGAGATACTATGCAAATCCTAACCCATTCAAAAAAAGTAATTACGAGCATGTTTTAATTAAGATGCTCCAAAATGGCATCATAAAAGGGCAGAGTTGGAACTACAGATTCAGGATCCAGCTGAAGTACTAAAATAAACTATCTGTATGGTTCAACATTTTCTGTTCAAGTGGATTTCCAAAGCAAAACTTTCAGACTCATTTCCAAAGACCTTCATTACTCGGTATTACTCGGCTGGGTAAGAGAAAACTTCTCATCCCACACTCCTGGTCAGGCTGTGCCAGTCTGAGAAGTTAGAAAGACGCCACCGTTGCAAGATGTGCCTCAAAGGCTTATTATGTGCATATTCCCTGCCTGTGTTGTGTACGTACACTAACCACAGAGGAACACATGCAATCTTGCATAGCTGTACACTGAAATATAGCAAGAACAAATGAAAAAGCTAGACCCTCTGTTTTAATGTGTGGCTTCCAAGGAGGCTTAATTTAGGGAATCAAAACATGTTTTCAGCATAGTTCATCTACTCCCAAGATTTATTTCATACTACGTATTAGCTTTAGGCAATCACATCTCAGCTTAATCATCTCATGTTTATTCTGGACCTACTCCATTTACTCAAGTGTTCAAAAGCAGATCAATCTATGAATAGCAGTTATTAAAACAACACGCACTTGCAAACTGTTGGTCTTCTGTTTGAAACACAATTTGCACTCTGGAATGCTAATACCCTGACAGAAGAGAAAGGAGATTAACAAAAAGGTTTCATCAAGGCACTCGGATTTCACCTTTCATTGTTTAGAAATACCAAAGAGATCATGCTGAACAGAAGTAAACATGCCCACGAACCTGTTTTGCAGTTTCTCTGAGCCAGTCTTTTATATCCTCTTCCTTAAGCGAGCAGCCAATGAACACAAGGAAGTACTCCTGTTGACCGCTGCAATCTCTGCTATCGTTTCTTGAATCAGGAGGAGTTGGCCCCTCCTGAACAGGCACAAGGCTTAGCGAGTTGGATGATGTGTTGTGACAAACCTCAATCACTTTGTCAGAATCTAATGAGAAGACAAAAGGAGAAGGTGCCTTGATAACTTGCTCATCTAATTTCACGCCAACACACCGGTGTGTTTCCAAATACAACCGCATGCAATACAACCCTTAGACACTGCAGAAGTAATATCTTGCTCTTACCTGAAAACTTAACTTTGCCCATGATGTGATATATGTTTCCAGAAAAGGGACTTGGCTTGAGCAGTGACTTAATTGCTGTTAGAAATGGAGGACAAACACATTATCTCACTTACTGCTCTTCTCCTTAGGGCAGCTTCTCATCAGTCCTATGCTACAGGTCTCTAATCCACATCCTAATGCTTCAGGGGGAAAAGCTGCAGTGTCCCCCCAGAGCTCCCACTACAGAACATTTCTACACGTTCAACTCTCCTCTATGGGGTAGGTGGGAAATAATGTGTTCAGCATAGTGAACGCTTACAGTGTGTGTGGAAAGTAAAGTGGTGCTCCTTAACACTGTTTTGCTATGGAAAGAAGGAAGGGCATGGTTATACATCTGGTCTAGGAGCCTAACATGCAGCTGAGCCTATTTTCTAGTAACTACAAATAATTGTTGGGCACAAATAGTAGAAACTGATGCTCTTTTACAAACTGCATTTCCATACTAATAAATGAATGTGAATTTACAACAAAAAGCAAAACACATGAAGGTAACTGACTCAGCCTTTAGAAATTACATCTTTATCTGAACAACATCATGGATCAGCTTTCCAGGGCAGATGCTAAAGGTCATTTACTGTACTACAAGGAAGGAAAGCTGCATATTCAATTAAAAGTTTGCTTCAGCAGTAATTAAAGGACAGTGCTACGTCAACATCTTCCTTCTACTCCTCGGCCTCTTAAGCTTGGATTTGAATTAAGTAAGTCAAAGTTCATTTGTACCTTTACATTTGGTCACAAATCGTGTTTTTTCTAGAGGACGGCTAAACCACACACAGATCTGAACCATTGGAGGAAAGACAGACCCAGCTCCATATTTACCTTCATACCTTGAGACAAAAGAAACAGATACACCTTCAACAAAGAAAACACACACATCTGTGCTTTCCACCTAGCAGAGCTCTTAAAAAGAAGGTCCATTATTTCACTACAGGTGGCTTTTCCTTATTGCAAGAAATCCAGAAAGGCACTAAATGAGGTTGCCCAGTGTTGTGGTTGATGCCCCATCCCTGGAGAGCCAGCCTGAATCAGGCCTTGGGCAAGCCAATCTAGCTGTGCTGTCTCTGTTCACTGCAGGGGACTTGACTGATGGCTCTCAGAGGTCCCTTCCAATTCTAAACATTCTATGAAAGGACAATATGAAGTCTGAGGTTATACAAAGAGTTTGCGAATCATTTTGACAACCTTCCTGCTGCTGGTTTTACTTTTTCCTTAGATGCTACTTAATTCCATACTATCAAATACATCAACCGTTGTCCAAAGGTTTTCTCTCTCTTCTTTGGGCACCGTGCAATTTGCACACTCCAGGCCTTGTGCCAATTCACTTTAGGAACCTTACCTCATTCCAGATTTTGATTAAGAATGGTGAACAAAGAACATACACGTGTATAAAGGACTGGCAAGGCAAGGTACATAAATCATACTTCCAAAACTATCAACGTAACCAAAAAACAGCCAGCCAGGAGTTGTAACAGCTGACAAGCTTACATTTCCTGCCAAATAGGTGTAGCGCAGATAACTACAACAAGATGTGCAAAGCACCCCAAAGAATGAAAACTATCACTATCAATTAAAAGCAAAGCTTGGTACCACTTATTATTGAGCCCCCAAGCCTTTGCCAAGACTGTCAATAAAGCTGCAGCTCTTTATTTTTTTTTTAAATGAATAATTGTTCTGCTAATAGCAAGTTCATTCCAGTAAGGCTGAATAGCTGTCAGAATGAAATTACTCTCATCATTATTGGCCTCACCCATCCCAAGCCTTCCCAGCTTATTCCCAGAGGGTTCTTTTCTATTCTTCTTAAAAGCAACAGTAATCCTGCCACTGATTTAAATGGTGTCCAGAAAGGATCCTGTTCCCCTTAAAAGGACAGCAGTTGTGTATCTGCTATGAATAATCATCAGCTTTCTCTCAAAAATGATTTACAAAGCTATTTTCTGTTCCAAATGAGTAGTCTTAAAAAGAGGATAAATTAACTTAGAGAGACTTTTTAATCTTCAAGTTAATTAGAAAAATAGTTTTAATATTTCTCAGTCTAGATACTTGCCAGCCAGGATACATTAAATATCGAGCTCTAATCTTCTGAGGATTTGAGAAACTGCTTTCTGAGAGAATTAATTCAATATCTTCGTTCCTATAGAGGGATAAAGATGAACATATTTAATTTATGACCTCAATAAAATGGACACTACTATCTGTATTCTGCTTAAATAAAACAATGTGTTAGCCACAGTAAATTAAGAGTATCTTCCCACCAGTATGACAGTGACAGTGAGATAAATCACCCTCTACAAGCAAAAACATACGTTTCCTAATCTCTGTATTTATACAACCATAAATGTAAGGGGAAGATGCCTTTTACATTAGAAGCAATTAAGAAAAAACGGGCATCTGTGTAAGTTACCAGAGTAAAACAAGAGGATGCAAGCTTCTAAAGGCAAGTGTCCCATCTGCCAAGAGTGACAAACGGTGGATGGTGATTAACATTACCTCGTGACAATTCCATTTTCTGCCAGGATGAATGAAACAGAAGGATTTGCTGCTCGGATGAGGCTCTGCAGTTGCATAAGGAGTGGATGCCTCTGCTCTGTAGCATGACTTGTGAATATCACATTACTCACCAGACCTGTGTAAGGAAATCAGAAGACAGCGTATACGAGTCAGGCACACAGCAGCGATTAACAACTGGGAAGTTTAGATTGGATATTAGGAAACATTTCTTCTCCCAAAGAGTGGTCAGGCACTGGCATGGCTGCCCAGGGAGTGGTGGGGTCACCAAACCTAGAGGTGCTCCAGAATGGTGGAGCACAGAGGTGTCATGGAGGAACATGGGCAGTAGGCACGGCTATGGTGGGTTGAGGTTGGGACTGGGTGATCTCTTGTCCAACATTAAAGATTCTACTAACACCAATCATCAACGACTTGACTAATGAGGAAGAAATGCTCAATGATTCACAGGATTTATCATTCAACTGATATCAGTGTTCTAGAATCTCTACTTTACAATTACATTGAGGCGGTGCTACACCAGAATGAATTTCAGGCCAGCAAATTTCTCCATCAAAGAGGAACACCAGCTTTTTAGGAATCCCTAGGATGTCAATATTGTCCACAATGCAGAAGAAATGCCATTTCTTTGCTCAAAAATGTGCATGTGTGCAGCTCAAACACTTCCCTCCAAGTGCAGGCATAGCAAGAGAGCCTGGTAAACTCTTCAACTACCCATGAGTGTTTGAACCAGGACACATTCCACCTCATCACCACTAAAGCAGAACACATAATGAAGTTCACATTGTCATCTGCTGCCTGAAGTTATTCCTACAGAATAGTCTATAGAAGTTAAAGAAATCTTTATCCTGGCACTGGTTTCCTTATGCAGAAATCCAGAGTTGGACTCAATAATCCTTGTGGACCCCTTCCAGCTCAAGATCTTCCATGTCTCTATGGTTCTATGGGTTTCTATGTCAACCATTCTAGGTTACCATTATGCCATATGCTCCCATTAACTGTGAGTTGCATCGCCGACCTTTCCAAGCTAAGATTTTAATAACAGATGCCAATTGCCATCATTAGTATTTATTTTTTTTCTTAATCCCCCATAGAATTTTCCATTCCATTTTCAGAAACATCTATAATCTACTGCACTATACGCTTCCCTTGAGAGAGACTAGGGAGATGAACAGCAAGCATGCTTAGGAGTTTAAGTCACATAAATGGTTGAAATTACTACGTAGATCATGCAATTAAGATGAAAATTATGAATCAGCTAATCAACAACCACCACATTATGGGTGTGCTAAATGGCACTGTGTTGTGGGGTTTTTTTTCCCTCCTTTTAGCAGCCTCAAAATTGACACTGATTTTAAAGCAAAGCTTAATTAAAATGCTAGTTATACTTTCAGTGAGGCTGGGACAATAAACAGGCTGTGTCACAAAAATACTTTACAATTAGAATAGCTGTGCCTCGGAGAGATAAGGTAATCGTTAGCATCTAAGCTGGCAAAGCTTGAGTTCAAAAGATTCAAGGAATAAAATATCCAGCAGATCCAAAAACTGGAGAAATCTCATCCCATCCTTCTCACTTTCTCTACCACTTCCATTGCTTGTCTTTAAAGGGGACAGCTCTAAGGTGCTAGCTGTTACTCCTGTTGTAAGCTCACACACAGCCTTGCAGGAAACAGAATCCATGGAACTTTCAGTCTTCAGCTGCACACACCTATGAATATATCTGCACACACCTATGGACATACCCTGGAGGAGCCCTGCGTTAGCTGGCAACAGTCAACAACTCTGCTTTGATAGACAGGTGGTGCAACCCAGGCAAAAAACAGCTGTTTGAAGCAGCCCATACAGCATTATAATCATTTTGACCTTTTCTATTTGAGTTGTCACCACCGCCTCTGTATCTGTTGCCTATACCCATGTGTATCCTTTCTTTATACTTGCACAATGCCCAGTGCAATGCTGCCTCAGCCCATCAGTGCTGCAGTAACACTAACACTACTGGGGTACAGAAGACAAAGACATCAGGACAAGCATCCTCCAGTGAAGGTCTTGCTGAGTATTGCTCCTGTTGAGCCAGCAGCCAAGACTTTGAGCTGTGCATAAGGCTGGATCTTGCGCTCCCTCTTGCTCTTTTCCTTACTGCTCTGCAGTGACACATCTGTAGTGTTTGCATTTCCACAACCTACAAAACGTTTGATTTTTTGCAAGGGGTGGTGGAAATAAAAGCTTTGTTCATTCCAAGCCACTTTACATTCATACTATTATAAATGTGATCATAGAATGGCTTGGGTTGGAAGGGATCCCAAGGGTCATCAAGTTCCAACCCTACTGCCACAGGCAGGACCACCAACCTCCAGATCCAGTACAGACCAGGCTGCCCAGGGCCCAATTCTGTGTTTGCGTTACACTCTCAGACTTGCCAGACATCTCAGTTCAAAGCAGTTTTCCTCCTAAAACTTTGCAGACAAAGATTTGCTTTGCATGAACTGACCTCTAGGCTATCCTGATGTCACATTCTGTATCTGCCAACTAGATGACAAAACCTTGCCACATGCAGAACTAATTTGCTGCCAGAGGAACATTATTCTAAGTCTCAATAGTTTCTTTTTTCTGGGGTTCGTAGGGAAATTAGCTATTCTTGTTCTAAGCATGTTTTTTTTTTTCTTTTAATGTTTAAAATTGCTAAACTAACAAATGAGAACAAAGCACTGATTTACGTAATAGCACCTACATACTTTCCAGTCTGCTCGTGACTTCATTCTTTTGGGGGCTCTCCTTCACACACACACAAATAACAAGTGGCATAATTCTGGCAGCAAATCAGAGCAGTACAGAGTCTGAACAGCCACAAGAAGAGAGTGCAGCATCTTGCTTTGACAACTGCATTTAAAACAAAAATGTACAGTCCCGGAGTTGTGACAAGATCAGAAAGTCATGCCATGGTAACTGCTGTCTGAATGTGTCTTGAAATCCCCACTCTTCCTGCTCTGTCTGATTTCAGGTTGCTTAAAGTTATGATTACTTGACCTGTAAAGGTGCTACTGCTGAATTTGCTTTTGCTATTGTAAATTAAACTACTTACTTGATGGTAGGGCAGGAAACACAGAGGTGCTAACAGCTACTCAAGGTTTCATATTTGACAAGGAAAATGATGCAGTAAACATTTCATTTCAGAGTCAGGACATAAAACTAAATACACTGGTAAGAAACAGCTCTTTGGCAAGTGTACTCATCTGCTGTAATGTCAAATGAAACTCAAAAGGATCCCCAGTATGGTATGCAGAACTGGATATAGGAAACAAGCTAACTAGCTCATTTTTAGCTTTTCAAAACAGGAGGAATGGAAGGAGAGCTCCATTTCCTCATACTTAACCATAGAAAAGATGGGTATGTACGAGGAAACAGAGCTCTCCTTTCAAACCCCGTCCATTTGGCAGCTAGATTAGCAACACATCCTGAATTACAGTAGCTCCAAGGAAACAGTTTAATTTATGGTCTTCAGAAATCCATTCTCCAGGAGAGAACAGCTAGAATGCACCAAGCTACAGGTTATTATATCTTCACCATGCACCTACATAGAGAGAAACTGTCACTTCTGCACAGAGAGTTCTTACCTACAAGAGCTTATTATGACCTCTTACTGTATGCATTTACAGTGTATCTATCTGGCCACACAGCTCAGCTACTTGTTCTGTATAGCTTACATTCAAGAGTGATGACACGTACCTTGTGAGCACTGGTCCAAGAACTTGGGAAATAGAAGTCTGCAATATAAGAACAAAATTTACATATAGACAATTGGTATTACTTCTACATCTCCCTTCAGTTCAAATGCTTCCATACGTTTGGACACTGTCAGCTGGAATCTTATTACTCAATCCACCGTCATGTTCTCTTTCCTATATCTATATATGGGGATGGTCCAGTTAGGTTAGCATTTTGAAGAGCTCTTCCCCCAGAACTTGCTGAAGAGCAAGTTGCCACCATGAAGTCTATTCTGTATTCTAGGAACTCAGAAAGGAACACGAGTAATATTGAAGTCTGTTTAATTAAAAAAAAAAACAAAAACAGGAATTGTGTTAAGCTTGCCCTAAAGAACTGTGCCTTCTGAATACAGAAGGGAATTCTTTCTGAGAAGATATTACATAATGCTTTCTGACCATTTTATAACACATCCGCTATTGGATCAGACAAGTGGCAACTATGTGTATTAACTTTATCCCACAGAGAAAAGCTGTGAACAGGAGACAATACCTTACCTGTTTGTATTTAGCTACCTATCCCCTGTCCTGGCTTGCTGTTCAACACTGCAAAGAGCTTTACCCTAGTGTATAAAAGAATTGGATCTCCAGAGCCGTAAGCTTTCTGGGATAGGAAAGTGTTTTGCTTCTCTTGACTGTGAAAGTTGTAAGTCAAACATCAAAAATCACTTTTCTTGTCACTTGTGGTGAAACTGCCGAAGCTTTCCAACTGAAAGATTTGTCACTGGCAGTTATGTGGCTCATTTGTAAGCTCTTATCAGCAGAAACTTCAAAGTGAGACATAAATAGTCTACAGCATAGGCTAAGCCTCTTCCTTCAATTGCTACTGCACTTCAGTAGACAAACAATGTTAGTCAAAGGGTTGCAGGCTACTGCTGCTATAAATACCACTCAGTGCCACAACCACAAAACACTGAGGGAATGAGCTGGTCTCTACTATAACTTGGGAAAGAACAAGTTTAGAAGAGCACTCCAGCATCAATTCACCAATATTTTACGTAGTTCCTACAGCTTACAATCTTGGCTATGAAAACCCCAAAAAGCAGCAACATAACATGTATCATTGGCTAGTGTAAAGCACAGAAGTCAATGGTTCACGTTTCAAGAACCACACTACTTTAAGGCATTACCTCCTTGGTTTTGTAATGGATTAATTCCCAACCTGCCTCTGTGGTTACCCAAGATATCAGACTTTTAATACCTGCAATGCTTTTGCCTCTGTGCTTTGCCATTCTTTTTCCACTACATTTGTGACCTCTTTCCTCATGTTCCACGCTTTGAATGCAGGAAATCTTAATTTAACATTCAGTGATATAAGCAATAACCCCAAATGTGATGTGTGTCCCACTTACATAACAGAAGAATGGCTACAAAAAAACAAACACGAAGCACGACAACGATCCAGATTTTACAAAACACTATTCCTATTAAACATCATTTGAGGAGTATGCTAATGCCTCGTTGAACTTTCCACACAATAAACTTCTATTAAGATTGCATAATTATACACCTAGTCCAAATCAAATTTCATCATTATAAACCGAACACTGAAAGTTCATCCAAGTCCAATCACCTAACAGTTTTGAGGGATTTAAGAGGGTTATGGCATTTAGCCATCATACAGCCTGTTATTATAACAGTGACCTCAAACTCATAAATAGCCCATGCTTAGATTGCTAAAAATATTACATAGTGTACCTGTGCTCTATATAGCAGCTCAGTGGCTCTACGCAAGTATTAACTGCCCCAATGATGAAAGAAGACTTCACATCTGGGTCAGGATGAGTTTGTAGAGCCTGTACAACATCAATAACATCAGTATATCTGTAAGAAAACAAAACAAAACAAGGTTTCAGAGAAACAGAGCAAAATCTTCCAACATCACCCCTGCTTCCTAATGTTCATCATCTAGAACGTTGAAAACTCATGACACTTCTTTTTTGTAGCTAAAACTCTTGAAGAATTGAAATAAGGACCACCATGTTGGATGGGGCCCTGGGCAACCTGATCTACTACTACTACTGGGGGGCAACCTGATCTACTATTACTACTGGGGGGCAACCTGATCTACTACTACTACTACTGGGGGGCAACCTGATCTACTACTACTACTACTACTGGGGGGCAACCCGATCTACTACTACTACTACTACTGGGGGGCAACCCGATCTACTACTACTACTACTACTGGGGGGCAACCTGATCTACTACTACTACTACTGGGGGGCAACCTGATCTACTACTACTACTACTACTACTGGGGGGCAACCTGATTTACTACTACCACTACTGGGGGGCAACCTGATCTACTACTACCACTACTGGGGGGCAACCTGATCTTCTACTACTGCTACTACTGGGGGGCAACCTGATCTACTACTACTACTACTGGGGGGCAACCTGATCTACTACTTTGTATCAGAAGAGGTTTAGACTGGACATAAGAAGGAACTTTTTCTCTCAGAGAGTGGTCAGGCACTGGAATGGCTGCCCAGGGAGGTGGTGGAGTCACCATCCCTGGCAGTGTTCAAGCGGTGTCTGGATAGGGAGCTAGGAGATATGGTTTAGAGGTTTTCTGTAGGTATGGTAAAAAATAAGCAAGACACACAGCAGCTCAGGCTTTCAAGTTTATATTTGGAGAAAAAAAAGCATTGTAAACTGAATGGGCCATTTACTTGTGAAAACTATAAATTTGTTCATTAATGACTGTCTAGCATTCACTGATCTTTCAAAAGTTGATGGTACTGTTTGAAGCCGGGAGAGATAATTATAGTTTTTATTTCATACCATATCACACTTCTTGAAATTAAATTCAGTTCTGAAGCTGCACAAATTAGAAGTTACCGAAACGTTCTCAGTCATCCAATGCCTTAAACACAATAGATCTTCCTCTGAAAGAAACAGGGAGGTGCTCCACCCTCATTTTTCATCAAAACAATTTCAATATTTTTGTGATCTTACAAAGAAAATGGTACGTGGAAGGTACACCACGAAGCCAGCTAACGTGCTTTTCCACATTCTTTAACAAGTAAAACCTTTATTGTGTGTTTTAGTGTTTTGTTAGTTGCAAAGTATAGGTCTGTTGCCAATAATTCATTTGTGTACCAACAGGAACTACAATATGCAACCCTCCCTCTATGCATTACAATAATGCCATAGAGGGATACAGAATATTCAAGAATATTCACCTGCAGCTCTAGAGTGAAGCTGGCAACATAATCTCATGCTGTCCGTGATCTATTGTTCCTGCCTACATCTATGGCTTTAAATGTGGGCAACCAGGGCTCTTACAGGTCTGCAGGAGATGTGAGAATACAAACATGAAGACAATACTGATGAACCTGCCTTGAAAGGACCATCACCTCTCTATCTAAGATGTCTTACTTCTCAGAAAGGGTGGTCAGGCACTGGAATGGACTGCCCAGGGAGGTGGTGGAGTCACCAACCCTGAAGGTATTCAAGGAACAACTGGATGTTGTGTTGAGGGACATGGTTTAGTGGGAGCTACTGGTAATAGGTGAACAGTTGGACTGGACGATCTTTTAGGTCTTTTCCAACCTTGGTGATTCTATGATTCTATGTCTGGTGGGGGGCACAGGGATATCTGTTCCAGTGGAGTGCTATTTAACAACAGGTTAAGGTCCAGCTGGAAAGGATATGAGGCACAAAGTCAATCTCTGAAACAGAGGATACTGATCAAATTCAGTCCTTCCTCCCATGTAGAGGAAGGAAGACTTTGTGTATTTGTGGGTAATTTTTCCTGCAATGGAGCAGCAAGCAATAAAATTAACCAGCAGCAGGAAAGTTGAGTTTAGTGCATACATTAAACGGAATTAACAGAGAACCACACATTAGAACAGAAATATGAATGCCTCCAAGTGATGGAAGTAGTTTAAAAATGCCTTGGAAATGAGAAGGGAACAGAAAATCCCCTATTCTATGCTACAGTCCAAACAAAGTTCAAACATTTACCCTTGCAAGACCACTAAGAGTCGCTTGCTCTTCCTGGCATAAGTGGACTGACGGACACTGTGCTTTTGCTGAGCCTCCAGGACACCAGAGAGATAACGCTGGAAGTGGGCTGCACTGAAGCATTCAGGGCTATCCATAGTCTGGCGATAAACTAACCACCTATAACAACAGAAAACAACAACAACACGTTTTCTATGACATCATATGTTTTGACCAACCAAAAACAAATCTGACAACCCTCAGGGCTCCACATCTCTCATAACACACGCAAAAGAGAAATTTACTTAGTTTTTCTATCATTCCAGAATGAACACATTCCTTCAATCAGTGCCAAAAGGGTTTGTGGTTTCTCCTTATTGTGTTTTTGTTTCTGTTTGTTTGGGTTTGTCTTTTTTTTAACACAAATGATGCACATATGAGTAATTCTCATCTTTGTTCATACTGCAGTAAACAAATCTTACACTAACGTGATTTAAGAACAATTCTGGATGTGAAAGTATCTCACTGCAAGACGTAACGATGACATTTGTGTGGAAAACTTACTGAAATTTGGTATTACAGAACATTCAAAACTCACCTTGCACGTTCACCCTATAAAAACAACCACCACGATATTCCACATCAGCTTGCTAATATGAAGTCTCTGAGTTAAAAGTCTCACAATACAACAGTCTAGAACCTTACTGAGATTCAACTCTCTACGGTGCTTGGCTGTGAGATTTAAAAGGCTAAGAATTTCTTGCTTCCCAGATCAAAGATCTATATCAACACACAGAATGGTAAATCCCTACAGCAGATTTGTCTTTTTGCAATACAATGCATGTCCTGAATATACCTCCCTACTGCACAAGCAGAATGAAAAGTAGGGCAGATTAAAAACAACGCTGTTGAAAGGACCATTAATACAGTGCTTTCTCCAAGAAGAAATGATGCGTTACCACACAAGTCAGTAAATGGGAGCTCCTAACATTGTGACAAGACCACTTCCATGCTTCAGACAGGATTCATTTGGACCTTCTAAGATTCAACTGTCCACAACATCAGTGGCAGTTCCAGATAGACCAGATCTATAATGATACCTCTGATATTTGTAACAAGGAACATCAACAAAGAAATCTGTGACGTTTTTCTTCTCTGAACAACCAGAAAAAGAATCTACCTTGCACTTCAGTTAAATGAGATACCTGAAATAACAGAGCTGTACGCATTTAAATGCTTCCCAACCAAAAATACACCCTACACTGTGCTGTGCAGAACTATTTAAAGTCCTTGGTAATAATCACCAAATTTATTCTTACAATAGACCTAATTACAAGTCAGAAACAGAGATAATCTTTTAAAGAAGTGAAGCATTCATAACTCTATTTCCTTCACATCGAACAGCTCTTTGATGACATGCAAGTCCACTGCTGTGGACAGTAAAACCAGAACCATACGAACCTCCCAAGCTCCTTGTTAAAAGTGATGAGGAAAGCACACAGATCACTGGAGCGACATCCTGGAAGACCTGTTATGATGGTGATAACCACCTGAAACACAGGGAAGGAAAGGGAAGAACTTGTAAGAGCAGAAACGAGTCAGCAACATATACATACAATGCTCTATCTCCATAAAGCCTCAAATCAAAATACAAAAGTCAAGTGGCATTACACAAACAGCAAGATAGTGAACATTCTGACTGTATAACATCTACATGTTCAATCAGATAATACATCATTTAAGGAAGAGGTTTTATCATTGTTCTTATACCTTAAATAAAATGAAAGGATAATCAAATACCAACAGAGTATTGCCAATGCCATTACATTAAAACCAACATTAAAAACGTACCTTAAAACCTACATAACTATTAACGCAAATGTGAGACAAAACACTGCAGACACCAAACAGGTTATGAGGAAAAGGGTGAATTTAAATACATACAACAGTATTTGAGAAAACAGCTCTAAGGAAGCGATGCGTATTTTGAACTGTCTTAATGACAAACACAAAGAGAAGCTCCGGGTTTCTGATACTGAACACTGAGTGTGTTGTAAGAAAAACTGATGACAGCTTTAAGCAAAGCTCTGTACAGCTTTGAGATGGATTGGGAAGAGGCTGCACATTAACAGTGCCAACATGGCAAGAGTTACTCTGCATAAAGCAGCCCTGCTGCTGTTCTTTGTATTCTTTGAGGTGTTCAGAGAGGGATCGGAGCAGAGAAGCAGAAAGAAGCCAGAGTGCATCTCCAAAGCATATATACAGCTCTAAACCACGTAGTACGGAGGCAAGCAAATGAGCTCTGGAAACATGGTTGAAAACAACTCTGTGCTGAAGCTGACTAAGGAAATTACTCTGGTAGCAGTTCCTGTTACTAGCAGATTAATTATCTCTTCCAGATTCTTGCCACATTATAGCTGAAGACTATCACCTATAGGTTATTTTCATCGTGTCCTATGCCCACAGGCACTGAGTATATATAATAGAGATAGAGAAGAGACTGAATGTTTTATAGCAACCGGTATGAATGTCAAAAGAATCTTTAAATATTCACAAAGACATTTAAACCCACCTTAAAATCAGATCTAAAAACACAATGAAGTGCTTATTATTTAATACTTAAGTGTCAGAATGGTGGCTGAACTAGACCCTAGGAAATAAGGCTGCCACCATATTACAATATCCAAAGACAAAGGCCATATTCCTGCTGCCTTGGTTTTCTTGCTGACAGCAGACTTCAAATGCTGGAAAGTTACAAAGAAATAATTTCTACTAAAATCCTATTTAAAGCACCCCGTAAGTTTGACAATTGTTGTTGCCCCTATAGAGAACAGAATGTTCCACAGATAATATCAGCAAATGTTAAATATCATGTGCTACCTCCATGCTATTTAAAGGACTTATGTTCCAGAGAACAATTCAGTTAAATTATTCAGCAATTCATAAAAAACAAAGTACTGCTTCGGGGCTGAATCTCTGGACATGAGAGAAAAATGTTCAGTTGAAGATCTGCTCCTCATTTTCTGCCTCTATTTTATCAGGCTGAAGGGCCATCAGCACTTCCAAAAAGACTGTTTAAATGAAAAAGAAAAATAAGTCATGTAAACAGGGAAACAAGACAGGGCAATTCATTCTAAGGAACAGACCTGAAGCAAACTCAGGATCAACTGGTGGTATTGGAAAGGAAGCAGAGAGAGTTTACATCAGTTTTGTAATGAATGACACTGTATCATAGAATGGCTTGGGTTGGAAGGGACCTCAAGGATCACCAAGCTCCAACCTTCCTGCCACAGGCAGGGCCACCAACCTCCACATTCAATACTAGACCAGGCTGCCCAGTGCCCTGTCCAACCTGGACTTGAAAACCTTCAGGGATGGATGGGGCATCCACAGCCTCTCTGGGCAATTATGTGGTAAACAGCACTAGGGATAGGAGGCAACACTGTGCTGCTTACTTACCTTATCGCTTTCTGCTCTGCTGTCAGGAATGGTTTCTGACTGTTGCAACAAAATAGGAAGATGTGCTGACATTACCGGCTCACGACTGACGCTGCTGACAGCAAAGTGCTGCATGAACCTTTCAGGAAAGAAAAGAAATGTTTGTCCAGTTCAGAGCAAAATACTTCATTTATATAACTAGCTGGGAAATAACTCCAGTCAAATTGTGAAACGGCCAAACAGAGGCTTCCCAGAGAGGAAATAATTCATCCCAAGGTAAAAACATCAAGTGGGAAGACGGACTTACTACATAAGCAATTTCTAGACAAGCATTACATGTATGAAAATATTTTCGCACTGTTCCTTTTGAACCTAATCCCTTAGAAACAAAAATCATTTCTCACCTCTCTAATTCTGGGAGGGCAGCAGATATTTTCAACTCGTTGCATCTTTCCCCAGAAGGAGAAGACAAAGAACTGAAAAGCTTCTGAACGCTGGAATGTCTAAAAAAAAAAGCACAGAATTAATTGGTTAGTTGAAAGGAAAGCCTAGAAGTTTCCCTTCTTTAAACCAGATGGCTAATAACAAGCACCACACAAAAAAACCCCAAACAAGCGTTGCATTAAGAATGCAGCAATCTCTTCTTGAATCATTATCAAAATCTGTGAGTGTCAGCATTTTTCTGATGGCAGCATGTAGTTAACCTCTAATTACAGCTGAGTTTGTAGCGTGAACTTACAGTCTCTTTTGTTCCACAGACAGGAATTCTTCCTGGACAACCCTTAAAGATAATCCTGAGTTTGTTTGGTTTTGCCACGAAGAGTAAACCTGCAATAGATGAGGCCAACTTGTAAGGATCATTAGTTTGCAACATTTGTTTTAAGACTTTCTTTCATTCACCTATAGGACATATTCATTTTAGCTAGCCGTTAAGATCATCCTTCATGATACTGGTTTTGTTGGAAGTATTCAAAACATGGAGTGAGTCTCCACAGATCAAATTTGAAAGCTCTGGCTAGACTGGAATGACTTTAAGAAACAACTTGATTGAAGCAGCCCAGTCTCACATTTATCACTCAGCCTTCGCATGCCTTGCTACTAGAAATGCAAAGCATTTATAGTCCAACTGCAGTGCAGCAGGAACTGAATTCATATACATCTCCTTTAATTACTGTTGCGATTACCATTAGGTAAGACTGTATTTCTAGAAATGTAAGAAAAACTTTATTTTTCACAACCTAAGTCCACGTTTCTCTAGGGAACAGCATTTTGGCTGGCATCCTATTGCTCTAGCCAAGTCACATTAATATGAATGGCATTCTGAAAGTAGAAATCAGATTCAGATGAATCACGCAGCCATTTAAGCATTCGGTATTTCCCTTCTTTTCCTAAGTAAAGGCAACAGCCATTGTCATTTTTCACAATAATTTTCTGCAAGACAAAACAGTTTGGGCAGAGTGTGAGGGGGAAGACTGCTTGCCATTAACAAATTGGCATCCTAAACATGCTGAACACCGAGATAAAAAAAACATCAAAATAAAGTTTTGATATTAACAAAAGACCAAATTACTCCTGTAGAATGAGTCATACAGCTAAAGAAATGACAGCTTCAAAAAAAATGGCTAAGAGACCAAGGAAAATGTTTACAAGGGATGGGAAGAAGGACTGGTAGACAGATAGATGTCGCCTTTAGAAGTCGAAGGGATGGGGATAGAGTAAAAATGCAGGTCAGACTGGGTGAGAACTTGTAAAAAGAACCCAAGAAAACTGGTTTACAAGAAGCATCCCTTTTGTATGACTTAAAAGAGGGGGTAAAATGCTGCTACAGTATTAGAAAACCAGAGAAATCCATAAACCCCAAAGCCAAATCAACTATCAATTACGGTGAAGATGTGAAAGGAGTTGCACTGTCTTTGGAGAATCCTCCAACCAGATTCCATTGCTGCATGCTTGAAGTCTTGCAACCAACACTGCAGTTATACAAGGAACAGAAAGCATTGAGATCTGGAGGGATGAGGAACTGCTGTTTCCTATTTCAAAGGGGGCTTGAAATAATTAGATCATATTTACAGGAAGTCTGTTAAACAAGGCATCGTGTCATACGACTGCAGAAGAGTAAAACCACGAGCTGCAGCTCAGTGAATCCTTGCAGCTACTTGTCTGCTGAGCAACAGATGTGTCTACATAATTCCAATTTTACGTGGTTTTAGAATAGATTTTGGAAAAAAGCAATAAACAGCTGCAGGAAGGCACTAACAAAATATAATACCTGATTCACATGGCTTACATACTGAGGAACACACTTGGTCTCATGACTAGTCTTCATTCATGAGATACCACCTCCTAGACAAAAGATATGTCTCATCCATGAACTTGAGCAAAACTTGATGCCAGATGATTAACTGATAAATCCTAAAAACTGTGACTTGGTTGCTTAGAGAAAGTTCCATGACACCATCTGCAATGAATCTGAGATGAACTGAAGTGAATCAATAGGACTGTGGGGAAACTAAAGTGGACTGCCATCATGGAGCGCTGCAATGCTTCACATTGAAGACAACTATCTAATGTATAATAACAGTGGAATAAACAAGATAAAAGTACAAGGCAGGTAAGAAAGAAAGCAAGAATGAAGACACAAGCACTTCTAGAATCAGCTGGAGTATTAATGGTTATCAGTGGAACAACTGAATCATTCCAGTTGGAAAAGACCACCATGATCACCAAGTCTAATCACCAACCCATCACCACCATGCCCACTAACCATGTCCCAGCAGAAGGGAAACCCAAAAGGTGTTTCTCAGAAAAAAAACAAGGACTGTAATCTGTTAACTCCAGATAGTATCACAGAATCATAGAACGGATTATGGAATGGCCTGGATTGAAAAGGACCACAATGATCGTCTGGTTTCAACCCCCCTGCTATGTGCAGGGTCGCCAACCACGAGACCAGTCTGCCCAGAGCCACATCCAGCCTGGCCTTGAATGCCTGCAGGGATGGGGCATCCACAGCCTCCTTGAACAGCCAGTTCCAATGAAGTAATAGTGCAAAGTCAAACTATAGGCAACTCTGAACTACTGAAGAGTGCTGTTACTCTGTCTGTACAAGATACAAATACCCTTCTCTACAATATTGCACACAGTTTGGATGACTACAGCCAAAAAAACAAATCAAAAGAGAACTATTACAATGATTAGAGGAAAGGAGAACATTTTTATAACAGCAGACTAAAAAGGATCTGGTTTTATTTCATCAGGCCAAATAAACCAGAAAGAATAGGTCTGAAATCTCTGAATAGCTCAAGCATTCCTACTGGGAAAACTAAATAATAACAGGTTTAAAAGTAGACCTAATAAAATCAGTTAGAAATTCAAAACCAAACAAAACATTCCCAACCACTCATAGTGGAACAGTGGGAAAAATCTAAACACTTAAGATAAAAGGAGGAGAAATTTTATGGAGTCATTAGTGCTACCAGTGGGGACTGTACACATTGATCTAGGTGGTCTTTTCCAGTCCAGGCTTATGATTGCCTTGTGAAGTCCTAAAATCTCCACACTCACTTCCTCAAAAGTACTATTGTTATAAAGTTTTGTTTATTAAAAGCCTCTGCATTCGAATGCATGAGGCCAATTTACTCAGAAAACAGTACAATGCCATATGGGATACTTAAAGACTTTAACAAAACTTCCCTAAGGATCACGATCCAAATGTGTCTAACCACAAAAAACACAATAGAACCTCTGCCACTACATGCAATTGCTGTAGCCAATTACACACTAGTGCTACATTTAAAATGCAACTACTAGAAAACAAGCCTTAGAGCAATCAGCAACTTCAGAAGACAAAATGAAAGCACATGGTGACCACTAAACCCTAACAAGCACAGAGTCACTAGAAATGGACATATACATTGAAGTTTCTCACACATGCAAATTCCTAAGACCAGGAGCAATCAGCTCTTGGGAAGGACTACAAGGCAAGCCAGTTGGAAGCCATCTCAACTCTACAAAGGGAGTTGCCAAAGCTCTTGCAGGAAACCCAGGTTCTTGGTTGGAAGTGATGCCTCTGGAAGTCTCCAGATCAACCTTCTGATGAAAGCAGGACAGACCAGCTTTAGCTACAGATTTGCCCAACCAAGTTTTCAAAGCCTTCAAAAGATGGAGATTTGCTTTCAGGGTTGCTGCAGCGCTCTTTGCTGAAGACCACCCTCCTAATATTCAGTTTGCACCTTCAAAGCTGCAGTCTGTGGTTACCTCCCCTTGTTATCTGCCACTAATGAACAAGATCTGTGCAAAAGCCCCTCCAATATTTGCAGGCTGCTACACCTGGGTTTTATTATGAAAGACAACAAGCAGTTTCAAAAATCACAGCCCCTTTTCAATGCCCTCCATCAATCCCATCCATCTTCACAGAAGCTTTCAATCTATTTTCTAACCTGTTGCTCCATCAGTATTAACCACCTTCTCTCCCAGACTGTGATGAGCATGAAGATAAAAGAAAAGCTTTTGCTTGTGAAAAACAACTGAAGAAGGAGCCCATACCTTTTCTGCATCTACTTGATGACAAGCTTTAGCAGCTTTTCTAATGTGAGAAACAAATCCCTTTTTCTTTGTAAAGGTAATTACTCAAGACAGATGTTAACACATTCAATTCTTGCCTAGCAAACATGAAGGATAATTGCTTTGTGTGGGGAAGGGAGGGGGGAGGAGGAAAGCTTCCAATTTTTATTTACTTTACCTGTGAATAAAAAGCTTTATAAATCTTGGTTTTGGGAAAAAGTGCAATCATCAAAAAGTTGTCTCGGGTATGGAATTCAATTGGTAGATGAGCAAGCAAGGAGCTTTTGAAGTCTACAAAGAGAGCAGCAACAACGCCAGTCGAATCCTAGAAAAGGAAGAAACAAGACAATTTACAAAGAACAGTTATTAAAGTCAGAACAAAGCTTAAAATGTTAAACAGCACGTACCAAGAAAGAAAAGTTAAAGTCACAGCTGACACTCATAAAGCTCTTAACATGTCAGCTTCCATAGGAGTGGTGTGGAGCACTAGAATTACCTGCAGCCACTTGCAGAACTTCTCAGTCTCTATCTTGCAGCTATTAGCAATATCATATACTTTAAAAGAAAGCAACTGAGATTGCATGTGGATGTTTTTAAGGGTTCAAAGCTTGCAGGAACACACACACACAAAACACTTCAGTTTTAATATCTATTCCTTCCTCCAAAAGCTAGAATTTTAGGCCTGCTGAATCATTACAATAGCGCCAACCTTATCTCACAGGGTCAGAGAATCACCAAGGTTGGAAAAGACCTCTAAGAGCATCCAGTCCAACTGCCCCATCTATGACCAATATTCCCCACTAAGCCACGTCCCTCAGTGCAACATCTAAACGTTTCATGATCACCTCTATATCCACCCATCTCCTTTGACACAGACACTCCAAAAGAGCAATGTAAGCCTGACAGCAAGAAGATGGCATGGTGCAGTTGCAAACTTCGATGCCACTCTCCAGGCTCTGAGCTGAAAGCGGCCATGCTGCCATAAGATGCACATCTGTTGGGCCAGCAATTGGAAACGTGTGCCACTGGCAAACTGGCAATGTCCCATTTATTCAGATGCTTTAACAGGCACAAACTCCTCCAGACTCGTTGCTACTTCAACTCAATTGTCTTCATCAAAAGAACTTACGATTCTATAATTCAGAATCTGAGTAACATCCACTTCCTTTTCAAGAGAAGTGGGTGAAGAGCTCTCCTTACTGATTTTAAAGGAAAGCCCAAACTGAGGAACATTTACACAAGAACTGGTATCAATTCGGTGACATCTGCAAACAGGATCTCTACCCTGTGTTGACTTAGGGATTAATTACACCCTTTGCTGACTCGAGGATTAATTATAAACGTCACCTCCTGAAGTCATTAAGGTTATTGAACAACAATAGAATGGCATTCTAGGAGAATAATTTCTCTTAAGAGAAAATGGGCCCGGAGATCCAGATCTGGATTCTGCAAAGTAATGAAGATTTCATGAAGAGCAACTAAAAGGCAAACTCACACGCTGCAATCTGTATGTGAAGTGCCCAATCTAAGTATCACTCCATAGTATTCATTCACTTCATGACTAATAACCAAAACGAATACTGGATTCAGGTACTTACAAGCATCAATACTTGGTCTTAAACGAACTAAGCATTTAGTCTCTAAGCTTTATACAATTAGGATGCCTTGCTAAAATTCACTGAGACACTGAACGTCTACAGAAGAAAGAAAACTAAACTTTGAAGTTTGGAGACCAGGGTAGCCTGCTGGAATTTTTGTTTTATTTTATGTAGCCTTTAGGATGGATGGTATTATGTTAGAACAGAGAAGAGCAGTGCTTCACATCCCAGGAAAATAGAGATTGTGTTTGGCTCTCACAAGATTATACAGGGTGTTATCTGCTTTCAACCTTCACAGTAGAGCTTTGTGAGCAATCTGCCCTGTCCTCATGTCTGTGATCCCCAGTGACTCCAGGAGTGTAGTTGGCAGCTAGGTGCTCATGCTCCCACAACAGAGAAGCTTACAACACATTAGAGGCAGGAATGCAAACTTTACCAAGTCAGGGAGAGAAGCATCTCACAGGCATCATGAAACAGCTGCTAAGTGGCCATACTTTGCATCACTTCAACTCTTTGCATCTTTTACTTTAATCCAGGCGTTTAATTACCCTCTACTTTCCATCAATACTGTTGTCGCAATAACTTGAAGAAAAAGCATGCTAACAATTACCCTTCTTCTCCTGACACTTCTCAACATTTAAGCTCTCCACCCTTGCATTACGCCAAGTCAGTTGAACAATAAAATGCTCCCTTGTCAAGGTTTAGCTTTACACAAAAATCTGGCATCAGTTCAAGAATGATAGCCAGACCCCATAAATAGCAAGTTTTATGAAAGTGAGTGTCTTGAATCAAACAATAGAAGGAAGGTCAGTGTTAAAATAGCTACTTAAACTACCACAGGGCAAGCAATACGACGTACAAGACAAGGCAGCTAAGGTAAGAGTCTCTCCACTGTTTTGAATAACACACTTTTATTGTATTTTACTGTTTTCCTCTATTATACGATGAAATGGAGGCTACACAATGCCTTCTGGAGGTCACTACACAAAAGTGCAAAGCTGCACCTGAAGAATACAGAAACTAAAGGAAACATGAGGGGTGCTTAGGAAACAATAACCTACCCAAATAATCTCTTTTCCATCCGAGAGAAGCAACAGTTAAGGCAGCATGTCTGCCTTGAAGAGGAGAGCAAAAAGCTGAGCTGTAGTCATTAACCTAACTCTTGATTTCCACTAAGCCAGAAAGGCAAACTGTTAGCATAGCAAGTTAGCAAACTAAGTAAAGAGATATAAATTGCTCATAGGAATGGCAGAAGTAAGTGCCTCGCAGCGTGTCCTTTAGCACCATCACTTGGCATGTGCACAGTCACAAGCAGCACGTCCTTCTGTCTCATCTCTCAGCCTGGAAAACACAGAGCAGTCCCTCCCTGCACCTTGTCAGTTACACGACGCCCTACGACATGAGACAGACTCTCTTGTGGCCCCTGGAGATAAGGAGTACATTGTCACAAATGTTTGCTTGAAGGTTAAATATCTTTTGAACAGAATGCAGCATTTCACCCTCTGATACAACGCCTTGAGCTCCTCAGCCTAATAGAAAATCCTCTCTTCCTTAAAGCTTCGGAGACCAATAATTGGCTTAGCTAAGCAATGCTAAAACTACATACCATAGAATGGCCTGGGTTGAAAAGGACCACGGTGATCATTAAGTTTCAGCCCCCCTGCTATGTGTAGGGTCAGCAACCAGCAGAACAGGCTGCCCAGAGCCACATCCAGCCTGGAGATATATTTGCATCTTATAAAGATACAACTGACGTTGAACACTTTGCATCAGTACCCTCAAACTAAGGCTAAAACTCGATTTAAAAGTTTATGATAGAAGGAACAAACAAAACACTCACCCCATCGTACAGAGTAATGGAACTGATATGGTCCTTTGAAATGGAAATGCTGCCGTGGTGGGGATCGCAGAACAGAATGCCGTCTGAGAAGAAGTACAATTTGCCTGCAATTTGCATGGAGGGAAAAAGAAAAAAGAGTAATTTAATAATATATCAATATTTCAGCATTGTGTGAAGAATGCCTCTTCTGCCTGAGGAACACTCTCTGCTCTTGCAGGACCTTACCCGTACTTCACGTGGAATATACCACAGTAAATTTCCCTTCGCTTCCTCATGATGAGGAAATCTTCTATCTGCAGACTCCTTTCTTTCACACACCCCAGAGCACCCCTTTAAACCCGCTCCAAACTCAATGCATGCTGTGCACGCGCTGCCATAAATGCTTTATCTCTGTCCCAGATTCACAACAACAGAGTCAGGATGGCCGAGCGGTCTAAGGCGCTGCGTTCAGGTCGCAGTCTCCCCTGGAGGCGTGGGTTCGAATCCCACTTCTGACAAGTTGTTGTTTTCCTCAATGGGTCTCAGCACCCCGCTCTGGGTGGCTGTTTGAACAGTAGTTAGACTACAGGACCCCCTTTCTAACGATAATTATGCTGGAGTTCTGAGAGAACTTTCTGCACCAGCAATTTTCCTGCACGCAACTTGATCGAGCTACAGCCAAGGAGACAAAACTCATTTATCTCCTTTTTTCATGTTGTCTTAGAGACTGATTTCTAGCAGGGAGAACCAGCTGGAAAGACAAGCAGCAGCAAGGCTCAACAGCATCATGGATAAAAAGGCAGCTCCATCAAGGCCCTGGAAATTGATATAGCAAACAGCTCATTTCTGGTTGGCATAAAGAGGCCATAAGAATAAGTTGGGGTTGCTCACTGGAACTCTGCTACCAGTGCTACATTGCATATTAAAGGCAGGATCGCATCCCATAAAGGGAAGCACAGGATACAGCCAAATGGAAAGGTTATCTCATTTGATAGAGCAGCAACATTCAGAGCTATGCTCTAAGAAAAAGCAAAGCTAAGCAGAACAGCTACGAGATAACACGACTGCACACCCAGCTCAATCTAACAAAGAGCAGTTAGGAGAAACAATGAAGAATTAGACTATTTTTCCCTTGAAATGGTAACTCAGAGTGAGCTCTTCAAAACTGTTTTTTTTTGGTTGTTTTTGTTATTATTAAGCCATAACATTGAGAAGAGCTCGATATGACTCGAGTCACAATGTTTAGGTAGCGATTCTATCAGTCACCTAAAAAGCAGAGTCTGTGAGCTATAAACACAGCTGTTTTAGAGTGAAGCTTTCACTTAACACTAAAGCTGCATTGGAAAGATGACTAATATAACACACTGCTATTAGAAGTAGGGCAATACTACCAACACGAATTCAAGATCTGAGTTCAGGGCAAGTAAAATGGAGACAGAGCTCAAGTGTCAACAAATCCACCACGTTGTTCAAGACACCAGAAAGCTGCATCTAATGAAACTGATAGGGAGAGGGAGAAGAAAGGCAAAATCCAGTGCTTGGGATAGTGATTTTTTAATCAGATCTCATTGAACATCACAGACTGTGTCAGTGAGGATAACAGGCAGAGAAACCAGATTTAGATCTTTCATAGAAGCGTTTTCCTTTTTTAGGAAAGGAAGCCAAGAAGAACAGAAATTAATCCAAACTAATAGGGCCTCTTCTAACACTAAAGGCAGTCAAAGGAACAACTTGATGTGCTACCTATGTATTTTTCATGAGTCATCAATCACAGAAGCGACAGCTTAATTGGCAACAGTGATTGACTCACCGTGCAAAAACACAGCATGGATGTATTAACATGACAAAGAAAAGGGTTAACAGCCTGCTTTTCTTTTTTTTTTAACATGACTTTGCATCGTGATGTAAAGCTTATTATAGCAAGGCACAATTGGTAGAGAGATGTGTGACCGTGTCAGCACCTTTTTCCACCTAACCTTTCCTATCTTTATGGCTGCAACCCCAGCAGGGCTCCAAGAGGAGCAGAGCAAACTGCACTGCACATGAAAGGGAATGGCATCGAGTTGATTTTCACTTGACACCTAAGGAAATATCTCGCTTGTTGAAGTGTTACACAACGGTCTTTCTATCACCTACTTATAACCCTCCACCCCAAGAGTTATGGAAACATTTCAGTTAAATGTACCAAAAAAAGGGGTAAAAGTCCACAGCTCGAGTGGGGCAGACAGCACTCACAAAGCAAGAAGGAAAAATACACTATTCAGCCTTCGGATTTTACTGAGTGAGACTGCACAGCCAGCAGTGGGCTGCAAAATTGCAAAGTATGTTATTCTGCATTAACCTTCCCCTTAAAATGCTTAGAGTGAAAAATCAACCCTGTCATGTGAAAGCTGCTGTTTAATTGCCTCGTGTGTCATTTATCCTCAGCACTCACCTTCTGTAGCTTTTCTCGCTTTCATTTTTGTAGCTATTTTCTCCCAAAGACTGTCAGCTTATACTAAGCACTGTGGATTTCAAGTAGTAGTCACTGTTACAACTGCTGTACATCCACACTGTGACAGCAGTACCTTCTCTGGACAGAGGAACATAGGAGCGTTATGCCCTAATATACTCACAAATCAAAACATTTATTCTACTCTTGAGTTTTCTGAGAGCAAAGCCAGGGATATTAATGCAGTGAATGTAAAGTGAGGGCAAATCCAGTTCTTCAGAGTTGTCTTTAGTCATATCATTGGGATATTTCTGCTTCTTAAAGGAAAAGGCACACTGTGTTCAAGCCCAGGTTGGATGGGGCCCTGAGGAACCTGGTCTAGTATTAAATGTGGATCTTGGTCGTGGTGGGGAATTTGGACCTTCATGATTCTTGGGGTCCCTTCCAAGCCAATCTATTCTATGCTTCTATGCTACAAACAGACACCAGATGTGTGAATCCCAACACGTCTGCATCTCTTGTACTTAAAAAACACACCAAAAAGTGGGCTGGTGCTGCAGGCAACTAAAAATCACACTCACCTTCTGCAGGCATGGCCTGTGGGTTGCTAGAATAAATATAAGCTCCATCATCTCCAGTAAGTAAAGTGCCCAGAAAAGATTTGTCTTCCTAAACAGGAAAAACAAACAGTAATATCACAAACCGCACCACGGAGTAGAATTCAGATTGAAATATTTTCTTATGGTTTTACTGCAAGAACTTTTAAACAGCAGCTGTCAGAACTTTGCAAGAGCAGTGAAAGACACAGTATGTCAAGAGCATAATTTCTAAAAGCACCTCCCGGGGCCATTTGGTTTTGCCAATAGCTATTAACTTGCAAGTTATTGTCACAACCACAAGGCACGGCTTTTTGTTTTTAGATTGTCAATCTACTGAACTTAAAGTATACGCTACAGGAAAATAAATCTATTTGTAATGAAGATTCTTGGAAGCCGCAAATTAAACCAGAAATGCGAAACTTGTGTGGTTTAAGACGTTCCCAGATCCCAAATTCTTTTATTTTTCATACTGCTTGAAGTGTTTTCCTTTAGACATTGTAGCATCCTAATTAAGTTACAAGAAAGTTGCATGTAGAACGACACTGAGGTTTGGTTTTGTCGTCATTCTTTTTTTGGAACACAAGAAGCCCATGGGTAATGCTTAGGGAGACTCCCATGCAATCTCAGCCTTACTAAATCTTTGTGCTCTTGGGTTTTGTCATCCCTTCAATGAAAGCAAACCACCAACCTGTACATATGATATATTTACTTCTCCTGTAGGTCAGGGTTTGAAAAGCAAAAGATAGAACAGACAGCTCTGACATAGAAGAAGAAGAAGCTGCATGCTTGATGCCAACTTCACTAGCAGTCAAAGTTTCTAGAACATTAGTTCTTGAGAAAAGTAATCTCATTAATTTAACTGAAGTGTTTAATTTTACCTTCAATATTAGCTGCGCCTTTTCAGACAGTTTCACATCGCTATCTTCGACCTGTAGCCAGAAAACATTCCCATTTGCACAGTGAGTAGATAAAGTCGGGTTAATTTCAAATGCAAAGAATTCAAGAAGGTTCTTGTTTTTCTCTGAACCACAGTTAAAAGTCCAGAGACCAAACTGCTTCAAAGACAGCCCTGTGCTTTTAAATACCACAGGACTGAAGTAGTTTTTATTCAAGGGGATATTCCCCATTAAATTCTTCCACGCGGGCTAAAATTGTGTTGCATAGGCACACAAAAGTACATCCTATTCAGTCTTTTTAAACACACTATTATTAAAGTGGTTCAGAAGTAGGGATTGCCAACTGGCACGGTGTCATCCATCTTCTGAACATTCATAATGCCAGAGGAAATATCTCTCTAGCAGTTCCTGCAGTAGAGGCCGAGAAGCAGACCTTCAGGTTGAGGCAGACACTGAATTGACCTTAAGTGCCCCCACAATAAGCACATTTCTCATAAGTTACACCTTTTTGCCTCCGCACAGCTCAGAATTGAAGCAGTGGTGAAAAGGATTTAAACTTGTAATGAATGGAAACAGCATCCTATGAGTCTATGATTCTGTTTCCACTTAGAAGTTACACACTCCTTATCCAAACATAAAAACCAAAGCGTCATTCTGTGTCAATGCATGGGTTCTATACATTCCCCTCCATATATCCATATGTTTAAAACGACTTTGCAGTTGTCAATTTGTATTTACAGACAAAAATAGGAACAAGTTTTTGCATACTGACCAGCCAAGATGCGTATCGCGGGATAGCTGCGGTCAGTATTATGTGGCTGGTTTCTGAATTAATACTGCCATCTGCAGGGAAGTAAATGGAAAGCAAAGTAGTATACACCGTCCATATACTTCAGACTGTTTAATGTTAACGACTGGAAATTCCTCTGTAAAAATGCAAGTTTCCTCATTATGACTCATTTTGTAAATGAGGTTTTCCCAGTGGAGCAGCTCCCAGTCTTCCTGTGTAGTAACACAACCAGAGCCACTATACGATACCAAAAGGAACCCTGGTGTACCTCTTACCACAGCTAGCTTTTTGGCTATTTGCTACCCCTTTCTAGCTCCCAGTATGGCCTAAGATACAGAGTTTCCCTCCCAATTCCTGCCTGCAATCCATCCCAAACTGCAGTCAAATAATTCTTATTGAAGATGGACTACACAGTTCTAACCAATATATTCATAATAGTAGTTTTTCAACATGATATGCTTCCACCTCTGCTCTCTTTCCTACCAAAGGCGTCCTACCTCACACAGTTAAAAACCTCACAGCATATCTGCATACAAGAATTCACAGATGTTATCCAGACTATCTTAATAACTATGCTTCTCTGACATGGGTAAACAGTCTGAGAAACACACACTTGGTAAAGCTAACACTCAATGCTCTGTATTTTAAATCAAGATTATTTCAAAACCAAGTGAGGGAGTATGACTGTTTACGAGGGTGGACAGTGATAGGACAAGTTGGGGATGGTTTTAAACTGAGACAGAGGGAGGTTTAGCTTAGATATTAGAAGGCAGATTTTCACCCAGAGGGTGGTGACGCACTGGAATAGGTTGCCCAAGGAGGCTGTGGATGCCCCATCCCTGCAGGCATTCAAGGCCAGGCTGGATGTGGCTCTGGGCAGCCTGGTCTGCTGGTTGGCAGCCCTGCACATAGCAGGGGGTTGAAACCAAATGATCCTTGTGGTCCTTTCAACCCAGGCCATTCTATGATTATATCATTTTGTTTCATTTTAGCCTCCCAGCAAAAAGCAAGTGATATTAAAGCATAACGTATAAGAGTGTAACCGAGTGATAAAAGTGAGCCACAACAAGAAACATTCACTAAGACTGAAGGGAATTCGGGAAGGTTACTACACTTGGATTCTGACACCCCAGCCCTATCATAGGACAAGGCAGCTACAAAACCAAAGACCTTTCAGTGAGCTCAGAGCAACTGTCTTGACAAAAGATAAGATATAAAGATCTTTTAATTAACATCCATCAGAAGCCATTCTGCTATTCTTCAGCAAGAAAGTTCAGAGTATGACAACGTCAGCATTAGAATTCAAACTAGTTACCTTTCTCTTTTACGTGTATCTGTGATGTTAGGAATGACTCTGAAAAGACAACAGATCCCAAGCACCCTCTTCCTGTGAGCAAGTCTGGAATGTCAAACACCATCATAGATGCCTGTAGCAATCAAACAGTTGGACAGGAAAGGAAGAGAAAGCAGAATTTGAAGTATTTCAAGGGAAGCAGCAGATCCTGTGCATTTTTTTTACTTCCTTCAACACAACGCTTCTATTTTTTAAGTGGAAAGACAGAGATTTTAACTATACGTTAACATTTTAATCCAAATTCCACCATCAGACTTCATATTCAAAGTCCATCTTATCTCAGGTTCAGCATCTGAAATTATCTCTCCCCTTAATGTTACTTCCACCCAGAAGAGCCATTCAAGCTCTGTTCTCTAATAGAAATGTATAAGGCAGATATTAAACAGCTTACTTACTGTTTTAATCAAACTCAGGCTATCCTCATTATTTAATGGAGTAACTCTAGAAGAAAAAAGGATAATTAAACATTTAATGACTGATCATTTTGAGTGACTTTATAACAGACAGAAAAGCTGTTTCATCTTAACATATGCTCTTATTTGTGTAGGCCATTTTGGTTAATTAGACAATACGAGGATCAAAAAGCACAACCTTGTAAGGTTAAACAAGTTAAAAGCACTGTTTTAAATGGAAACTCATGATGTGCTCGTGCTGCTTCTACTGATTAATGGAGTTAATAAAAATATTCTGCTCACTTGTTTAATTATTTTAAGGTGTTTCTAAGATTTGATGGGTTTGGAGATATAAATGCATTTAACTGACTCCGAGAAAAAAGCAATTGGGGCATCTGGTACAAAATAATCAACTGCAATGGTTTTTCAGTCTCCAAAAAGGAACAATGAACTCATTGGATTAAACAAAACCCACAAACTTAATCTATTGAGGCACTCATTAATAACAAGAAATGATACAAACCTTCCGTGATTATTCACAGCCTGAATTTGAAAAGCAACTTTGGAGCTGTAGAACAAAAAGCAGTAACAGATTAATAATTGTTGGAGTGACTGAATAAACAGGAAAGGAAAAACAAAGTACTTATCGTGATTGTAAAAGGTTTTGAACACATTATGAAGTCTCAGAATTCACCAATTATGCAAATTTAATTAACATTTTGTCTATCTCCCCCTTCCCCAAAGAAGCTAGCACACTCGCATGATTTGTAGATCAACAAGTACTTGAAAATCCTTACCGCAGTGCAGCTTTCATTTGTGTTAAATGCAGGCTGTCCAACACAGACATCAGCATCTGCTCTGCTGCCTCCTTGGCCTGAAAAAAAGGAAATTGGGAATAAAACACCTTTTCCTGTGCTCCAACATTCCAGCAACTGCAAGAGCACCTATAAGATACACAGAGACCACACAGCAAGCAATAATACACAGAAGCACCCAGAGAAATTTGTTCACAACTCTAATTTTTCTCACTATAAAATAAGGAAAACTCATGAAAGATGAAAAACAACTGTAAAATAGTAAGATACTCTGACGTTTCTCTAACAGAAAGGCTGGTTGGAAGCCACAGTATTAACCTTAATTATGTTATTATGCAGCTGATTGAAATGTTTCGTGAAGTATTTTGGGGATGGGGGGGGGTGTTTGCATGTAATCTTACATTGCAAGTAATCCAAATCAACAATGACAACGTACAGAATCAGTGCTTCATTTACCTTGGATTCAGTGGAAGTTTTAGCATAGCACTCAATGCCAGCAAGCACAGCCTCTACAACAGCAGTATATATTTGCGACAACAGCATACTGAAGAGAAATACAAACACAGCATTTACTAGATGGATAGAATTTGGTTTCTTCCACTGTTCAAAAGGAACATCTTTATATAGTGTTAGCAGTCTTTCAGTACAGGGGGGCTGTAAAAAAGGAGGGGGCAGACTCTTTAGCAGGGTCTGTTGTGACAGGACATGGGGAAACACTTTCAAACAAGAAAAGGGGAGATTCTGACTGGATATAAAGAAAAAGTTCCTTCCTAAAAGGACAGTGACACTGTCAAAGGTTGTCTAGAGAGGTGGTAGACATCCCATCCCTGGAGACAGCCAGGGTCAGGCTGGACAGGGCTCTGAACACCTGATGGAGCTGTAGGTGGCCCTGTTCACTGCAAGGGACTTGGACCAGCTGACTTCTAGAGGTCCCTTCCAACTCACACAACTTGATGAGAAACCCTTGGCAAAAAAGTAGCCCTGCTCTCATCAGTCAAGGAAAAAAGACATCTTATTCTTGACTTCCACCGGGATTGTGTTGAAGATCACACCATAAATATTCAAACAAAATAGAATGGTAGCCCCATGTTCTGCAAAAACTAGACTGGTAAACACATGGAATCAACTTTGGAAACTGTCTCCTTCTAGAGAATGTCAAGCAACAGATAAATCTACAATGAGCCAGTCACTGCCTTTAGAGAACATCCATATCAGACTTAGGCCAGTTCTCTTTGGAGCAAATACTACACTGAAGTAAACAAAGATTATGTGAACCCAACTAAGAACCATTGGCCCCTTGACTTGCAGCTAAGCTGGAAGAGCATTGGCTTTTTGTCTTGGAACCAAGTTGGAAAAGAAAGATGAAGAGGTCAACAACACATCCCTACTTCTGCTAACCTGTACTCTTCTGCAACTGCTACATTATGAGGGAATGATGGAGGGGGGAAAAGGAAGAAAACAATACAGCACTTAAGCCTATGCAAAGCATTTCTGAAGGATGGGAAAAAAAGCATCTGAAGCTCCCAAGCATGGCCCAATATGAAGAAACCTCAAAATGCACCAAAACTTGCCCAGACAGACACTGATCAATCCAAATAACCCCTATTAGAGGTACTGTTCTTCTAACCTCATCCCTCAGAACAGTTCCAAGAAATCATCTCACGAGGGGCTGCGATTCAAACTAATCTTCTGCCCATTTTAAAATGGTAATACTAAAGGCAAAAAGATGTGCTGGCTCCCTCCAACACACCTTTTCTTTCTTGCTAAAATGAGGTTCCTGAAAATATCCTAACCAGTAAGGAAGAAGTTTCTACAGCAAGACCTTTTTTGTTAAGATTGTCAGCAGTCCCAAAGTAGATTATCTACTATCTTCTATGGAAGAAAAGCAGTGTGGATAAATCACGTTATCTTCTAAAGGTCAAAGTCTCTGAAAGCTTTGTAGCTTACAAAATATATATATACAAATATAGAAAAGCAGAAGTTTACTTTACTTTCTACTCAACATGTTTGTAAAGGACACAAAACGAGAAGGATTGGCTGACATGCCAAGGGGTGGTGCTGCCATCCAGAGCGACCCTGACAGGCTGTAGGAATGCGCTGAAAGGAACCTCAAAGAAGTTCAAGAGGGAGAAATGCAGAGCCCTGCCACTGAGGAAGAACAGCTTCCAGGCACTAGCATGTGCTGGAGGCACCCAGCTGGGAAGCAGCCCAACAGGAAAGGACCTGGGGGTTCTGGTGGGCACCAAGTTGAAGATAAGCCAGCATTCTATCCTTGCTACTAAAAACACTAACAGCATTCTGGGTGACATTAGCCAAAGTCAAGCGAGGGAATCCTTCCCCTCTGTGTAACACTGGTGAGGGGACAGTTGCCATCTAGAGGCACTCCATGTTGGAATTTTCACTAAGAAATACAAAACCTCAGCTTGATGAAACTAGCTTAAGAATTACTTCTATGAGACCTACACTCCCAGTTACAGGTACTTTCACCCTCAGTTTATGGTGCATTTTGAAGTAATTCAAATGAAGTGAAGTTTGCTAATACTGTCTTTCACGTTTCACTGCAGAGCTGATGGGATGTCACACCACGTAACAATTCCTGTCTTGCTCAGTAGCATCCTTTGCAACCTTCTCACACTCATGCTCTTCTAAATAAAAACGTAGCTCTGAAAATGCCAGCAGCCACTGCTGACTAAAAGGGGTGTGACCTACTGCAACAAAACTGAAAGAGCAAACAGTTACAGAATAAAGTTGGCAGCTTACACTTGTTCAGGTTTCTTGTGCACCTCGTTGTCATTTCCTGTAAAGAAAAAATAGAAGTTTATTCTGAGCACTTTTGGAAGGCTTTTACACAAAACCTCTTGGACACATGCAGTTCTGCTGTATATTTTTTGTGTAATTATCCAATGCTTTATGTAATTTCAACTTGTTTGTAGATTCAAAGATCAAAGCACAGATGAACTCATGTCAGTAGAGCCTGTACATACAATGGCAAGAATTAAGACCTGCACCCTCAGCACAGCTCCGCTGGGTCAGAACAAAGATGACTCTCATGCTGTGTCCTGTCTCCTAAAGGTGCTATTACTGCATGCCCAGAAAAAAGCATGACTAGCACAGATACGTGCTACAGTTCTTTCGGTCTTTAGTGTCTCTGACCACCACCTCTTCTAACACTTTCTGAGCTGGATACAATTTGCAGAGGTATACTGACACTAAGGAGACTGAATTTACCTAAAGATCCCTCCATAGACTCTAAGCCAATTTTAAATTCTTTTTGTTTGGCTTGTTTTTATTAGGGAAGATTAATATTACAACAGTGTATTCGATCATAGAAAGATGAGAGAAAATGACTCAAAGAATTTCCTGTTCCTCCAAAGATCCTTGCTTTGTCCCTCCACTTTTACCCTCTTTGAAAAACCTACATAGTTAACCACTGAACAAAGGCTACGTGGCCTATCATTTATAAAGGAATCAAAGCCAACTTTTAGTAACTGGAAGTCTTAAATAATCAAAGGGAAGTACTGCCTTAGAATATCAGTTGGTATGCTTAACACACTTACCCAGGAAAGGAATGTGAGTGGTTCCAAAAAAATAGGTCCTTGAACATGCCAGAGGTCCCTTTGGAGATACACACTGCACTACCTAGTGGTCAGTATTAATGAAACACAGAAAGACTTCAGTGAAATAAAGAATTGGTGTAATACTTAACAATACACTAAGTTCCCCTTAAGTATTCTAACAACTGATATACTACGGGAAGCATACAACACAGACTTCACTGGTTTAAAGAGGGCTACTTACGTTTTCAAAGGTATATTTCATTTTTGACTTGACCTGAACGATTCAAAGGCTTTGGAAAGGAGATGAGCTCTGACTTCCATTAAGTGTTAAGAATGCGTTTTCAACTTCCTATGCCAACTGCTCTTCTCATGAAAAGGGAAGTGTGTCAGGTTCCGATAACTATGCTTGCACTTGGCCTTATTTACTATTTTCATGACACCCTATTAAAACAGTTTCACCTGTACCTGTAAATAAACCATCTTTTTTAAGAACAACATCAGAATTGCGATACAAGAGATGGAGCAGGTACTGCATCATAAAAAAATTGTACTTGCATTATGAAAGATCACACATGGACTCAACTGGAACATTCACATGGGGAGGAAAAAAAAAAAAACAAAATTGGAGGTGTCTTCAAAGAAATAAAGTCACGGTAGCAAATGGTGAATGAGATTTCACTGGAATGCTAACACAACTCTTTCTCAGGCCTCTGACACGTGTGAAGTGTCAAGAGTACTCATATCCATCCATCCATCAGGCAGCTGTGTGTGAAATGTCATGATAAGATCATAACATCAATCCCTCAATCATACGTTCACTCCACGTGACCTGTACTCAACCACATCCACCTCTTCAACAGCACAAACTCTGGACTCGCACAACTGACGGACACTCCCAGAGGCACAGAGATGAGCCAGCAGGGAGAACTACACAACGCAAGCTGCACTCTACCTCTCCTCCTTCGCTGTGAGTTACCTTCTTGATGCACCCAGCCCAGCCAGGCAAAGGATCTGAATTCCCTGGGGCCGCTTCCCCAGTTACGTCCCCTGCGCAGTAGTGCAACAAGCCATCGACCTCATGATATGTTTTATAACTAAGCTTTTACTTGAAAATGGAAACAAGTTAATCTTACAGCTTAATCTTAACATTTGTTGAACACCAGAAAGATTTTTTCGAAGTTATGAAGTGTTTGGATCCTGAAACATACACTGGAATTTGGATATACATATATATACTCGTGTACTTATGAAGCCATCATAAAAAAAGAAGCCCAAAACAGCTAAATAATTGAAATTCAATTGAACTCTATGTATCAGAGTTAACTACAGTATATGCCACTATGACAAAGATTTTACATCTAGGATGAGTGTCACAACTATAACTTCCTCTCCCTCACCCACACATTTACAGCACCACAAGTTTAGAAGAAATAAAAAGCAGTGTTTAAAGGACTGCTTTCAGGAGTCCATGATTAAACAGCCAGTATATTTTGAATGGGAAAAAAAGAGGAAAAAAGCATCTGATTGTTAAAAATCATAATGTTATGGGCTGGAAGCGACCTCAAGGATCACCAAGCTCCAACCCCCCAACACAGACAGGACCACCAGCCTCCATACCTAGTATCAGATCAGGCTGCCCACGGCCCCATCCCACCTAGCCCTGAACACCTCCAGGGATGGGGCATTGACAGTCTCTGTGGGCAGCCTGTTCCCGCATTAAGATCCTTTCTTACAGAATTGATTTGGTCTCTAACTAATGGAAAACAAGTGTTTTAAGAGCACAGAAATATACCAAGGAAACAACGTACACTGCTTTAAAGTGTTGGATAATTACTGAAAAACCTCACCATGTGTTTAGCTGTGCTCCCACCAAGGCCAGTGTTTCGAACAAGGTGTCCTTCTGATGGAAAATTGAAGTTACCAGAGTTCAAGTTTTCTTTCGTTGAGTGGCTACCAAACAGAACGAAAGGCTGCCGGCTGGGGCTGAAGAGAAAAGGAAACTATTACTACCCAGATACTGGAGGAAAACTAGAAGCAACGAATGAAATCAAAGCTTTCAAGTGTGATGGATAAACTGTTCAATTTCTCCCATTCAGAGCAGGACAAAAATCTTAATGCAGCTAAACAGATGAAAGTCACAAACCTTCCTACTGAAAAAACCAAGTTCCAATGGAAAAAGGGCTTGAATTAATAAGACTAATTTATTTTGTACACAACAGCATACCTCAAAACCCTGAAATAAATACAGTAGAATGCAATAAACTCAGTTTGTTTTTAGTTCTGGCTTAGGGCCCGTGACTCAGCTGTTGAGAGCAAAGCTTTTCATTATTTAAATGCAAAATAACACACAACTCTGAAAACAATCAACAGTGGAGTTAGTTCAACGTCATGGAATTCCAAATAAAGAAGAATCTGCACAGACGCTGAGGGGCTAAGCAACCCTTATTTAGCTCTAAGTAACAGAAACCTCCCTCCTCTCTCTGCTGAGGATTCTGGGCCAAAACAGAACTAAGATGACCTAAATTCTACCACTTACATAGGCTGAGATTGGGTTTTTAACTGCCTTGTTTTAAATGCTGGTTTTGTGTTGTGTCATACAATAGTACACTGACTTCTTCAACCTTCATATTTCAGCTGTTTATATCAGAAATAGAAGATCCAATTTTCAAAAACAACTATCCAGAGCAGCAAATTCTTGAGTTTCTTTTGATATCTGACCACGAAGAAATCAACTGTATTAGAAAGACTTGATCTTATAGTGACATTCTCCATGTAACGTCTACAGAATTAAAACCCATGAAAATTTGAGATACCCTGTGTAAAAGTGCCTCTGCACGTATGCAAAGACAAGATGTAATATGAGAACAAGCCATAAGAACAATTATAAGCATTCTTATGGCATCAGAAATATGAAAATAACCATCAAGAAACTCCAGACACCACAATTTCACAAGGAATGATGACTAATACCTGTTATCTGTTATATGGCTTGAGATCATTCCGTGACTGAAATAACTTCTGAAAGGCTGCGGAGAAGAAGAAAAACAAAAATCATTCTGATTAACAAGCAAACGAATAGAATGTGATTTATCCTCGTTATTATCAAGAGCCAACCTGAATTTTCTTCTAAAAGATTCCTCAACCTTCAAAAACTTCTCTGTAACCTCAACCTTCTCTGTAAACAAACCCAGCCACCATTAAGTTTTATATAAGCTTAAAAAAGCAGCCACTACCACAAGAAGCAAATGCACTGCATTATTTTGATCCATCCTCTATGCTATAACCAGTTACGCCTGAGACTCAACATGTGAAGCCTCAACTCGTTAGGGCACATACAGGAGCTCCCGTTGAAATGATATTTGATCCACCTACAAACAGAGCTGTGTCGTGCAGACCTAAGGCAACTAAGCTGAACTATCAGTAAGCATTCAACTCTCAATTACATCATGCAGTCCCGTGCCATGGATAGATAAGATGGGTGGTGAACTTTAACTATAGCCTTTGATTTCTCAAACATAAACGGTGAGATGGGGTAGGCAGGGAAAATATAGCAACAATTCAGAATGCTTATTATAACCTCTGTATAAACGACACCAGTATTTCAAAGAGTAACTGAAGTAGACATACCTCCCCTGCCTGAGACTCTGATAGCTCCAGAATGAAGGGAATTTCAGTGTCAAAATTGGCAAAAAAGTTGGTCCACTGATGTTCAAAAGTCATTAAATCCTAGAAGAAAAATATTCAACATTAATTGTTGAGTGCTACACCAGAGTAAGGAGGCACTGATGTTACTCAATGAACCCGAGTTACATTTCTGTATGCAGTACAGAACACAGTCTGTTCAATGACTCAGGAAGAACAACAGAACATAAATATCCTCTAGCTGTTAACTAAAAAAGTAAAAACGTATATGAAATGCATTAAGTTCACTCAACTTCATCCTTACTAAGAAAGCCCGGCATTTTTTAAACCATCAAGTTCCATGAAATCAGAATTATATGAAAAGTTTGTTCATTAATTTCAATGTTTTGGAGAAAGTTTCAAGTCAATTTAATAATTTTTGGGTTGAAGATTTAAAAGAAAACAAAAGGGTAAGTAACCCTGCTTCAGAATAGACACATGTCCAAGAAAACGGTCCCAGATGTTTATCTCACTTCCAAATAGGTGACAATTACTGATATTTATTAATAGAGAATATTTATTGCCTAAATTGCAATATAGTAAAAGCTTACATTACTGCCAGGCTAGAAACTTAAGAATAAATAAGCAACTTTAATTCCTGAAAACCTGAGCTACATTTACAGATGAGATTGCCATAAGTTGCTGTGCAACAAGCCCTAGCTGAAATGACATCCTATTTTGAACACCTGAACGTGTGCAAGAGGTATTTTAAACTCAGACGGAGAGGTTTAGGTTGGATATTAGGAAGATGTTTTTCACCCAGAGGGTGGTGACACACTGGAACAGGTTGCCCAAGGAGGCTGTGGATGCCCCATCCCTGCAGGCATTCAAGGCCAGGCTGGATGTGGCTCTGGGCTGCTGGTTGGCAACCCTGCACATAGCAGGGGGTTGAAACCAAATGACCATTGTGGTCCTTTTCAACCCAGGCCAATCTGTTCTATGATAGTTCAGAGAATGCAGGAAGTTCAACATGAGAACTCATGAAGACAAACGATATTCATGGCTCCGTTTTCTAGCACTGAGATCTGCCCGCTTCATTCAATTGAGAAATCACTTTACAGTGTGTGTTTGTATTCCTCAGAGCTCCCAGGGTAGCCACTGTGTGTCACTGTTATCTGCTTAAAGCAATTATGAAGCAATCATGGAAGTGTTTTTTCCTGTAAGAATGGCTGCATGTATGGCAGTTTTTCCCCTTACCACAAAGGGAGGATTAATGCACGCAAACATACAACCCTCAGTACTTCGTACGCAGTCCCATGACCTGAATAATTCCATTTAGGGCCTTTTTTTTATATAAGACTCTCAGGCATTTTCCTATGAAGAAAGGTTGAGAGAACTGGACTTGTTTAGCTTGGAGAAGGACTGGGGAGATCTCATTGTGGCCTTCCAGTACTCGAAGGGAGTGCATAAACAGGAGGGAAAATGACTGTTTATGAGGGCAGACAGTGGTAGGACAATGGGGAATGGTTTTAAACTGAGACGGGAGGTTTAGGTTGGACATTAGGAGGAAGTTTTTCACCCAGAGGGTGGTGACACACTGGAACAGGTTGCCCAAGGAGGCTGTGGATGCCCCATCCCTGCAGGCATTCAAGGCCAGGCTGGATGTGACTCTGGGCAGCCTGGGCTGCTGGTTGGTGGCCCTGCACATAGCAGGGGGTTGAAACCAGATCATCACTGTGGTCCTTTGCAACTCAGGCCATTCTATGATTCTATCATTTTAAGAGTTATAAGCTAGCTATGTTCAAATTCTGCAGACCCTGCAGCTATTTGCAGTGTTACCTCAAAGATCAAATCCTCCAAGGAAACAGGATCCATCTTGCTGTATGTTTTCCACAAATCAACGCTGACATCCATTAACTGAAAAATATTTTAAATGTAATTCTGTGAAGAATGTCATGAGGAATGTCCCGCGTACAGATCTGAGTTGCATTGAAAACAGATCTGCGTTGCATTGAAAACAGATCTGCAGCAACTGCCCAGTCACAGTCCTCCTTAACTCTGCATTTAGAAGTACTTTTCCACTGTTGGTTACAAAGGAATGGACTGGGAAGGATGCAAATATTCTGAACGCTCATCAGCTTCAATACGCGCAACGTTTTGCGTGCATCTTTCAAACAAAACTCCTTTGAAAACTCAGTTAAACAGTTAGGAATAACGGCAGCTGGTGCAACCAGCGTGGAAAAGTCAGTTTTCTGCAGATCCCAAGTGCTATACAATAGCCAATTCAAATTACATGCAAAGTTGACATTTAGACAAAGCTGGTTGAACCTGGCAATCAGCACTGTGTTCTTCCACGCATTAGGATGATGTGTGCAATAACACTCTTCGAAAACTTATTCCTGAAGGACACCTGCATCTGAATTGCTTCTGCATGTACTCTGTGCCCTCCCAGCCACGCTGCTTTACAGAGTCATTTCTACCCCTCATAACATGAAGACAACCATTTCCCAAACGTAACAAGATAATGGTATCTCAAACAAATGGATTGGATTTCAGATTTTCTAACTTAGCAGCACTGAATGCACAGCAGAGGGAAGGAAAGTCTGAGGAGCTACAAATGGGTCAAGAGAAGCCATTCCATTTTAATAATGGAGAAAGCATTAATTAATAGGTCATTTACAGCAATCTCAAATGCACCTCCCTCCACAGATTGTTTTCCCTTTCCCTGCCTGTGACACACAGCAGCTGCTCAACAGACAACCACGCAAAAGCAGTTATGTAAAAAGTTAAGAATGCCACTTCCCACTTGAAATCCCCTTATGATTTGAAGGAGGAAGGAAGCAAGAAGTCATGCTGGAACACGGCTTGGAGGTGAGGTAACATGTTCACTGCTCTGACTTTCTCAGCAACAGCCATTTTCGCAGCTCATTTTACAGTATTCATTACTAAGCAGCTTCTCTTATAGCACTTGTGAAGATCTGCTCCCAACTAGCAGAGCTGAAAGAGTTGTGTGTCTGCTATTAAGACACCACAGAACATAAAGAAAATCATTCTAAATCACAGCAGACGGCTCCAGGTTGAATAACAACCATTTAGCGAGGACTGAATATTGGACAGGTCGTAACAGTCTTCTGGTGAGCCTTGCATCTCCATCCTTGGGACATTCAAAACTCAGCTTGGAAAAACAACCAACTTAAAAGTTGAGCCTACTGTGAGCAGCAAGTCAGAAGCAGATGATCTCATAAGGTACTTTTTGGCAAAGAACGATTCCATGAACCTATTTCTGTTTCAAAAAGGATGACTTAGAAAAATGAAAAGCTTAAGTACTCACTTCATATTTCATGGTAAAGAAACCATCACCACCAATTCCTTCCAGTGCAAAAGCCTGCACTATCGGCCACTTCTCAACGATGAACATATCAAAGATCTGTAGATGACCTGCAAAATAGAAGATTCACATAACCATTCTCTCACAGGTACTGTCAGTTCCTGTATGACCTTAGAATGCTCTGAGATTCTAATAAGGGCTCTTGATTATCTCATTTGTCCAAGTTCAAGTATGAGAGTAGAAGTGTGTTTTGGTGAGGAAAGTAACTTTTGAAGACTCCTTTTTCCTCTACAACTCAAATTTTGTCCTCTTTTTCCAGTTATCAGACTAATAAAAGTTATTGCTCCTCCTTGAAAGTCTGTTTCCAAGAGCATTGGTAAAACTGCACTCGTTCAAATTCTAGATAACAGGCAAGCAGTGCTTACTCCAAAATCTTCTATTCCTTGGCCATAAGTTATATATAATCATCATTGCCCCCATTTTAGTCAGAATTTTAGGTTGGGGAAGTGGAAACTGTTCAGTCTGGCATAACAGAACTCATCAGTGGAGCTGTAAGTCATCTGAATTGAAGCACTATCCCTAAGACATGCCCCTTCCGTAGGGATTTCCTAACAAAGGGCCTTCATCCTTCACAACTCATTAAGGATTTCACAGGCAGTGAGAGCATACCACCTTTTCCTTAGAGGAAGCGAAGAATCATAGAATGGCTTAGGTTGGAAGGAACCCCAAGGATGATCAAGTTCCAACCCCCTGCCACAGGCAGGGCCACCAACCCTGCCTTGAGCACCAACAAGTTTTCCAGATGCTGCTGTTTAAACTTCGAGAACACATGCAAAGGGAAAAATGTAGGACCGTTACTGAGAAAACAAAGCTAACCAAAGTAGTCTGGTTTGGATCTGAACAGTTGAAAAAAAGAAAGAAAAAAAAGCCAATTTCTCCAGTTTCTTCTTAAGAGGAAAAAAAACCCAAACGAAGAAAACAACTTGTCTTTCACCTACTGTACTACAGACAAAAAACCCCACAGTAAGTAAGCACACGCATTGCTTTGCTTCATTATTCACCATTGGGGATACAGCAAAATACACTTTACTAAACAATATAAGATTAAATTGTTCAGAGTGCAAGGCTGGCTACAGATCATAACAGGAAGCCACACAGCCCAGTTTCTTCAGTGCTAAAATAGGAAACTTGCATAACGAAATGTTTATTCTTTCTTTACATAAAGGAGCATTTATCAAGCTCCCATCTGAACAGAGAACTTCTGTAGTAGCAGAACACACTCCTCTGAATGCAAATCACTTCTCTGTCTCACACTGAGAGCATTCACTCTTCAGATGAAGTCTGTGGGCTAACGTTTTTCAGAAAGAAACCCAACTCCTAAGCAGGAAAAAAGGCCAGATTAATCCTTGTTTCCTACCAAAGGCAAAGAAATCTTCCTTCCCTGAAATGCTTGACTTGCAGGATGCAGAACATTTACGCCAAGCATAAAGCAAGCTAACCTACCTTGGCAGCTGTATGGAATACCAATGCGATGGCAATCTCGAACCATGTCTACGAAGCTGGAAATCTTGAACTCCTCTGCAGCTTCTTCATCTTCATACTGAAAGACAACATTTACATTAGTTGGACTGTTAGTTTTACTATGAAGAGGACATACACTGTAGAGCTTTAATCTCATGGCAAGTGCCGTATCATGTAATCCACAAAACCATTATCTACAGCTTCTTAAAAACTCTAAGAACCTCTTTAACCTCCCTGTTTTGGAGACTACATCATGGCATGGGTACATTCAAGCCAATGGAGACTTTATTTTTTAATCCAACTTTACAGCAACACTTTTAATAAGGTTATATGAAGACATAAATGCATATCTTATTTTTCCAGAAATTGGTGAAATCTTTTGAAAGTCAACTGATTGACAATTTTTCAACAATGAAAAGATATTTTGAGAGTATCACTTGGGAGTGCCACAAAGAAAACGAAGGGGAAAAGAAATGTCTTAGATTAACAGCATTAAACCAGGACAACAGACTGACTAGTTACGCCTCAGGTCACAAGCAAGCAATAAAAACTAATTCCTGACTGAAGGAGCAGTATATGGAGGAAACGCAGGAGGAAAGAAGACACAGCCAACCTCATTTCATGAGACACCTGCCTTTCAGAGCATGATCAGAAGGCAGAGGTGCTTTGCTTACCTTTTATCTTATTTTTACATTGCACAAGGTAAATTACACGATTAAGAACTTTCTGTAGGCAGCTCTTGGAAGCTTCAGGGTATACCCAAGACATTTATTTTAAGAACAAGATCATTTCAGACAAGCCTGAACTTAAGATGCAGCCCAAGTTCTTCCATGATGTGTTCTTTACTCTGTCCCAGAAAACCAGATCAAAGTTTGAGGTCAAAGCCAAACTCTAAACAACTGCCAGTTTCTCAAAACTTGAAATGCCAACAGAACAGGAACTGGTTTTTTTGGCAGGATGCTAAAGGCTTGCTATCTATTATTGCAGATATATAGAACCGGTACAGTATATGCAGTCATGATACTCAGAGAGCTTATACAATTCCTACCTTACTTGGCAATAAACTCCTATCTTACTCATCCATATTGAAAATAAGCATTCCTTAGTTGTATGTTTTTCCTTTCACTAAGGCAGGATATTCATCTTAGAGTAATAGAATGGTTTGAGCTGGATGGGATTCCTAAAGACCACCCAGTCCAACTCTCCTGCAACAAAGAGGGAGCTCAGAGCCCTGGCTACACTTCTTTGGATGCAGCCCAGAATCCAGTTGGCTTTCTGGGCTGTAAGGGTACATTGCTGGCTCACATCTAGTCACCACTCACTATTATGCCCAGGTCCTTTTGCAACAGGGCTGTGGTCTGTTCTTACCTCCCCCAGCTTGCACTGATAGCAGGGACTGTCACTACCCACGTGTAAGACTTGGGTTTACTGAACTGCTTGAAATTCCTGTGGTCCAGTTACAAGCAAACAGGAAAGGAGGAAAAACAAAGGCTTTGCCAGATTTATCAAGAGCTACAGAGCCAGGTATGGCATCACTTGCTTTATTTCCAGAACAATGTTTCACTTTTTAGAACAGCAAGCAAAAATTATTTCTATCACTGACAAAAAAAGAAAAAGAAGGCTGCTTAGAAGTCACTCCAGGCAATCTTTGTGTAAACAGGATGTATCTAAAGATTAACACAGCAACGGACTTTTAATTGTGTGGGTTGTTGGTTTTTTTTAAATCAGAAGTAATCTAGGAAACTGGCAATTCTTATACTTAAGAAATGACAGGAAGTGCTGCTGCATGAATGAGCTGTGTGATGCAATGAAATAAACCCTGTATTTTCAGCATCAGAAATCCCAGAGTCTTCCATCTGTTTCTGTACAGTTTACCTTTCCAGTTGGATCATTATTTCTAGCTAGCACTGTGTGATTAAGGTGACTACTTACCAGGACAAATCATACAAAAGCCCATAAGCAGATGCAGCTTATTTTTAAATAGCTTAGACTGCAGTTATGCTAGCTGCAGCGTGTTAAGAATGCCTCCATTCTTCATTCCAAAATGCATGGTTGACCGCCTTCAGGCACGCTGCAAGATTGGTCCTTTCAGCAGTGGGTTTCACAACAGAAAAACCTTATAAGGTCAAGGTTTGGGATTTTACTATGCTGTGTTTTAACCTGTGGTTCAGCTGTTTCTATCTTAACAGCAAGCAGTTATCCATGAAGAACTCACGGGACCCTATCCAGAATACTGTTTGGGACTGGTATACAAGTTTAGTGGAGAGCCACCAAGCACACCAAGGGGCTGGAGAACTCATCGTATGGGGAGAGACTGAGATTCTGTTATTGCTCGGAGGCTGTGGTTGCACCTTACAGCTTCCTTTTAACATCTAGAAGAAAGTTACTGAGATGGCAAAGACAGGGTCTCCACAGTGCTGTGCACTGGCAGGTTGTATAACAAAGAACAGGATTTGAAATAAAAGAACATACAGATTGGATAAAAGGAAACTCTTTCTGCCATTAGGACAGCCAACTAATGGTAAGTCAGGCAGCCAAGAGAAGTTCTGCTGTCGTCATCCTTGGAGGTTTTCAACACCCAGCTATAAAGACTAGATCTGATCTCACTGTTGACCCTGCATTACGCAAAGGGTTAGTCAAGATTGTTTCTGAAGGTCCTTTCTAACCGAGACTATTTCATAATTCTGGATACAATCTCAGTAGAAAGCAGTCCCACAAAAACATTCTTAACTGTAATCCCCATCACTTTCAAGCTGGAAGAAGAAGGGAACAAAATGACTGTCTCCCTGACCTCCCCATTTATTCTTCCACTAGTTTCACCCTGTTTCATCAAGGCTCCTGATACACCATCCTCAGATTTCAGCATCACTCTGATTTAGAAAAGTAACTAAACAGAACTTAATGGGGAAGAGAAGCTTGCCTTCATAGGACTGAATGAACACTACTCCAGTCTCAGCTGGAATACAAAGGTTCATACTCTGCTCTTCAATAAGCACCAGAACTACCTGCAGAGTAGCATACAGTGGTAGCAGAGTGCTGCTTTGTAATCTTAAAGTGGCACAGTCCGAGGCAGCTAATTGTCTACTAGCATGTGCCCTCATGTCATTCACTGCAAGAAATGAGAATTGGCAACTATTTTCATTCTTTATCCCTCTATCATTACTAGAATAACTACAATACGCGCAGCTTTTCTAAGAATACTTTGGCTTTTAAGTGCGAGATGAAACTCTTATCCAGTAGCCACATTCTGATTGAAGTGAGTGACACAACCCAGCCTTTCTCATTACTGAGATTAATACCACTTGAAAGGAGTAGTTGAAAGTTAAAACCAAGATAGATAATAGAGTTCGCCGATTGTAAATGCCTAACTAAGCCAATCTTTCCTAATATCCCCAAACTACTGGCATACAATGCATTAAAACACTGCTTTGGTAGCAAACACAGCTATCACTGGAAACCACAGTGCTGACTGATGTACATGATTCAGATCCTGCATTTCTTCTAGCCCACGTTTTTCCTCATTGAAAGATCACTGAGTCATATCAAAAGAAGAGTAAATTAGTGGGGGAGCAATTTCTTTTTGTGAGCCAGCAAATGCCAAGTATTCAAAACATATTTTCCTTGCAAACACTGGCAAAAGAAAACTAAAATCCATACATAAATGCAGATCGTCCCCTATAGAGCATGAAACAGAGAAAGAAGGAATGTAAATAAAAGTTCCATTTTGAATGAGTTCATTAGAAAGGTATTACTGAAATGCATTTCTTATCTGCATCCATTTTCCACTTACCTCGTTTTCAGTTAGGCAGTGAAAATGCAAGTTCCTCCAGCAAGCCACATATGGTAAAAGATGATTATAATTCACAGGGTTACAGTACAGATGGACACTATCAGGTTTTATTAATATGATTATATCTGCAACAACCAGAACAAGCATTATTCCAGCATCAGGACTCTTAACTGTACAACCACAAAACTAACACAGGAACTGAACAGAAAGCACTTTCCCTACTGTACCTCATTAAAAGAAACTGTTTAACTATTTAAAATAAACAATCATTCCCTACTTCTTTATTTCTTTCCTTTATGAAAAGGAACAATTGGCAGCCATACACTGCTCCAACTATAACAGTACTTTTCACTGTTTGGAACAACTGTGGGTTTATTCTGAAGTCTTGCAAAGAACTTGCATCAGCCTGTCCTTGGACGAGCCAAGAGTGTCAGAGATGAGCACTCACAGAACACTCAGAACTGTAAACCACAGCTGCTCTTGCCTGATATTACATCAGGAGGTTGCTCCAACTGAAAACCAGCCTTGCAGCACACAGGATGGATACTCAAAGCTTTGTGAAAATAAGGGAATAACGCAGGGTCACAGTGATTGGCTGCCTCTCAACTATTACAAAAATGAGTAAATATATTCAAGGAAAAAAAAAAACAATAACCAAGAGTGTTTTAAAACTCCACTGGTTTATCACACACTGATTGATAACAAAGGTACAAACAAACTGAAGCAGGACTTCTCATAATGGGCTCATTTCTCCACATTCATAACATCTGAGTGGGGCATGTTTGATAACAAGAGCTCTTTGGGAGTGCTCTCAATCAAGTTTCCGTACCATTAGAGCAAGCTGAGTCCCTTTTCCCAGCCCACTCCATGTCCAAAAAGACGAAAGAATGGGTAAAAATGCTAAACACACTACTTACCATCAAGAACTTCTTCAGGAAAACCAGTTCTTTCAAAGTCATTGTTACTCTGATTATACAAGCCAAAAAGCAGATAGTTGGCCAGCTCCCTGCAGCCTTCATTGTATCGACTGTCTATTCCTGCAAAAGCAAAATCTCATGTGAGATGTTCTGTCTTAATACAGGAACATTTGAAAAGTTTGGGTTCTTCCCAAAGAAGAAAACTGTTTAAATAGGAGTTTTATCTGAACTCCTTCTCACGGTCAGGGAGCATTCTGGTTTAACACAGTGGAAAAGCATGGGGAAGGAAAAGGGAGTTCTTCCAAGTTTGTTGCTACATACTCTCACTCCTCCCTCGACCTAAATCTACAGCCCCTGCTTTAAATAAAGTCTATTTGTTTGCAGTATTCTGAAGCAACAGAATTTCAACTTTAGTGACACAAAGCTGACATCTGCCTGTATGCAGTGCTCATTCTAACAAATATGTTCTTGATTGAAGCTTCCTAACAAACTAATCCCGTGACCTAAATCTCCTGCTTTGGAATACATGATTAAACACTATCTTGCAAGTATTACAGTATAATCCCTGAGTCACCAGAAAGCCACTGCAAACTTCAAGCAAATAATGTGAAGATATTCTGACAAAATATGTAGTACACAAATTAGAATTACATGACCTGACTGAAACCATTCCATGATGCTCCAGTTCTGCACGTTAGGAGGTGTTCCCTAACAAAAGGGAGCCTTGGCAGCTCATCTGGAACTCAGGTCACAGCACAAATTCGATTCAGCTCAATAATCCTGAGACTCAGTCCTCTGTTCTCCCTCCCAGGAAGCAACCGGCCCTTTGCTTGTGAGAACTATTGAAATGCAACCAGTCACCTTGAAATCTAGGATAGCATTTGAAAGCTAGCACACACAATGTGCTGAAGATAATCTGGTTTACTGCTGACTTGCCTAACTGAGGTATCTTTTTGAAGGCAATCAGTTGAGCAATCAATTGAGAACAAAGCAAGAATTAGGATGGTCCCCTTCAGCAGCAGCAAGCTGTTAGATCAGTTGTTCCGCAAGGGGCATTAACTGATGTCTCAAAAGCAAACATCACTTACGATACCAAACGTTAATCTAACAAGACATCACCAACTCTGGGCTCAGCAAAAGAAAAGGGGCAAAAGTCACAGCCACTTCCATCCAGCCAGGCCCATGACTGTGGTCTACAAGGCCTAAGGAGCCAAGGGGGTAAGCAGCAGGGACAGGCAGAGAGTAACAAGAGTTAGTAGGAAAAAGGAGAAATAAGAAGCCTGGAAAAAAAATCATAAGAAAAATGAGGGAAGTCCTCACTAAGAAGGCGTAGTAATCATAGGAAGGGTCTGAGAAAAGCCCTTTTTGAGCCAGGATTTTTTTATGCTGTGGCTTTAGCACTGTTCTACAGAGGTAGATAAGAGTTAAAGGAATAGATACATTCAGTGGAAAATAAACAGGAAACGAAACAATGACAAAGATGCATCCAAAAAGTCTATCAGGAGCCCTCAAGAGAACAATGGGGAAGGCCAGCAACTAGGAAACCCCCACGCTTGGCTCCAGCTGAGCTGCAAATTTAGTCATCCCTGTTCCCATCTCATCACACAAGGGCGTTGCTAGACAGTGACTCAGGCCAGCAGCCCACTGCTGCCCAACAGCCAGTGCTGCAGCCAGTGCTTATCTGGCCTCCCCGAGCTGATTAAGTTCATCAAACAGACTTGAGTGCCAGGCAGGTATGGAAAGCCCATGGGCTCAGCAAGATGGGTGCAAGATAGCAGAAGGACACCAAGAACTGATGCAAATTAATTAATTAAATAAATAAATACAAAGAAGAGCAGGCTTGGATCAAAACTCCTTTTTCTGCAACAAAGGTTATTCAAGCTCTTCCATCTCACATATTTGCCATTTCCCAGTTGCCAAGCTGACAAAAACAACCTTAAAGGGAGAAGAAGTGTTGCTTTCTGTGTCCCAGCCAAGCATTTTTGGCATGCCCTTCTGCAACAAAACCAAGAGCTGTTCTGTAACACACTGAATGCCCTCAGGAAGGTGATGCTGGAGAAAACAGACTGGTCACCTTTTGCCAGTCATTCAAAACCATCACACAGCTGTGGAACTGCCATGCAAGATTTACCGTCCCTGAAGAGGAAAGGAAAAGTAAATGTCAAAGTCCATTAAAATGTACTTAACTACACTATGGATCAAACTGCAGATCAATCAGAAGAGTTACAACCTACAGGCAGATTTACAGATATAACCTCCTGAAACCAAACACACATCCTTGGGAACCAGGGTAACTTAATGGAAAGCCAAAAGGTAAACTGTGAGAAACATGAGTATTAAAAAAAACTGACAGTGTAATTTAGGTAGTTCAATATACTGTTTTTTTAATAGCCTGAACATCAACACAGCCCCACGGAGCTTTTTAAAGACACATCTGACACACATGTCTTCCCTCCTGACCCCCACATTCCTTTTTCCTGCAGTTTGCAATGTCTTCTGTCCCCAACAAAGACTGCAGGAATGCCACCATTCCATACTTTACAATATCAGACTTAGGATTATTTGCAATTAGCCAAACTAAAGCTGGGGGGAGAGAAATCCATTAAGCCCAGCTCATTAAATACAGCCAGGAAAAATATAACATGCGCCCACTGCTTATAAGTGTAAGACTATCTGCTTTGTACACACATCAAGAGGAATCAAGACATTTTTGTCATGCCAAGTGTGAATTTGAAGAGTGATTTAAAGCATTTGCAAGAAAGACATTCCCGCTTAACCAGAAGTTACGTGAGAAATTCTTCAGACTACATTAGGTCAGATTAGACAACAGTCTCATTGTGGGTGCAGAAAGAGATTAATGCAGAGCACAAGTCTAACAACAAACACTTCCTATACTTCCATAAGAGAAATGCTTATTAAGAGGTATGGTCTTATGCATGGTCTTAAACATTCCACATTACTCTGGGGCTTACACAAAGAGACTCCTTTTAACTGCAATGTTTCTCAAATAAACAGGTCAGTCTTTTGCTTGGGACTTACTGCAGCTTCAGCATTACTAACAGTCAGGGAGTAATGCAGAGCCAGTGGCAGAGACGGCACAACTTGATGTATTTTACGAAGCTAAGCAGGCATCAAAAGCAAAACCAAGCTCTTTAACTTGTATAATAAAGCTCCATTGACACAGATACCTTGATAGGTCTTCTAGCTGTGAAGCTACTACTAACCTTAGATCTCGAACTATTACTGTAGGAAATGTGGCTTAGGAAGAGTCATAATACACAGACAACATCAAACTAAAGAGAAGTAGGTTCTACTATTTTTATGTGGCCCAGGAAAGCATCAAGTTTTCTTGCTGCTCCATTTAAATATATATATATATATATATATAGAGAGAGAGAGAGAGAGAGAGAGAGAGAGAGAGATAGATATGGATATAGATATAGATAGACAGATATAGATGCACATGTAAAACAGGCTATGACTGGAAATACTTCCTAGCACCACTTCTTAATGCAAATCCATCTAACCCAATTCCCCCTGTAAGCCAAGCAGGAAGAAGAGTCATGCTTGTTCTCAACCACCGTTCTCCATAAACATGCACATCATCATTTCTAACTCTGGCACTCATGGGGTCCTCTCCAGTCCCTTCACTTCCCTGAGTTCATGGAATAACCAGCTGCAACACACCAGCCTTCACCTCTTACACCAAGAAACAAAACACTGCCTGGATAGCTGACTTTTTGTCCCAGATAAGTTAAGTCCTCCCATCTTCCTTTCAGCGTGGACATTGAGAAAGATTCTCTCTTCCCTCCAGCCACTGAATTTTCTTCAAGGCTTGGAAAAGAGCACAGATATTGTTATTACTGCACTAAGCGTGCCTGAAATTAGTAAACAGACCTAAGAACTATTTTAGGAGGTGCGAGTTTAATTATCAGATAGATGTCAGCTTGCTGAAGAACAAATGGCAAGAAAAGTAGACTGTGTTACTGTTTCTGAAACTCGTGGCATCTTAATACAATGAGGTGTGGGGGAGAGGGGGTAAAGAAAGTAACACTAACCTAAAATGCAAAGGATTCCATCAGGTTGAGATTTGCTGCTTTGTGTCAGGATGCTCTGGATGTTTCTCAGGCGGCTGCAGCTGCAACAGAAAGAGAACTGGTCCTTAAGGAGAAAACTAGAACCTACAACTATTGCTTCTAAACACGTGCCCTGGTTAATCTCTGCATGACACAGAAACAAACCTCACTTACATTACTGGGTTTCCAGTCGATATAAAACACAGCACAAAATATGCTTAGAGTGAATAATATTTAAGAGAAATTTACAGGAACCTTCCCCTTCTATACCAAATGAAACACATGGAATTCTTCCATAACATTTCCCAGGTTACCTTTAGCTCTTCAACTGAGCTGAATTTATGGTATGCCTAAATAAGCAAGAAAACAACATCAAGTATTCCCATTTTCATAGTTACTTAAGTAAAAAGCAAATATACCTTTACAGTGAGACTATAATTATCACACTCTACTTTCTCTGAAAGACAGGACAGAGATGTAGGATGTACATTATTGCTCATCTAAGCGCCATTCAAACACCCACACTAAAGGATAGATATTAGGAGGATGTTTTTCACCCAGAGGGTGGTGATGCACTGGAACAGGTTGCCCAAGGAGGCTGTGGATGCCCCATCCCTGCAGGCATTCAAGGCCAGGCTGGATGTGGCTCTGGGCAGCCTGGTCTGCTGGTTGACAACCCTGTACATAGCAGGGGGTTGGAACTGGATGATCCTTGTGGTGCTTTTCAACTCAGGACATTCGATGGTTCTATAATCAATCGACAAGCTCAAGTCCAACAAAAGGAAGAGCTAATCAAATAGGTTCATCTGCTGTTAAGCAAAAGGAGCATTACATGCCCATGCAACGAGCAGAGAGAAGCACAAAAGGGAAACATACAGGTCGGACTATATGTTACTTCCTAAGAAAATGTAAGACTACAGACACATTTATTTCAACCTCTTAACACTCAGCAGCCTTTGGCAGGATGTTTTTCCTTGCTTTAGTTAAAGACGTGGTTTCTATGAAAGAAATCTTTGAAAAAGCTTCTCCGGAGATATTTTCAACATCATTTCAAGTGTGCATCAATCATTACATTGAAAGGCTGACATTAAAAACAGGCGACTTCTGTGTCTAAAGAAAGATGTTATTCAGAAACACTGAAGGGAATCATTCGAACTCTCACTACACGCTTTTCAACAATACAGGCTGGACTGTGTATGAAGTCAGAGAAAAAAAATGGCAGTTCCTTGCATTTCACATTAAAAACAGAGCAATGGTCCTGGGAACAGAACCCCTGACTTTTCCACCTCCAGAGTTAGTGCTGTACATAGGGAACTGAGTCTTCCATTTTGCCCCAGTAACACGATTCCAAACAGAACCACAGAATGGCCTTGGTTGAAAAAGGACCCACAATGATCATTTCAACCCCCCTGCTACTTGCAGGGTCGCCAACCAGCAGACCAAGCTGCCTAGAGCCACATCCAGCCTGGCCTTGAATGCCTGCAGGGATGGGGCATCTTGGGTTGTAATGAAAAACGACTTTTGAAAAGCAGTATGACTTTTTGGGTTTGGGGATGCTCTGCTAGAAGACAGGGCTCTGATCTCCATATAGAATCCTCTGAAGGCCATCTAGTCCAACTCCCCTGCAATGAGAAACCATGAGTAGATCAGGTTGCCCAGGGACTGACCCAGCCTGGCCTTGAAAGTCTCCAGGGTTGGGACACCCACCACATCTCTGGGCAACCTGTTCCAGTGCTTCACCACCCTCGCTGTAAAAGAATTATATTGATATGTAAACCACGCAGCTTCACTTTACAGCAGCTCAGTGCTGAAGATGAACATTAGGTAGGTTTGAAAGCACAACTTACAGAGCCCTTCTAAGGCAATCCTTAATTCTTGGACTTCAGTGAGCTTCAGACAAGACCTGAACTGCAAGTTATCTAACTATGCCTACTACAAACATACCCAGAAGGCAAACACGGGTAGCCAGGCTGCTTTCAAAGCAGGTAAGGAGCTGATGTAGGTGAAGGGAGAATGTTTCCACCACACAATTCTTAACAGCAGATGCAATTTCTACCCTGCTTTATACCAGAATAAGAGCCCTCGTTGCTGCGGGGCTTTGTCTCTCCCTTTGTATCTGTGCTAACAATCTTGAAGCCATGTGTCAAGTCAGATGAGCCTATGGATCCAAACAAACGCTAGAGCAGGGATTAAAAATACATATAATGCTTTCAGCCATCAGCAAGCTGACCTGACTGCTGATGTAGGGGGGGGGGTCAGAAGGCAAACCACAACATGGGGCAGCATCAGGCAACAACGTGTGCTTAGGCCAATTAAGAAACTGTTACCATACTGGCTTGATCTTGGAATAGATGCCAAAAGAGAAAAAAAAAAAGCAGAAGGGAGGAAAAATGATAATCATTAACTTGTAAGAATTAGAAATGCTCATCTGTTCACACGTCTCCATACTGATTATGCAGAATCCCTTTGTAACAGCACTGCCTCTCACTACCCGGTGAGAGACACAAGCTGTGCGTGCCAGCAAATGAACACAATTAACAACTGTGCCTTTCTCAATCAGGAAGAAAAAACAACACAAATACGTTTTTTTAAATGATGCCACGCAGCATTTAACATCCATTTCATTCACGTTTCCACGGTGCTTTCTGCACTCCTTGCTACCAGCTGAATTCATTCTGTGCACAAGCTTCTTCCCTTGTTGTAACCCTATGGCACGAATGCAGCATCATCAGCATCGATCTCCTATCGGTTCCGTGTTGATCCCTATCAACGTCTGAGATGGCACAGCTGTGTTTTCTATGCTGTTGGGGTGATGGATGCGATTTCAGGGCAGCTCTGAGCTAAGCATGTTTTGCTCCACATTAGCAGATGTTACACTCCTCCCCCACAAAGGCTACAAACCCACACATGGTAAAGCCCGAACAGAGAGCAGCCAACATGGGGGAACACTGAGACACCCCTGGTAAGACCCTGCAAACCTTCACATTAGCAATCAGAGAACAACGTGAATAGATGCAGGCTGGCTACCTAAGAAAGATACAGTTTTAACTTAATAAAGGAAAGAAAGAAGGGCTCCTCCTTTCTCCCAGCGAGCTGGCTGCTACCACCATCTGTTTCCACTCTAGATGCCAGAAATAAAATACATCAAGTTTGTTCTTTGCAAGGCTTCTTGCTGACCTTCCAGCGCTGTTATTTTCTGTGCAGAGCGGAGCGCTGGATTTCCCACAGTCTGATCCCCACCTTAAGACATATATGAAAAGAGAAACCAGAAGCAGGGCTGTGCTAAAGGCTCTCAGAAATCCATCACTTTCAAAAGCAGTTTATATGAAATCCAACACCCAGTTTCAGTAAGACTTGTGGTTCTTTTCTTAACTCGCTAAAATAATTCTGTTTTACTGCACAGAAGTCATTGGAGCTCGCTCACCTTCAACACATCACGATATCCCATCTATTTTCAGAGCTGCCCTACAATGAACACAGGCAATTCCATTGCAAATAGGAGACCCAGCACCTTTAGAAACGGGATGCTCAGCAACATTAATTAGTATTTGAACTGGACCTGGAGGAAGAAACTACAACTCAGCATGCATTTTACAGGACCAAACTCCCGGCTTCTTGACCTTATCTGGACAATAACATGAGTAATGCTTATTTACTGTAAGCAGATCCTGCTTCATCAGGTTCTGAAATCAGAAGTGCCATAACACTAAATTTCCTTTCCTAAGACCAAACTCACTTTCAGAGCCCATTACTGGACCACCAGCACTACGGCCACGTGGCCACACAATACCAAACCAGAATGCTCTCCATCAGCTTGAGCCCGATGACCTCCAAATGCTAATGGCAGCTGGAGCACCACATACAGCTGAGTTCATCTCACAGCTCTACCCCTCTCCTTGGTGACCCTTCTTTCTTACTCCATCTTTCCACTTCCATCAACCACACGGCACCACATCCCTTCCAACTTTGGTCTCAGCCTGGCAGTCAACAGACCCTAAGACATCTTAATTCTCCAGCATGGTAGGAAGCTACATAAATTTGGGAACTTCTCATCCTCTCCTTCACCCCTTGAATCATTGAATGGCCTGGATTGAAAAGGACCACCATGATCATCCAGTTCCAACCCCCTGCTATGTGCAGGGTCGCCAACCAGCAGACCAGGCTGCCCAGAGCCACATCCAGCCTGGCCTTGAATGCCTGCAGGGATGGGGCATCCACAGCCTCCTTGGGCAACCTGTTCCAGTGCTTCACCACCCTCTGGGTGTAAAACTTCCTCCTAATATCCAACCTAAACCTCCCATCTCAGTTTAAAACCATTCCCCTTGTCCTATCACTATCCACCCCCATAAACAGTCATTTTCCCTCCTGTTTATGCACTCCCTTCTTGTACTGGAAGGCCACAATGAGGTCTCTCGGAACATTCTCTTTTTGAACTTGAAGTCTCTCTTTGCATTGCTAAAATAGAGCTCCTTTAAAACAAAAAACAACCCTCTGGAGGTTGATGGTCTTGCCTATGGCAGTGGGGTTGCAAGTTGATGATCTATGGGTTCCCTTCGAACCCAAGCCATTCTACGATCACAAATAATTAGGTGAAACAAATCCAAACCCCATCGTAACGACAAGAGGAACACGTGGATACAAACTGTTAATCTTTCAACACAAAGACATCGTCCCCAGCTACAATTGGTTGGGAAACCACAACAGCTCTTCCACTCCTGCAGCACTGCGCTCCCAAACACCCCCACCGACCGCTCTTCTGAAGCTGTAGGATAAAAACCCACACACTTCACCACTCGGTGATTAAAACCAGAACGGTTTAATATTAGGTATATAGGCAAAGACAATGTAAAATGAGCCCAAGTACTCATTTTGCACCTCCCCACACATAACACACGTCAGTTCTTGCAGCGTGCCTGTTGCAAACGTGGGTAAGTACTAACAACGGGGATCTGCCCATTCTATCTTACACAAAGGTAATGCAAAATTAACAAGCTCGCTTGGATTTTAGATGGTGGTATCTACCCAGCACACCCAACGGTTCAGAAATGCATGTATTCTCAATTAAAACACTCATTCTCTGCAAAAAACAGACACACAAAGCATGACATCACCTCCTAAAAAGGCATATCCTTCTTTGGGCATTACTCATCCTTTAGTTAAGGGGTGATTTTTTTTTCCCCTCTTGGTTTTAATTATTTTTATGGCAGAACTTTCATTCTTCTTTTTTGTTGTTGCGATGCTGAGGGTCCCTGTGGTCAACACCAGCTCCCAACATACCATACAGCACACCAGAACTCTAAAGCATATGGAAGAACTCCAAGAATCATCTCCATCCGTTTCTCTATTCTTTATATAGTCTTAAGAGTTTTTCCATTCCTGTTTGGGGCTCGAAGCAGGGGGGAGGGATGGAGGAAGGGAGGGTAACGGGTTGTTTTGTTTTAAGTTATTTTTATTAACTGCCCGGTATCTGCTGACCACTGGGGGAAATTTATTGCAAACACCGACCTCCCCGCCTCCATCTGGGCTGCAAAAAGGCAGCATAAGAACCAATGCTGGAGAGGGAAAAGAAGGGGGGGGAAAAATAAGGAACAGACGACATGCCTCCTACAAACACACCACATTGCAGATGCTGTCTGGATCTCCCAACGGAGCTTGAAAGCTTGCAGATGTTCACCGAACGTTCTCATGACAACTCTGAAACAGGATCTCAAATTACAGAAATGGGCTGAGAAAAGAAACGGGCTTGAGTGGAAACCATTTTCTCTTCCAGTTTTTGTTGGGTTGTTGTGGCTTTTTTTTTCTCCTGCCTGTTGGGTGTTTGGCTACTGGTTATGAATTGCGAGATGCTCCACATTCTAAGCTCTAAGCAAGTAATGAGCTCGATGAACTTATTCATTAAATATATTTGTGTTTGAATACAGTCAACCCTCCCTCTTGCCTTCCCTCCTGTGACCAATTTGCTTTCTAAGCACAGAAGGAACACAGCCATCACCCAGCAGCCATATTCACCTATCTCAAGCAAACAGAACGACCTCCATTTCTCTCAGTGCCCAATTTTCTCTCTTCACATCCACGTCGCCTGAAAGGCAAAAGCACTTTTATTCCCACCTTGAGCAAAGCCAAAAGCCTGCAGCTACCACACGGCATCTTAACAGCAGGTAGCACGGCCAGCTGTTTGCTTGCTGGCAACCTGCAGCATCTCTGTTTATCACCTGATTTTTTTACACCGTTGGGTGCTTCCACATAGAGCGCTATAAACGTCTGCTGTCCTCATTGCCCCTGGGCTGCAATTCGTGACGCCGAAACGCTTCAGGTAATACACTATAGCTTAACACACATCCCTTGAGCCTTTAAAAAGCAACACTGCTCTAGTAACCTACTGATACCTGAGCTGACACCTGAACTCCAGGCAAGCCAACACCATCACCTCACACAGCCCCGCATCCTCTTCAGAAATAGGTCGGCAGAGCTAAGAGCGAATATTCCTGCCTTCCTGCCTCAACGTCCCACCTGGTTCTGGTCCCATTACCTCTCTCCCAGCCCTCCCCATCACATCACACCGTTACCTGACGAAGGCCTCGGCTGCCCTGAGGCGACGCGCTGCGGGACGCGGGGACGGCCGGAGGAACGCCGAGCGGCCGCACAGCGCCATAGCGACGGCGATGCAGCGCTCGGGCGGCGGAGCCGGCAGCACTGCGGCCACTGCGCCCTGCCCCGCTCCGCGCGTACCACCTCAGGCCAAGGGTGGGTGGGTTTGGGGGGGGGGGAAGAGTAGGAAAGCAGATAAGCCGCTCCTTGCTGCAAGGCATCATCCTCGCTTCCCTTGTATAACGAAGAATAGCCTTCAGTTCGAAGAAGAACTGGGAAGATTTTGTCAGCTTGGCGCAAATACTGAGGGAAATATGACTTCTTCCTCCAGTCCCCCACCCCTACGGGGAGAATGGACTCATCCAACGCCTGCCATCGGCGCAGCGCCCGTTCCGCCTCACAGAGGCGCGTCTCACCACAGACACACACAGACACACACACGCACCTCCCCCTTAACCCCCATTGACCCCCTGCGGGCTGTCGGGCCGTTTGGGCAGCGATTGGCTGCGGGTTTTCCGTCCCTTTGGGAACGGGTATTTTGAAAAAAAAACAAACATCGGCGTTTTTGGAACCCGTCAGCTGTGCGTCTCTGGGCTGTGAGGAGCGCGGCCTCCTCTTCCCCCAGGAGCCGAGCTCTTCATCGAGCTCTTCATCCTAAGCAGGGACTGAGCCGGGAGCGCCTCTCAGCGCTGTGTTTTGATTCTAATCTATCTCAGCTGTGCCAGGGTGACGTTCTCAGCCTTGTCAGTTCGATATCTTCAGCCTCAGAGTCACAGAGATGGCCGTGTCACTGAGATACCCTCAGCCGTGTTAGGGGAAGGGCAGGCTGGCTGTGAGGAAAAGGCTCTGCCCCATAGGGCATTGGGCATGGAATAGGCTGCAGGAGCTCAGGGAGCATTGGGACATTGCTCCCAGCCATAGGGTTGAGCATGGTGCAATGTGGACCCTTAATGTGGTTCCCTTCCAACTTGGGATATTCTGTGATTCTCTGCTCTCTCCAGCCTTGGCCGTAGTGGGAGCAATCGGGGCCATAGACCCCACTATCACCTCACTTCAGGTGACGGTTTGTTTTGTGGAGGTGTTTCCTTTTTTCCTCGAAAACCAAACTGGACTTTGCTCACTGCCACAGGGCAGAGAATACAAGATCAATGTTCTGAGCTGTGACCCAACTTGCCCTGGGCCAACAGAGAAATGCCATCTCTGGCCTCACTGGTACAGCTCACATGGCTTGGATGGGCCAGTGTCCCCAGGTTGTGTGTCACGTCTCCCAGCCCCTCCTTGTATGTTGACATCGAGAGCTGAATGAAATCCGTAACAGCTGACAAAGAAGGGAAGATGAATGCAAAGTGATGGGGAAAGAGTGCAAACTGCTGCTGCTGATGTTCCTTGGAGGGTTCTCCTGACCTAAATCGCATCCAACAATAAAGCACAAAATCTGGGTAAAGTCTCTGTTTGCTTGGCCTGGATAGAGCTTTCTCATTATGCTTTTCAGCTCAACATTGGCATCTGCCGATGGAAACAGCTGCCTTCCTCCCATCTCCTGTGAATGCATCCTTATTTTTAGTAAATCCTTTCTGCACCGATGGAGAAAGCAATGCTGGAATGAACATAGTGTCCAAAAATAGCTTTTGTTTGACCTGGGATGTGCACCTGGAGAGATCCTTCTTTCCTCCTTTTTTGGGATCACCTTTACACCCAAAGCTGGTGGATGCTCAGGAGCCTGGAGGTTGCATCTGATTAAAACCTTCATTACCTGCATATCGTGCTACTGGGATGTCCCATGCCAAACAATTCACAGTGTGTGCTGCTCATTCTGTTGGCATAGGAGCTGGTGGCCATGGGAAGGTTTGGATATCCTTGGCCCATGCCAGCTACAATTCATCATGGAGAACTTCCCAGAGGGATGGAAGCCCCGTTTTGTAGCTGGAAGATGTTTCTCCATCCCTTGTGTTCAACCAGGCACAGCCAGGCAGAGGCAGCTCCAGAAACAAAGCTGGAGGGCAGAGCTCTGGTTCTGCTTCTCTCTATGGTGCCAGGCACAGCTGATAACTGGTGGCACTGATAGCACAACTGTTGCAAGTAACCACAAACAGAAAAGCTTTATGGCTTACACAGATCTTGCAGTCAGGCCCATATAAGCCAAGGCTACGTCTGTCAAGGCTTTCAGTTTTATTCTTTCATTTTATTGTATTTTATTTATCCCTGTGTAGAATCAGAAATACAAGGAGCAGCTCTCCTGCTGGACCAGCACGTTTAAGGAAATAGTTCAAACTTCCTGGAGAGAAAAAGCAAAGAGTGCCATACAACAAAGAAGGCAGCCACCTGCTGTGCTCTGTAACAATTGCTTTTCCTCCCTTCCATTCCGATTTATGGGATCCTGTAGTCTTTCTGGGATCCCATAAGGGTTTCAGCAGAGCCCACCTTCCAGGCAGTGCCCTCCGAGCCGCGTACATGTCCATGTCTCAAACAGATGCTCTGCCTATAGAACTCTTGATGTAACATTTATGCATAGCACCGGCCAGGGATAGAACAAGACTCAAGAGGGAAAATAAATAATAAACAGTGCTGGTGATAAATACTTCCTATTCCATTTATCCAACTTCTCCAGGCTAAATCTTAGTTCTATCCAAGTGTTATTTTGGGAAGACAGATAGGAAGATTTCCTCTACCCTTAAGTTATCGTTTTGTTTTCCTTGCAGCCCTCGAGTCAAAGGCAATAAGAAGGCAAGTTCATTCTCCACCAAGATGAAGACTGTGTGTTTATAGCACTGGGAATCTGGTGCCGAGTGCCCATGAAATACAGGGTGGGGACACAGGAGATGATGGAGACACGGCACACCAAGATCCTGCAAACACAGGAAAGGCAATGCAAAAATAGCATTGCTAACCCTGAGTTACCTGGGTGTTTTTGCTGCTGGTCTTTAAGTGAAGAGTTCAGCTAAGTGAGATACCAGGCGTAGGGTGGCTGTGAGCTGGAAGAGGTTTATGGGGTGTAGTGTTGCATAGAATCATAGAATATAGTGCATTGGAAGGGACTCATTACCCCGTTCATGCATGGAAAGCTGAATTTGGGGCCATTGGTGGTAACAGCTGAAGTTGCCTTTGACTTTTCTATAGGTGGTTGGAACAGGGAGATGTTTACTGGTGGATGGAGGAAGCCCTGTCCCATAGGTAGTTCAGTGCCACGCTTTCTTCATCCCCACATGGTGTGGGACATCTCCAGGTGCTATACTTGATGAAAGAAGATGCCAACACTTTCTTTCCTCTTAATCTGCTCATCTTCAGTCCCATGGTGCTGTTTCTGTCTGTCTTCATGAGATGAAATTCAGATCTCTATTTACTCACAGCGTGACCCTGGAGGTTGAAAGCAGCATTTTGGCAATGTCAGATTTACCCATGGGCTATTTTTTTTTTTTTCTGATGAAAAACAGGAAATAATTGTCAGGAATGGTGTGCTGACTTCCTTCCTCTAACCCCTGGATGCTCTGGAAAGACTCTGTAAGTGGAGAACACTCTGGATATGCCATAAGATCATAGGAAATTCAGGTTGGAAGGAACCTGAAGAGGTCTCTATCCCAACCTCCTGCTCCAAGCAGAGTCAACCACGAGGCCAGACCAGGTTGCTGAGGGCATTATCCAATCCTGTCTTGAAAACCTCCGAGGACGGAGACAGTGTAACCTCTCTGAGTGGTACAACCCCAAACCTCAGAGACCTTCTCAAGTACTTGACCACAGCAACTGACTCTACACCCATCTCCTTCCCTCCTCTTGACACAGCCATTCCAGCCTCAGATGCACTAAGGAAGCCAAGACCTGCCGTGCTTGCTGTGTGGCCTCCCTGCACCTTGTTATCTCTAGGAACAGCTTCCCACCTCTCCCACCCTGCTTCCTCCAGGGCTCCAATCCCTCCCTGCGCTGTGCTTCGCCCTTCCAGGAGTCCCCTCTGAAAGTTGCCTGGGGAAACACTTCCTAAAACATGCTTGAAGTCAGCAATAGCAGATCCTACAGCTCTCCAGCTTGCTCTCAAGTCTCTACCTGTTGGCCTCAGCCATCAGACTGGGGAGAGGTTGCAACTCCAGGCAATGTACTGCCTTCAAAAGTGAAATGTGTGGGCTGAGAGCGGCTCTGAGCCTCCCTGTGCACAGCAGAGCTCCTCAGATGGTGGTCCTGGAGAACACAAACAGTGCCTGAAGAAAGCGAATTTGTCAGCGTGCTTAAGTTTGTTTTAACTCCATTGCATCATACAGGGAAATTTTTCATGGCTCTTCAATGGTATCATAGAATCAGAATTATGAGAGAGCTGTGTTGGTGTTGGTGCACCTCTCTTCATTTTCCTCCACTAAACAGACTCCCAGGAGATGTTTCTGTCTCTCTGAAGCCATTTCCCTCCTCTTGCCCTGCACTTTTCCTCCAAAACAGTCAGAATTTCTCTGGCATTTCCACTGTTGGATTCTGTTTCCAGCTTGCAACGGTTCCTGGCTCAGCGAGGCTGTGAGCTTACGAAGCCAAGGATGTCAGCAAGGGAAAATCCACCTAAGCTTTACATCTCCTTTGCCAACGTTTCATATAACTGATGTATTCATGCTGCCAATGCTGACATCTTCAGCTGCTTCCAGCCCACCTCCACACTCAGTTCAGTGCTGTCCCTTTCCTACACAAGAGGAAATCACAAATGGTGCAGTGATAACAGAGAACTGATTCCTCTTAATCCCTTTCTTCTTCTTCAAAGAAAGACTTCTATACCTTCAGACCCTCCCATCACTCATTTCCAGCCTGCAGTCACCACTGTCTTTCCATGCCCTTTCAGACCCCTTGTATGACATGACCTCATACCCCTCGGGTTTCCCAGCTCTCAGCAAAGCAGCACCACGCTCTCTGTTTGTCAGCACCTGGGGTCAGGGGAAGGAAACAGCAATGACATCACTTGGAAAGCTATTTTTTTCTGATTTGGCTCGCTCAGTGGGAAGCCAGGGGGCTGATCAGCAAACGCTGAGAGGCAATTTCCTTCACCCTCTATGATAAATGAAACTTAATCTTGCAAGACATCATCTGTGAAAGCACAGGTAAGAATACAAGCCAGCAGTGGTCTGTTTTTTTTCCTCCACCCTGCCTTGGTGCACAGAAGGAAGGCTGAGCTTTGCAACCCTGTTCCATGGTGGGGCTTTGGGAACCAGCAGGCATCCTGTGAGTGGGACAAAGCCAACAGCTGATGTCTTGCACCAGGCTCAGCTCCCAGGTTTTGTTCAATGATGTATGTGGCTGAACACATCGTACCCCCTGAGTCGTTCATTCACGGGTTTGATGTTGGGCACAGATCCTCATGATCTACAGCGCCCGGCCGCACGCTCAGCAAGCTTCTCTGCATGTTGGCGTTCAGTGCTCACGAGCTGCCATGTCCCACTGTTAACAAGACAAATCAGAGGAATAGAGTTCATTTTACAGCTTCCTCTACCTAAATCTACTGTGAAACCACCAGGGAAAAGGATTCCTTGCAAATCAAAGATGTGGTTCCAAGGATTTGCAAAGGGGAAAATGCACTTGATCAATGTGCTGCCCCTTGGCATAGGGAAAAATAGAGCCTAAAATCCGACCTTGGGATGAAAAGCTTCTCCGTTCCGAGCTATTCTTGTGAACTATGCAGCAAATAGGTGTAACCAGCCATAAATCTTGATTTATTAATCATCTCTCCCTACCTCTAGGACACTTAGAGCTGGAGAGTGAAACTCTGCCTCGTGTTGTATAAAGGCTGGGGAAATCTCCACCAGAAATCAGAGCTGGTGGGCAGGCTTCAGAGAACTCCAACCCCAGTGAGCAACCTTTCATCTTATCATGGGTTGAACAGCCTTAGGAGATTTGGGAGGAAGCATCTGGAGGCAAGACCCAGTCATGGAGAGCCCACGGGGAAGGCACAGCGTTGGTGTTGCATAGAGGCAGCTGCTGAGTCTCCCTGTAGGAGGTGCTTTGGCCACAGGTCTTACACAACAATGGCTTGAAATCTGCCTTTTGGCCCCAAATCTGCTTTTTGGCTGGTGTCCGCTGCAGGACTGTATGTGCTGAATGCTGAGCATTGGAGGGGTTTGGCTGGAGCCGACTTCTCCATGAGTCAAACACCTCCAGGTCTTGCATCATCCCCAGCCTCTTCCAGCATTGAGTTCAAAATCACCCAAGGGAGGGCAGCTGCTCCGTGCTGCTCTTGGGGTTTGCATGGCCTGGGGGGTAGCTGGGGTTCAGGGAGTGGGGCACCTACAGCTTCTTTGCAGCAGGGGGTCAGGAGGAGGAGAGGGGGGGAAGGAATGAGAAGTAGGGAAACTGCAGGTTGCTGAGCTGGGGAAGAGAACTGGGATTTGGTGTGCAGGACTGGATTTCAACTCTGCTTTGTCTCAAACCTCACTTACATCAACCTAAGGAATTGCGTAGTGTAAATACATTGCAAGAAACCAGCACCAGCCTCCTCTAAAGGACTGTGATTTACTGCCCACTGGCGTGACAGCGGTGGGAGCAGGAACAGAATTTCTCAGTGGGTATCTCAGAGCTAAATGCAACGGTGCAGTACCTTAGTGGGGATCCCATAGGCACTGATTTATTATCACTAATAGCAATAATACCAATACACCAGCAGAGAGATTAAAACACCCAGCACACAGGCAGAGAGCTGACCCAGAGCTCGGTCAGCTGGCAAACCGTGCAGACGGGCTGGCTGTGCTGCGCTGCTGCTGGTTCTTTCACACCGAGTGATGTCTTTTTCCTATTTCACCCCAAACACAACAGCCGTCTCATCGCCCACAAGCCATCCGAGCCGAGTTAAATCCCACGGAGTAAATGCGCTTTGCGCTGTCACCCAAGGTCAGCAGTGTTTGACTGGCGGCTGCTTTGCCCGTTCCCCCAGAAACGCGGCATGGAGCAAAGCAGGCAACCTCTTCCCAAGGGTTTTCCCAGCGCTCTGGCTTGCCCTCTCCAGCTTTCTGTGAGGAAGGGGGCTTTGTCAGCCCTTTCCTGGCAGTCATGCGTAGCAGCAGCTGGGTTATTTATGCGGCTCTGCCTGTCAGCTGGCAGCACAATGCACAAAATGGGCCCTGGGAGCTGCTCGTGCAGGGAAGCAGAGCACGCAGGCAAAGCAGGAATTTAAATGCCATCTGAGCAGCAGCTCTGCGTGCCTCTGAATAATAGTAATAATAATAAATCTTCAGAAAACTCACAGCCTTTTCTACTCGGCTTCTTACACGCCTCCTTCAAAAGGAGAGTGCGGTGAATGAACAGCAGCTATTGCAGTCTTTCCTCGTGTAAAAGCTTGCTTTCCCACAGATATTTTAAATGAAGACAGAAAACCTGTTTATCAATTCATTTCCCCAGCATCTGATGCAGCTGTGTCCGAGCTGACATGTGTGAACACCCCAAAACTCAGCCTAAAGACTTACTATGTATTTGAGGTGTGGTGCTGAACACACAGGGGACAATTGGGACAAGGGGAAATGGTTTCAAACTAAAAGAGGGGAGATTTAGACTGGGTATAAGGAAAATGGTTTCTAGTGATAAGGGCAGTGAGGCAGTGGCACAGGTTGCCCAGAGAGGTGATGGATGCCTCATCCCTGGAAACATCAAGTCAGGCTGGATGGGGGGCTCTGAGCAGCTGATGGAGCTGTGGGTGCTCCTGTTCACTGCAGGGAGTGGGACCAGATGGCATTTAAGGGCCTCTTCCAACTCAGGCTGTTGTATGATTCTATGAAGGCTGAGTTCACTCTGCACCAGTCCTGGGGCAAAACCTGGCCAAGATGACATGGACTTGTCAAAGTGGAGCTGGGGTGATGGGAAGGAGGAGGATGCCAGCTCACAGCATCACTGGATACGCTCTCAGATGCATCAGGAAACGAAATCCATCACCTCCGTGTAATGAGAGCACAGCAGGATCTGAGAGTCTCAGTGCTCCTTGTGCAAAAAGCTCTGGATGCTCCATCACAGGGGCAGGTTGGTAATGGTTTTTAGGTGGAAGAGCGCCCAGTGTGCTGCATTTGTTGGTCCCCTGCTGTTCCCTCCCCTGAATCAAAATCATTTTTCCAGCTTCTGGGGCAGTTTTGCTGCCAATTTGCCTGGCAATAAAGCTGCTTGCCAATAGCCCTCGGCAGGCAGCACGGGAGGGGAATTTTGTCTGTAAGCCTGCTAAACAGGCAAAAAATAATGTCTTGATCTTATTGAACAGTGCTTTTTCATGGCTTTCTTCTTCCTTCTTCACTCTAAAGAGCTCTTTGTGACCATCTTTCCCCCATAATAATATTGCTCATCTTGGTTATCACCAGCACTGCGAAGTTGGCAGTTACCCCAGAACCACTGAATTACGGCATGGTTGGGTTGGAAGGGGCCTTAAAGCTCCCCCAGCCTCACCATGGGCTGGTTGCTCCTCACCATCTCAGGCTGCCCAGGGCCCCATCCATGGCCTTGGACACCTCCAGGGATGGAGCACTCCAACTTCTTAGGGCAACCTGTGCCACGATATTGCTGTGGGTCTTCAAAGAGGGATCAGAATCTGTGTGAACTGTGATCCAGGTGACGATGCTTCTCTCCCTGTCCCCAGCAAGGAAGACAACAATGAGGCCAGACTGTGCATTAAGGGCTAGAGCTCAGGTAGAACTGCAACAGCCTTCCCAAGAAGAAGCAAACAGGCACAAAACAGCGTCCAGGCATGAACCCAAGGGCTTTGCTGTGAGCAGCAAGCATGTACTGCAAGAAACATATGGGGACAGAAAGGCAACCTCCAGTATCATTAGCTGGGAAAATAAATAAACCATAGGTGTCTCGCCTTCATTGTCTGGTTTTATATCTGGAACTAATTTTGTCATCATTCTGGTGAGTGACGAGATAATTGCCGCAGCTGCGCTATTCAGCCCCATCCAAAGAAAGCCTTTTTTCATTAATTCAGGCGGTGATTACACACTCCCAGCCAAATTTCTTCTGCATGTAACCCCATTAAGGCAGCGCCTTTACCCTGGGGATGGCTCAGCCCTCCCTGTTCAAACAGCGCGTTCACGTTTCTTTGTTCTCCTGGAGACAAAGGAAGAGCTTTTTTTCCTATGTAGAAAATATTAAGGAAACCTGTTGTCTTCCTGCACAAAACAAGACACTTGAGATGCAATCAGAGACAATGAGAAATGAACTATTCCTGCCCCAGAGACAGCGATCTTAGACAGATCTTCAAAATACATTCAAAATATCCTCTTGTTTTCTGGGGAAGGAGGAGGAGGAGCGGCGAGGATACCGGGCGTCTGCATGACAGCCATTGGAAAATGTCCCTTTGGCCAACTGGGAGAGCTTCGTGCAGAGGAGGGGCTGCATAAGGCAAGAAAAGAGATGAAAAGGACCCACCGTAATGATTCGGTGATTCTATGAAAACACGTGTGGGTTTAATGGGAATGCAGATCCTATTAAGCCAGTGCAATGATACTCACAATATTTTGGCTGAAAGAAGCTCAAATGCAGATTTAAAGCAATGTCCTGCGCTGAGAGCACAGGAATGAAGCTGTCCCATTGGCAGCGGTGAGCAATCTCTGTCTTTGACCTTGACATTCACCTCGTCTGCCTTCTGCCTTATTGTACCCAGAGCTTTGCATCCAGACTTCCCCTCTCTTTGTCCTTGAACGGGAACAATAGGAAGCAGGCTGGCCAGTTAAACTCAATGTATAGCTGTTACCCACCTCCAAAGCAAAACAGATGGGGTTTTCCATGGCCTTCTGGTAACATTTATTGCAAGCAAACTGCTTCCTGGGCAGCCCATGAAACGCCACTGCTTCCAGCAGCACGGGCACAGCCCCAGGCTGCTCCCAAGGCCAACAACGCAAACCTCACAAAGGCCAATAATTCCATCTTTCTTTTTGGCTACAGGGGATGTTCTTGCAGCCCGATGGCTCGCTGGAGATAGCTGGAGGTAGGCAGCCTCCATCAGAATGCTGTGTTCATTTTCAGTGCAAACCCAATGTTATTTCCCCTATCGATGACTATGACAGTGTCTTGGGAATCTGGGCTGAAATTTGAAGTCAGCACAAAATCTCAACGGCTCCAAATCGGTTATGGAACAGGAAACCCACAACGTGTGCCTTCTGATAATTGCTCGGCAAAGACATGAAACTCATTTCTGTTTTGAAAGATACCTTACTCTTAGATTGGAATCCTAGAATAGAATCATAGAATGCTTTGAGTAGGAAGGGACCCTTCAAGGCCACCTGGTCTAACCCCTTTACAATGAACGGCTCCATCAGGTGCACAGAACCCATCCAGCCTGACCTGAATGTCTCCAGGGATGGAGCATGACTTTGTTGTCATGGGTGTAAGAGATGAACCAGAACTATAACACACACAGTTTCACATGGGAAGGTCCTAGATCTTTAGCCCGGAGATGTGGTTGATGCCTCATCCCTGAAGACAGTCAAGGCAACGCTGGATCAGGTCCTGGACAACCTCATTTAACCATATATGTCCCTGTTTGTTGCAGGGAGCTGGACTAAATGACCTTTAAATGTCCAACTCTAAGGATTTTATGATTCTGGGGCTACAAAATAGTTTGTAATTATCAAGTATTGTGACTCACTTGAAAAACGTTATTAACTTAGTAAAAAATTATTAACTTAAACATTGTTATTAACTTAAATATACCTCATCTGTGTACATCCACAGGCAGGGATACTTCAGGTGATTGGCTCCAGTTTGCTATCAGATAGCCCCAAATATCTGAGACTGGATATGTGGCAGGTGGGACATTGCATGCATGGGTCTCGATGCCTCTTGCCTGTGCTGTCTGTGCGGAGGAAAACTACAACAGTTCCTCACTTTGCAGGCACCAGGAGGCAGCAAATGCACAGTAAAGGTGCAGAGTTAACTGTGAAACGGCCCGGCTGCTGCTTTGCCTCTCATTGCTGTTGCATAGCTAAAGAAGTAGCAAAACGTGCCTTGTTCCCATGTTTAACTGCATCATCTTCTTCCCTGCAGACCCACAGATCCAGGCAGAAGGTGGCATTGCTTCCACAACCCCAACAGGAGCATCATGGCATGAATAAATACAGGGCTGGAAACTGCAGGGAAGTAATCACCCCCCCGACTTCTGCATGGCTGTGATTCTCACTTTGAGGACTCATGGACTGTTGTGCCATTTAGTGCCTTAAAAATCACTAATGTGGTTCGTTGTAGTAGGATCGTTGCATCCCCAAAGCAACACAGCTCTCACTCAAGGCTATTTCTGATATCCCTGAAGTCCTTGCAGTGTGATGGGTTTGTTCTCACTCAGCACAGATGTGGCACAGACATTTAAATCCCCACCCTCCAGAGCTGGCTCAGAGGTGTTGGAAATAAATACCACCCTTATTGAAGTGTCAACCCACGGATTCCCATGGTGTCCCACTGTGGCTGGGTGGAACTGAGCTTTCCCTGCCAGACTAATTGGAGGCTAAAATCACCTGTGCCTGGGCTGTACCTCTGCAGGAGCTTTGCAGGGACTGAAAATCCAATTTCAAGTTATTCAAGCACTGTAAAGCCTCTAATGCTTGCAAAATTCAAGTTAAAAAGAAAACAGAATTAAAATAAAATGAGAGAAAGAAGAAAACAACAACAACAAACAACAAAAGCAAACAAACCCAGAACAACACGCCATCCGCATCTCTGCTGGCACGGCAGGATAAACAAATCCAGCAAGGTAATGCAATCAGGTTCGTGTCTGACAGGCCACAGAGAGCTGTGCGCCAAAAAGACTCAGAAACTCACTTTTGGCATCGATCTCCTGTAATTCCTTCAGGATAAAAGAAGCTTTTCCCCATCCTTGAGTCACAAGCTCATGTAGGATGCAGAAGAGACGGGGCTTCATTTTGCAATGGGGCAGAACAGCCCATGCTTTAACCCCGATGTGGGCCTCAGGTATGAGGGGTGGATTCTCAGATGCAGGAAGGCAATGACTCACAGTGCTTAATGCACCGTGGGATGGAACAAGGGACTCCAGACCAGCCCACAGCACCCAGCAGACCACAGTGAACTCTTGCATTCATGCTGAGATGAGGAAAGGCATTGCACAGCCTTGAAAAATGGATGAAATTGCTTTTTAAGTGTAGATTAGGTAATTTGGGATTTGGTTCTGAAGCTTGTAATGGGACTTTAGATTCTTGCCTTGTTTGCGGTGTGGAGAAAGCAGAACAATCTCTAGTTTCTGAGGTTTGGTTCTTCTCCTTTCTCTGCTCACTGCACCAACCACAGCTTCGTCAGGACGCTCAAGCACCTGAACAGTGAAGGACCCATAACTGCATGGCACAAGGCTCAGCTGTGATCCTTGGTTTGAATCTGAGACCAAGTCCTGCCCGCAGCTGGGAGTGCGAGCATCGAATGTGGAGCTATGTGTATGAGACACGCACCCCTCTGGACCAGAACCCTGATGCCATGAAGCCTCCAGCAGCAACATGACAGCTGCTGTTCCAGCAGGTACCAACAAGCAGAACCTAAAACAGCATGAGCTCCAGCAATCCCACCTTGCACCGCCACGAGGCACCTCCATGTCCCAACCTGTGAGTCTTTTTAGCCTCATCACGGTGGTTAATAACAACATCTTGTCCTCATTGCCTTTCACATGCTCCTTGGGCAATTCTGATTCCTGTCTTACCCCCTCCATCCCCCCCACCACCCGTGCCTGACAAACCCTGTGTGCTCATTGTAGTTTGGTGCAGGAATATTAGCCCTATCTTCTGCTGCTGCTGCAGATCCCTGGACCCCAAAGAAACATTTGGTCTATGCTGGACAGAAGGGATTCAGAGTAACCTTTTCCTCCTGCAGGCTTAGACAGATTCTCTGCTTGACCTTTGTAACCTGTCTGTGCATTTCCCTTCTCCATTGGTGCCAGGATCCGTACACCCAGGCTGCCGTAAGTAATGTTAAGAGCTGCCAAAGCCAAAGCAGCCTTCCTTTAGGAAAAACAAAAGTCATTAAA